>NC_072430.2:60312500-60937500 GCF_028878055.3 Symphalangus syndactylus | reverse complement strand
AGAATCTGTATTTTAACAGGATCCCCAGTTGGTCCTCAGGCATAGTTTAGTGTGAGAACCATTGCCCTACTGTACATGGATACTGGCCAGTGTAGCACAGTGTTCATTCCCCTGAATGCACCACAAACTCTAGAAACCTGAAAATGAAGGAACAGCCACACCTTGGATTCTACTATGATTATGATGATGATTATCTGGTATTGCATAAAACATTTACACCCAATATATCCAGGGGTTAGGTTAGGCAGTTACACTCACTCCCGTTTCACAGTAGAAAAACTTGGACATACGCAAGGTCAGATAATTAACAAAAAAAGAATCAAAACCTACCCCACTAGACAAAGTTTAGGAGATGATGTGCTAAGCCTGAACTGGACAACGTGACATAATTAGCAAAGAGTGAAGGACAGCCCTCCACTTGGGTCTATTATTGTTATGACCAAGGTCATTTTAAAGTGTCAGGGCCACTCTCCAGGTGAGTTATAGGAAGAGGCCACAAAGAACACGGAGAGATGGCGTCTTTCAGCCACCTCTGCTACTCTGCCAGTGATCTGAGAACAAAAGGCCCTCTTGGGCTAAAAAGAACAAGTTATGGAGTCGGAAGGGGGTATTAGAGAAGGAAAAGTGAGCCAATCCCTGGGGCTCACCAGGAACAATTAACTTGTTTAGTTCTAACTAACCCATGGGTTTACCTTGGATGAAAGTTAGCATTATATTGAACTTACTCCGAGTCATTTCATTTACATTTTCCTTTCTATATCATTTTGAATTGGGAAAAATTAGATTTTGTTAATTTTAGCTCCTTGGGCAAAAGGTACCGCATGCATTCCCAGCATTATCATTCCCAACACTTCACATAGTATTAAGATCACTTTCCTATAATCACTTCATTCTCTTTTATGAGACTTGAGGTTTAATTGGAGCTTCCAATAAGAGACTTTATGTGTTTAATGGATTTTGGTATAATAATCAGAGTCTGAAATGCTAGTCAGAAGGCCAGTTGACTTCTAATGAGGCTGCACTTGGGAGAAAAGGGTTTTAAAGATACTACAAGTCTATGCTGTAGAAGTAGACATGCAAATATTTAGGGAAAGATGTAAAGTGTCTGGTTACTTCTAAATCACAAGCATGTGTACTCCAAAACCTATTGTTAGATTGGGTTAACTGGTGAAAAACATTCAAATTGATGAGTGGGCAGTTTCATTTTTGAGAGGGACTCGGTGAAAATAGTAACAGGACACTTGGATGCATCATCCTGTTGGCCACTTCTGGAGGCTTCAGGGATTGGGCTCACCCTCCTTTCCCTGGTAACCCCTCCTGACCCCTCGGCCTGGGTTTCTCTTCCTCCTGCACGCTCCCTTGCAGAATGGAACACAGACTTTCCAGCCTTCCTAACTACACGCCTTCCTTACCGTCTCCAAAACATGCACCTGCTCACTTCTTTTTAATTATTCCTTAAGGAATTTTTCAACTGGACACGCTAAGGAAAATGGGATTAACAAAAAAAAAAAAGAAATTAGGAATTAAATATTATGGGAAATCTTGTATTTATAGCTATATCAAAGCAATTTCCCTAGGAAATTTTATGGTATATTGCTGGCTGGGCATTTTCTCACTTTTCCATTCCTCTTGGGAATATTTGAAATACAAGACAAGAACTCTTACCATGGAGCTATGTTAAACTTAATATATTTAAATACTACATAGTGCATATCTCAAGTACTATGTGCTTTGCCTGCACATAGAAACTAATTTTTAAGTGGCCTTACCCACAACCAACGACCCTCTGCCCTTCCCAAGGTGGAAATGTGAGAGGTAGATCTTCCCTGCTTCTCCCTCCAGGCCACAAGCTTGGTTTTGTTTTTTTTTTTGTTTAGTTTTGTTTTGTTTTTGTTTTGTTTTTTGTTGTTTTTGTTGTTTTGAGGCAGAGCCTTGCTCTGTTGCCCAGGCTGGAGTCCAGTGGCACAATCTCAGCTCACTGCAACCTCCACCTCCCAGGTTCAAGTGATTCTGCTGCCTCAAGCTCCTGCATAGCTGGGATTACAGGTGCGCTCCACCACACCCAGCTAATTTTTGTATTTTTAGTAGAGACAGGATTTCACCATGTTGGTCAGGCTGGTCTTGAGCTCCTGACCTCATGATCCGCCCACCTCAGCCTCCCAAAGTGCTGAGATTAGAGGCGTGAGCCACTGCGCCTGGCCCATGAGCTTTTGACCCTGGAACTGCGTGGACAGTCCTTGCCTTTCACCAAAGTGTAAGTGATGCTAACCACACTCGGTGATCAGTGGTTCTCAAATTGAAATGTGCATGACAGACAGCTAAGGCACACAGTAGGAATTTAGATTCTTGGTCACCAATCCTACAAATGGATTCAGCAGGCCTGAGAGGGGCTCAGGAAACTGAATCTGCATTTGTGCCAACCTCCTAACTCCTGGGTGATTCTAAGGACTACTCTTGAACTCTAGATCCTGCCTGGAGAAGCAGGGTGCCCTGCCCTATCTGCATTGGACACTTGGGACCACAGCCGCTGCCCTTTGAGGTATGAGTTAGTCTCTGGATCACTCCCTGGGGCCCCATTTATTCCATAACTACTTGAATTCTCTGAGGTCAAGCTTTGAGCTTAAAGATGAAGAATTCTTCCCTGAGTATAATCTCCAAAGCTTCCTCTCCATGAGCTGCAGGACATCCTGTATTAATTGGGAACATTAATTAAGCTCCTTTACTTATCCTGGAAGGTCTCTATTGTTTCAATAAGTTGTTCAATTTGCCAGCCACATTAGCTCATAATTTCAGGATATGGACTCAGTTTCTTCTTAATCTGTTGCTGTAGTGGTTCCTGAACTTAGATGGGGACAAGAATTACTGCAGAGCTTATTAAACAAAGGATGCCAAGCTCACCCCAGGCTTACACAGCCAAAATCTCTGGTGTCTGTGCTAGACGTTTTGGGATTCTGTGTTTGACAAGCCCTACTGGGGGTTCAGATACCAAACATTGAGAATTGTTGCATAATCCAGTTATTCTCAAATGTCAGGATATATCAGGATCACCAAGGGGACTTGTTTAACAACATCAGCGGGCCCTACCTCTCAAGTGTCTGGTTCGGCAGATTTGGTTGGCGTCTGAGAGTTGGCATTTCTATCAAGTTCTCAAGTGACATCGTTGTTTATGGACCAGGGCCCACACGTAGAGAACCACTGACTAAGCTAGTATCTGGGCCCAGGTTGCACTTACAGCCATGTGTCACCATCAAACCAAACATATGGTGGCTTTAAAGCAGCTTCTTATCAAAACAAACACTTCCACTGAGCCCCACTAAATTCCTGCTTTTAGGCTGGGAGGGCCTTTTGTTCTCAGATCACTGGCAGAGTAGCAGAGGTGGATGAAAGATGCTATCTCTCCAGGTTCTTTGTGGTCTCTCCCCATAACTCACCTGGAGAGTGGCCCTGACACTCCAAAATGACCTTGGCCTTAGCAATAGTAGACCCAAGTGGAGTGCTGTCCCTCACTCTTCACTAATCATGTCACGTTGTTCAGTTCAGGCGTAGCACATCAGGCAGTTCTTGCTCCTGCCTTTTGATCATGCACAAACACTTCCCCAAGACTGAACCCCTCCTCAAATTTCATTTCCCCCCACCTCAATAGAACTCATAAAGCACTATTTGGTAATATCGGTTTTCCAGGCTGTTTCCGGAAAGATGGAGAAGAGAACATGTCAAACACTGCACTGCACTTCATCAAAATCTCCACCTTAGTTGTCTCCTTCTCTCTTGTCCTCCCTGCCTCCCACCAGTTTTTCTCTCCATCTCTTTCCTCCTCTGATTATGTAGAATAATTTAGGTGTCCTCCCCCTTCCAATTTGCATCCACCCACCTGAATCAATTTAACACCCCCATCTTCCTTCAGCAACTAGGGGATCTTCTTTGGGATCCTTCCTCCTTAGAAATTAAGAGAGGATTGTAAAAATATATCCTTTCCCATCCCCACTCCACCTTGACACCAACTCCAACAGTGGGAGCAAAGAGGTTCTTTTTAGGGGAGAACATTTGCCTTTATGGAGCATGTGATCCACCCCTCTGTGATCCCCTTCTTTCTCCATGCAAAATGAGACAAGCACAGCTGGGAGATAGAAGGGAGATAGAAATCTCCCTTCTATGTGGGGCTTATGAGGTTGACATGCATCTAGGGCCTTTCCTGTGGGAGAATGCACTTGACCATGCAATACGGATACCTGGAGCCTTTGGGTCAGGGCAGGGGAGTGAGAGAGAGAGAGAGGTGGGGAGGGGGAGGGTTCACTTAGAGTGGAGTCTTCAAATGCTTTGAGAGACTTAGAGCCACCCAAAGCTATGTCTCCCTCATCACCCTCGGGTTCGCACTACCCCCCGTAAATAGACCCTCTCCTCAGCCACCCTCACTGGGGTTCTTGGCATGGCAGTCTGCCCCCCGTGTTGAGTTATCCCAACAGCCACAAAGCGTTTAGAGCTTCTTTTGAGTCTCCTGCAGCAGCACAGAGTTTCATGACACAGCATGGAATGACTCAGCAAAGTCAAATGAGGGCAGAGAAGACAATCAGAGGGAATTACAGCACTGAGTAGAATGATGAGAAAAGGCCCTTACTAAAAAGCACCCACGAAGTTCAGATTGCCAAACACTGTAGTGCCATCTGCCGGCTGAGGGCCCTCTTGCATAGGCCCCCATTCTTGAAGCTATTCTCCAGGCCCCAAGCCATATCCAGGATCTCTGAGACCACTGGAGATACTTTTGCTGTCTGTGTGACCTAGACTTCAAAAGAGGTCATTCTATGAGTCTCTCATGTTCTAATGGAACCTCTCTCTGTCCTTGAGGAACTTGGATGATCTAAAACTCAGAGGGATCTAAAACTGTTGAAAGGCATTGAAGGTGTTGAAAGGAAAGAAAGAAAATATACTAAACCTAGCAGCTAAAATATGTCCTTTGGATGTTTTATATGTGCCTAAAATTCTTCAAGATACCATAAAATGGTCACCAACTACACTATTAATATCATTGTGTAAATGATCGTTGTCCTTCTCATGCCCCTAATTGTTAAAGACCACCAGCTGCAATCCAGCTCCTTGGTGGACAGGCATAACCGTGCACTTTGGATTACATCCCCTCTATTTCTTCTGCCCTATATTTATAACATACGTGATGCTTAAATTTGCTAATGAAGATGGATCCTAGTTTCAGTGAGATCAACATTGCTGGCTGATTATTTATCAATATATCTTAACCGGGAATTGCTTCCAGAATCATAAAGGCAGCAGAAATCCAGGCATGTATTTGGAATTTGTCTTTAAATTCTAATCCCTTTGTCTAAAGACTTTACTGCTACATCCATTTCTCTACTGGATGAGCAAAATACTTTTCCCTGGACACTAAGGTTAACTTCTTTTTCATCTCCTAGAAGTGTTAGCCATTTGGACCTTTGTTTAACAGCTTCTGTGAAGCGTTGCGCTCTGACAACTTGCCTGATGGATGGAGCTGTCAGCGTATCCCCAATCCAGAGATGAGGAGGACATTGCCTCACCTACCTGGTCTATAAATCAGATGAATAAAAATTAGTACCAAGCTAAGCCCAGGGATCCTTTCTTATTTTAGTACTCTTTGTAGATTATAATCTTCAGAATGTGCTTTAGGAAAAAAAAAAAAAAAAGACTTTAATGTTGCTTTGCTGTAAAGAATTAGCATTGATTTACTCTACAAAATAACTGCTCGTGGCTAAGACATTTGAAAAAATTAGTACTATATGCACAAACCTATCCTCTGTGACCTGGAATCATAACTGTAGGGGTTGGAGGTCTGATCTGAAGTGCAGAGAGGGAGATATTAGCAGAAATGTCAATACCTAAGGGGGACTGGGCAGAGTGGGCAGGGCAGAGATGAGATGCCAAAGTGAGGCAACCAGAGGCACTCAGGAGAGGTATCAAGGAGAAAAGAAAGCTTTTCCTCACCCATCAGAGACAATTACTTCTGTGGTTCCCAGGACGTTTCTTTACAGATCTACCTACATTTTTACATGTCGGTTTTCCCTGGTAGCCTCTGAACCCCTTGACGTTAGGAACTGAGACTCATTCATCTTTGTGTCCCCAGGTTCCCAGCCCTAGGTCCCATGGCAGGCATTCAGTGTAAGATCTATGAGTGAATGAATGGGATCAGGTACTTTAGCAAAATAACTAGGGTAACTCTGCATGAGAAGAGAACTACATAGTCTGGCAGAGGTATGTAGAAAGAAAATACCCAGAGTATGAATATGTAAAAAGGAATTGTGGGAAGTAAACGGCACCAATAAGCATGTGATCTCATACTTCATTCTTAGCTGAGAAAACAGAATTCTTACACTGCAAACACATGATGCTGTGTTATAGAGCTCAAGTTCTTCATTGGGGAAGAAATCAGCAGTTAGACTCTATGTTTTCCCAGGTCTCCACTTTGCCCTGCTCCAAGTTGACACAGAACTGGTATTCGTTCCCATTTCCCTGATGACCATTGTGTCTCCCTTGGGACTTGGGGTAGTTTTAAATCAACCATGGAGTGGTTTCCAGTTCTGTCCCCACCGTGTTCATGTTACTGAAGTTTCAGGGTTTCAGCTTTCACCATCTGTAAAATGTAAATGGCAACACTATGCCTTGGCTGCTAAGCAGGACTAGAATAAAAAGAAAGATGTTGTCAGGAAAGCCTGTAAGGCGTTTGCGTGGCACAGGGGTAAAAATAGCCAAAAGGCAGATAAATGCAGTCAAATATTTTGTCATTTGCTTTGCCTTACAATTTTCACCACTCTTCATGAAAATGAAAAGATGTCCTTTTGCAGGGTGACAGCTGCTGTTGGTTGCAGGAAGCTGCTGTCTGCTACTGATAAACAAATGACAACTTCCCCTGAATGGGTCCATATATTGCCGGAAGCAGATTTATGATTAAATTTTTGCTGGCGTTTTTTTTTTTTTTTTTTTTTTGACCACAGAAAGAGATTTGGTTGGAGTATATTTCCCTCTTGACCAAGTCCTTTGGTGTTTTGAAAACTTTCCAAGTGAGAAAATGAACCCTTTTACCCAGCTTGAGTCAGATGCTCAAAACACAAGATAAAAATAGCTTCTTGGGAAGCTGTCACACTGTTTTGCTCTGCCCCCAGGATGGTTAACCCATCACAGGGCCTTCAGCGCAGTGAGCGAGCTCTCCCGGCTTTTGTTAGAGATGGTCCTTCTCACTTTTCATTTAGGATGTCCTTGTTACGACCCATGTGAAGTCGCCTGTGATTATGAACAGGAAACTTGAGGGTGAGCCAAATGTCAAAGAGCTCTTTCCAAACCATCTGCACTGAGGTGCTTTCCTCGTGGAAGGGATCAGTTTTGGGGCTTAACTCTTCCTATTTCTAATAGTAGTTTATGGTTTGACTTCTGTCTCCTAGACAATTTAATAAATCTGATTGATCGATATGTCAATTTTAATAAGAAAAATGGCACGGTTGATATTAAAAGCTAACAGTCAATGAATATATTTCAGGCACCTTATATGCATATATAAACGTCATTCTATTTAGTCCTCATGCAGGATTCGTGAAATAGATGCTATCGGCAGTCTCTCCATTTTACACATGGAAGAAGTGAGGTTCAGGGAGACTGTGTGACTCGCCCAAAAACTCATAGCCCAAAAACAACAGGCAAGAAATTAAACTCAGAGCTGTCTGTCCAGAGTCGGAGCGCTGAGCCAGTGTGTCCTGCCAAGCGAGTGATGCTGAGCATGGCATCCTCTGCCCCATCAGCACTGCAATTCCAGATCCCAGTCTCCCGGAGCAGAACCCTTCAGGGTTTTTTTTGTTTTTGTTTTTTTAGACAAGGTTTCACTCTGTCATCCAGGCTGGAGTGCAGTGACAGAATCTCAGCTCACTGCAACCTCTGCCTCCTGGGTTCAAGTAATTCTCCTACCTCAGCCCCCCAAGTAGCTGGGACTATAGGCACGTGCCACCACGCCCAGCTGACTTTTGTATTTTTAGTAGAGATGGGGTTTTGCTTTGTTGGCCAGGCTGGTCTCAAACCCCTGACCTCAAGTGATCCACCCGCCTTGGCCTCCCAAAGTGCTGGGATTACAGGTGTAAGCCGCCGTGCCCAGCCCAGGTCTGAATTTCAGACAGATGATTCCAGGCTGGGGCTTGAATGAATGCCAAGGCCTTAACTGCAGGTTGCAATAAGTATGAGGTTCGGGTGGCCAACAGTCTAGCACCCAGTGGCAAGACTCATTACTGCCTTGAGGAATAACAGTCATTAAGACAAATGTAGGCCTGGGAGTCAGCATTGCTGGGTTGGCATTAATCTTGTTTGTTTGGAAATTTGTAATGCATTTTGGATACCCATACAACATCTCTGGGGCTTAATTTCTTTTTGAAGTTGAGAACTGGGGATAAATGAGGATTAATCATGTAACTTAGTGGTCAGGAAATTTACAATCCAGTAAAGGAATTAAAGTGCCCGAATCTTGTTATGAGCCACAGGGTCATAATGAACTGGGATGCAGGGTAATTTTTCTCAGGTATCTCCCAGTCTTATCTCTGCAGTACTTGTTTGAAGTTTTTGAAAAGCAGGGGACAGTGAAACTAAAAGGACAAGTCTACTTCTGGGGGTGTTCAGAAAGGCAAGGAGCCTTTTACACGTCAGGCCATCCAAGATTGAAGGCATGAGCTGCTTCGCTTGGATGCAGGTGAATGGGTGTATGTGTGAATGGGGCCTCTCCTCCAATTTGAGAAACAAGAGGTCAAATGAACAGGAACTGGTGAGTGAGGCTTCCACTGGGAAAGCAGCAAAAGTGCCGTTATCAGCCCTTGGCGAATCATTGTTTCGGCCCTTCAGGGTCCTAGGAATAAAAGCTCACATCACTGGGTTCATCTCAACTGACTTATTTAAATTTTAAAATAAAAATTTAAAAACGTGTTTATCTGGTTATTATAGAAGTAATAGCTTTACAAAATAAATTCATAAGAGACTGAAGTTTACGATATGAAAAACAAAGCTTCCTCCACCTTGTTCTATCCCTAGGCCCACTAGTGCTGCTGCCGAGGGCAGTTACTTAAAGACTCGATCTTTACCTCACGTCTGCCCAGCCCTGAGCTCCCTCTTTAAATATTCCAGATTCTGGTTCTTCAGGTGGTTTCCTCCATGTCTGCAAATATTAAGTGTATGCTGCTGGTATGCTTTGGCTGTGTGTCCCCATCCAAATCTCATCTGGAATTGTAATACCCACATGTTGAGGAAGGGACCTGTAATCCCCATGTGTCAAGGGGGAGAGATGATTGGATCATGGGGGCGGTTTCCCCCACGCTCTTCTTTTGATAGTGAGTTC
Organism: Symphalangus syndactylus; assembly: GCF_028878055.3. NCBI lineage: Eukaryota > Metazoa > Chordata > Mammalia > Primates > Hylobatidae > Symphalangus > Symphalangus syndactylus. The sequence goes on along the minus strand of NC_072430.2, from coordinate 60,928,154 downwards.
TCACGAGATCTGATGGTTTTATAAGCGTCTGGCATTTCCCCTGCTTGCAGTTCTCTCTCCTGATACCATGTGAAGAAGATCCTTACTTCCTCTTCGCCTTCCACCATGATTGTGAGTTTCCTGAGGCCTTCCCAGCCATGCAGAACCGTGAGTCAGTTAAACCTCTTTCCTTTATAAATTACACAGTCTTGGGTATTTCTTTACAGCAGTGTGAAAACGTTCTAACAGCTGCTGACTCTTCCTCCTATGACAGATGAATTCTTAGTTCACTTACAGTACTCCCTTTCTCTCTCACAACACAGTTACATTGCTCTTGTAGAGTCCTCTCTCTGTTACTTTTTTCACTACAGATAATATGACTAAACTTCTTATTTTTAATCCTATTAGTGATAGGTAAATTATCTTGACTCCTCGCTTTATAATATGAAGATAGAGTGCAGTTGCAATATGTGTGCACTTAGCTCATACGTATTAGCTAACTTCATCTGGCCAGAAGAGGAAAGTGGGTATGAGGAAGAAGTGAGAGAGAAAATGGGGGCAGGAGGAAGACAGGCCGAGGGGGTGTGGGGGAGGCAGAACTCTTAAATAGTGTGAATGATGGTTTCAGCTGCACCTGCATTTTGCCCAATAAGTGAGCTGGGATGGGAGGTATGATCAGTGCTCATTTGGTCTCATTCACCACCACCACCCTGCCTCATATTTGTGAGTATCTCCCTCAAATTAGTACAGGTTGAGCATCCCTAATCTGAAAATCCAAAATCCAAAATGCTTCAAAAATCCAAAACTTTTTGAAAACGCTTATTAGTAGCATATAAATTCAGAGTCAGAGATGACGGTGATGCTATATACCAGATTTTCCACTTGGGTGGCTGAGATAGTGACACCTTTGCTTTCTGATGGTTCAACGTACACAAACGTTGTTTCATACACAAAATTATTTAAAATATATAAAATTAAATGTAAGCTATGTGTATAAGGGGTGTGTGTGTGTGTGTGTGTGTGTGTGTGTGTGTGTTTAGACTTGGGTCCCATCCGCAAGATAGCTTCATTATGTATAATATATGCAAATATTCCAAATTCCAAAAAAAATCAAAAATCTGAAACTCAAGTGTTCCCAAGCTTTTTGGATAAGGGACACTCAACCTATATCACCTGAAAACTTAAGCAAATTCTTGGGCCCCACCCCAGACCCTCTGAACCAGAAACTCTGGGGCGAGACCAGCAATCTGTGATTTAACAAGCCCTCCAGGTGATTCTGATGCAAGCTTAAGTCTGAGAACAACTGTTCTGAATTAAGAAATGTTATTTTTCATACAATATAACCCCAAAACCCAAGCTGATTATGTCCACTGATAACTGATTTCATTTGGTAGGGAGGAAACAGTAATCTTGGTGACACTGATATTTTGTTCTGAAGCCATAGTTGTCTTTCACACTTTCTCCATAGGTTCATTTTTAAAAAATGAAAACGAGTTAAGAGTATTTATAGTTGGCCTGGCACGGTGGCTCACACCTGTAATCCCAGCACTTTGGGAGGCTGAGGCGGGCGGATCACAAGGTCAGGAGATCGAGACCATCCTGGCTAACACGGTGAAACCCCGTCTGTACTAAAAATACAAAAAATTAGCTGGACGTGGAGGCAGGCGCCTGTGTTCCCAGCTACTTGGGAGGCCGAGGCAGGAGAATGGCGTGAACCCAGGAGGCGGAGCTGGCAGTGAGCCGAGATCACGCCACTACACTCCAGCCTGGGTGACAGAGCAAGACTCCATCTCAAAAAAAAAAAGTATTTACAGTTTATGTTATATGAATTTTTCCATTAGAGCCAAGAAGAAATGATTACATTTTTTTTTCTCTGACTCCAATGTCATGACTTAGAAGGAAAGTGATAAAATTGATTTTTCTTTCTTACAGTTCACCAGTTGGTCACCATCCATCATGTCATAGTAACCTTTGCTTCGTAATTGAACCACACCTTTCTTATAGGTGGCTATTGTCTTGTTTGAGAGTTTCCAATTGCCTTCTTTTTTAGTTGCTGGAAAAATAATCATATTCACTCATCATTGTATTTCTGTTATCTTCCAGCTTCTTCTTTGGGCTCTCTCTTGCTTGGAATCAATTTTATTTTTTCTGAAGCCCACTGACTTCCAGGTTACTTTCATTTGGGCCATAATTCGTATCACCTTCAATGTAGCCTAAAACCTTTAGATGCTTTCTTTCTTTTTTTTTTTTTTTCTTATCATCCCTATTCGTCCATTCTGTGCCCTTTTCACAGTCTAAGGGACTTCCAATTTCTTTATAATCATATATAGTTCATGGAATCCCTTCCTCCCCCCAATGCTAGTCCTCTCCCTCTAGAACCTTACCTGTTCTGGCTGCTCTCCAAAGCCACCTGCCCAGTTCTTATCCTGGAACTTCTCTGAGCTACTTTCCTGAATTGAAGCCGCTATTTTCTGGATCCTATATCTACCTTTTTCTTGCTTTACATCCTTGTGTACTGGAGCATATCCTTAAGTAACTCCCTGAAAAAAATGATGACACAAGAGAGGTATAGGAGGGTAAGTTTTCTGTATCTTTACGTGTCGGAAAATATCTTTGTTCTGTCCTCATGGTGAATTAAGAGTTTGACTACGTATAGCCTTATAGATTAAAAGCAAAATAAATTTATCTCAGACTTCTGAAAGAATTGCTCCATTGTCTATTAGTATTTAATGTTGTTGAAACTTACTTTTTCCATATTCTTTCCCACTACCCTTTAAGTTTAGGGTCTAGGCCAGGCCTGGTGGTTCACCCCTGTAATGCCAGCACTTTGAGAGGCCAAGGTGGGCGGGTCACTTGAGGTCAGGAGTTCAAGACCAGCCTGGCCAATGTGGTGAAACCCCATCTCTACTAAGAATACAAAAAATTAGCTAGGCATGGTGGCACATGCTTGTAGTCCCAGCTACTCAGGAGACTGAGGTGAGAGAATTGCTTGAACCTGGAGGTGGAGGTTGCAGTGAGCCAAGATAGTGCTATTGCACTCTAGCCTAGGTGACAGAGTGAGACTCTGTCTAAAAGAATTTTTTTTCAAAGAGTTTAGGGTCTAGTCACTCTCCTTAATGTTTTAAAATATTGCAATGATGTATTTCGGTGATCTCCCTCCTTCTCCCAGCCTTGACTGACCTCCACTTATCTGGCCTGATATTGAATAGGTTATTTTTGAAGATTTTGGTCTCTTTATTAGTTTCCTATTGTTGCTATAACAACCCCAAATTTAATGGCTTAAGATAACACACATTTATTATCCTGCAGCTGTGGAAGTCAAAAGTCCAAAATGAGTCAACAGGGCTCCATGTCTTCTTAAGGCTTTTTGGAAGAATCAATTTCCTTGCTGTTTCTGGCTTCTAGAGGCTGCCTGCGTTTCTTAGCTTGTGACCGTTTCCTCCACCTTCAAAGCCAGCAGCATAGCCTCTTCAAGTCTCTCTCTTACTGACTCTGTTATCACATTGCCTTTTCTCTCTGACCTTTCTACTTCCTTCTTATAGAGACCCTTGTGATTAGATTACCTGGATATTCCAGGGTAATATCCCCATCTCAAGATCCTTGCCTAATCTTCTAAATCCCTTTACCATGTAAGGTAAATTCCAGGGGTAAAGCTGTGAACTTTTTTGGGGAGCCATTATTCTGTCTAGCACAGTCTGTCCTTGGCCTCCTAAATTCATATCCAACCCACACGAGAAATACATACATCCCATCCTAATATCTTCAAAAGTCTCAACCCATTACAGCATCAAATCAAAGCCTAAAATCAAGTCTCATCAGCCTAAAAGCCCCTGAATTTCATCTAAGTCATCTAAATCAGGTACGAGTGAGACTCTGAGCATGACCCTTCTTGTGGTAAAGTTCATCTCCATCTGTGAACCTGTAAAACTCAAGAAACAAGTTATCTCTTCCCAAAATTAGTAGTGAGGCAAGTATAGAATAACAGTTATAGACATTCTCATTTAAAAGGGAAAAAGGGGAAGGAAGAAATTACTGGTCCAAGCAATTTCAAAATCCAACAGGGCAAACTCCATTAGGTTTCAAGGCCTGCACATAATCCTGTGGGGCTCCAGGTTCCACTTTCTGGACCCTCAGCTCCACCGTCTGAGTCATTCTTCCTTTTTCATAAAAGGGTAGTAGAGTTTGCAACTGAGTAGTTTAATCAGCCTATTCCCTGCCTGTAGAATCCTGAGAATCTGACAACCTTCTTGCATTTCATCCTCTTTCTGCCCTGTTTCAGTGTAATCTGGTAGTATTTCAGCTAGTATAAAATTCTCAAAAACCTTCAACTCAGGGAAATTTTTTTGCCTTAGTTTTTAAAACAATTATCACTCCTAATTTTTTTCCGTTGCATCATTCTTAAACTCTCATCCATAGTGTTGAAGTTCCTAGATTAACAACATCATGTTTTCATGTTTTCCCTCATATTTTACATTTCTTTGTATATTTACTGTGTTCTGTGTGATATCCTTCTAAACTTTCTAATACACTATTTTATTTTAGTAAGATATTCTTAATTTCTAAGAATATTTCTTATTCTATCATTGCTCCTTTTTCATAGCAGCATGTTCTTGTTTTATGGAGGCAGAATTCTCTCAACACTACAAAGCATACTAACTTGAATTTTCAGACTTTTTTCTGTATCTGATAGTATCTCTGTTTTCTTCAGAATAAATATTCTGCCTTTTACAAATCTTAATATTTCCTGTTAATCCATGTTCTTGGTTTTCCTCAAATGTCTAGTAATCTTTAACTGTTCACATTTATGTGTGAAGGGCAATGTTAGGATATAGGGATCCTCTGTTTATCTGTTCTCTGGCTTCTCATGCAAGTCACTGGGTTGACTCTGGCTTCCATGAAAGTGAAGAGATTGTATCAATGTATGGCCTTCTTTTAGGGGGCGTAAGTAGAGAACACCTCCACAATTGCCAAGATAAAGCATATTTACTCTTGTGTTAATGGTGTGGGAAGTTCTTCACTGTACTTCCCTCTAGGTAGCGCTTCCTTTCCTTTTCTTTCTCTGGAGTTCCCTCAAGATCTGCTCTGCTCCTTTCAGTGATCCCTTTCCAAGCAGAACTCCCATTCTATTTACTATTCTTTCCTGCAGGTCTTTATTTTGGCCAGGTAGGGAGGAGGAGGAGGACAGATGCCCAGAAGTAGAAAGAACATTCCCTGACTTGGCTCTCCTAGTTCAGAGCCTGCCAGGAGAATAACTCTCTTCCCTGCCAAGGCTTCTTTCTGTAAATATTCCAAATCTCTTTTCAGCAGCTCCAGTTTATCTAGCTACCTGATTCCTATTTTCTTTCCCCTCAGGAAATTCATCAAAAATCTCTGAGCTGCTAATGGCATGTGTCTTAGTTTGTCTAGGCTACTGTAACAGAATACCATGGACTAGGTAATTTATAAACAGAAATTTATTTCTCACAGTTCTAGATCCTGAGAAGTCCAAGGCACAAGCAGATTCAATGTGTGGTGAATAGATGTTTATCAAAGATGCTGCCTTCTGTGTCTTCCCATGGTGGAAGGAGGCAGAAAGGGTGAACAGCTCCCTCATGCCTGTTTTATAAGGTGACCAATCCCATTCATGAGGGGTCTGCCCTCATGACTTAATCACCTCATAAAGGCCCCAACTCTTAATACTATCACACTGGGGATTAAGTTTCAACCTATGAATTTTGGGGAGACCCATTCAGACCATGGCAACACTCTGACTGTTTTCAGTACTACCACAGCTTTTCTGTTAAATTTTGCTACCTCTTTGATAGAATTTTGTGAAAGAAAGCAGTAAATCTATATGCTCAATTTTCCATCTTGAATTGGGAGATGTCATCTAAACTCTTAATGATCTTGGGGCTTTTAACATCTTAGATTGGGGGGAACATAGTTACACTTCTGACTTCAGAATCTTAGAAATACTTCCTACTTGAGACCTGACTGTATGTAACTACTTATCAGGATAGGACCTTTCAGCCAGCTTCAATTGGAATAAGTATTTTTTCTCCCTTTTATTTATTTCTTCTTTATTTTTTGAGATAGGGTCTCACTCCATCACCTAGGCTGGAGTGCAGTGGTATGATCATCATGACTCACTGCTGTAGCCTCTACTCCTGGGCTCAGGTGATTCTCCCATCTCAGCCTCCCAAGTAGCTGGGACTACAGGTGTGCATTACCACATCGAGCTAATTTTTTATTTTGTGTAGAGATGGGCTTTCACCATATTGCCCAGGTTGGTCTCGAACTCTCGCGCTCAAGCAATCCACCTACGTTGGCCACCCAAAATGCTAGGATTACAGGTATGAGCTGCCATGCCCAGCCTTCTCCCTTTTCTTTTCTGCTTTAGGTAGATGGAAGGTAAATACTTCCTCTTGCCCTGGGAATGTTTGAAGATGAAGTCCTCTTTGCTGTCAAAGAAAAAAAAATCATGTTTTGTTTGTTTGCTTAACTGCTGAGAATTTATAAGAGATACATTTTGCCAGGTAACAGTATGTGGAGAGATAAAGATGGGATAAAACTTGGAATTGAGAAAAGCCTGGGGCAGATTGGGAGCAAAAGGAAATTAAGATGGCCTTGATACAGGGCCTTAGACATATAGGAATTAATGTTGAAAAAGTTGTTCAAGGAGGGAGAGATCCGGCTGCCCGAGGAGAACTGTGTGAGTAAGTTGCATTTAATGCACAAGGGATGCCATAGTTTCAGTAACATAACAACCATGTAAATGACCATATAAATATTGAGTGCTTACTATATTCCAGACACTGTGCTAAATGTTTTACCCAAATAATCTCATATAATCCTTACAGCAAGTCAATGAGGTAGGTGTCATGTGTGATATTGTCTATTGCCATGTAGTATTCAGTCACATCTCTTGCCATGCATATTCCTACATTGCTGGTGTTGGAAATCTATTATAAAAACTAGATTCCCTTAAAGCCGGGGTTCTGAATGCTACTTGTGAGAGGCAATGGGCCAAGATTTGGAAGATAAATGTGAGGTCGTGGCTACATCCTTGGTAGCAAGTAAGGTCAGAGGAATGTGAGTGTTTGCTACAGAGAATTCCACAGTATGGTGTTAGTTACCAGCTTTGTGGGAAGAAGAGGCAGCTGTGGCTGTAGCAACAGCAGCTTCAGGGCCTATGGAATTCAATAATGATGATATGCCATTGAAGTATATGGCCTATTGGTGGCTCCCCTGACTTGCACTGCTCCAGTCTTTCCAACAAGTTTTTAAACACTACTTCCCTGTGTTAAATCCCTTTCTGCTTAAAATACCTAGAATGCTTATTTAGCCTTAAACTTATGTGTACTATTACCACCTCCAATTTATAGATGAAGCAAATAAGGCTCAAAGAGAATAAGTACCATACCAAAAATGAACCAACTATTTAGTGGTGGAGCTGGATTTGAATCTAGGCTTATTAGATTTTAAGTCCAGTGCACTTAACCACTATGCTTTATTGTCTCTTGTTCTCCATCTAAAGTTGGCTCATGCAAATGTAGACTGGTTAGCCTTTAATATACAAGGGTACTTGTAAGACTGGTCCACCAGCCTTACCTATGTTTTTAGGATGAATGGGTCAGCACTATGGCCTATGGGTTTCGCTGGGGTTGAACTTTTGCCTTGAGCTCATTAACCAAGGCACTCTGAATGAGATAACACTAATCCCTCCAACAATTCTACCAGTTCTAATTTTCTGTAAATTTTTACAGCAAATTCAGTTAACTTTTTGTGATTCCCAGAACAGGTAACTGGGAGCCTGCAAATTGTTCTCAAAATGAAAATAATGGGAATATTCCTGATCCTGAAAACAGAAAACTTTACTATTTCCTACTCCTGTAACCCACCACCACTGATACTTTATTAAAATGTGAATAAAAGCAGAGTATCTCAGAGGCAAGCCAACGATGCAGAAGATATATTTTAAGAATTTTTGTTTTTCCATCTCAGGAACAGTTTGTTGTCATAAAGATATTTGTCATTTTAAGAGAAAGAACTTCTGAATAGTGGCAATTATACATTTGTTTGGTTCAAATAATAATAGCAGCTAGGTTATTCATCATAATTAAAAGGGATTTTAGTTTCATCAAATCAGCTCAGCTTCCTCCTGTGATTTCCCAGTCTTGTGGAGAGGAGAGAGTGCTGTGAGGATGTGCTAATGGACATTTCATTTTAGATGGAAATGCTTTGTTCCTGCAGTAATGCTCTCATGATTCTCTATGCATTTAGGCTGCTGATTCCTCAGAAAAGCCTAGGATTACCTAGCTTGTGCTCTTAAGCCACACGTCCATTGCTCTATGCACATACTGAAATCACAGACATTTCACTTCCAATTGCAAGGAGCAAGGTAAGCCCATTGTAATTGGGAAAAGCACTAAAGTCTGATATTACAGAAATCACTAGTGGGTATCATGGAGAGGACCTGAAGAGTTCTGGTTGTTATCTCCAAGCACTTACTATTTATCTAATCTGAACAAGCTGAGGATACTCAAGATCTAAATGAAAGAGGTTGGGGCTGGGGACATTATTTGGTGTCATATTAGGGACCTGTGTTGATTCATGCAAAAAGGGAGAGATTGAGGGGGTGAGGTTCATACAGGTGAGAGGGTTAGAACAATACACTTTAACCAGGCATTTCATAAAAAATCACAGGCCTACCCTAACTGTATCCAAGTATTGCTCCAATTGGGCTGAAAAAAAATTCTCTTTAATCAGAAAATCATTTGTGAGTATTAAATGCTCATAGTACTGCCAGGAATTTGTATGTGAAGCAACTGTACATACAGTCTTTGTAACCTTCCACTTTCCAGGGGTCCGGTGTATACAGTAAATTTATTCAAATAGGACCTGAGGGGGATATTAAATTTGTTATTTTTGCTTTAAAATGGTAATTTGTAATCAGAGTTTGGGGTCTCAGCATAATGATGGTACAGAGGTTCATTCTGAATTTAAGAAAAGCAAGATTCAGCTTTTCATGGCACTAAATTCTTTTTCCCTAAAAGGAGTTAATGGAAGCCTCAACTCAAGTACACTGCAGGGATACATTTTTTATCTTGTATTTCTGAACCATCATTTTTTTAGCAGCCTCATTCACTTACGTGAAACATAACTAAGAACCTGAAAAGCAACAGAAAACACCTCTTAGCAGCAAAATACTGTTCACAAAGTCCAGGTACTAAAGGTCATGCACTTTACCTACAAAAGAATCTTTTGGTGTTCAGCAGAGCCTCTTTACTCTTATTTTGCCCACAAATCAATGAGCTTGATTATCTGGTAATAAAACAGATTGGGAGCAGCAATTAGAAGGGATGACCAAGTAGCTACTGCAGAGGCAAGCTGAAACACAGGGAGTAGAACGAAAAACTGTAAAATATAGAAATAAGAATTCATATAATTTTTATGTGCCACAATGTATTCTACCTTTTAAGCGAATTGATTTAGGAAGTATAAGTGAAATTTTGTTACATGGATATATTACATAGGGGTGTTTATTCTGCTTTTGATTTTTCAACTGTTGATAAATGTAAAAGCTATCCTGAAGCTCATGAGCCATGCAAAATCAGGCAGTAGTTGGTTGTGACTTGTAGAGGGGCAGGCCATCTTTTGCTAACCCCTAGTCTAAAGCAAAAAATATTAGCAATGAATTGTATATTTGTAGCATATACACATTTTTAAAATATTGATAAATGAATTGTGGTATATCCATAAGATGAAATACTGCTGAACAATAGAAAAAATAAGCTGTTGATTTCATGCAACAACAGCAAAAAAGGATTCAAAGAACACAGTTAGCTGAGGTCATTTCATGGATTGGAAAATAGTCAACACCTTAAATACCTTGAATGAACTCCAAAGGCGTATATTACACCCTTGTATTACCATGTTCATAATGACAAGCCTCAGGTCAAGGAAGTGTTTGGTATTCTTCTTTTAAGATGCAGAGAAGAGAGAAGCACATTTCAGAAAGGTTACCATCCAGAAAAGCAAAACCTAAAACCAATAATTGTAAAGGTCAAATTGTGATTAATTTGGAATTCCTCATGTATCCAGATGAATTTATTTCACATGAGTGTCCAATAGTCAATGTTTTACTTTATAAGATTTTACCTGGGGGAGAGAAAAATTAAAAGGATTGTCATTTATTCATGGCTACAAGGTGTATATATATATATATATATATATATAGTCTATATATATATATATAGACTATATATATATATATACACACACAAACAAATATTACCAAATTTGTCAATGTATATATGTGCATATAGAAACATTATCATACTGTTTAAAGTGAGTACATGAGTATGTTTAAGAGACCATGCCAAAGCTTTCTGCAATCAGAAGGTTTCTAAAAAGTGTATGAAGTTTAAGAATAAGATACTGATGTCTGATTAGACTTTTAGTTTTGCCATTGCTTGATGATTTAGGGTGTTTGTCATAGCTTCCTCCCATTCATTAGAAAATTGTGTTTTCCTCACATACTATGTCTACGCTTCTTTAAATGCTCGAGACACAAGGTTTAGAAAATAAAGTGGATAGTTTCTGAAGCTTATCTTAACAATGAATATCTTAGACTTAAGGATCTGGGACTAAGATGTAGAGCAATCATTATAATAATAATAGCTAATGTTTAACAACTTGGCCATTTACAAAGCACTTTCACCCACGTGTTTCTTTTGGTTGGTATGGTCTTGATTTTTAAAAATATTTATAACAGGTAACTCTTCCTTTTTAAATGCCATTTTTTATTGAATACCGGCTTCTTTATCCTATGGCAGAATCTCATGATCTCTATTTGAGTCCACACAGTGTCATTTAACATATTCCTCTATCCCCCATAAGTTTGTAAACTAATATTTGCATCTGAAGACTTGATTAGATTCAGATTTAGTTTTTTAAAAGCTTACCTCATGGCGGGGCTATGAAATTTCCATTGAATCCCTTTAGAAGGCTCATAATATCTGGCTGTCTTTCCATTAATGCCTTTAAGATGGATTAGTCAAATCAGGTTGTCAAGTTGATCCATCCTTTATAAAATTCCCCATCAAAATTTTACCTAATGCTTTGAGCAGTCACTGATCATTGCCTAGAATAGACCCCTTGTTTCACTGGGTATTCCAAAGTGCTAATTGTCTAATTCCCCTATTCTTTATTCATTTATTAGCTAGAATTAGATAAGAAGAACTTATCCTTGTCAACTAGTTACCCTAAAATACATTCATCACAGGAAAGACAGGATAAATGTCTATCCCGTGCTTTTAACCGCTGTGGTATCCTGGAAAGATAATGCTTTCTCACAAGTATGATCTGATAGGGTGGACCTGGCATCAAAAGGGTCTAGCTAGTGAAGGTTCTTATCCTTAGGTCTCAGGAGACTATGCAGATTGAAGCAGGATTTCTGTTGGGAGATGGAAAGAGGAGTCGGGGCAAGCTATAGGGAGAGGAGTCTGGCAAAGTTTCTGCCCCAGCCCATGAGGCTGCCACAGGCACAGAACTGGAGTGTGATGGGGAAATAGAACAGAGGCCCTGGAATATGGAACAGGCACACTGGGTAAGGTTAAAAGCGGGAGGGGTAAGAACATCACTGGAAATGAGAGGGTCTAGGGTTTCCACCCAAGCAAGAGGAAGCTGAGCCAAAGTGTAGCTGGGCTCCTTAAAGGGGACAGGGAATGAATACTAGACAATGTGGGACTGAGCCCTGGAGGGAGTGTTCTGAAAAGTGTTCATGAAGGGCTGGGTTTGTATGACTGAAGAATCGTGCTGCACCACCGGGTCCGGAGGTGCTATGCCTTAGCTGGTTTGGCACCAGCCACCTCCGCATGAACCCCAACTGGAAACTCCACTTCCATGACAGAACAAAAAGGACTAGATTTCCAAAGAGACACAGCTAGAGGAAATGCAGCCAATACTAACTTTATATGGCCAAGGCATTCATCACTGGTTCAAACCGGTACCCAGTCAGTGAATCTGCCACCCTGATTTTGCCCATGTATGACCCTACTCCCAGCGCAATCACATAAATGCCCCCAAAACGTCGAGTTGGAGTATTTCTGGTTCTAGAGCTGTGTTATCTAGGCCAGAACAGCTAAGAGATGTAAATGCAGACTCTCCAGGGCCCCTGCCCATCCTCTCAGCACCTGACTCCTCTCACTTGGGGCTCCAGAGACCCATCCCTGCTATTATATTCAGGAATTGACTGTAAAAACCAAACCACTCTGACTGATTAAATTAAAATTTCTTGTCTTCCTGCTGCATTACTTACAAGAGAACCAAGAACTATTTTTAGACTTAAAAAATAGCAGTTTGCTGATGCATGCCATCCAATTTGTAACAGATTTCCAGAGATTAACACTTGCTAGGTTTCTGGCCACGTTTAATCACAAAAGTAATTCTCCATTCCATCAATACGCTCAGCTCAAGGGATAAAAATAGCACTGCAGTCTGGTTGGGTGCCTCTCGGCCATGGGGCTCTGCTTCCCCAGTTGCTGTTTTAATGTTGTTATGGAATTGCTGACCCGCTTTAGGGACATGTGTGTGCAACGCAGCACATGAGGGTGGCTGTTAGGCTCAGTGAGGCCCTCTGCATGCTAGAAAAGTGGTCTCTCCACTGAGCAAATGAAGAGAGTAATTGTGTCTGATTATCTGGCCAGATTTTATAACTGAGAAACTATATAGTACAATCCTAGATACTTGAGAGGCTGAGGCAGGAGAATCACTTGAATCCGGAAGGCAGAGGTCGCGGTGAGCCAAGATTGCGCCACTGCACTCCAGCATGGGTGACAGAGCAAGACTCTGTGTCAAAAAAAAAAAAAAATTACTTTAGATAAGAAGTATTAATATTTCAGTAAGTGAAAATTACTCCATGACAGCCATCCTGGCTGTGGCTCCTCTTCCTGTGAGGTGTCCACTAACCAACCTCTAAAGAAGGGAAGAAACTCCAGTAGGAATTGCATGTCAGCTTCTGCCCTGATTTGCTTTTGTTTCTCTGTATAACTCCAGTAGTGTAGATCTGCTGATATGGAGCTGTTGTGGCTCACAGGAAATAAATGTCACTAAATGCCGCTACAATCAGTTTACATTGGTCATCCTGTAAAGTTTTGTTTCTGGTCTCTAGAAATTACTGATATTCTTGGATCTCCACGTACCTGTGGTGGATTTTCAAGGCATGAAGAAAGTACCCCCAGCTGCCTCCAGAGAGAAAGCGTGGGGCTTCACCTCTCTATTTTGAGAGCTTTCAATCCTCTGTGCTGCTTTTGCAGTATGTTAAATGATGTCTCATTCATTGCTCATCATGTGTTATTCTGTGGGTGAACGTCTTAGTGGCAGAACTTCTTAATCTATCAGATACAGTCTTCCTTTCTCTGATAACCGCCACCCCAGGAAGACATAGAGGTCCCCTATGCTCACAACTAAGGTAAAAAATAACACACACACACACAAGCATTCTGGCCACTCCAAATGTAAGTAAATTTGAAGACCCTGGAAGAGTTATTGACTTTCCTCCTGACAGAGTCCTCCATAGCCCTTCCTGCCTCCTTGTCCTTCCAGGCCCTCTTTCCTGCCATATTCTTTATGAAGCTTAATAACTTAGAAAACACCAATCCCTTACTTTTCTTCTTGGGAAATGAATTTTCTTAAATGATCAATTATATGATGTCTTACATTGATGGACATGATTTTTCATAACATCATGTATTTTAGAATTAGGGAGGAAAAAACAAAGAATATCTAGTTCAGCATTTATCCAAAGTATAATCTGAAACACACTGAGCAGAGGGATGTTATAGAAAAAGCGTTCCACAGTCAAGCAAGTCTGGAGAACGTTAACTGAAATTCCCAAGTCACATTGGCTAAATTTCAAAGGCTTCTCTCAGACCCCCTTGTGGTAACAGGCTAGTCTAAATATGTTAAACCCATTGTTTTCAAATTCTTACTTAGGATAACTTTTCCAGATAATGTTTATTACATTTCTATAGAACATAATTCAGAAATGTCAATCCTATCTATTTTCCCCATTTTACAAATGAGAAAACAGGCTCAGAGATTCAAATGACTAAGATTAGTTTGTCAGTATTTGGAACCTGATAAAGTCTTACAAATTTAGATTTATGACTCCATTAAGCTATGACCCATGTGGTCCAGTCTCAGAGTCAAGGCACCCTGGAGTCCTGATAAGGAAGCAGCATCAAGGAAGGGGCCCCAGGTGGGGATTGTCAGCAACTGTTCCGAGAGGTGGCTAACCACAAACAACCCACTGACACATCCTGCTCCTGCACATAGGCCCAGCAGCACGACCCTGTAAAATTTCCCTCCAGCCCCTGCCTCTTGGCAGACAGTCCCTTCTCTGCCATGCTGCCTGTTGCTTCCTTGCAACATAGTTTCTCTCTAAGTAAACCTGCTTTCTTTTTTATTATTATTTTAAATTCTGGGATACATATGCACAATGTGCAGCTTTGTTTCACATAGGTATACATGTGCCATGGTTGTGTGCTGCACCCATAAACCCATCACCTACATAAGGTATTTCTCCTAATACTATCGCTCCCCTATGCCCACAGCCCCTGACAGGCCCTGGTGTGTGATGTTCTCCTCCCTGTGTCCATGTGTTCTCATTGTTCAGTTCCCACTTATGAGTGAGAACATGCGGTATTTGGTTTTCTGTTCCTGTGTTAGTTTGCTGAGAATGATGGTTTCCACCTTCATCCATGTCCCTGCAAAGGACATGAACTAATCCTTTTTTATGGCTGCATAGTATTCCAGGGTGTATATGTGCCACATTTTCTTTATTCAGTCTGTCACTGATGGGCATTTGGGTTGGTTCCAAGTCTTTACTATTGTGAATGGTGCTGCAGTAAACATACATGTGCATGTGTCTTTATAGTAGAATGATTTATATTCCTTTGGCTATATAACCAATAAATGGATTGCTGGGTCAAATGGTATTGCTGGTTCTAGATCCTTGAGGAATCACCACACTGTCTTCCACAAAGGTTGAACTAATTTACACTCCCACCAACAGTGTAAAAGTGTTCCCATTTCTGCACATCCTCTCCAGCATCTGTTGTTTCCTGACTTTTTAATGATCGCCATTCTAACTGGTGTGAGATGGTATCTCACTGTGGTTTTGGTTTGCATTTCTCTAATGACCAGTGATGATGAGCTTTTTTTCATACATTGGTTGGCCACATAAATGTTTTCTTGAGAATTGTCTGTTCATATCCTTTGCCCACTTTTTGATGGGGTTGTTTTTTCTTGTAAATTTGTTTAAGTTCCTTGTAGATTCTGGATATTAACCCTTTGTCAGATGGATAGATTGTAAAATTTTTCACCCATTCTGTAGGTTGCCTGTTCACTCTGATGATAGTTTCTTTTGCTGTGCAAAAGCTCTTTAGTTTAATTAGATGCCATTTGTCAATTTTGGCTTTAGTTGCCATTGCTTTTGGTGTTTTAGTCATGAAGCCTTTGCCCATGCCTATGTCCTGAATGGTATTGCCTAGGTTTTCTTCTAGGGTTTTTATGGTTTTAGGTCTTACGTTTAAGTATTTAGTCCATCTTAAGTTAATTTTTGTAAAAGGTGTAAAGAGGGGGTCTAGTTTCAGTTTTCTACATATGGCTAGCCAGTTTTCCCAACACCATTTATTAAATAGGGAATCCTTTCCCATTACTTGTTTTTATCAGGTTTGTAAAAGATCAAATGGTTGCAGATGTGTGGTGTTATTTCTGAGGCCTCTGTTCTGTTCCATGGTCTATATATCTGTTTTGGTACCAGTACCATGCTGTTTTGGTTACTGTAGCCTTGTAGTATAGTTTGAAGTCAGGTAGCATGATGCTTCCAGCTTTGTTCTTTTGGCTTAGGATTGTCTTGGCTATCCGGGCTCTTTATTTGGTTCCGTATGAAATTTAAGGTAGTTTTTTCTAATTCTGTGAAGAAAGTCAAAGGCAGCTTGATGGGGGTAGCATTGAATCTATGAATTACTTTGAGCAGTATGGCCATTTTCGCGATATTGAGTCTTCCTGTCCATGAGCATGGAATGTTTTCCATTTGTTTGTGTGCTCTGTTATTTCCTTGAGCAGTGGTTTGTAGTTCTCCTTGAAGAGGTCCTTCATATCCCTTGTAAGTTGTATTCCTAGGTATTTTATTCTCTTTGTAGCAATTGTGAATGGGAGTTCACTCATGATTTGGCTGTTTGTCTGTTATTGGTGTATAAGAATGCTTGTGATTTTTGCACATTGATTTTGTATCCTGAGACTTTGCTGAAGTTGCTTGTCAGCTCAAGGAGATTTTGGGCTGAGATGATGGGGTTTTCTAAATATGCAATCATATTATCTGCAAACAGAGACAATTTGACTTCCCCTCTTCCTATTTGAATACACTTTATTTCTTTCTCTTGCCTGATTTCCCTGGCCAGAATTTCCAATACTGTGTTGAATAGGACTGGTGAGAGAGGGCATCCTTGTCCTGTGCTGGTTTTCAAAAGGAATGCTTCTAGGTTTTGCCCATTCAGTATGATATTGGCTGTGGGTTTGTCATAAGTAGCTATTATTATTTTGAGACAAGTTCCATCAATACCTAGCTTATTGAATGTTTTTAGCATGAAGGGGTGTTGAATTTTATTGAAGGCCTTTTCTGCATCTATTGAGATAATCATGTGGTTTTTGTGATTGGTTCTGTTTATGTGATGGATTACATTTACTGATTTTGTGTATGTTGAACCAGCTTTCCATCCCAGGAGTGAAGTTGACTTGATCATGTTGGATAAGCTTTTTTATGTGCTGCTGGATTTGGTTTGCCAGTACTGTATTGAGAATTTTCACATCAATGTTCATCAGGGATATTGGCCTAAAATTTTTAGTTTTTGTTTTGTCTGTTCCAGATTTTGGTATCAGAATGATGCTGGCCTCATAAAATGAGTTGGGGAGGAGTCCCTCTTTTTCTCTTGTTTGGAATAGTTTCAGAAGGAATGGTACCAGCTCCTCTTTGTACCTCTGGTAGAATTTGTCTGTGAGTCCGTCTGGTCCTGGGCTTTTTTTGGTTGGCAGGGTATTAATTTCTGCCTCAATTTCAGAACTTATTATTGGTCTATTCAGGGATTCAACTTCATCCTGATTTAGTCTTGGGAGGGTGTGTGTGTCCAGGAATTTATCCATTTCTTCTAGATTTTCTAGTATATTTTCATAGAGGTGTTTATAGTATTCTCTGATGGTAGTTTGTATTTCTGTGGGATCAGTGGTGATATCCCCTTTATCATTTTTTATTGCATCTATTTGATTCTTCTCTCTCTTCTTCTTTATTAGTTTTGCTAGAGGTCTATCTATTTTGTTAATCTTTCCAAAAAACAGCTCCTGGATTCATTGATTTTTTTGTAGGATTTCTCATGTCTCT
Source organism: Symphalangus syndactylus (assembly GCF_028878055.3). NCBI lineage: Eukaryota > Metazoa > Chordata > Mammalia > Primates > Hylobatidae > Symphalangus > Symphalangus syndactylus. The sequence continues at coordinate 60,910,753 of NC_072430.2, read as the reverse complement.
ATCTCCTTCAGTTCTGCTCTGATCTTTGTTATTTCTTGTTTTCTGCTAGCTTTTGAATTTGTTTGCTCTTGCTTCTCTAGTTCTTTTAATTGTGATGTTAGGGTGTTGATTTTAGATCTTTCCCATTTTCTCCTGTAGGCATTTAGTGCTATCAATTTCCCTCTAAAAAAATGCTTTAACTGTGTCCCAGAGATTCTGGTATGTTGTATCTTTGTTCTCATTGGTTTCAAAGAACTTATTTATTTCTGCCTTAATTTCATTGTTTACCCGGTAGTCATTCAAGAGCAGGTTGTTCAGTTTCCATGTAATTGTGAGGTTTTGGGTGAGTTTCTTAATCCTGAGTTCTAATTTGATTGCACTGTGGTCTGACAGACTGTTTGTGTTATGATTTCCGTTTTTTTTTGTTTGTTTGTTTTTGTTTTTGTTTTGCATTTGCTAATGAGTGTTTTACTTCCAATTATGTGATCAATTTTAGAATAAGTGTGATGTGGTGCTGAGAAGAATGTATATTCTCTTGATTTGGGGTGGAGAGTTCTGCAGATGTCTATTAGGTCCACTTGGTCCAGAGCTAAGTTCAAGTCCTGAATATCCTTGTTAATTTTCTGTCTTATTGATCTAATATTGACAGTGGGGTGTTAGTCCCCCACTATTATTGTGTTGGAGTCTAAGTCTCTTTGTAGGTCTCTAAGAACTTGCTTTATGAATCTGGGTGCTCCTGTATTGTGTGCATATATATTTAGGATAGTTAGCTCTTCTTGTTGAATTGATCTCTTTACCATTATGTAATGCCCTTCTTTGTCTTTTTGGATCTTTGTTGGTTTAAAGCCTGTTTTATCAGAGACTAGGGTTGCAACCCCTGCCTTTTTTTTTTTTGCTTTCCATTTGCTTGGTAAATATTTCTCCATCCCTTTATTTTGAGCCTATGTGTGTCTTTGCATGTGAGATGGGTCTCCTGAATACAGCACACTGATGGGTTTTGACTCTTTATGCAATTTGCCAGTGTGTGTCTTTTAATTGGGGCATTGAGTCCATTTACATTTAAGGTTAACATTGTTATGTGTGGATTTGATCCTGTCATTATGATGCTAGCTGGTTATTTTGCCCATTAGTTGATGCAGTTTCTTCATAGTGCTGATGGTCTTTACAATTTGGTATGTTTTTGCAGTGGCTGGTACCGGTTTTCCCTTTTCATATTTAGTGCTTCCTTCAGGAGCTCTTGTAAGGCAGGCGTGGTTGTGACAAAAATCTCTCAGCATTTGCTTTTCTGTAAAGGATTTTATTTCTCCTTTTATGAAGCTTAGTGTGGCTGGATATGAAATTCTGTGTTGAAAATTCTCTAAGAATGTTGAATATTGGCCCCCACTCTGTCCTGGATTGTAGTGTTTCTGAAGAGAGATCCACTGTTAGTCTGATGGGATTCCCTTTTTGGGTAATCCGACCTTTCTATCTGGCTGCCCTTAACATTTTTTCCTTCATTTCTACCTTGTTGAATCTGATGATTATGTGTCTTGGGGTTGCTCTTCTCGAGGAGTATCTTTGTGGTGTTCTCTGTATTTCCTGAATTTGAATGTTGGCCTGTCTTGCTAGGTTGGGGAAGTTCTCCTGGATAATATGCTAAAGAGTGTCTTCCAACTTGGTTCCATTCTCCCTGTCACTTTCAGGTACCAATCAAACATAGATTTGGTCTTTTCACAGAGTCTCATATTTCGTCAAGGCTTTGTTTGTTCCTTTTCATTCTTTTTTCTCTAATCTTGTCTCATGCTTTATTTCATTAAGTTGATCTTCAGTCTCTGATATCCTTTCTTCCACTTGATTGATTCAGCTATTGATACTTGTGTATGCTTCATGACATTCTTGTGCTGTGTTTTTCAGCTCCATCAGGTCATTTATGTTCTTCTCTAAACCGGTTATTCTAGTTATCAATTCCTCTAACCTTTTTTCAAGGTTCTTAGCTTCCTTGCATTGTGTTAGAACATGCTCCTTTAGCTCAGAGCAGTTATTACCCACCTTCTGAAGCCCACTTCTTTCAATTCATCAAACTCATTCTCTGTCCAGTTTTGTTCCTTTGCTGGCAAGGAGTTGTGACCCTTTGGAGGAGAAGAGGCATTCTGGTTTTTGGAATTCTCAGCCTTTTGCGCTGGTTTTTCCTCATCTTCGTGGGTTTATCTACCTTTGGCCTTTGGTGTTGGTGACCTTGAGATGGGTTTTTTGTGTGGACATCCTTTTTGTTGATGTTGATGCTATTCCTTTCTGTTTGTTAATTTTCCTTCTAACACTCAAGCGTCTCTGCTGAAAAACCTGCTTTCTTTAACTCACTACTGTCTTGGTAAATTCTTTTACTGCCCACAATGCTGGCCCCCGTCAGTTGCAACCTATGACAGGCACATTTAAGGAAGCCCTGCCCAAGAAAAATTTGTATTGTTTCCTTGAATCTCTTAAAGGAAATCAAAGAGGACTTGAAGCAACAACCTTAAGTACCCTTTCATTACTTTCCATCTGTCGGTTACCCAAGGCCTCACTGGAAAAACTGAAACCAAAACATTACCTTTATCTCAGCCCATGAAGCTTTCACTGTCTCCCCTCTTGTTCAGCTCTTCACTTGTGTGTAGTCCCTACACATCTTTCCAGAGGCCCTTACAATGCTCCTTCTGTCTCTCTAATCTATTTCTGATACAACATCTATTTTTGATCCAACATCAAAAGTGCCAGAAGAACTTGTCTGGCAGAGATAAACTCTCCTCAAGGGAGGGAATGGAGACAGGAAAATTGAAATGGCAGTGGCAGGCATCTTTTAAAAAGATCAGAGAAGATGGGAAGTCAAGGACCACTCTCATCATAATAAATTGTATCTTATCACACATGTGTTTCTTGGTGAAGCATCCACTATGAGAAGGGAATGAAACAATTCCCCTGATTCTTCATTCCTTGGTTTATTTTTTTGTGTTGCATCAATAATTATTTTTCTTTTGAAGATGTATTCATATTCGTTTGTATCCACCATTAAATTTATTTCATAATTTAAAATATTTATCTATTTTATTTCTCTTCACTGACAATGTACAGTTGAAGCATAGGTTCAAGGTATTTCTAATGTTTATTTTATGTTTTCTAAAAATCTGCCATCTGATAAAAGAAAAACTTCAGCAGAATTAAATGTAAAGGAGTTTAATTGAGCAATGAATGATTTGTGAATCAGGCAGCCCCCAGAATCACAGTAGATTCACAGACTCCTGCACAGCCACGTGGTGGAAGAGAGTTGTAGACAAAAAAGGGAAGTGACATACAGAAATTGGAAGTGAGGTACAGAACAGCTGGATTGGTTACAGCTCAGTGTATGCCTTATTTGAACACAGTTTGAACACTCAGCAGTGTACGACTGGTTGAAGTACAGCTGCTGGGATTGGCCAAGACTTAGCTATTGTTACAGGTGCATACCACTAGGTTAGGTTCTCAATTTTGTCTGCTTATTTAGCCAGGTTACAGTTCATCCACAAGGACTCAAATATACAAGTACAGAGTCCTTCTCAGGCCATATTTAGTTTGCTTTAACACATCTAATATGAAAGAAAAGTGTTCTGATGAAAGCAATCTTCAAGTTCCTGAGATAAACACTTCCTGAGACCAGGCACAGGGCTCTGTAGACGTTTTGAGTCAGTGATCTTTGTTAACTCCTTCTGTTCAGACCTCATGGTTTGCTTATTTGACCATTCATTATGTATTTGGGAAAATCATGCTTGTTGTAGAATTTCATCTTTCTTCAGAGGAGGGATAACTTCTAACCTTTGAACCTCTTGAAATTTGAAACCTAGAAAGCAGAATCTCAAATCATGAACTTGAAACAAACCCAAGATTGTCTTGTGGAGCACCTGGGTGGGAAGGGAAGGAAACAAGAGGGGCTGAAAAGTAACAATAAGGTATTTATAAAACAAAGAGAGATACAGAAAAGTCTGCTACTTCTCACTGGAGACCTTCCTTACTCTTCTTCTGAGACCTGACTTGCCTAAGTATAGTAAGAGTAAAATTTGAAATTGCTTCAAATTGTTTATTTTAGGAATACAGGTTGTTGCCTAAAGATATCTTAGAAATAATTTCTCCTTTATGGGTGAGTAAGGTGTTTATTCCAGGTAGGAGTGTAGAACAAAAAACGCTTAAGTGATTTCACACTTTTTAAATTTAAGATTCTACTTGCAGACGTGGTAACTAAATGTAATGTGGTATCCTGGAAGGAATCTTAGACTAGAAAAAGGGCATTAGATGAAAACTACAGACATTTGAAGCAAGTGTGGACTTTAGTTAATAATAATGTATCAATATTGGCTCATTAGTTTATTTTGTGCTAATAATGTAAGATATTAACCATGGGTGAAACTGGGTGTGTGAGGTATAGGGGAACTCCCTGTACTATCTTAACAACCTTTCTGTAAACCTAATATTAAAGTTAAAAGTTGATTTTAAACAATTCTCCTGTAGCAGATTGGGATTTGCAGGCAGCTCTTTGGAACTAGTAAAAGGTCAACACATGACTGTTAAGAGTCATGTCCCAAAAGCTCCCCATTCCTGATGTAAAGAGAGGTCCAGATCTGAACTCCATGAAGCAAACCCTTGCCTGTGTAAGGTTACTAGAGGACAAGAAGTGACATGGTGCTCAGTGTTCTCCTGAAACAAGGCCTGAAAACATCAGGAAGAATTGTGTGTAGATTCCTCAGGTTCCAAATCATTTTGATAAGGAGCTGAGGCTGGCTCGCCTGGTCCCTGCTTCCCTGCCTCCCAACCTTCCTTCCTTCTTTGTTATGTATCTTTTAACCCTGTATGTTATCAAGGCAGCTGTCCCTGCTCCTTTACAACAGATCCCACAGGGATAGAAATAATGAGGAGACCCCTCTGGTCTGTACCCTTTGAGGAATGGCCCTGGCTCTCAGATTCCATACCTGGTACTTCCATTTACCTCCCAGCCAACGGCTCATCAGGAGTGGCAGTCATTTTATGGTAATGTACCATTTTGAGGTGGAAATGTCAAAGATGTCACTGCTTCTGACAACTTACAGAGGCAAAAGTTGACAGAATACTTATTCAGCTCAGGCCCTGAATGCGCTGTGCACTGCAATCTTCTGTTACCAAAGCTCATTTACCCACACATTTCTATTTCAGGGCTACCTCAGGGAGACAAAAACTATAAGGACAAAGACGACAACTTCTGGGTGAGAGCAGCAAATTTCAGTCTTCTCTGGAACATTATCTGTGCTGAGTACTAGCACTAGGCTATTTGCATGTGGTTTTAAAGGTCTTCTTTCAGAGCACTGGGCTTTTAAATTAGCTAGATTTTCCCAACCTCTGCATAGCTGGCATATGATAGGAGCATTAGAGAACGCAGTTCTGAATCTTTTTGATTAATTCCTACCTTTTCCCACCACTCCTGCTGTATCCCTGTGATGTGACTACCTAATGACTTTTTTGTTTTATATTTTAGCTCTTTCTTCTTTTTTTTCTTCAGCTTTTCAGTTCAGGGGTATATGTGCAGGATATGCAGGCTTGTTACATAGGTAAACATGTACCACGGTGGTTTGCTGCACAGATAATCCCATCACCTAGGTATTAAGCCCAGCATCCATTAGCTATTTCCCTGATGCTCTCCCTCCTGCCAGCAACAGGACTCAAGTGTGTGTTGTTCCCTCTCATGTATCCATGTCTTCTCATCATTCAGCTCCCACTTATAAGTGAGAACATGCCATGTTTGGTTTTCTGTTCCTGCATTAGTTTGTGAGGATAATGGCTTCCAGCTCCATCCATGTCCCTGAAAAAGACATGATCTCATTCCTTTTTATGGCTGCATAATATTCCATGGTATATATGTACCACATTTTCTTTATCCAGTCTATCACTGATGGGCATTTGAGTTGATTCCTTGTCCTTGCTATCATGAATAGTGCTTTAATGAACATACACATGCATGTATCTTTATAATAGAATGACTTATATTCCTTTGGATGTATACTCAATGATGGGATTGCTGGGTCAAATGGTGTTTCTACCTCTAGGTCTTTGAGGAATTGCCACACTGTCTTCCACAATGGTTGAACTAATTTTCATTCCCACCATCAGTGTAAAAGTGTTTCTTTTTCTCCATAACTTCCCCAGCATCTGTTGTTTCTTGACTTTTAATGCCATTCTGACTGGCATGAGATGGTATCTCATTATGATTTTGGTTTGCATTTCTCTAATGATCAGTGATGTTGAGGTTTTTTTCATGTTTGTCAGCCTCATGTATGTCTTCTTTTGAGAAGTGTCTGTTCGTGTCCTTTGCCCACTTTTTAATGGGGTTGTTCGTTTTTTTCTTGTAAATTTAAGTTCCCTGTAGACTCTGGATATTAGCCCTTTGTCAGATGGATAGATTGCAAAAATTTTCTCCTATTCTGTAGGTTGTCTGTTCACTCTGATGATAGTTTAGTTTGCTGTGCAGAAGCACTTTAGTTTAATTAGACTTCATTTGTCAATTTTTGCTTTCATTGCAATTGCTTTTGGCATTTTTGTCATGAAATATTTGCCCATGCCTATGTCCTGAATGGTATTGCCTAGATTTTCTTCTACGGTTTTTATAGTTTTGGGTTTTATATTTAAGTCTTTAATCTATCTTGAGTTAATTATTGTATATGGTGTAAGGAAGGGGTCCAGTTTCAATTTTCTGCATTTGGCTAGACAGTTCTCCCAGCATCACTTATGACGTAGGGAATATTTTCCCCATTGCTTGTTTTTATCAGGTTTGTTGGACATCCAATGGTTGTAGTAGGTATGTGGTCTTATTTCTGAGTTATTTATTCTCTTCCATTGGTCTGTGTTTCTGTTGTTGTACCAGTACCATGCTGTTTTGGTTACTCTAGCCTTGTAGTAGTTTGAAGTCAGGTAGCATGATGCTTCCAGCTTTGTTCTTTTTGCTTAGGATTGTCTTGGCTATTCAGGCTTTTCTTGGTTCCATATGAATTTCTAAATAGTTTTTTTTTCTAATTCTGTGAAGACTGTCAGGGTTAATTTAATGGGAAAGCATTGAATCTATAAATTACTTTGGGCAGTATGGCCATTTTCACAATACTGATTCTTCCTACCTGTGAGCATGGAATGTTTTTCCATTTGTTTATGTCCTCTCTGATTTCTTTGAGCAGTGGTTTGTAGTTCTGCTTGAAGAAGTCTTTCACTTCCCTTGTTATCTGTATTCCTAGGTATTTTATTATTATTGTAACAATTGTGAATGGGAATTCATTCATGATTTGGCCCTCTGCTCACCAATGTTGGTGTATAGGAATGTTAGTGATTTTTGCATAATGATTTTGTATCCTGAGATGTTGCTGAAGTTGATTATCAGCTTAAGAAGCTTTTGGGCTGAGACAGTGTGGTTTTCTAGATACAGGATCATGTTATCTACAAACAGTCTCATGTCCTTTCTTCCTATTTGAATACCCTTTATTTCTTTCTCTTGCCTGATTGGCCTGGCCAGAACTTCTAATACTATGTTGAACAGGAGTGATGAGAAGAGGGTATCCTTGTCTTGTGCCGATTTTTCAAGGGGAAATGCTTCCAGTGGGTTTGTCATAAATGGCTCTTATTATTTTGAGGTATGTTCCTTCTATACATAATTTATTGAGAGTTTTTAACATGAAGTGATGTTGAATTTTATTGAAGGTCTTTTCTGTATCTATTGAGATAATTATGCATTTTTTGTCTTTAGTTCTATTTATGTGATAAATCAAATTAACTGATTTGCACATGTTGAACCAACCTTGCATCCTGGAGGTGAGGCCAATTTGATTGTGGTGGATAAGCTTTTTTTTTTTTTTTTTTTTGTCAGTTTGCCGGTATTTTATTGAGAATTTTTGTATCAATGTTCATCCAGGGATATTGACCTGAAGTTTTCTTTTCTTGTTATATCTCTTCCAGGTTTTGGTATCAGGATGATGCTGGCCTCATAGAATGAGTTAGGGAAGTCTCTCCTTTCCAATTTTCTGGAATAGTTTTAGTAGAAATGGTATCAGCTTTTCTTTGTATCTTTGGTAGAATTCTGCTATGAATCTGTCTGGTCCTGGGCCTTTTTGTTGTTTTGTTTTGTTTCATTTTTTGGTTGGCAAACTATTTATTACTGCCTCAATTTCAGAATTCATTATTGGTCTATTCAGGAATTCAGTTTATTCCTGGTTCCATCTCAGGAGGGTATATGTGTCCAGGAATTTATCGTTTTCTTCTAGTTTATGTGCATACAGGTATTTATACTATTATCTGTTGGTTTTTTGTATTTCTGTGGGGTCAGTGGTGATATCCCTCTTATCATTTCTGATTGTGTTTGATTCTTGTCTCTTTTCTTCTTTATTAGTCTAGCTAGCAATCTATTTTATTAATTTTTTCAAAAAAAACCAGCTCCTGGATTCATTTTTTAAAGGGTTTTTCATGTCTTTATCTCCTTCAGTTCAGCTCTGATCTTGGTTATTTCTGGTCTTTTGCTAGCTTTGGAGTCTGTTTGCTCTTGTTTCTCTGTGTCTTTTAGGTGAGATGTTAGGTTGTTAACTTGATCTTTCTAGCTTTTTGATGTGGGCATTTAGTTCTATAAATTTTCCTCTTAACGCTGCTTTAGCTATGTCCCTGAGATTCTGGTATATTTTCTCTTTGTTCTCATTAGTTTCAAATAACTTCTTGATTTCTGCCTTAATTTTATTATTCACCCAAGGGTCATTCAGATGCCAGTTGTTCAATTGCCATATAGTTGTATGGTTTTGAGTGAATTTCTTAATCTTGAGTTCTAATTTGATTGCACTGTATTCTGGGAGCCTGTTATTAATTCACTTCTTTTGCATTTGCTGAGAAGTGTTTTACTTCCAATTATGTGATCAATTTTTGAGTAAGTGTCGTGTGGTGATGAGAAGAAAGTATATTCTATTGTTTTTGCGTGGAGAGTTCTGTAGATATCTATCAGGTCCACTTAATCCAGAGCTGAGTTCAGGTCCTGAATATCTTTGTTAATTTTCTGTTTCAATTATCTCTCTAATACTGTCAGTGGGGTGTTAAAGTCTCCCACTATTGTTGTGTGGGAGTCTAAGTCTCTTTGTAGGTCTCTAAGAACTTGCTTTATGAATCTGGATGCTCCTGTCTTGGGTGCATATATATTTAGGATAGTTAAGTCTTCTTATTTAATCGAACTCTTTACCATTATGTAAAGTCCTTCTTTGTCTTTTTTGCTCTTTGCTGGTTTAAACTCTGTTTTTTCAGAAACTAGGATGGCAACCCCTGCTTTTTCTGTTTTCCATTTGCTTGATAAATTTTTCTCCATCCCCTTATTTTGAGCCTATGTGTGTCTTTGCAGATGAGATGGGTCTCTTGAAGACAGCATACTAATGGGTCCTGGCTCGTTATCCAACTTGCCATTCTGTGTCTTTTAATTGGGTCATTTAGCCTGTTTACATTTAAGGTTGGTATTTTTATGTATGAATTTGATCCTGTCATCATGATGCTATCTGGTTATTTTGCTACTTGTTTATTTGGTTGCTTTATAGTGTCACTGGTGTGCATACTTCAGTGTGTTTTTGTAGTGGCTGGTAATGGTTTTTCCTTTGCATATTTAGTGCTTCCTTCAGGAGCTCTTGCAAGACAGGCCTGGTGGTGATGAGTTCCTGCATCATTTGCTTGTCTGAAAATGATCTTATTTCTCCTTTGCTTTTAAAGCTTTGCTTGGCCAGATATGAAATTCTGGGTTGGAAGTTATTTTCTTTAAGAATGTTGAGGCTGGGCATGGTGGCTCTGTCTAAAAAAATTAAAATGTTGAATATTGGCTCCCAATCTCTTCTGGCTTTGTAGGGTTTCTGCTGAGATGTGCACTGTTAGTTTGATGGCTTCCCATTGTAGATGACCTGGCCTTTCTCTCTGGCTGCCCTTAATGTTTGTTCTTTTATTTTGACCTTGGAAAATCTGATGATTATGTGTCTTGGGGTGGATCTTCTCATGGATTATCTTACTGGTATTCTCTGCATTTCCAGAATTTGAATGTTGGTCTGTCTTGCTAGGTTGGGGAAGTTCCCCTAAATGGTATCCTAAAGTATGTTTTCAACTTGGTTCCATTCTCCCTGTCTCTTTCAGGTATTCTAATCAGTCATAGGTTCAATCTTTTTACACAATTCCCTATTTCTCAGAGGCTTTGGTCATTCCTCTTTATTCTCCTTTCTCCATTTTTTTCTGCCTCTCTTATTTCAGAAAGATAGTCTTCAAGATCTGAGATTCTTTCCTCCATTTGGTCTATTCTGCTATTGACAATTGTGATTGCATTGTGAAGTACTCATATTGTGTTTTTCAGCTCCAACAGGTCAGTTATGTTCCTCTCTAAACTGGCTATTCTGGTTATCAGCTCCTGTATTGTTTTATCATGGTTCTTAGCTTCTTTGCACTGGGTTATAATATGCTCCTTTAGCTCAGAGTAGTTCATTATTACTCACTTTCTGAAGCTTACTTGTAATAGTAATTCAGCTATCTCAGCCTCAGCCCAATTTTGTGTCCTTGCTGGAGAGGTATTACAGTCATTTGGAGGAGAAAGGGCACTCTGGTTTTTTGATTTTTCAGCATTTTTGAGTTGATTCTTTCTCATCTTTTTGGGCTTATCTACCTTTGATCTTTGAGGTTGCCGACCTTTGAATGGGGTTTTAATGGGGTCTTTTTTGTTGATGTTGTTGTTGTTTTTTGTTTGATTTCCTTTTAACAGTCAGGCCACACTTCCATAGGGCTGCTGTGGTTTGCTGGGGTCTGTTCCAGATCCTAGTTGCCTTGGTTTTTCCCATACCTAAAGGTATCACTAGTGAAGGCTGCAAAACAGCAAAGATGGCAGCCTGCCCCTTCCTCTGAAACCTCCATCCCTGGGGGTTACTGACTTGTTGCCAGTCCAAACACTCTTATAAGAGATGTCTGAAGACCACCGTTGGGAGGTCTCACCCAGTCAGGAGAAATGGGATCGGGGACCTGCCTAAAGAGGCAATTCAGCTGCTTTTTGATAGAGCAACTGTGCCGCACTGGGGGGACCCTTCTTCATCAAGACTGTTTGTCTTCTCCAGAGCCAGGGGTCTGGTGTGACTGAGTTGACCAAACTATAGAGATGGCAGCTGCTCCTCCCCCAGAGAGCTCCATCTTAGGGAGAGATCAGAGCTCTGTCTGTAGAACCCTTGCTGGAGTGGCTGAAGCCCACACAGGGAGGTCCTGCCCTGTGAGGAGGAATGGATCAGGGTCCCACTTAAAGAAACAGTCTGGCCACAATCTGGCAAGGCATCTGTGCTGCACTGTGGGGTGCCCTTTTTCTTCCAGACCATTTTTATTCTCTAGAGCTGGCAGGCTGGAATGACTGAGGCTACCAAACCACAGAGATGGTGGCCACCCCTTTCCCTGGGATCTCAGTCCCATCTCAGGCAGACTCTAGCCTGTTGCCATTGGCTGGCTGGAATTCCAAGTCAGTGGGTCTTAACTTATGAGGTGCCATGAAAGTAGGGCCTGCAGAACAATGCTGCTTGGTTCTCTGGATTCAGCCCCCTTCCTAAGTATATCTACATATGGATCTCCCACCTTGCTGAGGAACCTGGGGCCAGAGTATATAAAACTCCTGGGTCTCTGTGTGTGCCTGAGCAGCTGCTCTGCTGAGACTCCACAACTCTGTGTATTGGACCCAAGGCCCTGGTGGAGTGGGCTCATAAGGGGATCTCCTGATCCACAGGTTGTGAATATCCGTGGGAGAAGCATGATTTCCCAGACAGGGCTGCACAAGCACTCACTGCTTCCCTTGGCTGGGGTTGAAGGTTCCTTGGGCTCCATGCCACTCCTGGGTGGGCCATCACCCCACCCTGCTTTTCTTCATTCTCTGTGGGTAGACTTATTTGCCTTGTCAGTCCCAATGTGAGAACCAGGATATTTCAGTTGAAGGTGCTGAATTCACTCACTCCTTTCATTCCTGTCCTGAGTGCCACAGACCATAGCTGATTCTAATTGGTCATCTTGGCCCCTCCCACTATGCAGTGACTTTTGATCTTTTAGCCTTGTTTTCTGCTCCTGGCCCTAAATATGCCCCCTTGGATCTGAAGGTGGATCTGGTCTCATACCTTCTCCTTTGGCAAGTTCCTCAAACCTGGTTTGCCTTTCTTCTTGGTTCTTTCTGTTCCAGCTCTTCTGGTTACCATTTTGCCTCAGCAAGCCCCTAGCCCTAGGTCTCCTCCTAGCAATGACCTTCACCACCCCAGAGAAATCTCCTTTCAAGGGCAAGAATAAGGGAGGACCTCCTAGAGTTTGGAGCCAGAAGTAATCTTGCTTGCCTAAGCACCAAATAATTTCTCCTTGGGCTTTCAGTAGGGAGCCCTAGAGCTGTTGGGCTGCTTCTTATGATGTCTGGGATGATGACTGGGGAAGATAAAGGATTTCAGGCAAAGGAGTTAGGTTACCAGGATGGCATGTTGCCTGCTCAGTGCTGACTGGGAAGCTTGCACAGACAAAGCATGTAAAAATGTCCAAGTGGATGATCTGGCCACAGGAAAATTTCTTCTCTTCCTGTATTTAATGTATTGCTAGATATGAAATATCAGGCATAGTAAATAAACCTGAAAATATTAAATGAAAGATTAAATTAGTTGTTAAAAACCTCAGCGTTAAAAATGTATACTTTGCAAAGTATGTATTGTTTCTTGCAAAAGAAACAGTCCTCTGTATGATTCTTATCTCCAGTGATTTTTGTTGAAGACATTGCTGATTTGTTATTTTAATGGGCTTTCCAAAATTAGCTGTGATACTCATTATTCTTGCATGGTTGTTTTATTCTTCCATTTCTCATATAAACAAGGGAGCCAGGGGACCTGTGGATGTTAATTATCCCATAACCCTAGCACCGTGACAGCAGGGCTTTCACCTCCCATTTGGAAATGGTAGCAAAAATACAAGGCTGAGGCCTGAATGAGGATTATCTTGGTCACAGAATAAATATGAAAACAAAGTATGTCTGTATTTAAATTCTGCAGCAACAGATTATGTCTTCAGCCAATGTGCATAACTGGGTTCTTAATAGCAGAGGTAGCACTGAAGTGAAAAACCACAGAAGCAGATGTCCAGAGGATTGTCATTCCTTTTACTTTCTCCTTAATTCAATATTTTTTCACTTATTAGTTGCAAGTATACCTTTATCTTGGGCCGTGAATTTTATTCTATGAAATAATATGTGATTTCCAGTGTATTGACCATCCACCCCCTTCTTTCACAGATGTATCCATCACTGCCTTTATTCCTGCAATCATATATGCACCCACCCCTCTTGATCAGGTCAGCCCTGGTAGAAGAAACTTCTCATTAGCATGTGAATTAGGCTGGGCTTCAACATCTAAATAAGCATCTGAGTCCTGAGAGAGGGTCTTGGCAAATTGGTGTGGATCGTCCTTGACCACGAGGCCTGTGTACTGAATGAGGCACTTGGAGAACCGGTTCAGCTGAAAGGGACATCAGAGAGTCACTTCTGAGTTCTCAGTAATCACTCCAGTCACCTATCTTTCCTCCTTCTCACTTTCCTATCTGTTTGCCCCGCCCCTGGCCCCTCTAATTTCTGATTGTCTTTATCCAATTGCGCTTCACTAAATATTTGTGAATGTTTATACTTCCTAAACATGACATGTTCATGTAGCTGAACTTGAGGATATTTTATTCATCATATCCATCAGCTGCAGAGAAGGGAGAACAGAACAAAGGGGAAAGAAAGAAGTTTGCTCCTAAACTGTGAGACTGTGTTCCAAACAGCCAGAGAGGCTCAGACTCAAATCCTTGTTCTACCATTTGATATCTGAGTGCCTCTGGAAACCTACTGAACATCTTTTAGCCTTAGTTGCCTCATTTGCAAACCAGACATAAGAATACCTACATTTCAGAGTTGTGGTCAAGGTTAGAGACAGTGTATAAGTTCCCAGCTCATGGCAGATGTTGAGAAGACAGTTGCTATTAATATTTTACATAGAGTTTTTTATATATAATTTGACATCCTGCTTTTCTTGCTGAACACTATAATATGAGCATTTTGCTACTTTCTTAAAAACTCTTTGTAAACATCATTTTAAAATGCTAGAGAAGCCACGTGGAGTGGCACACAGCTGTAGTCCCAGCTGCATGGGAGGATCACATAAGCCTAGGGGTTCAAGTCCAACCTGGGCAACATAGTGAAACCCTGTCTCTAAAAAATACATATATATAAAAAAAAAACATACCAAAGAGTAGTTAAACAGATGTACTGTAATTATGTAACTCCTTATTATTAGATCCTTAAGTCCTTCCTTCCTTCCTTCCTTCCTTCCTCCTTCCTTCCTTTTCTTTCCCTCTCTGCATCTTTTCTTTCCCTCTCTGCATCTTTTCTTTCCCTCTCTGTATCTTTTCTTTCTTTCTCTTTACCTCCATTCTTCCCTCGTCCTTCCTGCCTTCTTTCTTCCCCCTCTTTCTCCTTCCTTCCTCCCTCCTCCCTTCTTCCTCCTTCCTTCTCCATCTCTTCCTTCTCTTTCTCTTTACCTCCTTCCCTCTTCCTTCCTGCCTTCTTTCTTTCCCCCTCTCTCTTTCTCCTTCCTTCTTCCTTCCTTCCTTCCCCCTCTCTTTCTCCTTCCTTCCTTCCCCCTCTCTCTTTCTCCTTCCTTCCTTCCCCCTCTCTCTTTCTCCTTCCTTCCTTCCCCCCTCTCTTTCTCCTTCCTTCCCCCTCTCTTTCTCCTTCCTTCCCCCTCTCTCTTTCTCCTTCCTTCCCCCTCTCTCTTTCTCCTTCCTTCCCCCTCTCTCTTTCTCCTTCCTTCCTTCTCCCTCTCTCATTCTCTTTCCTTCCCCCCACCTTCCTTCCCCCCTCTTTCTCCTTCCTTCCTTCTCTCTTTCCTTCTTTCCTTTTTTTCCCTTATAAAAGTACTACAATGAACTCCTCTGAGCACAAAGCTTTATCTACATTTAGGCTCACCTTCCATGGGTTTTATTTCTGGAAGTCAAATTACTTTGTCTATGTGTATGGATGCTTTTAAGTATCCTAGTATATAGTGCCAAATTACTTTCCAGAATATCTACCAGCTGCACGTGGCCCATTTCACTATATCCTTGGCAGCCAGAGCAGACACCACAGGTTGCCTACCCAAGAGTCATTATTTCCCCCTTTTCCCTGTTAATAGAGGCTTGATTTCTTCAGATGTCCATGCTTCCTCTGAGAATAAGTCCTTATCAGTCTAAGCCAGATTTGCTAATCTCATTTCTCTCGCCAGAGATTGGTTTAGTGATGGGCATGTGACCCAGTTGGGGCTAATGAAATGAACTGTGACATTTACTAGGTAAATGTTTTTCATTCTTAAAAATAGACCAGAACAGTCTCCTTTTGTGTGTAGAATATTGTTATGTATGCACATACACCTTGAACCATGACAGCCTGAGAATAAAACCAGTGGAGGGTGAGAGACTGATAATGCTGTTGAACCCTGAACCAACTCAGGAGCTGTCCTTCCTTGGGACTTCTTTGTATGTGAAATAATATATTATACATACTGTTTTAGAAGTTTGCTTTGGGTGTTG
Source organism: Symphalangus syndactylus (assembly GCF_028878055.3). Taxonomy (NCBI): domain Eukaryota; kingdom Metazoa; phylum Chordata; class Mammalia; order Primates; family Hylobatidae; genus Symphalangus; species Symphalangus syndactylus. Next base: position 60,895,195 of record NC_072430.2, on the reverse strand, counting down.
ATATTGCAGCCTAAGCATTCTAACTGGAATACTAGCATTGTAATTATTAAAGATCTTTCTTAAATTAATTCAAACACACACACACACACACACATCTTAATTTTGATTCAACTTGCTATTCTTTAATTACTGATGAGAGCACGTGCTTATTATTCATATGTTTGTTAATAATTTGCATTGTCGTTTCATAAACTATCTGAAAAGATTTTTCAAAGATCAGTGGTCCACAGAAGAGGATCATTTGCAGACTAGACTGAGCAGATGAATGTGGCATTAAGGGCACAGTTAAGGTCACATTGGAACTAAGCCTCCAGATGTCCAAAAACTCCTGTTGCTTGTCATGCAAATACTCCTCCAACTTGCAAAATGTCTTCAGCCCAGTGAAATCAGCTTCCATGCAAAATATGGTAATGATGGAAGTCAGTCTTTCAGGACTGTTTGCTTATAAAAAGCTGGACTCTGGATGGCATTCTCTCAACAACGAGACAAGGAGTCTGGTAGGCAAAAGAAAAGTAAGACTGAAAATGAAGGAAGGGTTGAGCAAGAACAAATACCTGCTCAGGACCTGCTGCCCAGGACACATAATGCATTTCTCTCTGCTTTTTTCTGGCATTCCCAGTTTCAAGTCCTGTGGTCCTCCCATCCCTTGCCCCATTAAGCTTACCTATGTTTCTGTTCTAGCATAAGAATGTTTTCATTAGATTTTCCAAATAGAGAAATGTTTTTCAATTACTCTGGTTTTGAAATAAACTTTGAACACAGGCATTGCAGCAAGAGTCTCTGATTCATTTCCTAGAAAAGGGAACATATGAAAATGATTCACCCTCCCTTTTTATTAGCACATCAGAGAGGCACAGAGTACTGAGTCATCAGTATTAAGATAATGTATAATGGTCAGATAATTAGAAATTTAAATGGCTTGGGTTTAATAGGAGGTTTTCAATATTATGAATAGTCAGTGAATTCAAGCCCGACTGAGAAATGCCCCAGATGAAGTCTTGCCGATGGGTGTATGTATAATACATGGGTAAGGTTGTTTTATAAAAGGCTCATTGACTTTATGGTCAAAGCTCTAGTACCTTCCATCAAAGTCTTGTTCTAAACCATTGTAAATTAACAGATCAATAGTTAATGGTACTGCCAGCCAAGTTTAAAGCCAAATAACTCAGATTCCAAGACAACTCGATTTTACTCATTTGTGATTCAGAGGCACTTTGGTAGACAAATTGATGTTTGTTTAGTCAATTTGTATATCCAAGGTCTTCAGCCTGAACCTACTTTCATTAAGCCCACAAAGACCATCTGCAGAGTGGGGCTGACTAATCTGAAGCTTGCTTCATTTTTGTTTGTGCCAAGACCTTTTATTGTAGAGATCCTTCACTAGGGGCATCTTGTATGATTAAACCTGATCATCTGTGGTAAGATCCTTAAGATCCTGACTAAATAAAAAGTGGGCTTCTTTACAAAGTTGGGAGTGAGAGAACATAAGAATGTGTGTCAGAGAAAAAAACGTACATTTTTTAAAGAAATATGAAAGAGTTTGAGGGTGGGAGAGTATGTGTTGTGAGGTGTACATGCCATGTGGCCTGTGGATGTATTGGTGGGTGAGGAGTGTTTATGCCATTTTCCATTGCCTGTTAGCTGTGCCCACCACTTGGGGATTTAAAAAATAGTATTTCTCTAGCTTTAATGTGAACTCTGTTGGGAGGAAAGAACATAGAGGAAAAAAAGTAGATCATGTGTGTTTCTGGCTGCCTGCTCTTTACATGCAAAATTATAAAATAAATAGGATCCCGAAATAGTACTGTCTCTGCTCCCAAAGAGATCTTCCACTCTGCTCTGAATTATAAAATCCTCTGTTAAAAAAGGACTAGATAATGAATTAGGCTCACGTGGGAAAAATATAGGCACAGGAGGCAAGACTAATTTAATGGAGGGCTCAGGCTCAGCAGAGCTTGTTGATGTTTGTTGGAGAGTAATATCTCAGTTCTCAGTCCTGGTGGGAATGGTGCTGTTCTGGGGATGCAGACCCCAAACTGTAGTCATGAGCTTTTCTTTTCCTTACCAAAAGAGCTCTAGGTGAACAATACCAAAGAGCCTTCCCATTTAGTCACAAAACCACTTAATTGTTTAAGACAGATAATATTTCTTCAACCCTGACATGCCCAGCTGTCTGGTAGTACAGAGCTATCAAAGCTTTGGCTAAGAAGGCCTGAGGTTTCATCATCTCCTCCTCTCCCTTCCAGCCCCAAGCCACATGATTTTTCATTTGGCATCCAATCACCAAAACCAGTACAGCACTTGTATCAGACCCAGATTCCTGGGTCGAGAGTCTAATCCTGAATCAGAATCTCTGCAAGTAGAACCCAGCAATGAACCTTTTTGACTTGGGCCCCAGTAATTCTTATGCTTGTCCATATTTTTATGCTAAAAGTTTAAGAGCCACTATCATACTTTCTTTCTTTTGAGCTTCTTTTTTTCTTTCCATTTCTAGCTAAGATCACCTTTGCCTCCTCCTCCTCCTCTTCTTCTTCTCCTTTCTTCTTTAATCCCTATGAAAAGAAGAGCATTTTGATGAGATTCTAGAAGCCTTTATTTTTCTGATGGCAGGTTGGCTCTCATTGATCATTTGACTGTGACTTAGTTTGGGTCTTGCCTAATCCAGGTTGGATATCCCTGAGAGAGCCACACTAATCACTTCAACATTGGCAGTAGGCTACATGCACTCTAAACTCTGTTCTTCAAAAGACATTTCATTGGACCAGGGGAAGAAATGGTGTCAGAAGACAAAATAACTCCCCTATACTAATCCAGCCTCTGCTTTTAATATAACTGTGAAAATGTCCTCAATGGCTTTAATATTATGAATAATTTCTTTTATTATATAGTCTATATGGCCCTTAACCTGAAGAATAATGAACTTAATGTATAGCAAATTCTTAATTATTCACTTTGTGGATTTTTCTAATGTAATTTTTTTATTCCAAGCTCAAAGTCTCCAGTGCTCAGAACCCTGCCAAACTGCTATCTCCCAAATAGTTTAAGCTAAACATAACTGGAAAGGTGTATCTGCTACATAAGTATGGATTCTAGATTTCGCTGTAATTTTGTTTCACATCTATGGTTTCCATTAAGGGCTATTGATTATTATTATTATTAATTATTCATATGTGTTAGATGAAAGATCCAGTTTTTTTTTACATGTATTTGTTGTTGTTCTCTTTTGTAAAGATAACTTACGGTGATTAGAGAATAGTTCTTAATTCATAAATTATTGGAGCTACATAAAGAGTTTTCATTTTCATGAAGATGTCTTCTCAAAGCTTACCCAATGCTGTAGAGGAAGCTCTTTAAGAGAAGGGAAAAGTCGGATTTAAAGGTCCCCACTCTATCAACTGGGAAGACACAGCTCCTTGGCCAGGATCTCTCTTGATCTCCTTGTTTCTGTTCCAGCCTCATTTCTGGATAGCCTGACATTTGTCAAGGCTGTAGACTGGAAGGCACTCCAATATTTTCTTCTGCTCCTCCCCCAATCCCATCTCCACCCTCCAGTACTCCCAGAGAGATTCACACACCTCAGAGCAGAACTTGAAGGCCAAGCCAACTGATAGCTGACACTCCCACCAAGGTCGGACAACCAAGGCTTCCCAACTCTGACTTAACCCTGCAGGCTCCAATGGGACATAACCCAGCCTTCTGTTTGACCATCTCACACTGTGTATTATTAGCTCTATTTGAAGCCCGACTTTTCCTTTTTAATTGTGGGTACATAGTAAGTGTATATATTTATGGAGTACATGAGATATTTTGATACAGGCATACAATGCATAATCACATCAGGGCAAATGGGGTATCCATCACCTCAAGCATTTATGCTTTCTTTGTGTTACAAACAATCCAATTATACTCTTTTAATTATTTTTAAATGTATAATAAATTATTGTTGACCATAGTCATGATGTTGTGCTATCAAATACTAGGTCTTATTTATTCTGTCTAACTATATTTTTGTACCCATCAACCATCTCCTCTTCTCCTTCATCCTCATATCCTTCCCAGCCTCTGGTGACCATTATTCTACTCTCTCTCTCTCTCTCTCCAAGACAGTAGAATGAGTTCAATTGTTTTAATTTTTAGCCCTCACAAGTAAGTGAGAATATGCAGTTTGTCTTTTCAGTGACTGGCATATTCCACCTAGCATAATGGCCTCCAGTTCCATCCATGTTGCTGCAAATGACAGGATGTCATTAGTTTTTATGGTTGAATAGCACTCCATTGTGCATATGTTCCACATTTGCTTTATCCATTCATCTGTTTATGGACGCAGGTTGCTTCCAAATCTTGGCTATTGTGAAAAGTACTGCGATAAACATGGGAGTGCAGATATCTCTTCAATATACTGATTTCCCTTCTTTTGGGTGTATACCTAGCAGTGGAATTGCTAGATCATATGGTATCTCTAGTTTTAGTGTTTTGAGCAACCTCCAAACTGTTCTCCAGTGGTTGTACTTATTTACATTACCGACAGTGTACAAGTATTCCCTTTTTTTCACCTCCTCATCAGCATTCATTATTGCCGTCTTTTGCATAAAAGGCATTTTAACTGGGGTGACATGATTTCTCATTGTTTTTGATTTGCATTTCTCTGACGACAAATGATGTTGAGCACCTTTTCATATACCTGTTTGCCATTTGTATGCCTTCTTCTGAGAAATTTCTGTTCAGATATTTTGTCCATTTCCTAATCATATTATTAGATAGTTTCTTATTGAGTGTTTTGAGCTCCTTATATATTCTGGTTATTAATCCCTTGTTGGATGGGTAGTTTTCAAATATTTTCTCTCATTCTTAGGTTATCTCTTCACTTTGTTAATTGTTTCCTTCGCTGTGTGGAAGCTTTTTAACATAATGTGATCTCGTTCATCCATTTTTGCTTTGGCTGCCTTTGCTTGTGGGATATTACTCAAGAAATCTTTGCCCAGTTCAATGTACTAGAGAGTTTCACCAATGTTTTCTTGTAGTAGTTTTATAGTTTGAGGTCTTAGATTTAAGTCTTTAATCCATTTCGGTTTGATTTTTGTATATGACAAGAGATAGGGGACTAGTTTCATTCTTCTGCATATGGATATCCAGTTTTCCCAGCATCATTTATTGAAGAGACCGTCCCTTCTCCAGTGTATGTTCTTGGCACTTTTATTGAAAATGATTTCACTATAAATGTATAAATTTATTTCTGAGTTATCTATTTTGTTCCATGATCTATATATCTGTTTTTATGCCAGTACCATGCTGTTTTGGTAACTGTAGCTCTGTAGTATAATTTGAAGTTAGATAATGTGATTCCTCCAGTTTTGTTCTGTTTGCTCAGGATAGCTTTGGTGATTCTGGGTCTTTTGTGGTTCCATATAAATTTTAGGATTACTTTTTCTATTTCTGTGAAGAATGTCATTGGTAATTTGATAGGGATTGCATTGAATCTGTAGATTGCTTTGGGTAGCATGGACATTTTTACAATATTAATTTTTCCAAACCATGAACATGAAATATCTTTTATTTTTTGTGTGCTCTTCAATCTATCATATCAATGATTTATAGTTTTCATTATGGAGATCTTTCACTTCTTTACTTAAATTTATTCCTAGGTATTTTATTTTATTTGTAGCTATTGTAATTAGGATTACATTCTTGATTTCTTTTTTAGCTTGTTAGCTGTTGGCATATAGAAATGCTACTGACTTTGTATCCTGCAACTTCACTGAATTTGTTAATCAGTTCTAATAGTTTTTTGGTGGAATCTTTGGGTTTTCCTAAATACAAGATCATATTATCGGCAAACAAGGTTAATTTGACTTCTTCCTTTCTAGTTTGGAGGACCTTTATTTCTTTTTCTTTTCTGATTGCTCTAGCTAGGACTACAGTACTATGTTGAATTGCAGTGGTGAAAGTGGGCATCCTTGTCATGTTCCAGATCTTAGAAGAAAGGTTTTTAGTTTTGCCCCCTTTAGTATGATACTAGCTGTGGGTGTGTCATATTTTATTCTTTTTTCTGTTTTTCTGTTTTATTCTGTGGGGGTATTTTCCTCCTATACCCAGTTTTTTTACTGTTTTTATCATGAAGAAATACTAATTTTATCATATGTTTTTTCAGCATCAATTGAAATGATCATATGGTTTTTGTCTTTCATTTTGTTGATACAATGTATCACATTGATTGATTTGCATATGTTGAACCATTCTTGCATTCATGGGATAAATCCCACTTGGTCATGGTGAATAATTTTTTTAATGTGTTGTTAAATTCAGTTTCCTGTTTAATTCAGTTTCCTAGTACTTGTTGAATTCAGTTTCCTAGTACTTTGTTGAGAACTTTTACGTCAATGTTCATGGGGAATATTGGCTAGTAGTTTTCTTTCTTTCCTTATTTTTTTGGTGTACTTTCTTTGGTTTTGATACTAGGGTAATATTGGCCTCATAGAATGAGTTTGGAAGTATCCCCTACTCTTCTGTTTTTTTGAAATAGTTTGAGTACAATTGTTATTAGTTCTTCTTTAAATGTTTGTTAAAACCAAGCAGTGAAGCCATCAGGTCCTGGGATTTGCTTTGCTAAGAGATTTTTTATTATGGCTTCAGTCTCATTACTTGTTTTTGGTCTGTTCAGATTTTAGGTTTCTTCATAGTTCAATCTAGGTAGGTTGCAGGTTTCTAGGAATTTATTTACTTTATTTAGGGTTTCCCATTTATTGACATATAATTGCTCATAGTAGTCTCTAATGATCCTTTCAATTTCTGTGTTTTGGTTTTAGTGTCTCCTTTTTCATCTGATTTTATTTATTTAGGTCTTTTTTCTTTTTCTTTTTGGTGGCCAAAGGTTTGTTGATTTTCTTTATCTTTTCAAAAAACCAATGTTTTGTTTCATTGATTGATATGATTTGGTTGTGTTCCTACCCAAATTGCATCTTGAATTGTAACTCTCATAATCCCCATGTGTCATGGGAGGGACCCAGTGGGAGGTAATTGAATCATGGGGGCTGTTCCCCCCATCCTGTTCTTGTGATAGTGAGTTCTCCTGAGATCTGATGGTTTTATAAGCATCTGGCGATTCCCCTGCTGGTACCCCTCTGTCTCCTACTACCATGTGAAGAAGGATGTGTTTGCTTTCCCTTCCACCATGAATGTAAGTTTCCTGAGGCCTTCCCAGCCATGCAGAACTGTGAGTCAGTTAAACCTCTTTTTTTCTTTTTAAATTACCCAGTCTCGGGTATGTCTTTATAGCAATGTGAGAATGGACTAATACATTAATCTTCTGTATTGTTTTCTTCGTTTCAATTTTACTTACTTCTGCTCTAATCTTTGTTTCTTCCCTTCTACTAATGTTGGGTTTGGTTTGTTCTTGCTTTCCTAGTACTTTAAGTTGTATCATTAGGTTATTTGAAGTTTTTCTTCTTTTTTAATACAGGTGCTTATTGCTATAAACTTTCCTCTTAGTACTGTTTTCAGTGTATCCCATAGGTTTTGATATGTTGTGTCTTTATTTTCACTTGTTTCAAGAAGATTTTCAATTTCTTAATTTCTTCATTGATCCAACAGTCATTCAGGAAAATATTATTTAATTTCCATGTGTTCGTATAGTTTCAAAAATTCCTGATATTATTGATTTCTAGTTTTATTCCACTGCAGTTGGAGAAGATCCTTAATGTTATTTTTATTTTATTGGCTGTTTTAAGACTTGTTTTGTGACCTAATATATGGTCTATCTTTGAGAAGGGTCTATATGCTGAGGAAAAGAACGTGTATTCTACAGCCATTGGATGAAATGTTCTGAAAATATCTATTAGGTCTATTTGTTCTGTAGAGCAGATTAAGTCCAATATTTGTTGATTTTGTGTCTGGATAATCTGTCCAATGTTGAAAGTGGAGTGTTGAAGTTTCCAGCTATTATTGTATTGGGGTTTGTCTCTTTCTTTAGCTCTAACAGTATTTGCTTTGTATATCTGAGTGCTCCAGTGTTTGATGCATACATATATATATATATAATTGTGATATCCTCTTGCTGAATTGACCCCTTTATCATTATATAGTTACCTTCTTTGTCTCTTTTTATAGTTTTTGTTTTGAAATCTATTTAGTCTGATAAAGCTTCTCTTGCTGGTTTTTTTTTTTTTTTTTTTTTTGGTTTCCATTGGCATGAAATATTTTTTTTTCCATCCCTTTGTTTTCTGTTGACATGTGTCTTTATAGGTGAAGTGTATTTCTTGTAGGCAGCAGATCATTGGGTCTTGTTTTATTATCCATTCAGCCACTTTCTGTCTTTTGATTGGAGAGTTTAGTCCATTTACATTCGATGTTATTATTACCTAAGAACTTACTTCTCCCACTTTGCTTTTGTTTTCTAGTTGTTTTGTGGTCTTCTTTTCCTTTTTTTTCCTTCCCTTCTGTCTTCCTTTAGTGAGGGTGATTTCCTCTGGTGGTATGTTTTAAATTCTTGCTTTCTATATTTTGTGTATCTGTTGTATTTATTTTATTTGATGCTTGGGAATAATATTGTATAATCCATTGTTTTAGACTGACAACACTGATTACATAAACAAACAAACTTACAAACAAGCAAAGAAAACACTAACAAAAACTTGACACTTTAACTTCATCCTGCCACTTTTTAACTTTTTGTCGTTTCTGTTTATATCTTTATTATACTGTCTATGTTTTGAAAAGTTGTTGTAGTCATTATTTTTGATAGGTTCATTTTTTTGTCTTTCTACTTAAGATATGAGTAGTTTACACATCAAAATTACAGTGTTATAATCTGTGTTTGTCTGTGTACTTACTATTACTAGTGAGTTTTGTAGCTTCAGATGACTTCTTATTGCTCATTAATGGCCTTTTCTTTCAGGTTGAAGAACTCCCTTTAGCATTTATTGTAGGACAGGTCTGGAGCTGATGAAATCCCTCAGCCTTTGTTTATCTGGGAAAGTCTTTATTTCTCCTTCATGCCTGAAAGATATTTTCACGGGATATACCATTCTAGGGTAAAAGTTTTTTTCCTTCAGCACCTTAAATATGCCATTCCACTCTCTCCTTGTGTGTAAGGTTTCCACTGATAAGTCTACTGACAGATGTACTGGAGTTCCTTTGTATGTGATTCGTTTCTTTTCTCTTGCTAAAAGTAGCAAGATTCTTTCTTCATCCTTGACCTTTGGGAGTTTGATTATTAAATGTCTTGATATAGTCTGTTGGGGATTAAATCTGCTTGGTGTTCTATAACCTTCTTGTACTCGAATATTGATATCTTTCTCTAGTATTGGAAAGTTCTCTGTTGTTATCTCTTTGAATACAATTTCCACACTATCTCTCTCTCTACCTCCTCTTTAAGGCCAATAACTCTTAGACTTGTCCTTTTGAGGCTATTTTCTAGGTCTTCTGGCATGCTTTATTCTTTTTTATTCTTTTTTCTTTTGTCTCCTCTGACCATGTATTTTCAAATAACTTATCTTCAAGCTTACTAATTGTTCTGCCTGATCAAGTCTGCAATTAAGGGACTCTGATGCTTTTTTCGGTACATCAGTTGCATTTTTGAGCTTCAGAATTTCTTCTTGATTCTTTTTATTACAACAATCTCTTTGTTATATTTAATAGAATTCTGAATTCCTTCTCTGTATTATCTTGAATTTCATTGAGCATCCTCAAAACAGCTACTTTGGATTCCATATCTTAAAAGACATATCTCTGTCTATCAGAGATTGATCTCTTGATACCTTATTTAGTTTATTTGATTAGGTTATGTTTTCCTGGATGGTCTTGATGCTTGTGGATATTTATCCACATCTAGGCATTGAAGAGTTAGGTATTTATTGTAGTCTTTGCAGACATGTTCATGCCTGTCCTTCTGGGGAAGGCTTTCCAAGTATTCAAAGAGACTTGGGTGTTATGATCTAAGTTTTTGGTCACTAGAGCCATATCTGGATTAGGGGTTATCCCAAGCCCAATAATGCTGTGGCTCTTGCAGACTCATAGAGGTACTACTGCCTTGGTGGTCTTGGGTAAGATCTGAGAGAAATCCCTGGGTTACCAGGCAGAGATACTTTTCTCTTACTTTCCCCCAAATGAATGGAATCTCTTTCTCTACGCTGAGCTGCCTGGAGCTGGGGGAGGGGTGATGCAAACACCATCACTGGGATTGCACTGGGTCAGACCTGTAACCAGCACAGCACTGTGTCTCACCTAAGGCCCTTGGTGACCACTGCCTGGCTACTGCCTATGTTCATTCAAGGTCCACGGGCCCTACAACCAGCAGGTGGTAAATCCAGCTAGGCTTGTGTTCTTCCCTTATGATGGCAAGATCCCCCCAGCGCCAGGAGGTTCCAGAGATGCCATCCCAGAACCAAGGCCTGGAGTTGGGAACTTTCAGAAGCTACCATGTGCTCTATTTTACTGCAGCTGAGCTGGCACCCAAGCTACAAAACAAAGTGCTTCCCAGTCTTCCCTCCCTTTTCCTCAAGCAGAGGAGTTTTTCCTTGTGGCCACTACTGGCTAGGCATGTGCTAAGTATTGCCTGGCTACCACTGATATTCACTCAAGTCCCAAGGGCTCTTCAGTCAGCTTGTGGTAAATGCTGCCAGGCCTAGGTCTCTCCTTCAGGGCAGTGGGCTCCCCTCTTGCTCAGGATGTGTCCAGAAATGTCATCCAGGAGCTAGGGCCTGGAATGCGGTCCTCGTGACTCTGCCTGGTGCCCTGTTCTACCGTGGCTGGGCTGGTATCCAAGTTGCAAGACAAAGTCTTCTTTACTTTCCCCTCTTCTATCCTCAGGTATAAGGAAGGAGTTGTGAGCTGCACTGCCTGGGGTTGGGGAAGGGGTTATGCAAGCACTCTGTTAGCCCTCCCAGCTGGTGTCTCACTAGATTGTGTGCACCCCAAGTCCAGTGGCTCTGAGCCCAGCATAGCACCAGGACTTGCCCAGGAATTGCAGTCCTTGTGGCCTAGAATGCCTTTCAAGTTTATTTAGGATCCTAGAGTACTTTAGCCTATGGTGGTGGAGCTTGCCAGAGTTCAGTTTCTGTCTGCTGGGATGGACAATTCACCTCTGGCTAGGGCTCATCTGAATGTTCCCTCTGTGGGTGCTGGCTGAATTTTTCCTTGTTTTGTTTTCCACTGTGGTAGGGCAGGAGTGAGATCCAATGCAAAGTCCCACAATCACTGCATAGACCCTCCCCAGGTGCACAGATTTTCTCTCCATGCCACATGGCCACTGCTGGAGGATGGGTGGGGGGGGCGGTGATATAAGTGATTCAAGACTGTCTTTCTTACCCTCTTCTGTATCTCTTTTCTTAATATGATGTTAGATCCAGGTAGTATGATCACTCCCCTAATTTTTCGTTCTTATGAAGGTGCTTTTTTGTGTGGATAGTTGTTAAATTTGGTGTTCCTGTTGCGGAGACCATCACTGGAGGGTTCTATTCAGCCATCTTGCTCCATCTCCTGAAGCCTGACTTTTTTGAGCATGCGCTAACAGTATGTCCATATTTGTTTAAATTGTTACGACATCTAAATAGTTTTCAACTGAGGTCAAATATTTTTAAGGATGAGCTGGTCTGTAATGACTAGAGTGGCCACATAGTTCATCACTCAAATCTGAACAGTATCAAAGGTGAAAAGAGGCACTAACTGGGTATGATGCTGGGGCCACAGATGTCAGACAGAACAATAATTTCACCAACAAAGCAAATGAGAATCTCCTGCAAAAGTCCTGGAATCATGTCCTTTGATTTGCCTTTGGAGAGGAAAGACAGAGCAGAGTGGAGAAAGAAAAATGGAAAGGCAGGAAGAAAAAGAAAGGAGAGGAGGCAAAGTGAGAGGAGACAAGAAAAGGGCTGGACTCATTTTAGCATGATCTCTGATTGATGAAGTCCTGGTTTCTAAAATACAACAACTGGGGCCCTCCAAGAAGACTAAGAACAGAGAATGAACCAAAGAATCGAAGGTGAGATCTCCTGAGCTGACCCCACCATTAATCCAGCTGCTAAGTCCACATTGTTTGATTTTTTCCTAGTGTACATTGTGGGCTGTAGCTGACCTTGGCAGGGATCATGATGCTGGGGAAACAGAGTAGTGTATATGTGGCTAGAATATATGTATAGCTTTTCACCCCTCTTGTAACCCATGATCCTTCCCTCTATGTAGGCATCACTACCTAAGGAAAGGAATAACTGGGAAGAAAGCAAATAACACAAAATGAGTCAACTAATTAGCTTTTAGTTTTTAAAGTCTTGGCCTCAGGAGAACAGAACTGGAGTGTTTACAATAGATGTGGGAGAAGAAGTGATGAATAATAAAAAAGAAGCTTCCTGAATCCACATGGCTCTCCCTCCTTTAGGCCAAAGTGTGCCCCAAGCTCCCTTCATCAACCAACGAGGAAAACAGAGAAAGCTTGTTCTTTCTCTGAAAACAGAAGAAAGGAGAGCTTAGATCAGGCTTGTTCAACTCGCAGCCTGCAGGTCACATGAAGCCCAAGATGGGTTTGAATGTTACCCAACACAAATTCATAAACTTTCTTAAAATTTTATGAGATTTTTGCAATTTTTTTAGCTCATCAGCTATTGTTAGTGTTAGTGTGTTATATGTATGACCCAAGACAATTTGCTTTCTTCCAATGTAGCTGAAGGAAGCCAAAAGATTGAACACCCCTGTCTTAGATGGTAATGAGTCCTGGATGAAAAAGCCTGCACCCAGCTCTGTTCCTGGTAGGCACCAGGAAGAGTGTTCCACAACAGGAACTCCAGATATGTTTTGGGATTGTAGTACAGAAGAAACCTGTGTTTACCTTCTCTGGTAGACTCTAGAAAGGAGGCAAGACCCCCAAGTAAGGATGGCTGTCTACTCTGCCCTGGTAGATAAGTTTGAAAATGTCTCAGAGTAGACCTGTGAATAGTGAGGTTGGGGCACTGGGACAGTAGAATTGTACTTGTGTACCCAAGGGTACCAAGGAAGTGACACATGGCTGTAGATGGTCCCAAGTTTTCTGTAGTCCAAGAATGGCATGGAGGCATCAAGGTATCGCCACTCAAAACCAGATCCAGAGTTACTATGGTATGGTCTGATACAAGGGATGACTTGGCAATGACCAGCAGGTGTCCCTGTCCCATCTAAGCAGCTATGCTAGTGAAGAGTGCAGCCAACTTAGATGAGATGCCCTACATTCCTAACCTTCAATCACTAGCACTGTGTAATCCTCAAACTGAGATGCAATTACAGGGGAAAGGCAGGTACCCGGAAACAACTGAAATAAAATTTCTATTGCCTGGAAGAAAAGGGGGTCATTGTAAGTATTAACTCTTTCCACACCTGGGTTTGTGAACTGAGATTTGTATGTACTACATAGAGAAATGTGTATACCTGCACCCCATCCTATGCCCTTACACCTTCAAGTCCAGGTAGAATGCACCATCAGGGCAGCAAGTACCTCTAATTTTCCCTAGTGCTTTTAAACATTGTACCAACTCTGTGAATTAGTCCCTTTGTGTTGATTTTATAGTCGTGACTGCCATGAAGAATTTCCCTCTCAAATATTTCATTATTTGTGTGTTTTATGCACCATTTCCCTCTAGAAAACAGCCATCTGCTCAGAAATCAGTATAATTGCATCACCTCCATGTTCCTTTCATTGGAGGCTTGACCTTAGATGATGTGGACTTCTAATATCTAAATGTTTTTATCTAATGAGCCATGACCCAACACAATTGGAGCGAATGTTTTAATAAGATTACCTGGGGTAGAGTGGGGATACATCTCTCTTGGTTAGCACAACTAGAATGTGCAAAACAAAAAACAAAAAGGAGGCTCTATTGCCCTTCAAGAGAACTCTGCTGCCTTTCATGCTCTTAGAAGTCTGAACTCAGACATACAAGTAACCTCATTCAGTTTAAGTTTGATAGATGAGCATTAAGTTAGCTCCATAATTTTACAGCAGGTAAGACTTCTTTTTTTTGAGACTGAGTCTCACTCTATTGCCTAGGCTGGAGCGCAATGGCACGATCTTGGCTCCCTGCAACATCCACCTCCTAGGTTCAAGCCATTCTCCTGCCTCAGCCCCCCGAGTAGCTGGGATTACAGGCACGTGCCACCATGCTGGGCTAATTTTTGTATTTTTAGTAGAGATGGGGTTTCACCATGTTGGCCAGGCTGGTCTCGAACTCCTGACCTCATGTGGTCCACTCGCCTCAGCCTCCCAAAGTGCTGGGATTATAGGTGTGAGCCACTGCACCCGGCCTAGGTGAGACTTTTAAAACCCAAGCTACTTTGGGAGGCTGAGGCGAGTGGATCATGAGGTCAGGAGATCGAGACCATCCTGGCTAACACGGTGAAACCCCGTCTCTACTAAAAATACAAAAAGTTAGCCAGGCGTGGTGGTGGGCACCTGTAGTCCCAGCTACTCGGGTGGCTGAGGCAGGAGAATGGCGTGAACCCAGTATGCAGAGCTCGCAGTGAGCCGAGATGATGCCACTGCATTCCAGCCTGGGTGACAGAGCAAGACTCTGTCTTAAAAACAAACAAACAAACAAAACCCAAGCTAACAAGTGTGTTAAAACATGTCAGTTTTTTCTATATTTTTTTGTGTGACTTTACAAACTTGGTGTATTTAGGTTCCTTCCCCGACTTTCTCCACAGATATTCTAAGTTGCAGGGAAGGCTGAAGCTTCTAGCAATGGGAAGGAGTTGGCCTTCAGAATGGACTGGCATTCACTGAGCTATTGCTTGCACCATCTGGTCTTTGGACATCACACCTTATGGCCTTTGGTCATAGCCCAGTGTCTTTGTTTCCTCTTTGGTATCAGATTAGCATGTCCATATACTCTGTGTATCCCTCATCCCAACCAAAAGCTCCTTCAGATCCACTGGGACCCTTTATATCACTCCCTTGATATATCCAGAAGTAAGGCAAACTTCCCTCCTGTGTGTGTGCAGGAGAGTTAGACAAACGTGAAAGCCCTCTTTGGCCCCATCATCTCTCTTGTATTGTTGCTGCACCATGCTGTCTGGACTGTCTTTAAGAGAACCAGCCAGGTGAATACTGTATTCTTAAAAATCTATTGTCTTACTGTAAAGCTACAGTAATCAAGGCAGTGTGGCATCTAGTGAAAAAACAAAGAGACAAATGAAATAGAATAGACAGCCCAGAAACGGACCTGCATAATTGGTCACCTGATTTTTGACAAAGTAGCAAAGGCAATTCAATGGAGAAAATGTGGTGCTTTTTTGTTTTGTTTTATTTTGTTTTTTCAACAAATGTTGCTAGAACAACTGGAACATCTACATGCAAAACAAAAAAACCATAAAAATAAAATTTTAAAAAAGATCCATCTAGATAAAGCCCTTACACTCTTCACAAAAATTAACTAAAAATGGATCATAGACTTACATATAAAACACAAAACAATAAAATTCCTACAAGATACCATAAAAGAAAACCTAATTGACCTTGGGTATGGAGATGACTTCTAAGATACAAAACTACAGGCATGATACATGAAAGAAATAATTGATAAGCTGGGCTTCATTAAATTTAAAAACTTCTCCTCTGTGAATTACAATGTCAAGGGAATGAGAAGACAAGCCATAGACTGGGAGAAAATATTTGCAAAAGAGACGTCTGATAAAGGACTATTATCCAAAATATACTAAAAACCCTTCAAGCTCAACAAACAACCCAATTAAGAATAAGAAAACAAACAACCCAATTAAAAATGGGCAAGGCTGGGCACCGTGGCTCATGCCTGTAATCCCAGCACTTTGGGAGGCCAAGGCAGGTGGATCAGTTGAGGTCAGGAGTTCAAGACCAGCCTGGCCAACATGGTGAAACCCTGTCTCTATTAAAAATACATAAATTAGCAAGGCATGGCGGGATGCATCTGTAGTCCCAGCTACTTGGGAGGCTGGGGCAGGAGAACCGCTCAAATCTAGGAGGCGGAGGTTGCAGTGAGCTGGGATAGCGCCACTGCACTCCAGCCTGGGTGACAGAGTGAGACTCCATCTCAAAAAAAAAAAAAAAAAAATATATATATATATATATATGGGCAAAAGACCTCAACAGAGATCTCACCAAAAAAGGTATACATATGGCAAATAAGCATATGAAAAGATGTTCTACATCATATCTGATCAGAGAAATACAAATTAAAACAACACTGAGATATGACTGCAAACCTATTAAAATGGCCAAAATGCAAAACACTGACAACACCAAATGCTGGTGAGACAAGACAACAGAAACTCCAATTTATTGCTGGTGGAAATGCAAACTGGTACAGCCAATTTGGAAGACAGTTTGGTAGTTTCCTGCAAAACTAAACATAGCTGTACCATATGATCTGACAATTATACTCCTTAGTATTTACCCAAACAAATTGAAAAATTATATCCACACAAAAATCTGCACACAGATGTTTATAGTAGCTTTACTTATAATAGTTAAAACTTAAAAGCAACCAAAACGTCCTTAAGTAGGTGAATGGATAAACTGTAGTATATCCAGACAATGGAATATTATTTACCTCTAGAAGGAAATGAGCTATCAAGCCATGAAATGACATGGAGGAATTTAAATGCATATTGCTAAATGAGAGAAGTCAATCTGAGCAGGCCACATACTATATGATTCTAATTACAATATATGGCATTCTAGAAAAGACAAAACTATGGAGACAGTAAAAAGATTAATGGCTGGCAGAGGTTGTGGGGAGGGAGGGAGGAGTGAATAGACAGAGCACGGAGGGTTTTTAGGGCAGTGAAACTACTCTGTATGATACCAAAACGGTGGATACATGTCTTTATACATCTATCAAAACCCTTAGAACATACAACACCATCAGTGAGCCCTAATATAAACTGTGGACTTTGGGTGACAATCATATGTCAATGTAAGTTCATCCATTGTACCACTCTGGTGGGGGATGCCGGTAGTGGAGGAGGTTCTGTGTAAGTTGGGATAGGAGCTATGTGGGAACTCTATACTTTCTGCCTGATTTTGCTGTGAACCTAAAACTGCTCTAAAAAACAAAGCTTATTCATTTAAAAGAAAAAAACCTATTGTCTGGGCCAGAAACTTGGCTCTGGCTTGAGTAATGAAAAAATCTCTTCCTTCAAGGCTATTGTTTCTGCCACATGTTTAGAACACGTATTTAGCAATTCAAAGCAGAGAGTCGACCTTCTGACCTTTCCTGCTATCTCTGTGATCTCCTGTATCAGAGGTTCCAAAGTGAAAAATGATATGACCCAAATATGCATCCACAATATATTTTTATGTTTGAGTTCATTTTTTATATTTTAAATCCAAGATGTTTCTTTTCCAATAAGAGGAGCCAGAGCTTCTTGGAGAAGTTGCTGATTCCAGGGCTAGGGTGAGGAAAGCAGAAGATGAGCCTGAAACATGTTGCCATCCCAGAAAATAAGGAAGTGCTCAAAATAGGATGGGGCATGACAAAAGCACATCACAGCCAAGCCAATCGGAAGGCACTCCCAATGGGCAAATCGAGAACAATTTGAGCAACAAAATAACAGTAATAATGATGGATTGTAACCCATAAAATAAAATAAATATCCATACTAATATAAATAATTGAATAAATAAATAAATAGGGGAAAGGGATAGGACAGCTTTTCCTTACAGAGGAATTCTAATTAATAAATGTAGAATCAATGCAGGAAATACAACATCACTACTAGGCAGACATTACATTAAACAGTAATCATCGTAGGCAAGATCCACTGATGGATGTTAAAATTAGTGAACTAAAGTTTAAGAGGAAACAGGATACTTGTAGTTTCAAAGTATTGTCTCCAAACTATTGGTCTATTAGGAAAAAAAAAATGAAAACTTTACAGTGGGAAAACATGGCAGACACCACCTTAACTGAATGATCAAAGTAAGCATCACCACTGATAGGACATATTGATGTCATGTACCCCCAATATGATGCACTGAGATGGGTACAGCATCACTTTTGTGGTATTTTTGCAAAAAAATGCAAAAATCTCAACTTAATCGTGAGAAAATAGAGACTCGACAAAATAATTGACAAGTAGTCATCTAAAATGTTAGAGTCTAACATTTAAGTCTTTAATCCATCTTGAATTACTTTTTGTATAAGGTGTAAAGAAGGGATCCAGTTTCAGCTTTCTACATATGGCTAGCCAGTTTTCCCAGCACCATTTATTAAATAGGGAATCCTTTCCCCATTTCTTATTTTTGTTAGGTTTGTCAAAGATCAGATAGTTGTAGATATGTGGCATTATTTCTGAGGGCTCTGTTCTGTTCCATTGGTCTATATCTATTTTGGTACCAGTACCATGCTGTTTCGGTTACTGTAGCCTTTTAGTATAGTTTGAAGTCAAGTAGTGTGATGCCTCCAGCTTTGTTCTTTTGGCTTAGGATTGACTTGGCAATACGGGCTCTTTTTTGGTTCCATATGAACTTTAAAGTAGTTTTTTCCAATTCTGTGAAGAAAGTCACTGGTAGCTTGATGGGGATGGCATTGAATCTATAAATTACCTTGGGCCATAAAAACCCTAGGAGAAAATCTAGGCAATACCATTCAGGACATAGGCATGGGCAAGGACTTCATGTCTAAAACACCAAAAGCAATGGCAACAAAAGCCAAAATTGACAAATGGGATCTAATTAAACTAAAGAGCTTCTGCACAGCAAAAGAAACTCCCATCAGAGTGAACAGGCAACTTACAGAATGGGAGAAAATTTTTGTAATCTACTCATCTGACAAAGGGCTAATATCCAGAATCTACAATGAACTCAAACAAATTTACAAGAAAAAATCAACCTCATCAACAAGTGGGTGAAGGATATGAACAGACACTTCTCAAAAGACATTTATGCAGCCAAAAGACAAATGAAAAAATGTTCATCATCACTGGCCATCAGATAAATGAAAATCAAAACCACAATGAGATACCATCTCACACCAGTTAGAATGGCCATCATTAAAAAGTCAGGAAACAACAGGTGCTGGAGAGGATGTGGAGAAATAGGAACACTTTTACACTGTTGGTGGGACTGTAAACTAGTTCAACCATTGTGGAAGTCAGTGTGGCGATTCCTCAGGGATCTAGAACTAGAAATACCATTTGACCCAGCCATCCCACTACTGGGTATATACCCAAAGGACTATAAATCATGCTGCTATAAAGATGCATGCACATGTATGTTTATTGCAGCACTATTCACAATAGCAAAGACTTGGAACCAACCCAAATGTCTAACAATGATAGACTGGATTAAGAAAATGTGGCACCTATACACCATGGAATACTATGCAGCCGTAAAAAAGGATGAGTTCATGTCCTTTGTAGGGACATGGATGAAGCTGGAAACCATCATTCTCAGCAAACTATCACAAGGACAAAAAACCAAACACCACATGTTCTCACTCATAGGTGGGAATTGAACAGTGAGAACACATGGACACAGGAAGGGGAACATCACACACTGGGGCCTGTTGTGGGGTGGGGGGAGGGGGGAGGGACAGAGTTAGGAGATATACCTAACCTTAAATGACAAGTTAATGGGTGCAGCACACCAACATGGCACATGTACACATATGTAACAAACCTGCACATTGTGCACATGTACCCAAAATCTTAAAGTATAATAAAAAAATTAAAAAAAAAAATAAAATGTTAAAGTCAGGAAAGACAAGGAAAGACCGAAACTAAAGAAATACAACAATTAGGCCGGGCATGGTGGCTCACGCCTGTAATCCCGGCACTTTGGGAGGCCGAGGCGGGCAGATCCTGAGGTCAGGAGTTCGAGACAAGCCTGGCCAACACAGTGTAACCCTGTCTCTACTAAAAATACAAAAATTAGCTGGGCATGGTGGTGGACGTCTGTAGTCCCAGCTACTCAGGAGGCTGAAGCAGGGGAATCGCTCGAACCCAGAAGGCAGAGGTTGCAATGAGCCGAGATCATGCCACTGCACTCCAGCCTGGGCAATAGAGTGAGACTCTGTCAGAAAAAAAACAAAACAAACAAAAAAAAGAAATACAACACTAAAAGCAATGTGGGATCCTGGACTGGATCCTGGAACAGAAAAAGAACCTTAGGGGAAAACTGATGAAATTTGAATAAGCACTGCAGTTTAATTCTTTATAGCAATGTTAACTCATAGTTCTGAGAATTATACTATGGGTATAAAAGTTGACAATATTAGGCAAAGCTGGCTGGAGAGTATACATGAACTTTCTGCAGTATTTTCCCAGTTTTTCTACAAATCTAAAATTGTTTAAAAATAAAAAGTAAAAAAAAAATCAAGATATTTCACACATGTAGAATCTGGATTTTCATGTTATCTGGAAAAATCGAAAGATCCTTACATGATTGTTGGTCATGGAGAAGCAGTAACTACTACCTTCGCAGTAGGGCGTGTGTTTTTCAGTTTGCCACAATCCCTTCCCCTTCCCCTTCCCCTTCTCTTGTACCACATGGGGCCATGTTTTATTTAGTTATTGTGCTGTAAAGGCTGGTTCCAAGAAGCGTTTGGTTTGGGGATCCCTTGCTCAATAAGAATCCAGTGTTCCAGGCCAAATGATCTACCTGTTGTTTTCTAAACAAGCTTTGTCTTAACCCTTCCATATTCCCACTTTTGCGCAAGCTGTTCCTTCTGAGTGGATTTTCTGCCTCTATCCTCAATCCTATTATTTTAGTCTTCCCTATCCTTCAAAACCTAACATGCAGACCACTTCCTCTATGAAGGCTGTGTCTATCCACTGAGTTCATCTCTCCCTCCTTTGAATTAGAGCATCTGATATTCCTTGGAAAATGGTACCACCTTTCATTCATTATGTACCGAATAGTAGCTTTGTGTCAGGCACACTTTCCTAAGTGCTGGTGACACCCAGATGAGCAATATGTCATCTTTCCTCATCAATGATCTCTCAGGCCTAGAGGAAGGCAGACAAGAAAACCAGCATTAGAATTTATGTGAGACGCATTATGATAAAACTATGCATAAAATTCTAAGAGTGCTCAGAGGAGAGGACTTCTTAAGGGGTGAGCCACTTAAGTTGTTTCTTAAAAGAAAGTGAGAAATTAGGTAGGAAGTGCTAAGGACTGGGAATTAGGGAAGAACCTTTAGATGAGGAAACAATTTAATCAAATGCCTGGAAGCCTGAGAGGGCAACTGCAAGCAGCTTGGAGAGCATATGTTTGGCAGGTGAGGCTGAACAGGTAGGAGCACACAGCTTTGTGCAGTAGCCAGATTTATATGTAACATCCCTCTCACTTAACTATTAACTCCTTAGGGGTAAAAAATTGGAGACAGAAGGAAAGAACATTAAAAACTTCAAGTTAAAAGATCTCACCTCTCTCTGCAGTTTACTAGAGTTTATGTCATTAATAGTTAAGGAGTGTCTACTTATAAGCTGTGTGATCTTGGGCAAGTTACTTAATATGTCTGTGCCTCAATTCTTTCATTTATAAAATACTACCAGCTGCACAGAGCATCGAGAGAAGTAGTGATGATAACCATAATCACCATGGACACCAACCAGAATGGAGGCTGGACCAGTGAGGAATGGACACTGGCCATAAAAATCCTCCAAGTGCAAATGGTGTATTTGCTGATCATCAGCCACAGGTGCAAGGAATTAATGAGCTGATCTGTGTAAACGGCACACACAGTGCCTGACACAGAGTGTGCAATTAATAAGAGTTAGTTACTAGAACCATGTGCTAGACACCAGTGTATTTTCTATCTTATTTGAATGCTAATTCTTACAACAATTCTGAGAAAGATGTTGTTCTTTCAAATTTAACGTTTTGAGGAAAGTGAAGTTGAGAGAGGTTCAGAAACCTGTCCAAGGTCACACAGCTAATAATGATCAGAGGTGAGATCTGAAATTCCAAGTATTGTGGTTAGTACCAGCTACAAAATTTTCAGGACCAAGTGCAAAATGAGTATATGGCCCCTCATTCAAAATTATTGAGAATCTCAAGACGATGTGAAGGGTATCAGTACCAAAATGGAGTCACTTATGTCAACCTAAAACCACAGAGAGAATGGCTCTCCAAAGAAATGAATTTCTTTGGAAATAAACTAATAAAAATGATAGCCAAACATTAAGACAAGTATGTGATCCTTCCAAGTCTGGGGACTTTCTAAACACGGGGCCCTGTGTGGTCACATAGGTTGTATTCCTGTGAAGCTAGCCCTGATTGTTTTATTTGCAAAATACCGGAGTGTGCTGAAAAGAAAACCAGCGTGAAGGAAAACCTGAGCATTACTCTCAGGAATAAAATTAAATATGGGACAAATGTACACCCATTGATGCTTCATAATATCTTTGTAATGTGCTAATACCTTCTAATGAGTACAGAGGTCATTAGTAAAGGAAATAAGTCAAGAAATTAAAAAAAACCCACCCAAGTATGATCTGCTGGTATGTGCAATGCAAATGGACTTTACAACACAATGTGAGTTTATTTAATTCTTTTGTTTTTTTTTTCCATATTCCAGGAAGTTTAGTAATGGTCTGGATTAAAGAACACTAAAGATCTTTATATATCACACTTAGGTTAATTTAAATTCAGCTGCTTCTTGAAATCCTGAATTTAACAGGAACAAATGTATCCCAATTACCACATTAGCTAATACTTTGGAAAAACAAGCTCAGCAAGGAAACAATTTCAACTTTGCTTAAGTAAGAAGATAAAGCAAAAATACAGAAAAGGATGTCTGCTGAGTCATGAACTTCTTCTCAGCTTAGTTCCGTGTGTTCTTTCCCAGAGCTTGCTGAAAAATAGCCTCTCTCCCATGTTACAGAGGAGCCTGACTATAGAGAAGGAATGCTTTTCTGTCAACTCCTTCCACTTTCAGACAGTCAGATGCTGAATCCATTTTCTCAGTTAGTAGCATTTATCTGGAGGTGCCCACACACTTCAAAAATAGCATCTTCATTTAACAAATGGGAAAACTGAGGCACCCTGGTGAACCCTCCTACACTACCCTGTAGTGTAAGCTTTAAGCATGATTTCACTTCTTTTTAGACTGAATTTTCTCAGTTCTATGGTGAGGCTGAATCAATAGATCAACAAGCACTTATCTGACACTAAATTTCCTTTTATAAATGTAGCGTAGAATACAGTGGGACTCACCATTGGAAGGAAGGGATTTTAAGCCTTCCTGCACGGAGACCTCTTGGGCCCTATGGGTGATAAAATGGTAAAGGCCCCTGACCTATTAAGCTGAAGGCTTTCTCAACCCCTTTAGGATGCTAAAGAATTCTGAAGAATTCACCCTAAAGTAGAAGGTCATTGAAAGTGTGTGGTGGCTCATGGTTGTAATCCTAACACTTTGGGAGGCTGAGGCGGGCTGATTCTTTGAGCTCAGGAGTTCAAGACCAGTCTGGGCAACATGGTGAAACCCTGTCTCTATAAAAATACAAAAGTTAGCTGGGTGTGGTGGCATATGCCTGTAGTCTTGGCTACTTGGGAGGCTGAGGCAGGAAGATCGCTTGGACCCAGGAGGCGGAGGTTGCAGTGAGCTGAGATCATGCCACTGCACTCCAGCCTTTGGCAACAGAGTGAAACCGTGTCTCAATTAAAAAAAAAAAAAAAAAAACAAGTGTGTGGTAAAGGATGACATGAAACAGAGAGTTTGATACCAGGGAAATTTATCCACAGGGCATCTAACTTAAGCCCTCAAAAACTTGGAGTAAATTTCTCTTTCAAAGAAGTATTCACCTCAGAAGGGAATAGGCTCGACTTTTATAGGCCAGGACATTAGGTATAGGCTAAAGGAGACATCACACTAAGTCAGGACATGTCCTTTCCATTTTGAGTAAACAAAACTATATCACAGAAGAGTAGGTAAACTCCATGGTAGGTGACTTGCAGTAGATGGGAGAAGGGCCTGCAGGGAAGTAGTCACATTGGCTGCCAGAGTAGCATAGGATGGATGTCTGGGTGATTTCTGCCCTGATCTGCACACATGAAGGCTATGTCAGAGAGCAGGATGTGGTGGAGATGGAATGTGTGGCAGAGTCTAAGTGTTCACAAATGTCCATCCTACTTTCTTTATGTTAGTAATAGAACTAGGAATATGCCAGTCATTGGAGACTACATTTCCCATCCTCTCTTTTTTCTTTCTCTCATTGTATGAGGGAGTGAGTTAGTGGTGTTTTCTCCCCCTAGATTACAGCTTTATATTGAAATAAAATTCACAGGAACAAATTTAAAGTTTAACAAACTGTTAAATTGTTTAAATTTGTTACATTTAAACAAATTTAAAGTTAAAAGTCACTTATTTAAAGTATACAATTCAAAGACGTTTAATATATTCACAGAGGTGTAGAGCCAATAATACAATCACTTTTAGAACATCTTCATCACCTGAAAAAGAAACCCTACACCCAATAGCAGCCCCCCTCCACCTCTCTCCAAATCTACCTCAGCCCTAGGCAACCACTAATTTACTTTCTGTCTCCATGGATTTGCCTATCCTGGTCATTTCACATAATGGAATCATACAATATGTGTCTTTCTAATTGGTTTCATTCACTTAGTGCATGTCTTCATGGTTCATTTATATTATAGTATAAATCAGTACTTCATTCTTTTTTATGACTAAATACTATTCCATTGTGTGAATATAACATATTTTAACATTTATCCATTCATCAGTTGATGGACACTTAAGTTGTTTCAAATTTTTGGCTATTATAAGTAATGGTGCTCTGAACATTTATCTACAAATTTTTGTGTGAATATATGTTTTTATTTTTCCTGGGTATGTATATATATATATATACACCTAGGAGTAGAGTTGTGGGGTTATATGGTAACTCTAGGTTTAACCATTTGAGAAACTGCCAAACCGTTTTCCAAAGTGCCTTCACCATTTTGTATTCCCAATTTCTCCACTTTTTTTTTTCTTTTTTTTAGATGGCATCTCGCTGTGTTGCCAGGCTGGAGTGCAGTGGTGTGATCTCAACTCACTGCAACCTCTGCCTCCCGGGTTCAAGTGATTCTCCTGCCTCAGGCTCCCAAATAGCTGAGACTACAGGCATGCTCCACCACACCCGGCTAATTGTTGTACTTTTAATAGAGGCAAGGTTTCACCATGTTGGCCAGGATGGTCTTAATCTCCTGACCTCATGATCCGCCCACCTCGGCCTCCCAAAGTGCTAGAATTACAAGCGTAAGCCACCGTGCCAGCCAATTTCTCCACATTCTTACCAACACTTGTTATTATCTTTTTTAGGATAGCCATTTTAGTGGGTATGAGATGGTATCTCATTGTATATTTTATTTGCATTTCACTGATGGCTAATGATGTTGACTATCTTTACTTGTGCTTATTAGCCATTTCTATATCTTCTTTGGAGAAATGTCTATTCAAGTACTTTGCCCAATTTTGAGTTATGTCTCTTTATTATTGCATTGTAAGGGTTCCTGATAGATCATGGATATATGATCTTCAAATATTCCCTTCCATTCTATGCATTATCTTTTCACTTTCTGTTTTAAATTTTAGATTTGGGGATACATGTGCAGGTTTGTTACATGAATTAGCTGCATGATGCTGAGGCTGGGCTTCTAATGATCCCGTCACCCAAGTAGTGAACATAGTACCCAATAGGTAGTTTTTCAGCCCTTCCCTTCCTCTCTCCTTCCCTCCCTCCCTCCCTCCCCACTTTTGGAGTCTCCAGTGTCTATTCCCATCTTTGTGTCCATGTGTATCCAATGCTTAGCTCCTACTTTCAAGTGTGAACATAAGGTATTTGGTTTTCTATTACTTAGGATGTGCTTAGGATAATGGCCTCTAGCTACATCCATGTCTTGGCAAAGGACATGATTTTGTTCTTTTATGGCTGTGTAGTATTCCATGGTGTATAAGTACCACATTTTCTTTATCTAATCCACTGTTGATGGGCACCTGGGTTGATTCTATGTCTTTGCTATTGTCTTTTCACTTTCTTTTTAAATTATTATTTCAATAGGTTTTGGGAGAACAAGTGGTACTTGATTACATGGATGAGTTCTTTACTGGTGGTTTCTGAGATTTTGGTGCACTCATCACCTGAGCAGTGTACACTGTACCCAATGTGTGGTCTTTTATCCTTTGCCCCCCTCCTACCCTTCCCTTCAAGTCTCCAGAGTCCATTGTATCATTCTTATGTCTTTGTATCCTCATAGCTTAGCTCCCACTTATAAGTGAGAACATGTGATGTTTGGTTTTTCATTCCTGAGTTACTTCGCTTAGGAATAATGGTCTCCGATTCCATCCAGATTGCTGTGAATGCCATTATTTCATTTCTTTTTATGGCTGAGTAGCAGTCCATAGTGTATATGTATCAAATTTTCTTTATCCACTCATTGATTGATGGACATTTGGGCTGGTTCTGTATTTTTGCAGCTGCAAATTTTCCTGCTATACACATGCATGTGCAAGTGTCTTTTTTCATATAATGACATCTTTTCCTCCAGGTAGGTAGCCAGTAGTGGGATTGCTGGATCAAATGGTAGATCTACTTTTAGTTATTTAAGTAACATCCACACTGTTTTCTACAGAGGTTGTACTAGCTTACATTCCCACCAGCAGAGTAAAAGTGTTCCCTTTTCACTACATCCATGCCAAAATCTATTAATTTTTTATTTTTAAATTATGGCCATTTTTGCAGAAGTAAGGTAGTGTTGCATTGTAGTTTTGATTTGCATTTCCCTGATAATTAGTGATGTCGAGCATTTTTAAATATGTTTATTGGCCATTTGTATATCTTCCTTATTTATTTTTTTTTTTTTTGAGACAGAATCTTACTATGCCATCCAGGCTGGAGTGCAGTGGTGCAATCTTGGCTCACTGCAACCTCCACCTCCAAGGTTCAAGTGATTTTCATGCCTCGGCCTCTTGAG
This sequence comes from Symphalangus syndactylus, assembly GCF_028878055.3. Taxonomy (NCBI): domain Eukaryota; kingdom Metazoa; phylum Chordata; class Mammalia; order Primates; family Hylobatidae; genus Symphalangus; species Symphalangus syndactylus. The sequence goes on along the minus strand of NC_072430.2, from coordinate 60,868,284 downwards.
TAGCTGGGATTACAGGCATGCACCACCACACCTGGCTAAGTTTTGTATTTTTCAGTAAAAACAGGGTTTCACCATGTTGGCCAGGCTCATCTTGAACTCCTGGCCTCAAGTGTTCCACCCACATTGGCCTCCCAAAATGCTGGGATTACAGGTGTGAGCTGCCATGGCCCAGCCTTGTATATCTTTTTTTTTTTTTTAGAATTGCCTATTCATGTCCTTAGCCCACTCATTGATGGGATTATTTGGTTTTTTTCTTCCTGATTTGAGTTCCTTGTAGATTCTATATTGGTCCTTTGTTGCATGCATAGTTTGTGAAGATTTTCTCCCACTGGGTCCCTCCCACACACGTGGGAATGGCGGGAGCTATAGTTAAAGATGACATTTGGATGGGGACACAGCCAAACCTATATTATTAACCTTGAATGTAAATGGGCTAAATATCCCAATTAAAAGAGTGGCAAGTTTGATAAAAAGGCAATACCTAACTATATGATGCCTTAAGAGACCTATCTCACATTCACGATAACCATAGGCTCAGCATAAAGGAACAGAGAGAAATCTACCAAGCAAATGGAAAACAGAAAGTAACAGGGATTGATGTTGTAATTTCAGACAAAACAGACTTTAAACCAACAATGATCGAAAAAGACAAAGAAGGGTATTACATAACGGTAAAGGGTTCAATTCAACAAGAATACCTAACTATCCTAAATATATATCCATCCAACAAGGGGGAAGCCAGATTCATAAAGTGAGTTCTTAGAGACCAGCAAAGAGGCTTAGATAACTACACAATAATAGTGGGAGACTTTAACACCCTACTGACAGACAGATCACCGAGACAGAAAATTCACAAAGATATTTGGGACCTTTATTAGTCCATTCTCACACTGCTATGAAGAAACAGCTGAGATTGGGTAATTTATATAGAAAAGAGGTTTAATTGGCTCACGGTTCTGCAAGCTGTACAGGAAGCATGGCTGGGGAGGCCTCAGGAAACTTACAATTGTGGCAGAAGGCAAAAGGGATGCAGGCGTGTCTTACACAGCCAGAGCAGGAGGAAGAGTCAAGTGCAGTACGCTACACTTCTAAACAACTAGATCTCATGGTAACTCACACACTATCATGAGAACAGTACCAAAGGGGAAACCCACCCCCATGATCACCCAATCGTCTCCCACCAGGCTCCATCTCCAACATTGGGCATTATAATTTGAAATGAGATTTGGGTGGGGACACAGACCCAAACCATATCAGAAACTAACAGACATCTACAGACATCTCCACCCCCCAAAAAAATATAGATTTTTCTCATCTGCATATGGCACATACTGTAAAATCAACCAAACAACAAGCAGCCATAAAACAATTCTCAGCAAATTAAAAAAAAAACGAAATCATACCAAACATACCCTCAGACTACAGTGCAATAGAAATAGAAATTAATGCTAAGAAAATCACTCTAAGCCATACAATTACATGGAAGTTAAACAACCTGCTCCTGAATGACTTTTGGGAAAACAAGGAAACTAAAGCAGAAATCAAGAAATTGAAACAATTTGAAAGAACAAAGATAAAACATACCATAATCTCAGGACATAGCTAAAGTAGTGTTAAAAGGGGGAGTTTATGGTGAAAAGTTAGAGGGCCACATGCAGTGGCTCACACCTGTAATCCCAACACTTTGGGAGACCAAGGCAGGTGGATTGCTTTGAGCCCAGGAGTTCAAGACCAGCCTAGGCAACATAGTGAAACCCCATCTCTACAAAATGTCAGCTGGGCACAGTGGCTCATGCCTGTATTCCCAGCTACTTGGGAGGTTGAGGTGGGAGGATTACTTGATTCCAGGAAGCAGAAGTTGCAGTGAGCTGAGATCATGCCACTGCACTCCAGCCTGGATGACAGAGTAAGACCCTGTCTCCAAAAAAAAAAAAAAAAAAAAAAAAACTCAAATTAGCAATCTAACGTCACACCAAGAGAAACTAGTAAAACAAGAGCAAACCAACCCCAAAGCTAGCAGAAGACAAGAAATAATCAAAATTAGAGCTGAATTGAAAGAAATTGAGACATAAAAGATTGACAAATCCAAGAGTTAGTTTTCTGAAAGAATAAATAAGATTTACAGACTTCTGGCTAGACTAATAAAGAAAAAAGAGAATATCTAAATAAACACAATCAGAAATTACAAAGGGCACATTGCCACTGACCCTACAGAAATACAAAAAATCTTCAGACGACTATGAATACCTCTGTGCACACAAGCTAGAAAACCTAGAAGAAATGGATAAATTGTTGGAAACATAGAACCTCCCAAGATTAAACTGGGAAGAAACTGAATCTCTGAACAAACCAATAAGGAGTTCTGAAGTCGAATTAGTAATAAAAAGCCCACCAACCAGAAAAAGCCCAGGACCAGATGGATTCATGGCCAAATTTTACCAAATAAAGAATAACTGGTACCATTCCTACTGAAACTTTTCCAAAAAATTGAGGAGAAGTAACTTCCCTAACTCATTCTCTGAAGCTAGCATCATCCTGATACCAAAACTTGGCAGAGTCACAACAAATAAAGGAAACTTCAGGCCAATATTGTTGATGAACATAGATGCCAAAACCCTCAGCAAAATACTGGCAAACTGAATCCAGCAGCACATCAAAAATCTAATCCACCGTGATCAAGTAGGCTTTATCCCTGGGGTGCAAGTTTGGTTCAACATATGCAAATCAATAAATGTGATTCATCACATAAACAGAACTAAAAACGAAAACAACATAATCATCTTAATAGATGCAGAAAAGACTTTTGATAAAATTGAACATCCTTTATGTTAAAAATCCTTAATAAACTAGACACTGAAGGAGCATACTTCAAAATAATTAAAGCCATCTACAAAAAACCCACAGCCAACATTATACTCAATGGACAAAAGCTGGAAGCATTCCCCTTGAGGACAAGACAAGAACATGCCCACTCTCACCACTCCTATTCAACATGGTACTGGAAGTCCTAGCCAGAGCAATCAGGCAAGAGAAAGAAAGCATCCAAATAGGAAGAGAGGAAGTCAAACTGTCTCTGTTTGCGTATGATATAATTCTATACCTAGAACATCCCACAGTCTCTGCCCAAAAGCTCCTACATCTGATTAAACAACTTCAGCAAAGTTTCAAGATATAAAATTAATGTACAAAAATCAGTAGCATTTCTATATGCCAACAATGTCCAAGGTGAGAGCCAAACCAATAATGTGATCCAATTCACAATAGCCACAAAAAGAGTAAAATACCTAGGAATACAGCCAAACAGGGAGGTGAAAGGCCTCTACCACGGAAATCACAAAACTCTACTCAAACCATCAGATTTGACACAAACAAATGGAAAAACACTTCATGCTCATGGATAGGAAGAATCAATAATGTTAAAATGGCCATACTGCCCAAACCAATTTAGATTTGATGGTATTTCCATCAATCTAACAATGGCATTCTTCACAGAATTAGAAAACTGTTTTAAAACTTACATGAAAGCAAAACAGAGCACGAATAGCCACAGCAATCTTAAGCAAAAAGAACAAAGAGGTGTCACACTACCTGACTTCAGACTATACTACAAGGCTACAGTAGCCAAAACAGTGTGGTGCTGGTACATAAATAGACACAAACCAATGTAACGTAATAGCCAAGAAAGAATGCCACACAACTACAACCATCTGATCATCAACAAAGTCAGTAACAATGGGGAAAGAACTCCCTATTCAACAAGTGGTGCTGAGATAACTGGCTAGCCATATGCAGAAGATTGAAAATGGACCCCTTCCTTACATCATATACAAAAATCAGCTTCAGATGGATTAATAATTTAAATATAAAACCTAAAACTATAAAAACCTTGAAAGGAAATACTATTCTATAAATGGCCCTGTCAAAGATTGCGTGACAAAGATGCCAAAAGCAATTGCAACAAAAACAAAAAATGACAAATGGGACTAGACTAAAGGGTTTCTGCAAAGTAAGACAAACTATTAACAGAGCAAAAAGGCAGCCTACAGAATGGAAGAAAATATGTACAAACTGTGCTCCTGACAAACGTCAAATATCCAGAATCTATAAGGAATTTAAACAAGCCAAAAACAATCCCTTTAAAAAGTGGGCAAAGGACATGAACAGACACTTTTCAAAAGATATGCACAAAGGCAACAAGCATATTAAAATATGCTCAACATCACTAATCATGAAAGGAATGCAAATCAAAACCACAATGAGATACCTACCGTCTCACACCAATCACAATAGCTATTATTAAAAAGTCGAATTAACAAATATTGTCAAGGTTGCAGAAAAAAAGGGAACACTTCTACACTGCTGGTGGGAATGTAAATTAGTTCAGCCATTGTGGAAAGCAGTTTGGTGATTTCTCAAACTTAAAACTATCATTCATTCCAGCAATCCCATTATTGGGTATATACCCAAAGGAATGAATATAAATTTTTCTACTCTAAAGACACATACATATGCATGTTCATCACAGCACAATTCACAATAGTGAAGACATAGAATCAACCTAATGGCCTATCAGCAGTAGACTTGATAAAGAAAATGTGGTATATAGACAGTATGGAAGCCTATGCAGCCATTAAAAAGAACAAGATCATATCCTTTGCAGCAACATGGATGAAGCTGGTGGCCATTGTCCTAAGCTAACTAATGCAGGAGCAGAAAACCAAATACTGCATGCTCTCACTTATAAATAGGAGCTAAATATTGAGTACACAGGGACACAAACAAGAGAATGACAGACACTGGAGCCTACTTGAGGATGAAGGGTGGGAAGAGGGTGAGGGTATACATATCAGATACTATGCATATTACCTGAGTGATGAGATAATCTGTACACCAAGTGCCCATGATATGCAATTTACCTATATAACAAATCTGTACCCCTGAAACTAATAGTTAAAAAAAAAACTTTTGTAGTTTTAGTATTTCCATTTTTGTCTCTGATCTATTTTGAGTTAGTTTTTATATATGGCATGAGGAAAGGGACCAACTTCTTTCTTTTGCACGTGGCTATCCAGTTCTAGCACCATTTGTTGAAAAGATTGTTCGTCCCCTCATTGAATTGCCCTGACACTTTGGTCACAATTCAATTGGCCATTAATTAACAGCTTCTTTGTGGACTTTCAATTCTGTTTCAATGATCTATAAGTCTATCTTCATGCCGGTACCATACTGTCTTAATTATTGGAGCTTTGTCATAGGTTTCAAAATTGGGAAGTATGAATCCTCCTATTTTTTCTTTTTCAAGATTGTTTTGGCTCCAGAACTGTGAGAAATAAATTTCTGTTGCTTAAAATCTACCCAATTTGTGGTATTGTGTTATAGCAACCAAATGGACTAAGGCAAGCAGCCTTCCATAAGTTTTAATATGTTGTGGTTTTCTTTTATTCATCTCAAAGTATTATTTCATTTCTCTTGTGATTCCTTCTTTAACTCATTGGTTATTTAGAAGTATGTCTTTTAATTTTACATTGTTTGTGAATTCCTGAAATTTCTTTCCATTACTGATTTCTAATTTCATTCTATTGTGTCATAGAAGATTATATGATTTTGATCTCTTTAACGTTATTGAGACTTCTTTATATAGCCTAACATGTGTTCTATTTTGGGGAATGTTGAGTGTTTGCTTGATGCAACATGTGTTCTGTTGTTTGGTGGAGTGTGCTGTAGATTTCTGTTATGTTTATCTGTTTTCTAGTGTTGTTCAAGTCTTCCATTACCTTGCTGATCTTCTGCCTTGTCAGCCTATCCCTTATTAAAAGTGGGATATTGAAATTTACAACTATTACTGCTGAATCTAATTCTTCCTCAATTCTATTAATCATTCATGTATTTGGGGCCTCTGTTATTAGGACATACATGTTTGTAATTGTTATGTTTTCCTGATGAAACATTTTATGATTATAAAATGTTCTTTTTATCTCTAGTAACGATGGTCTTAAAGTCAATTTTTCTATTAATATTACAGCCACTCCAGCTCTTTTTAGGTTACTGTTTGCATAGCAGATCTTCTTCCTTCCTTTCACTTACTTGTTTTTGAATCTTGAGTGTCTTTAGACTTAAGCTCCAAACCCACTCTTCTTCCTTCAGTAACTGCTAGGCTGCTGTTTTTACAGCTACTATGGCTGTAAGGCTGTTCACTTTCTAGACTATTATGAAACTGTGGAGAAGGGAATGGGGATAGGGTAAGCTAGAATGTCACAAAGCTTGCTGTTTTTACCAATATTCAGCTACTTTTCTTGAAGAAATGCACCTCAGAGTGTTGTATACCTTTGGCTAATTTCCACAATTCTGAAAAAAATTGATTTTGACTGCTTTTGCCAGGATGTTTATTGCTTCTTATGGAAAAGTCTATTTTTGGAGGTCATTACTCTACCATTCCAGAAATGTTTCCCCAGAATCTGAATTTCCACAAGATCCTCAGATAGTTGTAGGAACATAAAAGTTTGAGAAACCTTGGTTTATAGGATATCATTTGTCCCTAAATTTTCCAGATATCTTCATTTGAAGTTATCAGGTGGCCATGGAATCTTCCAACTGGTTTGGATTCTAATTGTATACAGGTAATATCTAATATGAATAGTTTATATTGTCAGATCCTACAATGATTAAAAAAAAGCCTCTGTCTAGCTTTGTGCTTATTTCTGGAAATGTTTGTATGAGCCTTGATCGTTTTATTTGATTGTCACTCATTAATTAACATATTAAGTTTCCACTTGGTATAATTTTTTGGCATCTTCTCACCAAACATGGGTGTTGCTGGCTGTTCTAAATGAACTCAGAATACCCTATCTGCTGACCCAAGGGTAGCCTGTTTTCTGTGACAAAGTAAATAAAATAATTTCCTCCTAGCTTTGGTTTGGTTGTTTGTTTCCTGAAAGAGCCATTGTGTTTCAAGGGGAAGAAGAAGAAGAAGGGAACAGTTTGCTTCCTTGGAGTGCTACTGACCCCTGGCTGGTTAAGAGGTGTAATGTGGAGCCAAGGCCGTGCGCTGAGAGGAAATATGGCCTGGTTTCCCTCTGCCTCATCCTGGGTTCTCCTCTCACCATTTCTACTCATCTTCTTGCATATCTTTCTTTTTCCTTCTTTCTTCCTATTTTTCCCTCCATTTGTCTTACTCAGTAAGAACTCATTTATTGGTCAGTTCACAGGATTTTCTGCTTTTCAGAGAAATTTTGGAGCAAAACTTGATTTCCTTTTCTGATCTGTGACCCTATGTCCTTTCTGGCCTCGTCTGCCTCTCTTAGCCTGAACCTTTCCCTTTTCTCTTTCCTTATTGTCCCCACATTTTTAAGTAAAAAATTATGTTGAGAGCACATCTCTTCCTCTTGGACATGGATGTAGAATTTGCCAAATTAACCACTCATGTCCATCCTTAATGTCCTAAAACCAGGCCACTCTGCCATTAGAGAGAAGCAACTTTTTTTTCAGTATGTAAGAAAAGGAGGAGTTATGCTTCAAAGGAGAAAAATGCTTCACCATCTCAATTGCTAATTTTGCTGAAGTCTTCAAAAATAACAAAATAAAATGTAAATCAATAGCTGCATGAAGAGGAACAGGCACTAGAACCAAGCTGTCTTGGACAAGAAGACGGGTGGGTACTGCTCAGGCTGAAATGAATTGGCTTGGATTTAACATATCAATGAAGCACAGCTCAGTGCCTTTAGCTGGTAAGAATCAAATCGTGAGGCTAAACACTAAACTAGCTGTGTGCCTGTACCTCACAGCAGAGCCAAAATGAGGCAGCGTTTTTTTATCCCAGCACCTTCCGATGCCTGCCAAAAAGAATTCAAGCAAGGAAAAATATGCCTCCTGTTGTTTGGGGGAGTTACAAGATACATTTAAAAATTGATTTATGGTTTAATCGCTCTTGAAGCTTCATTATTCCAAGTATTAGCGTGAAAGACCATCTGATCCAGCAGACTTATTTGTTAATGCACCGACAGCAGCAACAGATGTGCTGTTTTTCATCTACAACCCGATCCGCTGGCTGATTCATCTGCTTCCATTTTCGTTTTCCTGTCATTGATTTATTAATGATGTCTTACTTACCTGTGGTTCTTTTATGGGGTGGGCTTCCTCTGGCATTGTCTCAAGAGAGATGTTTTTGCACCTTCCCCAGGCATCAAAATCCCAGCCGCCTTCTCTGGTGTTCTTTATCACTGCTCCAGAGATTAGAGACTTTAATCATTTAGTAACTGAAATAACCTCCGTGGCTTGCAGAGTTTATGGCCAATTTGTCTTCACTGCACCGAATTCAACTGCTTTTCCTTGCTAAGGAATGGGCTGTGCTTATTATGCTCCTTCTTTGCACCGGAGGGAATCAGTGTGTTGTCTACAGACCCAATGCAGATAGTGGGTGGCTATGGGTGGCTCAGGACCATGAAAGTATGGCTGAGAGAACACATGTATGTATACCATAGGGCTATCAGCATGTTGAGTTGCTTAGAGTTTGGCTGTGGCTTTCAGCTCCAAGTAGCAAAGGAAGGGTAGATAGGAGGGTTGAAATTCTGGGACCATTTGCAGGACCATCACTGGGATTGTCTACTCCAAATGCCACATGGAACCCTTTTGTTGTCTATGTTAAAAAGGAAAAAGAAAGATCTTGGTTTGTTTTGAAACATAAGACCCCTAGAAAACTTAAGATGCTGTGTAAATGAGGCTTACAAAGATGTATTTCACCTAAATTTTACCTGAGAATCTGAAAATGATGACTTGTTATGCAGTTAAGGTTTGTAAAACCCCATATGTGTTAGGTAGATTGTTGTAGATGATGTCATGATTCTCTGTCTAGATCCTCCCAGCAGCCCCAAGCACTCATTCCCTCTCCCCATGGCTGACAACTCTTGACTAAGTCCTTGTTTGGGACTTGTTCTGGGTTAAAGAGAGCCAGTAACCTTGATCAAGGTTACACTTCCTTCCAAGGGGCAACCCGTACTGGGTGCCTGCCCTACTCATCCCAACTTGAGACCACCCTGCAGGGCCATCCCAGCTCCAGAGCTCACCATGGGATCAGTGAGGCTTCTGTTGTGGTAGCATCGTGATTCATCTTCTCCCTTGGCCCAATTCTGCTTCCTTCACTGTCCTACAAGAGATGGTCCCCATAGCAGTTCCACTTCCTAATAAGCTTTTTGTTGGCAAATCTGTCTCAGATTTTGTTTCTCAGGGATCCAAACCTGCAACAGTTGGTACAAAGAGTGATAAATCACAAACTAAAGGCTAAAAGTGAAAGCCAGAAGGCTTCCTTTGCAGCATATACAGAGACTCATCTCCTGCAGTTGGAGAGCCGATATACTGAAGGACGGCCAAGGGCTTAATCAAGAAAGTAGCAGAGCTCAAGAGAAGGTTGCATTCTTAGCCCTGACAGGTCTGCTATGCTAAGGCCCAGAGTGGGACCTTGAGCCCTGGGATAGGTATATCTGGGTTGATGTACTAGAAACATGGGAATTTCCAGATTCTTCTGAATGCTGTGGGACCACAGTTGGGTCCCACTGCTCTTTGTTAAAGGCTAATGGTCCTCCTTTGCCTGAAGATGTCACAGAGGTCTCTGTTTTACAAGGCAACATGCTCCTCCTCTCCCAAATCCACTCACAGCTTCCCTCTTGATCAACAGGCATATGAATAGGGTTGAGTCATACCTTGACTTGTTTGGGGAAGCAGTGGGTCTGCTCGAAAAGAAAAAGGCTACACTAGGAAGGGGCTGCAGGACCTAACTAACATGTACTGGCAAAAGCCAGGATACTACCCATAGGACTGGATCCTGCGAGTTCTGGATCCTAGACAGAAAATAAAGTTGGACAAGGGAGAGTTTAGGGATATGAGAATCCTCTCCCATGATACAGAATATAACACCCTGACAAGGACCCCAAGAAAACACTCGAAATGCTGCTATGATGTATCTTGGAACTTGGAGAAATAGAAGGCTCATACTATATGAAGTGGAAGCGTCAGAACTACCATGGAAAATGCCAGAGACAGGACCAAAGGACTCAGAGAAGCAGGTATGTTGGAGTGGACATGCTATTTAAGGCCAGAAAGTCCTTGGAATATGCCTCTTCCAGAACTTGTGTACTCATACACTGGGAAAAATGGAATACCCAAATATTTCAGAGACAGTTGGACACAGAGTCTAAGCTGATATTGATACCTGGGGAGCTGAAGTGTCATCTAGACCGCCTGTTAAAATGTAGACACATGGAGGCCAGAAAGTAAGTGAGGTGCTGGTCAGGTCTGTCTCTTAGGGTGTCTACTGGTGCACAGATCCACCAGGAAGTCTCTTTCTCAGCCCTGGAATGTATAATTGGAACAGATGTAATCAGTGATTGACAAAGCACCCATGTTAGCTCCTTAGCTGTGGGGTAAGAGCTATTAATGCAAAGAAGGCTGAATGAAAACCATCTCCTCACCTCACTGGCCAAGATAGTAAATAGAAAACAACTTCACAACTGTATTAGAGTTCTTCAGAGAGAGAACCAATAGTATGGATATATAGATATGTGAGAGGCAATTTATCAGGGGAATTGGCTCACATGATTATGGAGGCTGAGATGTCCATTATGTGCCTTCTGTAAGCTGGAAAACCAGGGAAGCCAGCATCGTGGCTCCATTCAAGTCTGGAGGCCTCAGCACCGGGGAAGCCAACAGTGTGACTCTGTTAGAGACCAAAGGCCTGTGAACCTGAGGGCTACTGGTAGAAGTTCTGGAGTACAAAGGCCAGAGAACCAGGGATTCTGATATCCAAGGACAGGAGAAGGAGGATGTCCCAGCTCCAGAAGAGGGAGAAATAATTCACCTTTCCTCTGCCTTTTTGTCCTATCTAGGTCCTCAGCCAATTGGATGGTGTCACCTCCACTGGGTGAAGGTGGATCTTCCTTAGTTCACCAATTCAAATGCCAACCTCTTCCAGAAACATCCTTACAAGCATACCCAGAAATAATGCTTTACCAGCTATCTGGATATCCTTTAATCCAATCGACACCCAAAATTAACCATCACAACAACCAAGGGGCAATGAATGTCAAAGACCTAAAAGGATGCAGGGGGAGGAGGAGAGTAGCCCCCATCATGCCCTGACTAATGAGCCAGTCTGCCCCCCTACAAAAGGCAGACAGATCTTGAAGAGTGAAACAGTGGATTACTGTAAACTCAACCAAATAGTAGCCACAATTTTACAGATTTTGTCACACTCTGGGTTTTGTGGTTCAGAGGTCCTGGTTCCCAGAATGGAAATGCATTCACCACAGGACATAGCAAGTAGCCCACTAAACCTCAAACGTGACATCTTTGCTACAATGATCAACTTGGTCTTGACACACAGTGTGTGGCTTTTAATATGGATAATGTGGGGATTTTTTTGTTCTAGTGAGAAAGGAAGATCAGAAATAGTTCGTGATCACTTTGGACAGACAAAAGAATACATGTGTGATCTGTTCCCAGGACTATGTTAACTCTCACACCCTTTGTCATAAAGTAAGGTGGAAGTGGTGTATCTGAGAATTGGCACAGAAAGGGCCACAGGGCGTAAGTAAGCTGCACGAGCAGGTAGCCCAGATCCCTGTGGCATCCACTGAGAAACTGGTGCTTCTCCCTCAGCCGCATGGGGGATTCTGTTATGACTACCTGACAATGGAAAGTAAAGGTCAAATTTGGTACATGGGTGGCTCAGCTCAGCATGTAGGTGTAAGCTGGTAAGCCTCACAATGGGTGCAGCTTTGGGTGATTCACCTGTCTACCTATTTTGGGTGAAAAGAATAGTCATCTGAGGTTGGAATCTTTTTTTTTTTTTTTTTTTTTGAGACGGAGTCTCGTGTCGCCCAGGCTGGAGTGCAGTGGCGCGTTCTGCAACCTCCGCCTCCCAGCCACTGGAGTGCAGTGGCTCACTGCCACCTCCGCCTCCTAGGTTCACGCGATTCTCCTGCCTCAGCCTCCTGAGTACTTGGGACTACAGGCACACACCACCACATCTGGCTATTTTTTTGTGTATTTTTAGTAGAGACAGGGTTTCACTATGTTGGCTAGACTGGTCTCGAGCTCCTGACCTCGTGATCTGCCCACCTCGGCCTCCCAAAGTGCTGGGATTACAGGCATAAGCCACCGCGCCCGGTCTGAGGTTGGAATCTTTGTAGACAATGATAAATACTTGGCTGGTTGGTCAGGGGCCTGGAAGGAGACAGACGAGAAGATCGAGGATAAGGAAGTCAGAGGAAGAGGGGCCACAGAGGGATAGGATACCCAACGCAGATGGGGTATCACCTTCCAGGATGCAGGGTATACCCTAAATCAACAACCATTAAATGGCAATGCAGAAGTGTAAAGGTCTGGCCTGCTCATCCCAATTCAGGATAGCTCTGCAGGGTCACCCAGCCCCAAAGTTCCCTGTGGGACTCACTGAAGCTTTTTGTGACGGTATCATAGTCCTTCTCCAACTGCCCAGTTCTGAGTCCTTCATACCCCCACAAGTATGATACTGAGAGCACTCCCCCCAGTAAACTACCTGCATGCAAACCATTAGATAGATTGAAGGGTTCTGGGGACCGAGAAGTGGAAGTAGGAGTGGCCCTGCTTTTTGTCACTCCCAGTGACTTACTTGGAGAATTTGTGGTTTTTGGCTTCACAACTCTGGGTTTTGTGGTTCAGAGGTCCTGGTTCCCAGAATGGAAATGCATTCACCACAGGACATAGCAAGTAGCCCACTAAACCTCAGACTATGGCTTCCACCTGGGTGCGGTAAGCTGCTTATGCCAGGCAAAGAAAGGAGTCACCATTCTAGCTGGAGTAACTGACCCTGATCATCAGAAGGAAGGAGAGCTGGAAAACATATGAGTGGCACCAGGTGATCTGCTTGGATGCCTCCTGACTCTCTTGCCCCACTTTGATGGGAAATGAACAAGAGCAGCAGGTACATAGTGACCAGGCCTAAGCTACTTGGGGATGAGAGTATGGACCACTCCTCAGGTAAACCATCTAAACCATTAAGGCACTAGCTAGAGAAGATGAGGGGGATCTAGAATGGATAGTAAAGAAGGAGAATGACAAGAACCAATTATACCCCAAGATCAGCTGCTGTGGCAAGAGTTGTAGTTCATACCACCAACTTTTGTCTTAAAAGTGTCTTCCAGCCAGGTGCAGTGGCTCACGCCTGTAATCCCAGCACTTTGGGAGGCCAAGGTGGGCAGATCACAAGGTCAGGAGATCGAGACCATCCTGGCTAACATGGTGAAACCCCGTCTCTACTAAAAATACAAACAATTAGCTGGGTGTGGTGGCGGGTGCCTGTAGTCCCAGCTATTTGGGAGGCTGAGGCAGGAGAATGGCGTGAACCCAGGAGGCAGAGCTTGTAGTGAGCTGAGATCACACCACTGCACTCCAGCCTGGGCAACAGAGCAAGACTCTGTCTGAAAAAAAAAAAGTGTCTTCCAGGAAAAAAGGATCCCTCAGTATCTTGGGGGAACTGCTCCCAGAATGTAGTGTATGAAGCCAGAAAATGGGAGCAGTGCAGGGGAGGGCTGCAGAGGACACAGTGGCACACCACCTAGATTGTAGCCTGCAAACCTGAGGCTTCACTCTCCCTGTGTTGGAGGCTGACTGTCCTCATCCAAGTGCCCTTCCAGGACAGGCCTGAAGAAAGCCACCCGGACCAGGGTCACATCCTTCTCTCCTGGGCAGCCCACATTCAGTGAGTGACCACGCAGGAGTGTTAAGACCTGTCCCCCTCACTCCAATTCAGGACAACTCTGCAAAGCCAGCCCAGCCTCAGAGCTCCCAGTGGAATAAGCTGAGACCTTTTCTTGTGACTACATCACTGCTGAGTTTCTCCCACTGCCCAATCTGGCCTCCTTCACTCCCCCGTGGATGGCACTCCCCAATAAACTACCTGCATGCAATCTCCATCTTACATTCTGTTTCCTGGAGACACCACCTGAGATTATCACTGCAGGTGTTTTCATGACTGGTATTTTTATTTACAAAGCTCCATACCACTTTTAGTCTGACAGGTGGGATAATGCAAGCTCAGCCAAAATGGAAACTAAAAAGGGGAAGAAGCTATTTTTTGACCTGTCCCTTAATGATTCAGTGGCCAGGTCTGACATGGGTCATAGGCCCTGTCTGTCCTCAAAGTCCAAGGTCAGTCCTTTGTCCTGGTGGGTCAGCAGGACCACTCACACTGACAATGAGATCGTCCAGTTCTACACCTACCTCCCTCTTTCTTCTGACCCCACCTCCCACCACTGGCATATCAGGACTGTATTAAGGGGTGGTGGGAAGGGACAGAAAAGACAATCTATGAAACAGATCAATTGGAAGTTAAGAAGATTGCTAATCAGCTGCATCGCTGTGAAGTCCAAGCTCTTTGCAAATGTTCTTCCACCATCCTCCTGCAAGCCCCCATGGAGTGGGATCCATGAGGAAATCCTCCTGCAGACTCTACTCCAGTGCATTTTTCCTTTGTAAATTAAAGTGTGCAATTTGCCCTCCTTGTGTTTAGGAATGTATCAGGTCTGAAACCTAAAACCTTTCAAGTGAACCAAAACTTCTCTCTACCCTAATGACACCAGAAGTTGACTGCTTCACTCAACCTGCTCCCCTGCCTCCCTGCCTGCAAAAGTGTGTGCTGTTAGTGGGGAAGGTAGCTGCTTAATGTCTCAGAAGAGCTGGGACTTTAATGGCCTCAAGTCTGAGTTTCCACTGGCCTCCTCTGCACTGCTGGGTTTTCTTTGGGAGTCTTCAGAGATCCCTGAACAGTGATGGTTCATGGGCTCTGCTGGACCTTTCTTAACCTTGTGCTTTACATGTGCTCTGATTTAGTTCGGAGTTTGCTTTTCTTCCTACCTTCCTTGCTCCCAAGCCCTCCGGTTCATCTCTCATGCTCTGCCTTACTCTTTTGGGCTAAGCAAATGCAGGGCCAGACCTGCGGATTAAATGTTGTGGAGACTTCTTTTAACTTTCCCATTTTAAATTTCAGCCGCACTTAATTGGATTGCAAAGTTAAATGTCCATGAGACGGGAACAGAGCAGCTTTAAGATTGGAGAAGGAATGCAAAATTCAAATTCTCACAGCTTCTTACTGAAAAATATCATGATCCACTTGGATGAAGCCAACACTGTTGGAAATGCCACTCCCACGCTGCCCTTGGCTCTGCCTGTCTGCAAGCACTGATGATTTTCAACTGGAAGGACCAGCCACAGCCAGTCCCCAAGCCAATCAGAACCAAGCTGAGAAGTTTATCCAGGGTTCCTTACCCATCATGCATGAGATATAGAATTAAGCTGTCTGAGAAGTTTATCCAGGGTTCCTTACCCATCATGCATGAGATATAGAATTAAGCTGTCTGAAGCTTGGTTGCTGCTTAAGGAACTGCTGGTCTCTTGAATAACTCTCTTAGTGTGTAATCCATATAGCAGAGAGATTTTGCCCTGCCTCATCAGCCTCCTTGGCCTGGAGCTGCCCCCTAGTTCAACACCATGATAGTCTGCTTAACTCTTTCTCCCTGTAGAGCTACATACGTTTTTACCGCATTTCCTCCTACCCTAGCTTTAAGCTGTTCTGCTTCAATCTACGCGATGGATGTGGATTTCATCCCTTCTTGGAAGGCACAGCTACTACCCATGCACTAAGGGATACTTCCTTCATTCAGAGATACCAACCATCAGTTAGACTTGAATACCTACTACTTGAATCTACCTGAATAGTAATAATACCATACTGGAGTGAACCCACACTTTCCATGTTCCCAACCCACTACTTTTGGGGGACTGATCATCTTCCTCGGAAGCAATGCTATAGCTGGATCCTCTGTCTGGTCCTGATCCCTACCAATTCCAGCTTGTTTTCATTTCCTTAACAGTGCACTACTGAGGGCCTTGGGTTACTTGCAGCTGATCCACAATTGACATATAAATAAATTCCAATAGGGATAGAGCTTGAAAATATGCTCCCAGCAATCTTACCTAGGATTGTACTGTGCAGTTAGACACCAGGCTGGGTTATTATGCTATGCTGTGAGGCCAATGATTCTTATATATATTTCCCACTCCAGAACCGTTTAAAGTCAGAGATCACTTTACATGAAATGCACACCTGGTCCAAAAAAAGGCCATTGAAATGCACCTTGGAAAATAATAGCTTAACTTGAACAATTCAAGTAAAAGCTGTCTGTCTTTCTTCTCCTCTTGTGACAGCCATAAGAATTAAGTTTCATGTCTCCATTTTCTGCCAGTATAATACTGAATTTAAGTCCTTGGGGATATTAGTTTAAGTAATGTACTAACTGCTTCTGAAGGCTGAATTTCTATGTATCCCAGAAACTGGATATGGGAAAAATAGAGTTTTATCTAGACATGCATTTATTTCCAAAACTGTTGAGGCACAGCAGTTGAGTTCTCACTGGAGTGACCCACGCGAGACCTAAAGATCCATTTCTGTCTCCTACATATTTTTATGTGCCTTAGGTTTTTACCAAAACCACTCGCTCCATATTTACCCAACTATAGAATATAATTAGAGTTTGACACTCACCTCCCCCTTGAGAAAAGGAACTGAGAAAATTCAGTTCTATGAAAGTTGAAATATTTTGTAGATATTTGTTTAATAAATATTTTTAGAGAACTTTTTCTAAATGGAATAGATGGTTTTTAATCCTAACTGCAATTCAGTAGCTTTCAGCTACAAATCTGACATGATGTGATTGTGATTGGATTAGTTTCCTGTTGCTGCTGTAACATTACCACCAGTTTCATGGCCTAAGACAACACACGTGTATTATAGTTCCAGTGGTCAAAAGCCCAAAATGGGTCTCACTGGGCTGTTGTCAAGGTATCAATAGGGCTGTGTTCCTTCTGGAGGCTCTAGGAGATAACCTGTTTTCTTGCCTTTTATATCTTCTAGAAGCTTTCTGCATGCCTTGGCTTGTGGCACCTTCCTCTGTCTTCCCAGCCAGCAATGGCCAGTCGAGTCTCTCTCACATCATATCACTGACGATGATTGACCTGTCATGCTCTTTCACTTGTAAACACCATTGTGATTACATCGTGCCCACCCCAGACAATCCAGGAGAATCTCCCCATGTCAAGATCCTTAATCACAGCCGAGTGTGGTGGCTCACACCTGTAATCCCAACACTTTGGGAGGCCGAGGTGGGTGGATCACCTGAGGTCAGGAGTTAGAGACTAGCCTGGAGGCTGGCCAACATGGTGAAACCCCATCTCTACTAAAAATACAAAAAGTTAGCCAGGTGTGGTGGCAGGCACCTGTAATCCCAGCTACTCAGGAGGCTGAGGCAGGAGAATCGCTTGAACCCGGGAGGCAGAGGTTACAGTGAGCTGAGATCGCGCCATTGCACTGCAGCCTGGGTGACAAGAGTGAGACTCCATCTCAAAAAAAAAAAATCCTTAATCACATCTGCAAAGTCTTTTGCCATGTACGGTAACCTGTGCGTGAGTGCCAGGGAGCAGGACATAGATGTTTTGGGGAGGAGGGCACTATTCTGCCTACTGCAATGGTACTGAAGCAAAAGCAATTTTAAAGATTCTTAATATTTTCATCAGTTCGATAAATCAGAAGTGAACTCTTGAGGAGTCTTAAACATTTGGGGGAGGCTCTGTTGGAGAGCCAGGCCTTGCATGCCTCCACCACTGTGTTGCTTAGTCATGACTTATCCCATTTCTTGAGGAAAGAGTAATTGTTTTGGATCTGAGACACAGATGACTACATTCCCCTTGTTGCCTTCACTTTGCCAATTCTCCATTTATTTCATTCTATAGAGACCTGACATATTGCCGTTGGAAACTGGCTACTCCCTAGAATACTGCCAATTTGGGGTTAGATGAGAAAGATTATAAGATGGCTACTCAAAATAGTGCAGCTTGATTGAAGGTGTATTACAGCATCCTCAGCAAATAATAAAAAATAGTGGATTTAAAAAAATTGCACTGGGGTTTTGTTTAAAAGGAGGTTACCCCTCCCTACATTGCTGTAACATGGTGATTCTCTTTATTTTGGTCACGTTATATTTCGTTCTGGTTGCAACACTATACTTCTATCAGCTGATGTGATGCAGCCAGCAGCTGCCCCCGTGTGTTAGAAATGTCCTATAGCTTAACCATGGAGAATCAGGACTTAATTCATTTACCCTGGCTCCTCCATTGCTTTCCCTGCCAACACAGCTGCAGCTTAGCTCCTCCATCTAGAAACCTGGCAGCTATCCCAGCTGGAAGCTACCTGCCAACACTTTTCTGAAGACCAGCCAGAGGAGGAAGAACAGGAGGGCAGAGGGCTGAGGAGGAAGGGAAGAGAAGATGCAAATCTAATTGCATTGGCCTCCAGCCCTCTTCAGATCTCTGTGCTTCCAGAGGGGGTGACATACCATCAGCCGTGACTGATCTTGCTTGTAAAAGTCCTATTTAGATGTAAGCACACTTCCCTGAGGTTTCAGATGCCAGAATTACCCTAATATTCCTCTTTACTTTGCAGTTATGCAGAACCAGGAACACCCCATTGACTGGAATAATGACCTCCCAGGCAGAAGAGTGGTAGATTGATATTCTGATGTCTCTTTACCCTTATACTAGTCATTAAATTATGTACCTTCTTCTCGCCTCCATAATGAGCCACAACGCTGTCCAGCTCTTCTAGGAGGAGGACCTCTTGTTAATGTCAAATTTTATACCATTCCCACAAGATAGTAGTTGTACTTTTAGTATCTGTTGATTTTTAAAATATGTGATAAAAAGCACCTGAGTTCAGTAAGAGTTGGATTAAGTTCTATTTTATTAATCACACGGTATTGAATTACATTTGAAAATCAGCAAGGACGGGGACGCTGCAGTACTCTGTAAATACCAGTGAGATGAATAAAGAAAGTGCTTGTGGTGAATATGGATTCATGGACCTTTTTACAACAACTCAACACCCTAGAGAAGGGGTGGTTCACAGGCTGGGGCACCACTGGAGAGAAACAGGGGCCAAACTTGCCCAGTTTTGTGTGTGCATGGGCCGGGTCCAGGAGCAGCTCTGTGCGCTCCTTCCAAGTCTGTGCTCTTGGGAAAAGATCAGTGTTTAGATCAGGCCCACCCACAGGAAACCACACTGTTAAAATCCCTTCTTTCATGGTTCTGAAATCTTCAAAACAAACAAAGCTACCCTGTAGGCTGGGACTTCAGTTATATCCTTTTGGTTCATATTACAAACCTTATAAGGAAAGGTGACCTCATGGCAGCTGGAGCAAAGGAGGAAAATTAAGTAGACAAGACACTTGCTAGGACAGGCGGCTTTAGTCCAGGGGCCTCCCAAGGGGAGCATGATTTCAAGTTTGCTGCTCTCCCACAAACGAGATGCGAGCTAAAGAAAAGGTAAATGCAGAGAGCTGGTTAGAAACAGAGGTGATAATTCAAGTACTTAGAAACCAGTAGGGCCTGGGTGTCAGTGCATTGGAATGATCCATGAGCCAGAGCTCCTAAAAAGGCCCTGAACCACAGTCTTCTCCCCACTACCCTAAGGAGCAGGTATTAACTCTTTGGTTGCTGGATCAAGGGAAGGTGGGGGATTCCAAGGTGGCTGGGGTGGTTTTACAGGGACTGGATGCAGAGGCAACTTAGCAGCCAGTAAGGAAGCATTTCAATATTTAACAACTGGATATGCTACACCCCTGCATATTGGCAGCTGAAATCTGTAATCAAGAACTCGAAGTGTCTCATAGAGGGTTTTGGAGCCATGGGGAGAAAATATTGACAAAATCCAGTTCCTTTGTTTCTCTCACTGTTGCTCTAACTGGTTAAAACCTAGGCTCCCTTCTCCTGAGAAAATGACACCTTTAGATGAAAGCATCTCTTCCCAAGGTGGAAAAAGAGACTGCTATGACTGAGTGCCTACTATGTGCCTACCCCGAGCTTGGAGTTTTATAAACATGGCTTCATTTTCCCTTGCGACCACCACCTGGGTGGGTATTTATTACTCCCATCTTACAGACAAGCAGCCTGGTGCCCAGGGTCACACATCTGGTAAAAGGTGGATCCAAGCTCCACCCAAATCTCCCCGACTCCTGAGCTAGAACCTTCTTTGCCACCTCATCACACTATAGTTTTGAAGGTTTTCTTGTTAACATGTCAGTGATACAATTCTCCAGGTGGGTATTAATGCTGTGCATTTTATCAAACAGGTCCACTGTATTCTTTCTAACCCTTCAAATGAGTCTTCTTATATAACAATAGTTTCATTTTGTTTCCATTTATTAACTCAACTAGTAACTCTTTTTTTTTGAGACGGAGTCTCACTCTGTCACCCAGGCTGGAGTGCAGTGGCGCGATCTCAGCTCAATGCAAGCTCCACCTCCCGGGTTCACGCCATTCTCCTGCCTCAGCCTCCCAAGTAGCTGGGACTACAGGCACCTGCCACCATGCCCAGCTAATTTTTTTTGTATTTTTAGTAGAGACGGGGTTTCATCGTGTTAGCCTGGATCGTCTCAATCTCCTGACCTTGTGATCTGCCCACCTCGGCCTCCCAAAGTGCTGGGATTATAGATATGAGCCACCGTGCCCAGCCAACTAGTAACTCTTTAATCAACCTAATCACATTGAATTGATCACTTACAGTGGAACAATGAATGAAGCCACATGTACCTTATTATTTGAAGTACATGCTTACCGTATGTAACAAGGCCTTTCAGCTTTACCTGTTTCACATAGGCCTCCTGATATGGTTTGGCTGTGTCCCCACCCAAATCTCATCTTGAATTCCCATGTGTTGTGAGAGGGACTTGGTGGGAGGTAATTGAATCGTGGGGGCAGGCCTTTTCCTGTGCTGTTCTCCTGATAGTGAGTCTCACGAGATCTGATGGTTATGAGTTTTCCTGCACAAGCTCTCTCTTTGCCTGCTCCCATCCATGTAAGACATGACTTGCTCCTCCCTGCCTTCTGCTATGATTGTGAAGCTTCCCCAGCCACGTGGAACTGCAAGTCCAATAAGTCCTTTTTACTGTATAAATTACCCAGTCTAGGGTATGTCTTTATCAGCAGCATGAAAACAAACTAATAGACCTCCTTATTATCAAATGTAAGCTATAGTTCAATTAAAAACACAAACATGTACATATGCATAAACATTCCCCAAAATATAACAGTTGTGGTAATTGTAAAAGTTTTCCTTGGATTTTCATCTAAAGCATTTTCCATGGAAATCAGTTTCATGGGCTTGTTCATGTGAGCAATGCTTCACGATAGAGGTGATGTCTTTTCATGAAACATTTCCAACCCTCTTTACACCTCAGCCTTTTTACTTCTACCATGTGTTGATAATGTAATGTTATAAACAACAAATACAAATCAATAACAATGTCCATTCCCAATTAATTTTATCTAACATCTGATACCTGCTGGCAGGGCAGTGAGTAAAGCCTTTCTTTGAGGGGAGTGAGGGTTTGTGGAGTAAAATGCCTTCATTTCTAACCTTAGCCCTCCTGTTCCTTCCCAAGATGTGCTCAGCCTCCTCTTGTGACATATCTGGATTTCATCCTCCATGGTGAAAGGCAAAAGGCTGTTTATCTCTTCTCTGGTCTGTGTATGAAAGCTACATGAAAATGAGCATTGAAAGGGTTAAGTGCACTCTTCATGCAGAAAGACAAAACTTGTGGATTTTCTATTCCATTGGGTCCAAACAAGAAGAATGGTCTGTTGCTATTATTTTAGGATTTAATTCAATAGCTGATAAATTTGATTTCTTTCACACTCGGCAAAGACTTGAAACATTGTAGCCCCAGAATGGGAAGTCTCTCCTCCGAACTCATGAACACGTAACTCTTCAGTTCTCCCTCAACTTCATTAAGCATATTGAGTTTCAAATGTCCTTCTTCAATACCTTCTCTTTTTAAATGTTACTTTATTTTTTAAATGTATTATGCAGTTTCTAAGACATTCAAAAAGGGATAAGGAAAACCAAACCAATACCTACATATCTATCATGCAGCTCAAGAAATATAACATTAGGAGCAGTTAAATCCACTATTTACGCTCACTGCCTTCTAGATAGAGTCTGTTACTTCCAAGAGGTCAATTCCTGAGATCCTAGGGACCTGGGCATTGTCTTTGCCATCTTTGTGAGGCCCTGGAGATGCCCATTATGTCTCTGGCTTCTGTGTTGTCGAAGTCTAGGTTGACCTCGTGATTTTGGAGGCTGTGGGTTAGCCTTGCAATGTCTGGAACTTGGCTATGAGTTTTGAAGGCTTTTCCTTGGGCCTTGTCATCAGATGGAAGTGCATGTAGCTTCCCATGGCCACCTCTTCCAGGATGTTCAATGAGAAGTCCTAAGTTCCTGCATGAGGATCAGCCTGAGAGGCCAAGGAGAGCTGACCAAGCTCTCTGAACTTGAAATGGACTAGACCCATGAAGGAGGAAGCAGTGCCACTGTTTCCTGGAGCCTCAGCCCCCTATGGGGACACCTTGTACTGACAGGGTGAGCCGGGCTGAGGCTGGGCTTGAGGGCAGGTCCAGCTGTCCTCTCACTTGGCCTCTTCTGAGCAGGGTTTCTCTTCCAGCTGTGGCACTGTCCTGGCTGGAGAGCTTCAGGGCAGTGTCTGCCCCTTACCCTCATCTGAGCTCTGAGATGGCTTGATGGGTCATTTTTGGTGAAGGGGGAGCTCAGAATATTTGCATTATTTTGTGGACATTGGTCTTGACTAACTAAGAATTGAAGGCCCAGGGGTTTTAAAGATAAGAAAAAATGCAAAAACTTAACGAGTCATTTGCCCTGTTGCTCCTGGATATTGCAGCCAAATAAACACATTCCCAAATTTGTTTATGTTGCAGACCAGTCATTTTTCCTTATACAGGAATCTTATTAAAACAATAAATCAATGTTAACCTGGGTTTTAAATTGGCCCAATATGTTTGGAGAAATTGCTGGTTTAATTTTCCTATTTTTCATTTTTCAATTAACTAATTTAGCTTTCCCAGTTGGGATACCACAAACCTTAACACATGAATTTATCTTGAAACCAGGAGGCCCCAACATACATTGCCAGCAAAACAAAAGAGGAAACCCAACATTTGTCCTGTCATGAGACAGCAAAGAAGCACAGGTCCAGAAAATATCTATCTTTGTCATTGCAAACTACCTAAGCCTAAGTTCTGTGAAGCAGCCTCAACTGCCTGTAGACTCCCCTGAATATTCTTTCTGAATTTTCTCCGCATTTCCTGTGACTAAAAGTTTCCAGAGCATCTCTGTTGTAGACTGAATGTTTGTGTCCCTCCCACTTCCCCAAAACTCATATGTTGAAGCCCTGACCCCGGATGTGACTGTATTTGGAGATAGGGCCTTTACAGAAGTAATTAAGGTTAAGTGAGGCTGTAGGATGGGGCTCTGATCTAATAGGATTAGTGTCCTTAAGAGACACCAGAGAGCTTGTTTACTCTCTGAGTGTACAAGAAGAGATCATATGAGCACACAGTGAGATGGTGGCTACCTGCAAAGAGAAGAGGCCTCAGAATGAAACCCACCCTTCTGGCATCTTGATCTTGGACTTCTAGTCTCCAGAACTGTGAGAAAATAAACTTTTGTTCTTCAAGCCATGCAATTTCTACTATTGTGTTATGGCAGCCCAAGCTGACTAAACAATTACCCAGCTGTGTTTTCCCAGGAACACTGTGAAAACTGCTGGTGCCCTGCCATCCGCCTGGAAGTGCTTAGTATCCCAGCATACATGTACAACTGGACAGATCTCAGCCAAGGGACCTCAACACCCACCACAGCTTCGATCCATTACAACACAGTCCAAGACTCCAGAGGATGAATGGGCCCAGATACCAAAGGAAGCTTCTTTCCCACCAACCTCAGAGCAATATGTGTATGTGAGAGTGTGTGTCTGTTGGGGAGGGGAGACTTTTGCAATGGACCAATCCTACAAGTGTCCTCAACTTCATGGGTGCATTGTGATTTGTTCTCCACCCTGAAGGCTGCAACTTGGACTTGTGAGGCCCGGCCTTAGGAAAGTACAGGCTCAGTGAATGCTAAGTTTGTGGGGAAGCTGTTCCGTAGAGTCAAAAGAACACTGGCTTTGGAGTCAGACAAAGCTAGGTTCAACTTCCAGCTTTTTAGTGCATTAACCAAAATAGTAAAAGTAAGGACTCATTGTCTAAACTAATAGAACTGACAAATCCAGGCATGTGTTTTGCCTTCAGGAACAGCTACATCCAGGTACTCAAAAGGCATCATTGGAAATCTATTTCCTTCTCTCTTTCTGCTCCAGTGATTTCTCTATTGGCCTCACTCTGAGGACAGTGCTTCCTCAGCAGCTCCAGACTCCATGATGAATGGAGGAAGAAGAGGGTCTCTGCCAAGAGTTATAACACAGGTCTTGGTGAAGCTGCTGATTGGTCAATCCTAAGTCACATGTATACTCTTGCGGGGAGGTCGGGATGGGAGAGGGAAGGAATCGATCTCACTCAACCTCAGGAAAGATGGTGCTGTTACTTAAAGATAAAGGGATGCTGGGCAGGAAAAAAATAACACATGTCTGTGTAGACACTGTGGAGCTCTGTGACTCTGAGCAAGTTATTTAACCTCTCTGATCCTCAAGTTCCCCCTTTGCAAAATGGCTAAACCAGTGTCTACCATGTTTAAAGTTATGAATATTATATATACTCCTAGCGTAGCTCAAGACACAGAAAGGACTCTCTCCCTCTTCCTTTTTCCTGCCCCTCTCCTGGAGACCCAGGGAAGCTTAAGGAGTTTGGATTGTATTGAAAGTGTCACGCTGTTTCAGGCTGGACAGGCCTTGGATGGTGCAAAAACTTCAGAACCCACTCAGTGGGGCTCTTATGTCAGGGGTTGGTTCCACTAAGGAAAGGTTGCCTCAGGGCAGAGTGGGGCTCTGAGGATTCCCTGGCTGGCACAGCTCTGAGACATCCAGGTGGGTTGACAGGGTCCTTTCAAAGGCAGTTTTCTGACAGGAGAGCTCAGAATAGCCAACAGGAAAGTTTCTGTTATTCTCTGGAATTAAAACCAAGCCTCTCACTGCATATATTACTGTCCTGTAAACGGTAGACAGTCCCTGTCAGACCTGTGGGGTTTCTCACCCAAACAACCACTGCACTACCTGAATTGAGCCTGTGAAATCTAAAGAATCCTAATGAAAATTTACCACCACAAATGCTCCAAAGAGCCTGCTTTAACACACTGGAATCATGTACCTGCCCAGCTGGTGACAGGGTTAAAACTGCTAAATTTGTCTTTCCCACTGCTACCTGCTCTCCCTCCCTAGCCATCCTCACCCAACTTTGTGATTCCTTTATTCATAGGTTAAAAGACTGTGGGCACCTGTGCCCTCAGCTCTGTCTAGATTTATGATGAGCCAAACGGGAGCCTGGAACCGTCTGCCAGCCTCACTAACACCCACTGGAAAGAGGTCTAGCATCTCAGTAGCCCACTTTTGCCCTGATGCTGCATTTTTAAAGGTCATCTACAGATTCTGAGGAAATCCAAAAGAGACTAAAAAAGAAATATCATTTAATATATATTTTTTAAGAGTTTCGTCACTTAGTTTCTTTGGCTCCATCTTGATTTATTCTGGGACGTTGCCACAGGACCTTGCTTTGATGGCTGCTATAGAGGATATCAAGACCTCTCCTTATATCTCTACAGAGTCTCAACAACACCTTTCCCACCTCAGCAAGCTGCTGTGCAATTAAACGAGATAAGATATATTAAAGTGTTGTGAGCGCTTTGCTGGAGAAGTTATATAACCCAAAGATAGCATTATGATTAGTGGCATTGAATATATTTTTTTTCTTAATTATACTTTAAATTTTAGGGTACATGTGTACAACATGCAGGTTACATATGTATACATGTGCCATGTTGGTGTGCTGCACGCATTAACTCGTCATTTAGCATTAGGTATATCTGCTAATGCTATCCCTCCCCCCTCCCCCCTCCCCCCTCCCCCCTCCCCCCTCCTCCTACCCCACAAGAGGCCCCAGTGTGTGATGTTCCCCTTCCTGTGTCCGTGTGTTCTCATTGTTCAATTCCCACCTATGAGTGAGAACATGAGGTGTTTGGTTTTTTGTCCTTGCGATAGTTTGCTGAGAATGATGGTTTCCAGCGTCATCCATGTCCCTACAAAGGACATGAACTCATCGAATATGATATTTTCTCTTTGGGCAATCAGTGGCTTAGTTAGAACAGTGGATGATTCAGGGGCAACAGAAGATGATTCTGTTAATAACTTAGGGTTAAGCTCAAGCTTTAGAATGGAAATGTGCTACAAAGTGGTTTTGGTATGGGCACTTAAGTGTTATTGGGACCATCACCTCCATCAGAGATGGTGATTTTGGGTAAAATTGCCAAAGTTGGGGTGGTTCACAAAGGTCTTTGTGTAAATGCAGACAAATCGTGTATCACCATAAAGGGAAACTCATATCAATGGGCCTGACTTGACTCCCTTTTGAGGGGTTCAAACAGCTTCCAATTTATGTAATTTGCATCTTTTATTTAAAATCCATTTCCTCAGTACAGTTGTATCATGCATGGTAATTGTAGGATTGCTAATTTTTAAAGAGCTTCCTTTGATAGAGTGAGGAAAGGCCCTGTATACACCAGTGAGAGTGTGAGTTGGTACAACTTCTTTCAAAAATGATTTTGCAATATCTGGCCAAATGTAAAATGCAAAACTCCTATAACACAGTGTGAAAGGAAAATAAAAACTCAGGACCCCGATTCACTATGCCGAAAGGAAAAAATTAAGATGAAAGCTGAGTCATACAAGAAGCTGCCCTTCCTTTTGTTCCTAAGCAGATAAAAGGTTAACTATCTCCACAGGTATGTTCGCCTTATCTGGTGTAAAGTGCCGACTTACTGAGCATGAGACAAATGCATAATTGATTATTCCGCTACCTGCTCCTTTTCCCTTGCAACGTGTGGATGCCCATACCCTCCCTCTTACTCCTCCACCCCACTTTTCCCCTTTAAATACTGAAACCCTCAAAATCACTTTTGGAGAAAGGCACAGACCACAGACTGTTTCTGTGATTCTGTGTTGTTTTCTTTCTCCTGGCCATGTCCTTAACCTTGGCAAAATAAACTTCTAAATTGATTGATACCTGTTTCATATACTTTTTGGTTTACAAATTGTCAACCATGAAGGGACTCTGAGTGGAGGTGGCCCTCACCTTTGACAAATCTCCCAGTGGTGCTTGTTAACAGCTTGGGGTATCTTTATTGCTCAAACCAACAGGACAATTTGCTGATGTCTGGGAGGTGCCCCCTCCAGAGAATCCCTGGTCTCCCCAAGTTTGGTTGAGATCTAAGGTTTACTTTGCTCTACAACTCCTTTTCTGGAGGTTTACTCACTTCCAACAAGAAAGGTGAGTTTTCCTGCTTCTGTGATGATAAAGGGCAAGCAATTCCTTTCTGGTGTTTCAGCTCACTTCCAATAGGGAAGGCAAGTTTGAGTTTTTTCCTGTTTCTAAGATGGTAGAGAACAGTCTCGAGCCTGGGCACCAATCTTAGGTAAATAGCTGAATTGGGGTTTTTATCTTGAAAATTCTCTGCAATGACTAAAAGTTAAGGTTGACAACCAGCTGTTCTTAATTTCTCCTTACCATTAAATCACTCAATAATTGTATTTTTGGGTTTTTTTGGTTGTTTATTCCATCTTTCTTCCATCAGATTTGATCAACTCTACCTGACTTGGTCAAATCTTAATGAGAATTCTAAATTATGGGGAACAAGACCTCTGGGTAAAATTCCTTGCAGCTGCAAAAACAAAAAAACAAAAAACAAAACAAAACAAAATAAGAAACGAACCCATACAGCTGGTTTCTCTGTTCTCTTTCTTCCTTCCTTTCTTTTCTTCCTTCCTTTCCTTTCCCTTCCCTCCCTCCCTTCTCTCTCTCTCTCTCTTTTTCTTTCTTCTTTTCTTTCTACTTTTCCTTCTCTTTTTTTTTGGACGGAATTTCGCTACATCACCCAGGCTGGAGTGCGGTGGTACAATCTTGGATCACTGCAGCCTCTGCTTCCTGTGTTCAAACAATTCTCCTGCCTCAGCCTCTCAAGTAGCTTGGACTGCAGGTGAACGCCACCACACCCGGCTAATTTTTGTATTTGTAGTAGAGATGGGGTTTCACCATGTTGGTCAGGCTGGTCTCAATCTCCTGACCTCAAGTGATCCACCCACCTCGGCCTCCCAAAGTGCTGGGATGACAGGCATAAGCCACCGTGCCTGGCCTTCCTTTCTTAAAAAAAATTGTTCTTTCATTTTTTCATTATTATTTTTAATTTTTTCATTATTTTTTCCCACCCTATTCCTCCTTCCCTTTTGCCATCTTCAATACCAAGTGAAAAAAATCTAGAGAGGGCTTCTAAAGACTCAAGCCCCTTAAAGAATTGAGAATAAAGGCACCATTCATCTCTTTTTTGGATGTTCTGCTTTCTTTGGGGAGTTTCTAGAGTCATGGACATACTCTTCTCAGATCTAAAGCTCTGCTTTTTTGCATGGTGTTACCTGACCTCTTTGGCTTTTGGGGGCACCTGAGGTTACCTAGTACTGTGAGAGGATTTGACCTTGGCATGTGTAATAGATAAGAGCTACAATGTTAGGGGAAGCTGAGGACAGTTTACAGAAAATGGTCATTACTACAGGAGGCTACTAGTTTTTTGCATGCTTAGATTAGAAAATTGTACATGCTTTCTTGATCCTGTTTCCTAAAGGGCTCCACCCTAAAGCCAGTAATCTAATCAAGCTAAATTGAAACCACAACCTATCAAACTAAGTCACTTTAATAAAACTCTTTATAAGGGAAATGTATATCTTCAAAGGAAATCTCCATTTTATAAGGGCGTCTCTGTCTCTGCACCTAAACCACTAGGAAATTTAGGGGGAAGACAATAGCTTGAAGTTTACATAACAGACCTTGCATTTGTTTAGACTTATGTCTGTGACTTTGAATTTTCTACCTTGCTTCACTTAAGTCATGTCTTTGGAGATGAAAATTTAGAGTTGCCTAGTTAACTATTGTTTAGGATATGGAACAGATAATCAAGAGATTAATAGTCTAAAGTAGGGAAGAGAAATTTTTTGAAAACACGTAAATGAAAAATTTTAAATCTGTAAAATTCACCTCTGTCTGAACTTGTTATGTCTATATGTTTATAAAGTCATGTAGAAATATTTCACTACCAATTAGAAGAAAGAGCTCTCAATAAGTGGCTTTTAAAAAGTAAGCATTTATCAGACTGATAGAAGCTAACTCAGAGGCTTTTCAGTTCACATGACTTCAGTATTTTTTGGTAAGATTAATTTGGTATATTTAGTTTCAAAATTCTCCCCAATAATTTAAAATCTTAAAGTCATGTTACTTTTTTATTTTAATTTTTTTTGGGTACATAGTAGGTATACACATATATTCGTGTGATATTTTGGTACAGGCATGTATTGTGTAATAATCATATCATAGAAAATGGGGTATCCATCTCCTCAAGTGTTTATTCTTTGTTATAAACCAATTATACTCTTTCAGTTATTTTTAAATGAACAGTTAATTTATTTTGACTATAGTCACCCTGTTGTGCTATCAAATACTAGATCTTACTCATTCTTTCTATTTT
The DNA here is from genome assembly GCF_028878055.3 of Symphalangus syndactylus. Lineage (NCBI taxonomy): Eukaryota > Metazoa > Chordata > Mammalia > Primates > Hylobatidae > Symphalangus > Symphalangus syndactylus. The sequence goes on along the minus strand of NC_072430.2, from coordinate 60,838,640 downwards.
TTTGTACCCATTAACCATCCCCACCTCTGCTACACCCCCTCGTGTTGTGATCAGTTAAGTGATCCTACGGTTTTCACTAGGAATTAAAGTTACTAAGAGTTAGAATAGTGGGAGAGTAAGATGTGTTTTGGTAAAGTTTGTGAAAAAAAAACAGAGAATGTGGCTTTTGTTTAAGAAAATATAACTTTTCTAGTTTAGAAGACTTTTCTACTGGTGTTGAGATAAAAACCACTGTTTGCATCCAAGCATTTTTTTTGTAAACTTGTAAATTTGTATTGATATCTCATGGCTACAGTTCCAAAGTAAAAGCTATAGAATCTTTATTTGTATGAGTAAGTGTGCATGTGTGCTTAGGTGTGTTTAAATGTACGTATATGTGTTTTGTTATGTGTTGTGGCCACAAGGTACCAAACTGGCTTAAAAATAAAGGAATATTCCTAAATTAAGTAAATAAGCCCAAATTCTTTTCAAGTTCAAGTTACTTAAGTAAATTTTTAATCAATAAGCTGGCTCTTAATTAATTGGTAAAATAAAATTAGAATGGATTCAGAATTGTCAACATGTATTATTTTTTTGATTTATTGGCCAAGCAGTTTTATATTTATCTGTGCTAAATATTATCAGATGTCAAGATTTGACATGAGGGTTATAAAGCTCTAAATGAAGCCCAAAAGAAGATTATCATGTAATTTTTGATAAATAGGTATGCAATATTATCAATTTAATAAAAAATAGCTAAATCCTGTCTTACTGGAAAAAAAAAATCCACATTTACTTAACCTTAAGTTTCTTACTTAGGTTAGCAACTGAAATTCATAGACTATAAAAAATGGTTAACAAGAAAATAACTTTAAATGATGACAACCACAGTTTTCATAAGTAATCTAGGTAAATTAATTTCTAAAAAACGTAATTAGGTTAATATAACAATAAATGGTTGTAAAATAAATGTATATATAATAATTTAGCATCTGCAGTTAAATTAAATCATAGGTATTCATTAAATGTTTGGGTCACCTAGCTTTTTAAAACAATTACAGGAAAATATTTTTCTAAAAAACAATATGTTCTTATTAAAAGGAAATAATTTGTCTAATTCAAAAGTTATTTAAAGGTTATTTATAAAACAAAGTAAAATGAACCAGTAAATAAGAAAGATGTAAAGAAAGATAAGTACAAAGTGATACTTTTGGCAAGAAAGGTTAAAAGCAAAATAATTTTACATGAGAAGGAATTGTGTGGTAAAATTTTTGTCTTAAAACAAAATAATGGTTATTTAAGAAAGAGGGATGTTTAGGATAAAACAGGAAGTCCAAGGGTGTCATAAATGGTTTGTATAAGTCATAATAAGGTTTGTAAACAGACAATTTATGGAAAAAACACTTTATGTAATCAAGCTGGTTATAATGAAATTACTTACAATAGTCTTTCCAGAGACTGGGCTTTCATATTAAAAATACACTAAAGAATGGGTTAGAACAACAAAATTTTCTTAAGGTATTGATTTACTCTTCATAAAATTACAAGAGATTTTAATTTTTAACCCAAAAGTTTAATTTTTATTGTGTCTCACTGTTTTCAGCTTTCTCTCCCCATCAAGAAGGCCTGATTTAATAACTCTCTTCTTCAACATTTTTGTCAGCTCCTGTAACTTTTTTCCTTCAGATTCTAACTGATGTTGTGGACTGATGCTAAAAATGTTTTATCTTAAAGGTCTAAAGGAAATGTTTTCTTCGAATATAACGTCCTGTGCTTGTGGCTTTAAATTCTTATATAAAATAGAAAACTTTCACTTAGGACACAGGACACACTCTTCCTGTGTCTAAGTAATTCAAGCCATTTTCATAAATTTTAACTTGCGGCCTATCTAAATGGATTCCCCGTAGGGAAAAGCAATCACATTGCAGAAGGTCTTTTGTTTGTTTTTTTGCAATTTGGTAACTGGCTTAACAAACAGATTTTATATTTTATTGAAATAATTTCTACGTCATTGTTATTAAGTTTTTTTATTTGCTTAGAAAAACTGAAATTAAAAAGTTAAGTTTATTACATCCATGTAATTTTCTGTATTGCTTTTAAAGTCTTTGTGTTGTTAAGTTATAGGGCTTTGACTCCTGGGTCTAAAAGGGACACCAAGTCCTGCTAAATCTTAAACACTGACAGCAGTTAAAGTCTCATCCTCAGATCCAAGAGAAGATGACAATCAAAATAAACCAAATTCATGAGACACAGGGCCAGAAATTAAAACTAACCCCTGTAGGTCCAAGGACTATTGCAGAAGAGGTGGGAGCATGAGATTGTAAGGGTCGATTTTGAGAAATAAAATTAGTTCAGAGTTTCTCTATAAAGTAAACATTAATATCAAAGGCGCACTGATGAAAGACCAGCATCTGGGCCCCTATGTCAGATTAACAAGGTTTTCTTGGAGCATTAACTTACTCTTTAATAAAAACAATTACAAAAGGTTATAAAAAGGTTTATAGAAATTGCATCTTGTGGTCAAGATGATGAAAATTTAATAGATTTATTTATAAGGTTTGAGAGATTTAATTAGCCTCATTCTATCTTTATTAGGGCTTATTGTTTGGAAAGTAAGTCTCTTTCAAAGAATAAAGACTTTTGCCTTTTTTGAAATCTTTGAGTTATCACTTTGCTTAAATGAATGACTTATTTTACAATGATCTGTGACCCTATTTTGTGATAATTAGGTGTTTTAAACTTTTGATATTTGATAACCTTTCCAAAATCAAATTCTAAATTTTGCCTTTTTGACCTCATTACTTTTTTGACATAAGGTCCCTGAAGTCCAAAAGGGATGTATTTGGCTCATTTGGTATACTAAAATCATACAGGAAGCATTGTCAAGTATGAAATGGTGTTAACCTTCTTTAGATTAGGTGTATGTCACTGTATTATTAGTAAGTGTTCCAAAATTTTATGAGATCTTGTGATTCTAATATGTCTTAGTATATCTTATCAGTAGTAATTATGCTTGTTATGTAAATTGTTTTATGCCACAGAAGTAACCAAATTTCCTTGTTAATCATGTATTGTTTTTTATTATTTTTGTTTTTCCATAAGTTATGGGGGTATTGGGGTACAGGTGATATTTGGTTACATGTGTAGTTCTTTAGTGGTGATTTGTGAGATTTTGGTGCACACCTCACCCTAGCAGTATACACTGCACCATATTTGTAGTCTTTTATCTCTCACCCACCTCCCACTCTTTCCCCCAAGTCCCCAAATTCCATTATATCATTCTTATACCTTTGCGTCCTCATAGCTTAGCTCCCACATATCAGTGAGAACATACAATGTTTGGTTTTCCATTCCCGAGTTACATCATTTAGAATAATAGTCTCCAATCTCAACCAAGTCACTGCAAACATGGTTAATTCATTCCTTTTATGGCTGCGTAGTATTCTATCATATACCATACATACACACACACACACACACACACACACCCCACAGTTTCTTTATCTACTTGTTGGTTAATGGGCATTTGTGTTAGTTCCACGATTTTGCAATTATGAATTGTGCTGCTATAAACATGCGTGTGCAAGTATCTTTTTTGAATAATGACTTCTTTTCCTCTGAGTAGATACCCAGTAGTGGGATTGCTGGATCAAATGGTAGTTCTACTTTTAGTTCTTTAAGGAATCTCCACACCGTTTTCCATAGTGGTTGTACTAGTTTACATTTCCACCAGCAGTGTAGAAGTGTTCCTTGTTCACTGCATCCATGCCAACATCTACTGTTTTTTGATTATGGCCATTCTTGCAGGAGTAAGGTAGTATCGCATTGGTTTTGATTTGCCTTTCCCTGATCATTAGCGATGTTGAGTATTTTTTTATATGATTGTTGGCCATTTGTATATCTTCTTTTGAGAATTGTCTATTCATGTCCTTAGCCCACTTTTTGGTGGGATAATTTGTTTTTTTCTTACTGATTTGTTTGAGTTTGTTGTAGATGCTGGATATTAGTCCTTTGTCAGATGTATAGATTGTGGAGATTTTCTCTCACTCTGTGGGTTGTCTTTTTACTCTGCTAACTGTTCTTTTTACTGTGCAAAAGCTCCTTAGTTTAATAAGGTCCCAGCTATTTATCTTTGTTTTTATTGCATTTGTTTTTGGGTTCTTGGTCATGAAATCCTTGCCTAAGCCAATGTCTAGAAGGCTTTTTCCAATATTATCTTCTAGAATTTTTATAGTTTCAGGTCTTAGGTTTAAGTCCTTAATCCATCTTCAGTTGATTTTTGTATAAGGTGAGAAATGCAGCTCCAGTTTAATTCTCCTACAGGTGGCTAGCCAATTATCACAGCACCATTTGTTGAAAAGGGTGTCCTTTACCCATTTTATGTTTCTGTTTGCCTTGTCGAAGATTAGTGGGCTATAAGTATTTCGGTTTATTCCTGGGTTCTCTATTCTATTCCATTGGTCTACATGCCTATTTTTATACTAATACCATGCTGTTTTGGTGACTACGGCCTTATAGTATAGTTTGAAATCAGGTAGTGTGATGCCTCCAGATTTGTTCTTTTTGCATGCTCTTGCTTTGGCTATGTGAGTTCTTTTTTGGTTCCATATGAATTTTAGAATTATTTTTTCTAATTCTGTGAAGAATGATGGTGATAGTTTGATGGGGATTGCATGGAATTTGTAGATTGCTTTTGGCAGTATGGTCCTTTTCACAATGTTGATTCTACCCATCCATGAGTATGGGATGTGTTTCCATTTGTTTGTGTCATCTATGATTCCTTTCAGCAGTGTTTTGTAGTTGTCTTTGTAGAGGTCTTTCAACTCCTTTGTTAGGTATATTCCCAAGTATTTTATATATTTTTTTTCCAGCTATTGTAAAAGGGGTTGAGTTCCTGATTTGATTCTCTACCTAGTCACTGTTGGTCTATAGAAGAGCTACTGATTTGTGTACATTAATCTTGTATCCGGAAACTTTGCTGAATTATTTTATCAGTTCTAGGAGCTTTCTAGAGGAGTCTTTAGGGTTTCAAGGTAAACAATCATATCGTCAGCAAACAGTGACAGTTTGACTTCCTCTTTACTAATTTGGATGCCCTTATTTCTTTCTCTGGTCTGATCACTCTGGCTAGGCCTTCAGTACCATGTTGAAGAAGAGTGGTGAGAATGGGCATCCTTGTCTTGTTCCAGTTCTCAGAGGGAATGCTTTCAACTTTTCCCCATTCGGTATTATGTTGGCTGTGGGTTTGTCATAGATGGCTTTGATTACATTAAGGTATGTCCCTTGTATGCTGATTTTACTGAGAGTTTTAATCATAAAGTGGTGCTGGATTTTGTCTAATGCTTTTTCTGCATCTATTAAGATGATCATGTGATTTTTGTTTTTATTCCTAGTTATGTGGTGTATCACATTTATTGACTCGCGTATGTTAAATCATCCCTGCATCCCTGGTATGAAACCCACTCGATCGAGGTGGCTTATCCTTTTGATATGTTGTTGAATTCAGTTAGCTAGTATTTTGTTAAGGATTTTAGCATCTATGTTCATCAAGGATATCAGTTTGTAGTTTTCCTTTTTGGTTATGTCCTTTCCTGGTTTTGATATTAGGGTGATGCTGGCTTCATAGAATGAATTATGGAGGGTTTCTTCTTTCTCTTTCTTGTAGAATAGTGTCAAGAGGATTAGTACCAATTCTTTGAATGTCCGGTTGAATTCTGCTGTGAATCCATCTGGTCCTGGACTTTTTTTGTTGGTAATTTTTTAATTACCATTTCAATCTCACTGCTTGTTATTGGTCTGTTCAGGGTATCTAATTCTTCCTGATTTAAGCTGGGAGGGTTGTATTTTTCCAGGAATTTATCTATCTCTTCTAGGTTTTCCAGTTTGTGTGTGAAAGTGTTCATAGTAGCCTTGAATGATCTTTTGTATTTCAGTGGTGTCAGTTCTAATATCCTCTGTTTCATTTCTTAATGAGGGTATTTTGATTTGCTCTCTTTTTTTCCTGGTTAATCTTGCCAATGGTCTATCAATTTTATTTATCTTTTCAAGGAACTAGGTTTTTGTTTCATTTACCTTTTGTATTTTTTTGTTTCAATTTCATTTCGTTATGCTCTGATCTTGGTTATTTCCTTTCTTATGCTGGGTTTGGGTTTGGTTTATTCTTGTTTCTCTAGTTCCTTGACATGTGACCTTATATTGTCTGTGCTCTTTCAGACTTTTTGATGTAGGCATTTAGGGCTATGAACTTTCCTCTTAGCACCACCTTTGATGTATCCCAGAGGCTTTGATAGGTTGTGTCGTTATTGTCATTCAGTTCAAAAAGTTTTTTAATTTCCATTTTGATTTTGTTTTTGACCCAATGCTCATTCAGGAGCAGGTTATTTGATTTCCATGTATTTGCCTGGTTTTGAAGGTTCCTTTTGGAGTTGATTTCCAGTTTTATTCCACTGTGGTCTGAGAGAGTGCTTGGTATAATTTCAATTTTCTTAAATTTATTGAGGCTTATTTTATGGCCTATCATATGGTCTATCTTGGAGCGTTCCATGAGCTGTTGAATAGAATGTGTATTCTGCAGTTGTTGGATGAAATGTTCTGTATACATCTGTTAAGTCCATTTGTCCCAAGGTATAGTTGAAATCCATTGTTTCTTTGTTGACTTTCTGTCTTTATGACCTGTCTAGTGCTGTCAGTGTGGAGTATTGAAGTTCCCCACTATTATTGTGTTTCTATCTATCTCATTCCTAGGACTATTAGTAATTGTTTTATAAATTTGAGACCTCTAGCATTGTGTGCATATACATTTAGGATTGTGATATTTTCCTGTTGAACAAGGCCTTTTACCGTTATATACTGTCCCTCTTTGTCTCTTTTAACCACTGTTGCTTTAAAGTTTGTTTTGTCTGATGTAAGAATAGCTACGCCTGCTTGCTTTTGCTGTCCATTTGCATGAAATGCCTTTTTCCACCCCTTTACTTTAAGTTTATGTGAGTCCTTATGTGTTACGTGAGCCTCCTGAAGGCAGCAGATAGTTAGTTCGTGACTTCTTACTCATTCTACAGTTCTGTATCTTTTAAGTGGAGCATTTAGGCCATTTATATTCAATGTTAATATTGAAATGTGAGGTGCCATTAATTTCATCGTGCTCTTTGTTGCCTGTGTACTTTGTTTTTTTTTCTGTTGTTGTTGTTGTTTTCTGTTTGCTTTTTAATTTGTATTTTTGTTTTATAGATCCTGTGTGATTTATGCTTTAAAGAGGTCCTGTTTTGATGTGTTTCCACGATTTGTTTCAAGATTTAGAGCGTCTTTTAGCAGTTCTTGTAGTGGTGCCTTGGTAATGACGAATTCTCTCAGTATTTCTTTGTCTGAAAATGACTGTATCTTTCCTTCATCTATGATACTTAGTTTCACTGGATACAAAATTGTTGGCTGACAATTGTTTTGTCTGAGGAGGCTGAAGATAGGTCCCCAATCCCTTTTAACTTGTAGGGGTTCTGCTGAGAAATCTGCTGTTAATCTGACAGGTTTTCCTTTGTAGGTTACCTGGTGCTTCTGTCTCACAGCTCTTAAGATTCTTTCCTTTGTCTTGACTTTGGACAACCTGATGACAATCTGCCTAGGTGAAGATATTTTTGCGATGAATTTCTCAGATGTTCTTTGTGCTTCTTGTATTTGGATGTCTAGGTGTCTTTCATGGCCAGAGAAGTTTTCCTTGATTATTCCCCCAAGTATGTTTTCCAGGCTTTTAGAATTCTCTTCTTTTTCAGGTACACCAATTATTCTTAGGTTTTGTCATTTAACATAATCCCAGACTTCTTGGAGTCTTTGTTCATATTTTCTTATTCTTTTTTCTTTGTCTTTGTTGGATTGGGTTAATTTCAAGACCTTGTCTTCGAGCTCTAAATTTCATTCTTCTACTTGTTCAATTCTATTGCTGAGACTTTCCAGAGCATTTCACATTTCTAAAAGTGTGTCCAAAGTTTCCTGAATTTTTTGTTTTTTCTTTAAGCTATCTGTTTCCATGAATATTTTTCCCTTCACTTTTTATATCAATTTTTGGATTTCCTTGCATTGGGCTTTGCCTTTCTCTGGTCCCTCCCTGATGAGCTTAATAACTAACCTCCTGAATTCTCTTTCAGATAAGTCAGGGATTTCTTCTTGTTTGGATCCATTGCTGGTGAACTAGTCTGGTGAACTAGTGTGATTTTTTTGGGGATGTTGAAGAGCCTTGTTTTGTCATATTATCAGGGTTGCTTCTCTGGTTTCTTCTCATTTGGGTAGCCTCTGTCAGAGGGAAGGTCTAGGGCTGAGGGCTGTTGTTCAGATTCCTTTGTCCCACAGGGTGTTCCCTTGATGTAGTACTCTCCCCCTTTCTCTATGGATGTGGCTTCCTGTGAGCCAAACTGCAATGATTGTTGTTTCTCTTCTGGGCCTAGCCAACCCAGCAAGTCTGCCCAGCTCCAGGCTGGTACTGGGGGTTGACTGCGCAGAGTCCTGTGATGTGAACGATCTGTGGGTGTCTCAGTCATGGATACCAGCGCCTGTTCTGGTGGAAGTGGTGGAGGGTGCAATGGACTCCATGAGGGTCCTTAGCTTTGGTGGTTTAATGGTCTATTTTTGTGCTGGTTGGCCTCCTGCCAGGAGGTGGCACTTGCCAGAAAGCATCAGCTGTAGTAGTGTGGTGAGGGACTGGCAGAGGGCAGGACCCTAGAACCCCCAAGATTGTATGCCCTTTGTCTTCCACTACAAGTGTGGATATGGAAGGATCATCAGGTGGGGGTGGGGCTAGGCATGTCTGAGCTCAGACTCTCCCTGGGTGGGTCTTGCTGTGGCTGCTATGGTGAATGGAGGTAAGATTCCAGGTCACTGGAGTTGTGTACCTAGGAGGATTATGGCTGCCTCTTCTAAGTCATGCAGGTTGTCAGGAAAGTAGAGGAAAGCCAGCAGTCACAGGCCTCACCCAGCTCCCATGCAAACTGAAGGGCTGGTCTTACTCCCACCATGCCTCCCCCAATAGCCCCAGGTCTGTTTCCAGGCAGTGGGCAATAGGCTTGAAAACTTGCCTGAGGCTCTCTGCCTCCCAGCTGTGAGAGAAAAGGGCTTTAGTTCTTCCTCTGCCTCTGAAGTGTGCATGCCTGATTCAACCCCCAAGTTGTGCTCAGGAGGCTTCTTGCCTCATTCAAATTGCTACAAAGTTCAGCTAGAGAATTCCTTCTCCCTGTGGAGTTTTACCCCCTGCTTCTCTGGCCACCCTCCTGATGGATCCCTGTGGTGCCTGGAAGGAATGGGCTGCTTAGGGAGCCAGTGAGCTCCCAGGGCCTTTCTGCTGCTTCCTCTACCCCTGTATTTCACTCAGCTCTCTAACTTGACTCAGCTCCAGGTAAAGTCAGAAACTTCTCCTGCAAACAGACCTTCACCTTCTCCAGTGGGGGCGTGTATTCGGGAGAGGAGGGTCTCCCTTTCCTACTTCCGCAGCTGGGGCACTCAGTATTTGGGGTGTCTCCTGGATCCTGCATGAGCAATGCACTTCCTTCAGAGGGTCTGTGGGTCCTCTCCAGATTGCTGGTTTGTGCTTGCACTTGATCTGGAGCTAAAAATTCATAATGCAAGCCTCCACATGCTGCTCTGTCCAGAGCTGCAATCTAGTCCTGCCTCCTGTCCACCATGATCCCTTCTACCCTCATTAGTTGTGTCTTTAATCATGGCTGGTCTAAGCCTTTTGTCACCCACAATTGTTATTTTACTTTGATCCTTTTATAGAGTGGATTATAATCAACTCTAAGATTATATAAGTTTCTAATAAATTTAGAGATTGTGCTATTAAAATAGAGAGAAAAACTTCCAGTATTCTCATGGAGTACTGATCTATTCATGAGGTTTGCTGAATAAGCAGAACAGGAGTTAATTGCATGGACTGAACTAATAGAAGACTGAAGTAATCTTTTATGACTTTTTGTTTAAAACATTTGCTGAACCTTTTGGTTTTGTTTTTCACAGTCAAGGAAACTTTCCTTTCTTTAAGCTGTTTATACCTCTTAACAATTGCGTAAAGTATACTCTAGTGAGCAAAATTTAAAATATAATTCCTTCCTCTCTACCTAATTTTTCCAAAATTTGGAAGCTATTTGTAAGTATTCTTAATTTATGGTCACACAGTTCTTCACATAAGCTCAATAAGAATTTGTTTTCTTTTATAACAGGACATAACTAGAGACATTGGTTGTTTTACCAAGGCTTTGGCTGAAATGATGTATTTTCAGGTTGCCTTGTAAAAATATACAGCTGATAAGAGCCGCTTGGGAAAACTGGCCTTATACCTTGACCTTTACAGGGTCCTGACCTGTGGTAAATAAAGAATGTCACCTTCTGACATGTCGAGGAATCCCAAGTTTTCTTGAACTCTCAAAAGGAGAAGAATTCACCCAATTTATACAGATATCTGCAGGCACAGATATATTCTCGGCTGGGCTTGAGACTTTAAAAAAAATGTATAATATTATATTCCTTATAGAAAACATTCCAGCAAAGCTAAATTTTCTTTAGAAAGAAAAGACCATATGGCAAATGATTATTCTTGCTGCCTTTTATGCAAATAATCAAGCCAAGTATAATAAGACTAAAACTTATTTTACAAATGAATTGGTCCTACTATGATGTTGTCTTTAATAAAATAGGGAGACAAAATTGGAGAGATAAAAATTATATTTCAGAATAAAGTACAGTACACCTGTTATTAGATTATAGTGTTGTCCAATGTTTTTTAATTTTTATTATTTTCTATAATTTGGACTGAATTATAAATTGTTTTCTGGCCACTAATCTCCAAAATAATGTTTTCAAATTTTTCCTTCTTTCTTTCCTCACTGCCCCACCCCCACAGTTTTCCTAACTTGAAATCACTAAAAATGAAGCCATGCTTTTCTGAAAGCCCTATGAACTGAAGCTAGACAACTTAATCTTTAGAAGAAAGTAACAGCAATCTATTTATATACATAAATCATTTTTATAGCTGCCTACTCATGTATGGACTTCATTTGGGGAGCTGGGGAGACTGAGGGAAAGGGTAAAAAGTCAGGAAGTTTACAGGAACCGGAACACACACATCCAACTTCCTAAGCCCAGAAAACTAAAGGAGGAGCTTGCTGCTTCCGTTATGAAACCACTCTCTTGGTAATCCATACTGTTATTTGATGGTCTATTATTTCGATGTCTAAACTTAAAGCTTAAGAAACTTAGAGAAAGCTTTAAAAACTACTGAATTAAATTTTTTATTACTGCTTTATTTATTTACTTATTTGTAAATTTATTATTAGTGATCACTTCCATAATATCTTTATATCTTATGTAACAATAAATCCAGATGTAAGAAATTTAAATAAGTTATCTTTCTTTGTTAATCAGATTGGTAAAGCTTTAAAAGTTAGTGGGTATAAGTGTTTGCAAAAATGTAAGAGGAAAAGGCAGGCTAATTTATGTAATAGTGGTGGGGGTATAAATTGGCTTGATTCTTTTAGAAGACAGGCAGTATGTGTCAAAATTAAGAGATGCATAGTCCCTATCCCAGCAATTCCCCTTTTAGTAATTTATCTTGCAGAAACACTTGTAGATGTGCACAAAGATTATGAAACAAGTATTTTACTCATTACTGCTGCCATTTAGAAACATTAGAAATAACCCAAATGCATATCAAAAGCAGACTAAACAATCATGATAGTGCCATACAATAGGATACTAGGGTAGTGTAAAACAGAGAAGCAACTGCACATGCATTGACATAGATAGATGTCTATTACTAAGATTCAAGTTAAAGAAAACAAAAAGGCAATGTGAAAATAGCATTATGTATGTTCTTATTTCAATTTATGTATATTCTTATTTCAATTTATGTATACTGTGAAGATCTGTAATAGCATGCTTTGAAAAAATATCCAGATGAATATAAACCAAGCAGTGTTCATCTCTGGGATTATCAGAACTTTCATGGTTTTACGGCATACACTTTGTAATCTTTATTATGGCCATCTGTCTCTTTATTATCAGAGATAATAATGATTTTTAAAACAAGAAAAATTATTGGTCAGAAAAAAAGTGCTGCATGCTCATTTTTAAAACCAGTTGACACTAGAGCACTCGTGATGCTGTTCTTGAAAGTCAAAGTGTTCCCTGAACAGATTCGTACACCAGTGACTAAATTTTAGAAATTTCCTTACTGCATCAGGGGTGTATATTCTAACTTTTTATGCCATACCACTATGCATCATTAAAACATTTTTTCCACTGATTGGAGAAGCAGTAGCTTAAGAGCGTATTTACTAATATTCTAGCTAGAAAAGCCTACAGTTTATTTTAAGATGCTTAAATAAACACAACTTAGGAAGAGGCAAGCATTTATATATGATACATTAATATTTTGAGAAAAGAAAAAGGAGAGAAGGAGAAAAACATTTGGAAACATTTAAAAGCTCTATTTAGAAAACATTTTATTTCCACCTTCATCATTGAGAATACACTCCACAAGCCTCAAACTAGAAGAGGGTGCTTGTAAATTCTTCCATACCTCCTCTTCTCTTTTTGACATTTCAGGCTCCAAGGTTTTCATGACTTTGTACAACTTCTAAAACTGCAGGATGGCAATAGAAAATATTCTACTCTTAAAGAATAGTTTATGGTGCCCTCTCATGGAATTCCCAGGGTGCTCTACAATGAACCTAGGAAAAGTGGCAAGGACCGTGCTTCCTCTCAGCTAATTGCCTATTCGGGTGGTTAGGATATGAGGGGTGGGGATTCCCATTCACACTCTTGTCTGGCTAGTCCAGGGTCCTGAAAAGGACTGACCTGGTGATCCATTTCAGCATTTCCATTTACTGAGAGGAATTACAGGCTGAGAATTAAATGGCTTGCTGGCTGCAGCCTAATACAGGCAGTGAAACCCAGATCTCCTGACTCCTAATCTTGTGCTCTCTCCCAACCCTACTTTGCCCTTTCCATGGCCTGTAATGAAAGTTGTTCAACTGAAGATTTGTCTTGACTGCTGGAATGTCTCGGATATCTGACTTGAACGATGAAATGCCTAGTTGCCTTTCAGCTCGTGCACAGTCTAGCAAGTCTTTAGCATATTCGGCTCAGTCTTTGCCCATAAAGCCCTGGCCTCCTTCCTGGAATAAGTCACAGCTTTAACTCCAGGGCCTGCCTGGGCCTCCTACCCCTCCAGTGCCATGGCCAGCACTGCCAACATTGGCCTGGATTACAGGGCCATCATGTTGCTGCACTTCAGTCTTCAACCTGGGAGATGAAACCTGAACTGCTCTTGGGAGCTGGGTGCCACTTCCTGGAGACCAGCAGACTCTGTTACCAGAAACACAGCTGCAACCTTCAGAGCTGTGAATTGAAGGCCAGAGGGGCCTGGGCATTAGAGGTCAGAGGCTTGTAGCCTGGGGATCTGTGCCCTCAGAGCTGGAAAGCTGGAGGGCTACACACTTTGGGTTCCTTCCTAGACTCTGGTTTATGAATGCTATTAATTCAAAGAGTACAGAAGAGCAGGCACAACATGGCAAACCTGGAAATGCCCTGAAATCATCAGCTCATTACAAAAGATCTGTGTATTCAGGGTTTTTGCAAACACAAAATCCATCCTAAAATTCACACACTATTTCTAAAACAAATTTTAAAACTAAAATAAAGTGTTAGGCTGTTAATATGACAAACACATTCTAATCTACTGCACTAGAGGAAAGAATAAATTTGTTTTCTAGGCTCTCTTTAGCAGATGATACTATACGATTGTTGATCTATGAAGAGGTAATTAAAGAATATGCAGCCAATACGATGGGAAAGAGAATTTGAGAGGTTTGTCGGGATGTTGATTTATTATGTTGTGGTGTTTATTGCATTTGACACAATTTTAGATTTTTAACTTGTGATTTCTTTTCTCTCTCCAAATAAATATTCATTTTGGTATGGAATTTTGAACTTTTTCTTAAAGTGGGACCCCAAATTGCATAAGTATAATGCCCCCAGAGGACCTGGACTGGCTTTTGTCTGCCCTTCTTGCTCTGGTTCTTACTTGCATATGCGTGTCTGTACTGACCAAGCATTATCACCATTGTCACCATCCAGATTGTCATTATCTCCCTTGGCCCATGTCTGTTGCTTTTAACTTTTCAAAGAGCTATGGCATCTATATCTTAGATCCAGTTTAGAGGCTGAGTGACCTGCAACATCTCCTAATTACTTAACCTCTCTGTGCCTTAGTTTTCTCATCTGTAAAATGGGGATAATCCTGGTACCTGTTTTATAGGATTACTATGAAGGTCAAATGAGTGAATAGATGTAAAGTGCTTAGAACCACACCTGGCACAAAGCAAGCACTATGTAGGAGCTTGCTATTATTTTATTATGTAAATTTTTATATAAATATACATAATTATGTTAAAATTATTTTATTTTAATAGCAAGCTCCTAGGTAGTACTTGCTTTGTGCCAGGCATGGTTCTAAACACTTTATATCTATTCAATCACTTGACCCTCACAGCAATCCTATAAAATAGGTACCAGGGGCTACAGCTCCCAGCATGAGCGATGAAGAAGACAGGTGATTTCTGCATTTCCAACTGAGGTACCGAGTTCATCTCACTGGGGCTTGTCAGACAATGGGTGCAGTCCATGGAGTGTGAGCCAAAGCAGGGCGGGGCATCGCCTCACCTGGGAAGCACAAGGGGTGGGGGGATTCCCTTTCCAAGCCAAGGGAAGCCATGACAGATGGTACCTGGAAAATCGGGGCACTCCCACCCTAATACTGTGCTTTTCCAGTGGTCTTAGCAAGCAGCACACCAGGAGGTTATATCCCGTGCCTGGCTCAGAGGGTCCCACGCCCATGGAGCCTCGCTCAATGCTAGCACAGCAGTCTGAGATCAAACTGCAAGGTGGCAGCAAGGCTGGGTGAGGGGCGTCCACCATTGCTGAGGCTTGAGTAGGTAAACAAAGTGCCCAGGAAGCTCAAACTGGGTGGAGCCCACCTCAGCTCAAGGAGGCCTGCCTGCCTCTGTAGACTCCACCTCTGGGGGCAGGGAATAGCTGAACAAAGGGCAGCAGAAACTTCTGCAGACTTAAACGTCCCTGTCTGACAGCTTTGAAGAGAGTAATGATTCTCCCAGCACGGAGTTTGAGATCTGAGAATGGACAGATTGCCTCCTCAAGTGGGTCCCTGACTCCCGAGTTGCCTAACTGGGAGACACCTCCCAGTAGGGGCCGACTGACACCTCATACAGCTGGGTGCCCCTCTGAGACAAAGCTTCCAGAGGAAGGATCAGGCAACAACATTTGCTGTTCTGCAATATTTGCTGTTCTGCAGCCTCTGCTGGTGATACCCTGGCAGACAGGGTCTGGAGTGGACCTCCAGCAAATTCCAACAGACCTGCAGCTGAGGGTCCTGACTGTTAGAAGGAAACTAACAAATAGAAAGGACATCCACAGCAAAACCCCATCTGTACATCACCATCATCAAAGACCAAAGGTAGATAAACCACAGAGATGGGGAAAAAACAGAGCAGAGAAGCTGAAAATTCTAAAAATCAGAGTGCCTCTTCTCCCCAAAAGGAACACTTCTCCTCGCCAGCAACAGAACAAAGCTGGATGGAGAATGACTTTGACGAGTTGAGAGAAGAAGGCTTCAGATGATCAGTAATAACTAACTTCTCCAAGCTAAAGGAGGATGTTCGAACCCATCACAAAGAAGCGAAAAACCTTGAAAAAAGATTAGATGAATGGCTAACTAGAGTAAACAGTGTAGAGAAGACCTTAAATGACCTGATGGAGCTGAAAAGCATGGCACAAGAACTACATGATGCATGCAGAAGCTTCAGTAGCCAATTCAATCAAGTGGAAGAAAGGGAATCAGTGATTGAAGATCAAATGAATGAAATGAAGCAAGAAGAGAAGTTTAGAGAAAAAAGAGGAAAGAGAAATGAACAAAGCCTCCAAGAAATATGGGACTATGGGAAAAGACCAAATCTGCATCTGACTGGCGTACCTGAAAGTGACGGGGAGAATGGCATCCAGTTGGAAAACACTCTTCAGGATATTATCCAGGAGAACTTCCCCAACCTAGCAAGGCAGGCCAACATTCAAATTCAGGAAATACAGAGAACACCACAAAGATACTCCTCGAGAAAAGCAACTCCGAGACATAATTGTCAGATTCACCAAAGTTGAAATGAAGGAAAAAAGTATTAAGGGCAGCCAGAGAGAAAGGTCGGGTTACCCACAAAGGGAAGCCCATCAGACTAACAGCAGATTTCCCAGAAGAGAGTGGGAGCCAATATTCAACGTTCTTAAATAAAAGAATATTCAACCCAGAATTTCTTATCCAACTAAAGTAAGCTGCATAAGTGAAGGAAAAATAAAATCCTTTACAGACAAGCAAATGCTGAGAGATTTTGTCACCACCAGGCCTGCCTTACAAGAGCTCCTGAAGGAAGCACTAAACATGGAAAGGAATAACTGGTACCAGCCACTGCAAAAACATGCCAAATTGTAAAGACCATCAATGCTAGGAAGAAACTGCATCAACTAATGAGCAAAATAACCAGCTAACATCATAATGACAGGATCAAATTCACATGTAACAATATTAACCTTAAATGTAAATGGGCTAAATGCTCCAATTAAAAGACACAGACTGGCAAATTGGATAAAGAGTGAAGACCCATCAGTATGCTGTGTTCAGGAGACCCATCTCATGTGCAGAGACACACATAGGCTCAAAATAAAGGGATGGAGGAAGATCTACCAAGCAAATGGAAAACAAAACAAAACAAAAAAATAAACGGGATTGCAATCCTAGTCTCTGATAAAACAGACTTTAAACCAACAAAGATCAGAAGAGACAAAGAAGGCCATTACATAATGGTAAAGGGATCAATTCAACAAGAAGAGCTAACTGTCCTAAATATATATGCACCCAATACAGGAGCACCCAGATTCATAAAGCAAGTCCTTAGAGACCTATAAAGAGACTTAGACTTCCACACAATAATAATGGGAGACTTTAACACCCCACTGTCAACATTAGACAGATCAACGAGACAAAGTTAACAAGGATATCCAGGAATTAAACTCAGCTCTGCACCAAGCGGACCTGACAGACGTCTAAGAACTCTCCACCCCAAATCAACAGAATATACATTCTTCTCAGCACCACATCACACTTACTCCAAAATTGACCACATAGTTGGAAGTAAAGCACTCCTCAGCAAATGTAAAAGAACAGAAATTATAACAAACTGTCTCTCAGTCCACAGTGCAATCAAACTAGAACACCACTCAACTACATGAAAACTGAACAACCTGCTCCTGAATGAGTACTGGGTACATAATGAAATGAAAGCAGAAATAAAGATGTTCTTTGAAACCAATGAGAACAAAGACACAACATACCAGAATCTCTGGGACACATTTAAAGCAGTGTGTAGAGGGAAATTTATAGTACTAAATGCCCACAGGAGAAAGCAGGAAAGATCTAAAGTTGACACCCTAACATCACAATTATCACAATTAAAAGAACTAGAGAAGCAAGAGCAAACACATTCAAAAGTTAGCAGAAGGCAAGACATAACTAAGATCAGAGCAGAACTGAAGTAGATAGAAACAGAAAAATCCCTTTAAAAAATCAATGAATCCAGGAGCTGGTTTTTTGATATGATCAACAAAATTGATAGACCACTAGCAAGACTAATAAAGAAGAAAAGAGAAGAATCAAATAGACGCAATAAAAAACGATAAAGGGGATATTACCACCAATCCCACAGAAATACAAACCACCATCAGAGAATACTATAAACACCTCTATGCAAATAAACGAGAAAATCTAGAAGAATGGATAAATTCCTGGACACATACAACCTTCAAAGACTAAACCAGAAAGAAGTTGAATCCCTGGATAGACCAATAACAGGCTTTGAAATTGAGGCAATAATTAAGAGCCTACCAACCAAAAAAAGTCCAGGACCAGACGGATTCACAGTTGAATTCTACCAGAGGTACAAAGAGGAGCTGGTACCATTCCTTCTGAAACTATTCCAATCAATAGAAAAAGAGGGAATCCTCCCTAACTCATTTTATGAGGCCAGCATCATCTTGATACCAAAGCCTGGCAGAGACACAACAAAAATAGAGAATTTTAGATCAATATCCCTGATGAACATTGATGCAAAAATCCTCAATAAAATACTGGTAAACCAAATCCAGTAGCAAATCAAAAAGCTTATCCACCATGATCAAGTTGGCTTCATCCCTGGGATGCAAGGCTGGTTCTACATATGATATGATCCATCATATCAACAGAACCAAAGATAAAAAGCACCTGATTATCTCAATAGATGCAGAAAAGGCCTTTGACAAAATTCAACAGCCCTTCATGCTAAAAACTCTCAATAAACTCGGTATTGATGGGATGTATCTCAAAATAATAAGAGCTATTTATGACAAACCCACAGCCAATATCATACTGAATGGACAAAAACTGGAAGCATTCCCTTTGAAAACTGGCACAAGACAGGGATGCCCTCTCTCACCACTCCTATTCAACATAGTATTGAAAGTTCTGGCCAGGGCAATCAGGCAGAAGAAAGAAATAAAGGGTATTCAATTAGGAAAAGAGGAAGTCAAATTGTCCCTGTTTGCAGATGACATGATTGTGTATCTAGAAAACCCCACTGTCTCAGCCCAAAATCTCCTTAAGCTGATAAGCAACTTCAGCAAAGTCCCAGGATACAAAATCAATGTGCAAAAATCACAAGCATTCCTATACACCAATAACAGACAAACAGCCAAATCATGAGTGAAGTCCCATTCACAGTTGCTTCAAAGAGAATAAAATACCTAGGAATCCAACTTACAAGGGTTGTGAAGGACCTCTTCAAGGAGAACTACAAACCACTGCTCAATGAAATAAAAGAGGATACAAACAAATGGAAGAACATTCCATGCTCATGGGTAGGAAGAATCAATATCGTGAAAATGGCCATACTGCCCAAGGTAATTTATAGATTCAGTGCTATCCCCATCAAGCTACCAATGACTTTCTTCACAGAATTGGAAAAAACTACTTTAAAGTTCATATGGAACCAAAAAAGAGCCCACATTGCCAAGACAATCCTAAGCCAAAAGAACAAAGCTGGAGGCATCACGCTACCTGACTTCAAACTATACTACAAGGCTACAGTAACCAAAACAGCATGGTACAGGTACCAAAACAGAGATATAGACCAATGAAACAGAACAGAGCCCTCATAAATAATACCACACATCTACAACCATCTGATCTTTGACAAACCTGACAAAAACAAGCAATGGGGAAAGGATTCCCTATTTAATAAATGGTGCTGGGAAAACTGGCTAGCCATATGTAGAAAGCTGAAACTGGATCCCTTCCTTACACCTTATACAAAAATTAATTCAAGATGGATTAAAAACTTAAACGTTATACCTAAAACCATAAAACCCCTAGAAGAAAACCTAGGCAATACCATTCAGGACATAGGCATGGGCAAGGACTTCATGACTAAAACACCAAAAGCAATGGCAACAAAAGCCAAAATTGAAAAATGGGATCTAATTAAACTAAAGAGCTTCTGCACAGCAAAAGAAACTACCATCAGAGTGAACAGGCAACCTACAGAATGGGAGAAAATTTTTACAATCTACCCATCTGACAAAGGGCTAATATCCAGAATCTGCAAAGAACTTAAACAAATTTACAAGAAAAAATCAACCCTATCAAAAAGCGGGCAAAAGATATGAACAGACACTTCTCAAAAGACATTTATGCAGCCAACAAAGACATGGAAAAATGCTCCTCATCACTGGCCATCAGAGAAATGCAAATCAAAACCACAGTGAGATACCATCTCACACCAGTTAGAATGGCGATCATTAAAGTCAGGAAACAACAGGTGCTGGAAAGGATGTGGAGAAATAGGAACACTTTTACACTGTTGGTGGGACTGTAAACTAGTTCAACCATTGTGGAAGACACTGTGGCGATTCCTCAAGGATCTAGAACTAGAAATACCATTTGACCCAGTCATCCCATTACTGGGTATATACCCAAAAGAGTATAAATCATGCTGCTATAAAGACACACGCACATGTATGTTTATTGCAGCACTATTCACAATAGCAAAGAGTTGGAACCAACCCAAATGTCCATCAATGATAGACTGGATTAAGAAAATGTGGCACCTATACCCCATGGAATACTATGCAGCCATAAAAAAGGATGAGTTCATGTCCTTTGTAGGGACATGGATGAAGCTGGAAACCATCATTCTCAGCAAACTATCGCAAGGACAGAAAACCAAATACCACATGTTCTCACCCATAGGTGGGAATTGAACAATGAGAACACTTGGACACAGGAAGGGAAACATCACACACTGGGGCCTGTTGTGGGGTGGGGGGAGGGAGGAGGGATAGCATTAGGAGATATACCTAATGTAAATGATGAATTAATGGGTGCAGCACCCCAACATGGCACATGTATACATATATAACAAACCTGCATGTTGTGCACATGTATCCTAGAACTTAAAAGTATAATTTTTTAAAAATGCACACAAAATAAATAAAATAGGTACCGGGATTATCCCCATTCAACTAAATACATATATATACCAGGAATAAAATAATACTTTATTTATATTTTATATTTATATATAATAAAATATTCTATTAATTTATATAAAGCATAAATTATATAGAATTTTATTTATATTATACATAATATATGTTTATATTGTATATATGTGTGCACTTCACAATATGTGGTAGAGCATGACCACATACTGTCTTCGTCCTCACCCACCCCCTCTCATAGCTGTAATTATATTTGGAATTGTGGAGGAAAGGGAGATTGGTAGTGGTAAACCTTCATCATAGGAAGTCAACAGATACAGAAAAAATGCATAAATCCTGAAATCACAGTAGAAGCATATTATCTAGAAATATAGAGATACCAGAAGAAATAGCTAAAAGATTTGAAAATTGTGGCCTCTGAGAAGGTGATGAGGAATGGAGCTAGAAATTACTGGGGTTTTTAAATTTATTTTTTAATTTACAAATATATATATTTATTGTGTACAACAATGTTGTTTTGAGATATTGTATACATTGTGAAATGACTAAATGGAGCTTGAAATTACTTTGTTTTATCATAAGCTTTGACACATTTAACTGCATGTGTATGTTTGATTTTTAAAAATTGTCAATTTTTTTTTTTTTATTATACTTTAGGGTTTTAGGGTACATGTGCACAATGTGCAGGTTTGTTACATATGTATCCATGTGCCATGTTGATTTCCTGCACCCATTAACTCGTCATTTAGCATTAGGTGTATCTCCTAATGCTGTCCCTCCCCCCTCCCCCCACCCCACAACAGTCCCCGGAGTGTGATGTTCCCCTTCCTGTGTCCATGAGTTCTCATTGTTCAATTCCCACCTATGAGTGAGAACATGCGGTGTTTGGTTTTTTGTCCTTGCGATAGTTTACTGAGAGTAATGTTTTCCAGTTTCATCCATGTCCCTACAAAGGACACGAACTCATCATTTTTTATGGCTGCATAGTATTCCATGGTGTATATGTGCCACATTTTCTTAATCCAGTCTATCGTTGTTGGACATTTGGGTTGGTTCCAACTCTTTGCTATTGTGAATAGTGCCGCAATAAACATACGTGTGCATGTGTCTTTATAGCAGCATGATTTATAGTCCTTTGGGTATATACCCAGTAATGGGATGGCTGGGTCAAATGGTATTTCTAGTTCTAGATCCCTGAGGAATCGCCACACTGACTTCCACAATGGTTGAACTAGTTTACAGTCCCACCAACAGTGTAAAAGTGTTCCTATTTCTCCACATCCTCTCCAGCACCTGTTGTTTCCTGATTTTTTAATGATGGCCATTCTAACTGGTGTGAGATGGTATCTCACTGTGGTTTTGATTTGCATTTCTCTGATGGCCAGTGATGAGGAGCATTTCTTCATGTGTTTTTTGGCTGCATAAATGTCTTCTTTTGAGAAGTGTCTGTTCATGTCCTCTGCCCACTTTTTGATGGGGTTGTTTGTTTTTTTCTCGTAAATTTGTTTGAGTTCATTGTAGAGTCTGGATATTAGCCCTTTGTCAGATGAGTAGGTTGCAAAAATTTTCTCCCATTGTGTAGGTTGCCTGTTCACTCTGATGACAGTTTCTTTTGCTGTGCAGAAGCTCTTTAGTTTAATGAGATCCCATTTGTCGATTTTGGCTTTTGTTGCCATTGCTTTTGGTGTTTTAAACATGAAGTCCTTGCCCACGCCTATGTCCTGAACGGTATTGCCTAGGTTTTCTTGTAGGATTTTAATGGTTTTAGGTCTAACATATAAGTCTTTAATCCATCTTGAATTAATTTTTGTACAAGGTGTAAGGAAGGGATCCAGTTGCAGCTTTCTAAATATGGCTAGCCAGTTTTCCCAGCACCATTTATTAAATAGGGAATCCTTTCCCCATTGCTTGTTTTTGTCAGGTTTGTCAAAGATCAGATGGTTGTAGCTATGCGGCATCATTTCTGAGGGCTCTGTTCTGTTCCATTGATCTATGTCTCTGTGGTGGTACCAGTACCATGCTGTTTTGGTTACTGTAGCCTTGTAGTATAGTTTGAAGTCAGGTAGCGTGATGCCTCCAGCTTTGTTCTTTTGGCTTAGGATTGACTTGGCGATGCGGGCTCTTTTTTGGTTCCATATGAACTTTAAAGTAGTTTTTTCCAATTCTGTGAAGAAAGTCATTGGTAGCTTGATGGGGATGGCATTGAATCTATAAATTACCTTGGGCAGTATGGCCATTTTCACGATATTGATTCTTCCAACCCATGAGCATGGAATGTTCTTCCATTTGTTTGTATCCTCTTTTATTTCATTGAGCAGTGGTTTGTAGTTCTCCTTGAAGAGGTCCTTCACATCCCTTGTAAGTTGGATTCCTAGGTATTTTATTCTCTTTGAAGCAATTGTGAATGGGAGTTCACTCATGATTTGGCTCTCTGTTTGTCTGTTATTGGTGTACAAGAATGCTGAAGGAAATAGAGACACAAAAAACCCTTCAAAAAATTAATGAATCCAGGAGCTGGTTTTTTGAAAAGATCAACAAAATTGATGGACCGCTAGCAAGACTAATAAAGAAGAAAAGAGAGAAGAATCAAATAGATGCAATAAAAAACGAAAAAGGGGATATCACCACCGATCCCACAGAAATACAATCTACCATCAGAGAATACTACAAACACCTCTATGCAAATAAACTAGAAAATCTAGAAGAAATGGATAAATTCCTCGACAAATACACCCTCCCAAGACTAAACCAGGAAGAAGTTGAATCTCTGAATAGACCAATAACAGGTTCTGAAATTGTGGCAATAATCAATAGCTTACCAACCAAAAAGAGTCCAGGACCTGATGGATTCACAGCTGAATTCTACCAGAGGTACAAGGAGGAACTGGTACCATTCCTTCTGAAACTATTCCAATCGATAGAAAAAGAGGGAATCCTCCCTAACACATTTTACGAAGCCAGCATCGTCCTGATACCAAAACGTGGCAGAGACATAACCAAAAAAGAGAATTTCAGACCAATATCCTTGATGAACATTGATGCAAAAATCCTCAATAAAATACTGGCAAACCGAATCCGGCAGCACATCAAAAAGCTTATCCACCATGATCAAGTGGGCTTCATCCCTGGGATGCAAGGCTGGTTCAACATACGCAAATCAATAAATGTAATCCAGCATATAAACAGAACCAAAGACAAAAACCACATGATTATCTCAACAGATGCAGAAAAGGCCTTTGACAAAATTCAACAACCCTTCATGCTAAAAACTCTCAATAAATTAGGTATTGATGGGACGTATCTCAAAATAATAAGAGCTATCTACAACAAACCCACAGCCAATATCATACTGAATGGGCAAAAACTGGAAGCATTCCCTCTGAAAACTGGCACAAGACAGGGATGCCCTCTCTCACCGCTCCTATTCAACATAGTGCTGGAAGTTCTGGCCAGAGCAATCAGGCAGGAGAAGGAAATAAAGGGTATTCAATTAGGAAAAGAGGAAGTCAAATTGTCCCTGTTTGCAGATGACATGATTGTATATCTAGAAAACCCCATTGTCTCAGCCCAAAATCTCCTTAAGCTGATTAGCAACTTCAGCAAAGTCTCAGGATACAAAATTAATGTACAAAAATTGTCAATTTTTTAAAATGTTACAAACACAAATATGCAACTAAAAATATCCTTTCAAAAAATTCTTCAGATTGGAAGAATTTTTTTTTCCTGATGTGATAACGATGCTCTTGGTTACTCTTTGTAGTCATTTTAATAAGAAAAAATAATAAGCAGCAAATCTCAACAAAAAGAAAGGCTTTGTTTAGGTAAATTACAAGTAAGCTTTCCCTCGTGGAAATCTTTGCTTAATTGGGCTGCAGCTGCTGCTAATTTATGCTTTTCACTGTATCTCATTTTGGTCTTGCATGTGTATCTGTGTTTTAAATATCGCACAATTTGAGGCTTTCATTTGATGGCATGAGTTTGGATACAACTGGAGAGGCTTATGAGAGTCTTATCCTAAAGAAGAATTTACTATTTTGTTACTATTTTTGCTGTACACGTGGGAGCTACTGAATGTAATTGGAGTACAGCTAAGAGAAACTAGGTTGGGGGTCACTGTCATCATATTTGATTTTATTTTCTCATTATATCGTTCTGGTTCATTCATTCCCCTCTCCCCCATTAGTATATAAGGCACTGTGTCATGAAGGCAGAGCTGGGATGAAAGCAGCTCTGACTGGCTGGTTAGTATGTACCCTGGTTTATTGAACACAGAACTCAGTGCTTGAACCACTCTCTAAAAGAGGCAGCATTCTGGGCACAAAGTGGAGAGGCAGTTAGCTGTTTTAGTTTGAAAAATGGAGAATACCATCTGGGCATATTTTTCTTGTGCCTAGGAGTATTTCTGCTAGGTCTGCTGGACACCAATTGCATTTCATTATCCTCTAACAAGTGGCATCAGTCATGGTCCCAGCTCTCCATGGCTCGCAGGAAGGAGCAATGAACAGAACATATTGTTGTTGGTCTTTTTCAGTCTAGGTACAAGGGGCAGATTTCATTTCATTATTGAATTGCAAGTCATACTCAGCTGAGATGAATCACTTGGTGAAGATTATTACTGCTTTTTTTCCCATTCATATTTTACAGAGCCAATAGCTAACTTAAAAAAAAAAGTAATCGGAGTCCAACTGCCAGCTGTTTTATAAGGCAAAACTGGGGATTTTGAGTTTGAGGTATATTAAGTCATATCACAAGATACTATTAAGTTGTTCTTTCTACGAGACTCAAAAATAAAGTATTGAAAGTAATTTTGTTTAAAAAAAAAAAAAAAAGCAGTGTTGAACTTTGAAAACATTAAGCTAAGTGAAATAAGCCAGACACCACAAGACAAATATTGTACGATTCTAGGAGGTACCTGTAATACACAAACTCATAGTGGCAGAAAAATAGTGGACAGGGACTGAGGGAAGGGGAAATAAAGAGTTATTGTTTAATGGGTACAGAGTTTTTGTTTAGGATGAAAGAGTTCTGGAGATGTTTGCTGCTAATGGCTGTACATTATTGTAAATGATGTTGTACATCGAACTGTACACCTAATGGTTAAAATGGTAAATTATATGTATATTTTACCACAATTTTAAAAACACAGAAAAGTAGTGTTTCAGCTGGGCGCAGTGGCTCACACCTGTAATCCCAGCACTTTGGGAGGCTGAGGTGCACGGATCACGAAGTCAAGAGATCAAGATCATCCTGGCCAACATGGTGAAACCTCGTCTCTACTAAAAACACAAAAATTAGCTGGGTGTGGTGGCATGTGCCTGTAATCTCAGCTACTGGAAAGGCTGAGGCAAGAGGATCACTTGAACCTGGGAGGCGGGGGTTGCAGTGAGCTGAGATCATGCCACTGCACTGCAGCCTGGTGACAGAGTGGGACTCTGTCTCGAAAAATAAATAAAAAATAAGAGCAGTGTTTCTTGCATGATGCCAGTGTATTTCACATCATATAAATAGACACATCACGCAATTTTATAAAACTCAGTGGTATTTACTGCTCCTCCCATCCCCCTTTTTCCCATATTGTTCCTCAACAAGAATAGGCAAGGGAAATAAAAGGAGAATAAATTTACATTTATAAATATTGCTGATTACTGGTCCAATCCAAGGTCCTATTGGATTGTGAGGTTTCTTACAACCTAATCAATATTCAAAGTTAGAGACTGTCAGTAGATTTCAGATTTTTCCTATTCTACTTATTCTCAGTGATTGTGGATATTATGTATTGGATATGCAGTAGCTCAGTGCCATCTTTTCTCTGGCTCTGATTGGCCTCCTCGACAGCTGCAGAAAGAATTTCCACAATAGCTCAGCCAAAGGAGAGCAGTGGGAATTCTGTAGGATTAGAGCTGGAATTTGGAACACTGGCACAGAGGCTAGGAGGCTGCAGATGAACACTCAGGTTATTTGTTACATAAATGTTTCCAAAGCACAGCTAACTCTTGCCTATGTTTCCTTATCTCAAAAAAATGTCTTTCCTCTAGTGCTAATAAGTAGGAACTGGTAGAAGCATCCCATTCGTATCACAGAGCAGTATCCATGGGGAGTCTGCTGGGAAGCATTCAGGCAGTCACGGTGGGCACAGTTCATATGCGCAAGCATAGAAGTCACTTGCTAATTCAGGACTGTGGATTTGCTGTATAGTGCTCAACAGACCATCAGAAGATAGGCAGTCAGGAGACTGATATGTTTTACACCTTCCTCCCTTTAACACATTTAAAGTAATGCGTATCACCTGAAAGAACTAAGTGTCGACTATTCTTATGGTTTTATAGCTTTAGTTGAATATGTCAAAGTTAATAGAGAGAAAATAAGTGAGTCT
This sequence comes from Symphalangus syndactylus, assembly GCF_028878055.3. Taxonomy (NCBI): domain Eukaryota; kingdom Metazoa; phylum Chordata; class Mammalia; order Primates; family Hylobatidae; genus Symphalangus; species Symphalangus syndactylus. The sequence goes on along the minus strand of NC_072430.2, from coordinate 60,811,660 downwards.
ATTAAAGCATAATTATGATGCCTTTAGCCCAGTGTCCAGTCATGTTACATGTCATGCTGCAGAAATCCTGGTCAGCATTATTCAGTTTTCTGTATGTATATAAATATTATAAGAACGAAAGTAAATGCACCTAACTCATTAGTAGGTTATTCTAAATAAGAGAGTATTTTGAGGGGGTAAGGAAGGGTTAAAATTCAGAAGTGCGTTAAGTATGTTGTTCTCTAAGGTAATAGACTTTATTATAGAAATCATGATTGAGCAAAACATTTGATTGGTATACCTAGAGAAGTTGAGAGAAAAACACAGTTGTTCTTCTAAAAGTAAGAAAAAAATTCAAAACTTGGAAATAGAGAAAAGGATGGTTACATACCTTTTCTATGTCACACTGGAGCAATGTCTAATAGACACACCTAAGGATTGCCTGATTCTCTAGGGGTATTGTAGCTGCGGCAGACCATTCTGATTCAACTTTTATATAACAAAGTTGTGAGTTGTTTTTCAGTTGTCATGGACCCTCAGGTCACGTGACCTGAGCATGCCCAGATGAACCAATCCTGCAATCACAGGGGGACCCTAAGTACTCCGACAGAAGAGCAGGAACTGAATTTAGAAGTGGACACCACATGGCAGGATCCAGGATCCAATCAGATAGAGTTATGGTGTCACCCCATGACAGGATCCAGTCACATCATGCCTCCTGGCATCACCTCATTGCAAGATCCAATCAGATTATGCCTCATTACCCTATGCTTATAAAACCTGAGCCAGCTCCCGGCTCAGAGAGGCACTGCTTTGGGAATTATCTCCTGTGTTCTCCTTACTTGTTACAAGTAACAAAATCCCCTTGCTAAATCTTTCTTGCTTGTGGTCATTGGGTTGATGCCCACCAAGTGATCAAATCCACCCATTATGTGGGTAACAATATGATATCTACCTTTGACCTTTTACGATTGATTTGTCAATATTAATTTGTAATAAACTTAGAGCATTGCAAATGATTCTTATAGCAATACAAAGGAATTTTGCCCATAGAGACAGAAATGATTGCTGCCTGGTAAAAAGGATTACAACCCAAAGGTCTAAGTTTTATTGTCCTGTATGACATTAACCAATTTTGTGTGTAATTTAATAATTAATTCTAGTGTTACTTCTTTCAGTGACTACAAACACATCTGTTTCTCTCACATTCCTTTGAACCAGTTTTACTATCCTACTGGGTCTCTCATTAATGAAATAAGCAGCTCTTTAGTGTATACTGACTTTGTTTTTGCATGAGTCATGTCTTTAACCTTGTGAAAATTATACTTCAATACTAATCGGCTTCTCAAAGCCCCCAAACACAAATCACAAATGGTCAACTGATAATGCTGATTAGAAGTCAGTTTTCTCAGTCAATGTAAGAAGCGAAAAAATGAGTTTCTGTGAATTAAAAATGTTGCTTGTTTTTCAACATGCTCAAAGCCCAGATGGGTTTAAAATTGCCTACAACTTGCCTAAGCTTTGAACTGAGACATTCTAAATTCACTATCAAAGGAAAAGATGGATGGGGTGGGAGTGGGAGGAGATGCATGGGAAGAGGAAACAAAGTGAAAAAACATTGTCCTGTCTAAGATGACTTTTCTAAGCCAGAATGCAAAAGGCCAGTTTGCTGACTAACAGTTATGAACACAAACCCAAAAAGATGTGAGTGATGCTGTATGGTCTTAAATACTAGAGTCCTATTAATAATTCAAGTTTGAATAGAATGGAAAGAAACTTTTTATACTTAAAAGTGGGGAGAGGAGCAATCAATACTCCTTCCACCTTCAAGGGTCATGATGAAATTCATTATTTAGTGGCTCATTCTGATCATGCAAGGCAAAGTTCCCTGGGCATGACCTGGGAAAAGAATATTAAAATGAAAAGAGATAAATTGGTCTGTGTAATAAAGTAAAAAGGATTGGAGAATTTTCCCTTAGCTTCTCTAAAGGGAGGATGTTTGGGGTCCCTGAGGGACTTAGAAAATGTGAGAGAAGAGCGATGTTTCCATTGGAAGAATGCCCTAAAACTACAGAGGCAGATCCTTCCATGGAGTGAATAATCTTGAGGAAAACTCATATTGAATATTTAATTTTGAATTTTTTCCTGCTGCTCCATAACTGCCTCAGTCCCTTCAGCCTTTCAGTAGAAATCTGTTACCTTAAGCAACAGTCTTGTGTAAATGGTAATTTGGGGAATGGAGTTCACACATGAGAAGTGGTGAGAAGAGGGGACAGCAGCCACAAAAGCTGAGATGGCCAGACCAAGATTTGTGTGGAAGCCAGGAGGACGAGTTCAGCCTGAGAGGGGACTGGAAAAAGTCACCCTTCTACCCCTCTACCCTACTCCCAAGAAACCTGAGAAATGGGGGAAGCATGCTGGATTCCCCACATTTATATGAAAGGGGAACTCAGTTCATTTTTCTTAATTAAAAGATCACAGGATTCTAGAGAACTTGGGGATCCAGGTTACATAAATAAACCTTTAGAATCTGAAGTGAGATAGTTATGAAAAGTAGTTGGAAACCATCAAACCCAAACCTACGACTGTCTCAGTAATTTGCAAGTCCAGCATGTTCTTGCTAATTCAGAGCATGAGTAGTGCAGATTTTGAGGAGCTGATCTTTAAGAAAAAGAATACCAAATTACTAAGATAAAACGAGATACAGTGGAGGATTCTTCAAGATGGCTGACTAGAGGCACCAAATTACAATGAAAAATAAGAAGGAAGGGAAAAGATATAGAAAATAACCAGACAAAAATTAATAAAATGACAACAGGAATAAGCTCTCACATATCAATAACAACCTTGAAAGTAAACAGATTAAATTTTCCATTTAAAAGATATAGACTGACCAAACAGATTAAAAAATAATAATAACATGACCCAACTACATGCTGCCTACAAGAAACTCACCTCACCTGTAAAGATACATATAGACTAAAAGTAAATGTATGAAAAAACATGCCATGCAAATGGAAACCAAAAGCAAACAGGAGTAGCTCTACTTATATCAGATAAAACAGACATTAAGTCAAAAATAGTAGAAAGAGATGAAGAATGTCATTTTCCAGTGCTAAAGGGATCAATTCAACAAGAGTATATAAGAATTCTAAATATATATGCACTCAACACCAGAACGCCCAGATATATAAAGCAAATACTAGTAGATCTAAAGGGACAGATAGACTCCAATATAATAATAGTTGGGGACTTCAACACCCCACTCTCAGCATGAGACAGATAATCTAGACAGAAAATTAAAGAAACATTGGATTTAACCTGCACTTAAACCAAATAGACCTAACAGATATTTATACAACATTTCATCCAATAGCTGCAGAATACACATTCTTCTCACCAACACGTGAAACATTTTCCATGATAAACCATATGTTAGGACACAAAACAAATCTCAACAGATTTTTAAAAATTGAAATAATATCAAGTATCTTCTCAGATCACAATGGAATAAAACTAGAAAAAAATCAATAACAAGAGGACCTGTGGAAACCATACAAATACATGGATATTTAACAACATGCTCCAGAATCACCACTGGATCAAGAAAGAAATTAAGGAGGAAATCAAAAAATTTCTTGAAACAAATGAAGATCAAAACACAACATAACTGAACCTAAGGGATACAACAAAAGCAATGCTAAGAGTGAAGTTTATAGCAATAAACCCCTATATTAAAAATAGATTTCAAATAAACTGTCAAACAATACACCTCAACAAACTAGAAAAGTGAGAACAAGCCAAATTCAAAATTAGGAGAAAGAAATAATAAAGACCAGAGCAGAACTAAACAAAATAGAGACTAAAATAATAATACGAAGGATCAATGAAACATTGTTTTTTTGAAAAAAATAAAATTCACAAACAAGTAGCTAAACAAACTAAGAGAAAAAGAGAAAATCCACATAAATGAAATTAGAAATGAAAAAGGAAACATTACGACTGATACCAAAGAAATACAAAAGATCATCAGAGATTATTATGAACAACTATACACTAATAAACTAGAAAGCCCACAGAAAAATGGATACATTCCTGGACATATACAGCCTACTAAAATTCAGGAAGAAATAGAAAACTTGAACAGGCCAGTAATGAGTATGAGATTGAATGAGAGATAAAATGTCTGCAAATAAAGAAAAGCCCAGGATTGGATGGCTTTACTGCCTAATTCTACCAAACCTACAAAAGACCTAACACCAATTCTCCTGGAATTCTTTCAAGAAAATGAAAAGGTATTCTCCCTAACTCATTCTACAAGATCATTACCCTGATACCAAATCAGTCAAGGATGCAACAACAACAACAACAACAACAAAAATTATGGGTCAATATCCCTGATAAGTATAGATGCAAAAATTCCCTCAACAAAATACTAGTAAATGATCCAACAACGTATCAAAAATATAATACACTATAATCAAGTGGGATTTTTTCCAGAGATACAAGGATGGCTCAACATATGCAAATCAATAAACGTGACACATCCTATCAACAGAATGCAGGATAAAAACCATATGATCATCTCAATAGACACAGGAAAAACATTTGATAAATTTCAACATCCTTCCATGGTAAAAACTCTTAACCAAGCATAGAAAGAACATATCTCAATGTAATAAAAGACATTTGAGACAAACCCTTAGCTAAATCATACTGCATGAGGAAAAGCTAAAAGCCTTTCATCTAAGAAGTGAAACAAGACAAGGATGCCCAGTTTTATCCCTCCTATTCAACATAGTACTGAACGTCCTAGCCAGAGCAATCAAGCAAGACAAAGAAATAAAAGGCATTCAAATTGGAAAAGGGGAGGTCAAAGTGTTCTTCTTTGCTGTTGATATACTCTTACATCTAGAAAACCTAATGACGCTACCAAAAACTCTTAGATCTGATAAATAAATTCTGTAAATTTGCGGGATACAAAAGCAACATACTAAAATCAGTAGCATGTCTATACACCAATAAAAAACTAGCTGAAAAAGAAATCAAGAAGTCAATCCCATTTACAATAACTACAATAAAGAAAATACATAAAAATAAATTTAATCAACAAGGTGAAAGACTTCAGCTTTAGGAAAACCACAAAACACTGATGAAAGAAATTCAAGAGGACACAGACAAATGGAAAGACATTCCATGATCATGGATCAGAAGAAGTGATCTTAAAATGACCACACTACCCAAAGCAGTCTACAGATTCAATGCTATTCAAATCAAAATACCAATGTCATTTTTCACAGAAATAGGGAAAAGAATCCTAAAATTCATATGGAACCAATAAAGAGTCTGAATAACCAAAACAATCTTGAGCAAGTAGAACAAAGCTGGAGGCATCCAACAACCCGACTTTAAAATATATTAGAAAGCTATAGTAACCCAAACAGCAGGGTATTGGTATAAAAACAGACACATAGTTCAATGGAACAGAATAGAGACCCCAGAAATAAACCCACATATTTATAGTCAACTGATTTTTGACAAAAGCACCAAGACCATGGACTGGGGAAAGGACAGTCTCTTCAGTAAATGGTGCTGGGGAAATTGGATAGCCATATACAGAAAAATGAAACTGGACCCCTAGCTTTCATCATACACAAAAATCAATTCAAGATGGATTAAAGACTTAAATGTAAGATCCAAAATGATAAAACTTCTAGTAGAAAACAGCAGACCCATTTTAGGACGTTGGTCTAGGCAAAGATTTTATAGCTAAGATCTCAAAAACACAAGCAACAAAAGCAAATTTAACCAAGGTGGAATGGGGTCACTCCCGGTGGGACTTGCTTAGGCACTTGGCAGCAATGGCTGCCCATGGGGGACTCTGTCCTCAGGGCACTTGCAAATGTGTAACAGCCCCACGGCCAGGGGTGCTGAGGTTGCTATCAGTGGCTTTCACTTTACCCCCATTGCAGCAGCCAGCAACAGCAGCTGCTGCAGGCATGGGTTGTCAATGGAACTCCAGGGATGGGGAGGTGCAAGCCTCTTGGGCCCCAGGGCAGGATGTAGTCTGGTGAGGGCTGGGCTCTCAAAATGGCACCATGCTTTTTTTGCTTAGGTCTTGGGTGGTGTGTGGGAGCCAGCGTGAGCTCCCTTTCTGGACCAATGCCATAGCCCCGTCTGCAGGCAGCTAGCTCCCTGTGTTAGTGTCAGGATCTGTGAGGGTGGAGTGGGGCTCTTCTTTGACTAGGATTGCAGGAGTTGGCAGTAGTAAGATGGACCATTGAGGATCTCTTCTACCCTTTCCTCACCGTAGGTTCCTCACTCTTGGGCTCCTAGCTGATCCTAGCAGAGCAGACTGCCTCCCTTCCCTCTCCTTCCTTGCCTTAGGTGTGTCCTGTCACTTCTCTGTTGAATTCCAAGGTTCTCTCTCAGATGCTCTATTGAGAGAGTAATTACTTACTTGCCGTTTTATTTCTTCTTTGTGGAGGAAGCCAGTGCTTGGTGCCTCTAAGCCACTGAAGCCCCTTCTCTCATATCTAGTGTTTATCATAGCTCATTGAGTTTCTTTAATATCAAGATTTGGAATTCTTTTTCAAGGATTTCATAGATTTCTTTCTCTGTAAGATCTGCTGCTGGAGAATATTGTGTTCCTTTGGACGTGTCATGTTTCCTTGCTTTTTCATGCTTCTTGTTTCCTTAGGGTGATAGCTTCACATCTGGTGTGACAGCACTGCTCCCAATTTTACAGATAGGCTTTCACAGGGAAAGAGCTTTCTACAAGGTTGGTCAGCCAGGGTGCTTTGGCTTTGATTCTGGGTGGGTGCAATACTATAGCCTCTGTATGATTTCTTTGGCTTTAGTCAGCCTCAGTGGCTTCTGTGATTTTCTCAGTGGTTTAGGCTGCAGTGGAGCCTGAGGCAAAGCTTTGCTGGGGATGGGGATGACTTGTGGGCCAGTCTTTAGGAACCAGTGGTGGCAGTGGCAGGCCTGGTGTGCCAGTCCTTGGAGGCCTGGGAGGTGTATGTTGGCACTGGCAGTGGCAGGTCCAGGCAGGCATGTCCTTGTGCCTCCAGACGGCTTGCTTAGGTGCAGGTGATGGCAGTGGCGGGCTGGGAAGGCGTGTTCTCAGGCACCTGGGAGATGTGCATATGGCGTCAGCAGTGGCAGTAGCAGTGGGGGGCCAATCTTCAGGACCCTGGGTCACTCACATGGGTGCCAACAGTGGCGGCAGCAGGCTGAGCAGACCAGTCACCAGGTCCCCAGATGGGAGCTGGCGGCAGCAGCAGCAGGCTGGGTGAGCATAGTCCAGGGGTGCAGCAGCGGGTAGGATGGGCCTGTCCCTGGACAGTGTGTGCAAGCTCCAGTAGCGGCAGCAGATGAGCCTATCCACAGCACCCCAGATGGCATGTGCATGGGTGCTGGTGGTAGCAGCTGGGGCGGGCCAATCCCCAGGCATCCTGACAGCTTGTGCAGAAGTGTGGTGGCCCTGCTCCTGGAGGGGCTAGGGTTGGTGTCAATACCGCAGCCTAGGGCAGGAGGCTCTCAGTCTCTGGGGAGCACACACTTTGGCTCCCTTGGTCCCAGGGGCAGCCTCCCTGGTGCACTGCACCTGTTCTCTGGGGGGCAGGGCACTGTGTTGACCAGGCTGCTGGGTACAGAGCGGTGCTACCGGGACACACCGCAGTTGCAATACTGTAGCTCTCAGGTGGACATAAGAGATCCCAGTGTGGCTCTGGGAATATGGAGATGCAGGGGCTGTGGGCAGCCAGGACAGGATGGAGTTTGGTGAGGGCTGGGCTCTCAAAATATTATTGTGCTACAACTGCTTGGGTAGGGGAGGGGGACTAGGACCCAGCACAAAATCCCTCTCTGGAACAATGCCGTTATGTGGCCTCCAAGCAGCTCCCTTGCTAGTCTCAGGGCCCACAGGGGCCTAAGGGCTTTCCCATAGCCAGGATTGCAGAGTTCACTGTGGGAATGTGGACCACTTTGGACCTCTCCCTTAACTTTTGCCTGCCATTGGGAATTTCTCTTGGCTTCAGGATGCTTCGCTCCCCTCTCCTTACAAGCCTCAGAAGTGCTCTGTCACTCTCTTGCTCAATTCTGGGGTTCTCTCTTGAAGTTCTGTTCGAGGTATGGTTATCTTTTTGCTGTTTTGGTCCTTCTTGGTGGAGGGGCTGGTGCCTGGTACCTCCAGCCAGCCATCTTCCTATCACTTATCCTCCCCAGCTTTTAAAACAGATTGGAGGATTTAGTGGTAATCCTTTTGTTTTTGCTGTCTGGCCTGGAATCCATTAGCTTGGGTGGTCCTGAATATATATTGTTAAAAATCTATATGTATCCTTTTCCTTGCATCAATAACAGATTTTAGAAGTTTTTTTCTTTTTATTTTTAGTTAGAAAAGGATATGGTGCTAGCAGCAGGGTAGAAAGAGATAAAAGGCATTCATACGGCTTTTTAGGAATAAATGCCTGGAAACTCTCCGGATTTATCAATTGCATGGTTCTATTTTTATGAGAGTATTTTTAAAATTCTTTTATCATATAGAAAAGTATCTGATGTTATATGTTTTCCAAGGCACTTTTAGACACTTGAGCTCATAAGATCTTTATAAGAAGCTTATTATGTATGCAGAGTGTGTATTATTTTCCCTTACTTTCTTGCTTCTCTTTTCCCACCCACCCACCACAGTCTCCTGCCCTGAAATTTAATGATGATAACACTGAAATGAAGCATAGTCAGAGAAATCCCAAAACTGGCACAGCAGGCCAGTGGGGGAGCTCAGATTGGATCTCTGGCTTCCTAACTCTTAGTCCAGTGGTCTTTTTCTTTGGAACTGTAAATAAATTCTTCCATCAATTTTTCACTAACTAATTGTAGTTGGTGTCCATGCCATTATTCTTTGCTCTCTATTTGCCATGATCTATTGTTTTGGTGGCTCAAAATACGTTATCTTCCTGGGACTGGCTCTACCAAGAGCCAAGGACATTTGTGTTGGAGCTAGCAAGGGCCACAGTTAAATGGATGAATGAACAGGCTGGATGGAAGGACTGTGGTGGAGGATGGAGATGCTGACCTTTCTCGGAACATGAGAAAGGTCTTCCTGTGTCCAGAGTTCTGTCCATTGCACTCACACACTCTTTCCTGGCTCTCCTCTTTTCTTCTCTGGCTACTTCGGTTTTGTTTGCAGCCGTCCTTCTCCACCAGGCACCCAGTGTGAGTTCCCCAAGGCTAGTCTTAGTCCCCATTTCTTTCCCTATACTCTCTTCATATGTGGATTCAACCAGGCCTTTTCTTTTCAAATGTGATCTACATGCCAATGGCTCCCAAATCAATTTCTACCCCAGACCTCTCTGTGCTCTGTCCCTTCAATCTAATTATGGACTTAATATTTCTACTAGGATGTCTCAAATTCTCAGAATGTTTCAGATAGAACTTAGGATCTTCCCTCCTCCCCCAAATTGGTTTTCCTTCAGAATTTCCTTTCTACCACACCCCATTGCACAAGTCAGTAATCCTTGGAGCTCCTCTCTCCCTCACACTCTATATATCACCATGTGCTCCCATTGGGTGACTTTGACAACTTCCCACTCCATTAGCCCACCACCTAGTCTAAGCTACCACCAACTCTCAGCTGGACTGCAACAGCTTCCCACCTGTTCTACCCAAATCCACTCTCGTCCCTCCCCTACTCATTCTTTATACCAAAGTCTGTGTTGTGCATCACTGTTCAACCCCCTGACTCCCTGTGCTGAGGCTGCACTGGTCTTTTAGTTCCCTGTAGCAAGTCCTGTTCCCATGCCTCCTCTCCACCCCCTCCCTACCCCACAACCACCATCATCACAGGGCCTTTACTCATGGTCTACTCTATGCCCAGAGACTCCCCACCTCCAATCCACACACATAACACAGCCATCTAGTTACCTCCTACTCATCCTTCAGACCTACATCACTTTCCCAGACCCAGGTCGTGTTCCTTCATTAGAAACTTGTCTCGAGTCATGTTCTGGACATGTGTATCTCAGATTTGTAATTACACTCCTTCACTCACTTAACAGCTCTTTACTAAGCACCTACTTTGTGCCAGACACTGCTCTAGGCACCTGAATAATTAGTCAAGCAATTGAAAAATAAATGCTTGAGTATTTCCTGTTACTCTCAAGTACTAGGAAACTGAAAAAAATACAATATAATTACCACAGGTAATTACATTCTGTGAATAATTACAAGTTCATTTCTATATTTATCTTTTTAATATCATTCCCACTCTAGGCCCTATGTTCAATGAGAGCTGGAACTGTGTATATTCTGGTCGACAAGTATCATCAGCTCTCAGTGTACTGCTAGTGCCTAGCAGGTACTAAAACATTTGGGAAATTAATGAATATTTACATTCGTAAATTAACAAGTGAATGAATAAATATAATTTGAATATTATAACCTGGCTTACATTGAACTTGTGATATTTTAAAGTTTAATAAATATTGTGATACACAATTCAAAAACAATTTCATGTGTAGGCGGCAAGACAGCCTTTCCCCAACTTGCCCATTAACCTGTAAAAGATGTGAATACTTACTCCCTTCTCCCCTCACTTTTGAGAAGTGGTTTCCGAAGAGCTAGCTGAACTTTGCTGCCATCTTTTGACCAAAGTTAATACTGCAGAGATGAAAGCCACATTCCATAGAAATTCTCATTACAGCCTCTGAGTATCAATGAGTTCTAGCTTTGCCTAAAAATGCAAGAACGTGTTGCCAGTTAAGAGGAAATACATGGCCACACTCAGTGCCTACTTCTATTATATGTTTCTTTCTTTCTTTATTTGCATAGCTATCTTCTATCCACTCTTTCTTCTGTATCCCAGCACCATGGTAAGGCTTAATAAATATTTTTTATGTGAATATTCTAAGTGAACAGTAAGTGAACAACAATTTAATATCAGGACTTGCAGTGTACAGACACCAAATAGACATTAGCTATTATTATTATTATTAACATTATCATTATTAAGACCGTTCCCCTGCAAAGTAGATGACTTCAAGAAGCTCTAAGTTCCTCCATGCTTGTGGACACCTACCCCAAACTTTGTCTCTCTCTCTCCTCTCTTCTTTGCTCTCACCCTCCCCTTCCCTGGAAAGCCCATTAAAATTACTTTTTGTTGGTATCTTAATCCCTTAGAATATATAAATACAGGCCGGGAATGGTGGCTAATGACTGTAATCCCAGCACTTTGGGAGGCCAAAGCAGGCAGATCACTTGAGGCCAGTAGTTCAGGACCAGCTTGGCTAACATGGCAAAAGCATGCTAATAGTTGTCTACAAAAAAATACAAAAATTAGCCAGAGGTGGTGGTGCATGTCTGTAATCCCAGCTACTTGAGAGGCTGAGGTGGGAGGATTTCCTGAGCCCAGGAGGTGGAGATGGAGGTTGCAGTGAGCCGAGATCACACCGCTGCACTCCAGCCTGGTCAACAAAGTAAGACTCTGTCTCAGAAAAGAAATATATATATATATACACACACACGCACACACACACATATACACACATACATACATATCTTTATATTTTGGTTCTCCATTAACATTATAAGGCCCTAGTTGCAAAGAAATTGTATTTCAATCTTAGGATCTCCCACAGTACTCAATAAATGCTTATTGACTGCATTGAAGGTCGTTTTCTGAAATGAAAGATTTAAAGAGATTTTATTTTGCTCTAACATATTTTGTGTTAAGGCTATACTGGGAAAATTATGACAGGTTCTCAGAGAGCTAGCATCTTTTTAAACTAAATATTTTAAATTATATTCATTTGGAAAATTTACAAAATTGAAAATATGACCTCTTTGAAATAGCTGTAATGCCAGGGAGTCTTTGTATATTGTAAGCTAGATAATAGAATATAACAACCAAGAATCATGGCAATGTTAACTTCTTTAAACAAAGAAAGCCAGAGAGATGAAAAATTTGGATTGTCCCATGAGGAGAAGTCTGATAGGTATTTGAGCAATACATAGACCTGTTTAAAAGAACAGATATACCTTGGAGTCTTTGAGGGGCGTCTGTAGCAAAATCTGGTTTCAGGAAAGTGAAATTGTTGGATAACTCATGAAAACAAAAACCATGAAACAAAGAGGTTCATCATCAGTTTGAAATTAGTCCTTTGAGCATAATAGGGAAATGCTGCAGCTGAAAGAGAAACCCTTTCATTCCACACACATGCCTGGTATATATTAGGTTGTCAGCAAATACCTATCGAATTGAAGAGGACTTTGATTAGTCATGTTCTTACCTTTCTTTACAATTCACTACAGTTCAGCTCATGGTGATTTAATAATTCTAAATGCCCAAATTTAAACATCCAGTTTTAAACAATTGGTTCTGGATGGGCATGTCAAGGAAAATGATGTTTTGTCGTTTGCTCTGCCATATATGACTGAGAAAACTAAACAAAGCAGTTGAACAGCTATGTGGGTGATTTTATATTTAGAAGCTATATCGCATGTACTTTTTACTAATTTTACTAAAAATATTGCTTATTTTCATTTTCACACAGAAGCATATTGAGGACTGGATGCTATCTTTGGTCCTCAGTGTGGGGTAGCCTTGCTCACCAGAGATAGAACAATTTTGTTTTAGGGAAAATTTTCCAGCCCCACTGAACACATATTCAAAGCAGTGAGCCGCATCACCTCTGTGTTTTTCCTGGCTCTTGCATGAAATAAAATACCTGTTCGCAATTTCCTGTGCTGACAGATTAGGGATAAAATGTCTGAGCTTAAGGAGAAATGGGAAAACCGGCTGGATTGGATTGGTCATTTGGGAAGACTAACATAGGATACAAGGCACCCGCTTAAAACATCACCTGGCCATTTTAAAACCTTTCTGCAGGTCAATGAGCTAAATGGGAGTTCTGTGTAGAGGATAAGAAACTATTCACTTCTCTCAGGTTTAGCTTTTCAGAAAATCCCTCAAAAAAAAAAAAAAGCCCCTCTACTTCGAGTGCGCTAAATCCTCTTGGTGACTTTGGTGAAAGAGACATGAAATAGCTGATGAAGGCAAATGTGTTTCAGATGGAAAATAATAGCTCTTGGAAAGCAATGCCTGGTGAACATCTGGTGTCCCTTTATTCCGAATGAACATCTGTCACCCTTGGTTAATAGTTTACACCTGTTGACCCAATCAGCATCCCTACTACAACCAAAGGTGAAAATACTGATGTTGAGGTCCCACCCCCCAGAGATCCTGATGGAATTTCTTGAGTTTGGCCTAAACTTTGGGATTTTTTAACACTCCCTGGGTGATTTTAATATGCAGCCAAGATTGAGAACCACTGTGTAAACAGGAGACTTTAATTGGATTTGGGAATATGACTTATTAATGCAAAAATTAAACTAGAGATATGAATTGTTTACAGACTTCTATCGTGTGTTTAAAATATTTTAAGTGATTTTGTTTACATTAAATTTATATGATTTTGATAGTTTTAGACAACTTTGTATTGGATTCATTGAGTCCCTGTCAATATTATAATTCATTGTTTCAGTTATAGTCAGTATCAGCAAACAGAAAAATGAAAGGTATAAGTCTACATATTGCTTAAACGCCTTTGCATGCAATCCTTCCTTGTGGGGCAACCCTATGATGAATTACTATGGATACAGACAACCTGGAGTGATTGTTTAGTGTTTCATTACTTTTTTATTTTAAAATGATCTCATATAGTCGCATTTTGTTTTTTTTATCATTGGATAAATATAACTGGGTGACTAGGTGTGTATCTTTGTATAGCAGGTGACAATTTAACTTGTAATGATAGAAATAGGATTCTAGAAAATCTGTTAAGAAGTCTGCTGGTCAAACACTATCTGAATTCAAAAGTGACTGAACCATGGGGCAAATAAACTATCCTCATGTTGGCAATACCATGTCCTGTATCTTCAACCATCTTTATGACTTTGGTTTAATGACTATTAAGGCATGACCACAAACCAAAGAGGAAAAAAATAACGCTGAACTCTAGTCCTAACCCAGTGCAAACACATAGATCTATAACTACCTCCCCCCCACCCGCGTGTCTACTCGACAGGAAAACGCAAAAAACTGTGAAAACTGTGCCTATTTGAAACCCTTTATTGGCTGTCGCTTTGTTTCATGGTGGCAGATGGGTCAAGTGGTCAACTTAAGATGCACTCTAAGATTACATTCTTCAAAATAAGCAGAAGACAAAAAAAATTTTTTTAACCTGGTGGTTTAGTAAAAACAGAGTTCACTATATCCTTTTATTTATTCATTCATCCAAGTAGCTGCTGTGTGATAAACAAGTATGCATATCCCTCAGAGGTAGCTAAGAGAAAACCTCCAAGCCAAGAAGCTTAGTCAAGAAAGCCAAAGTGCTCTATCACATCTGGCCTCAAAACATTTAAAATGTCTTCATTATAAAATTGAGTATACATTTTTAAAAATCTTTAATTTTATTTATTTATTTAAGGCAAGTTCTCGTTCTGTTACCCAGGCTGGAGTGTAGTGGCGTGATCATAATTCACTGCAGCCTTGACCTCCTGGGCTCAAGCAATCCTCCTGCCTTGGCCTCCCAAGTAGCTGGGAGTACGGGCATGCACCACCATGCCTGGCTAATTTGTTATTTTTTGTAGCAATGGAGGGGGGTCTTGCTATGTTGCCTAGGCTAGTCCTGAACTTCTGGCCCCAAGTGATCCTTCTTCCTTGGCCTCCCAAAGTGCTGGGATTACAGGTGTGAGTCACAGTGCCTGGCCTAAAAATCTTTAAATATTTTCCACTGGCTTATTTTTACATTTGTAAGTGATATTTTCACCATAAGTCATATAGTTTCTGGGCCTCAGTTCCTCACTTGTGAAGTTATCAATCAGGGCACAAAGGCTAAGCTGCCATCAAGAGACTTAAAATCACCGTGACTTCAATGGGTAAGATGAGAGAGAGCTTGATTTCTCTTCCATGTCCCAGGATGATCTGGCATTCTGGGATAGTTGGGCTGCTCTGTTATAGAAGGTCATCTATTGACCTGGGATGGCTAGTAGCTCTGTCATTCTCAGTATGTGACTTCTATCTCTGGGCCCAAGGTATCTACTGTAGCTGTTGCTGCTTCCCAGCCATCAGAAAAAGGAAAGCTTGTGAAAAGCTGCTACTTTGCTGAGGAACTGACTGGAAGTTGAATGTGTCTCTTGTGCTCATATCTCATTGATTCAAATTTAATAGCATGGCCATTCTTAACTGTAAAGGAGCTACGGAAATGCACTGTCTTGTTGTGTGGTGTGCTCAGCTAAACCTTGGAGAGTTCTATTACTACAGGGCAGAAGGGGAGAATGAATAGTGGGAGATGTTTACTAATCTCTGCCATTTGAAGGGTTGTGACTACATGATTTTTATTATTGCATTCAGCAGTTAAATCCTGCAAATCCATGATTCTGCATGATTTTGACCAGTCTGCTCTTTAATTTTAAACCCGAAGAGTGTGTGTGTGTGTGCGTGCGTGTGTGCGTGTGTGTGTGTGCGTGCGTGTGTGTTGGGCAACAGATGGAGAGTAGGGCAAACAGATGCACTATATTTCTTAATCATCAATTAACCCAGTGCTTTTCAAACATTAATGTTCGCATAAATCACACGGGGAACATGTTAAAATGTAGATTCTGATTCAATAAGCCTGGAGTGTGCCATGAGGTTCTGCATTTCTTACAAGCTCCTCTGATGAAGCTGATGTCGATTCTGCTGGTCCGCAGTTAACATTTAGCAAGGAGCTAACCCATCCTGATGAGAAGGCCAATGCTAGGTGAGGCCTTTTTGGAGAAATAGACAATATAGTAAAATCTCTACTCTCTCACCCTGTGCCTTTGATGAAAGTAGACAAGGGATCATCTGGGTCAGCAAAAAGCCATCATACTTTTAATTTAAAAAATGGCAACCCAAATGTTAATTTCCCACGTATTGTGAAACTTGGGAAAGATAGTGTACAATGGGCTTGTGATACCTTCTGATGCTAACTCATGTAAATTCTCAATACGTGATCTACTATCTAAAAGTAAAAGTAGATCATAGAATGTTTACATGGCATTTATTTGAACTTTGGAAGCTTTTGCCTCCATTCCTGTATGGTTTTTTGTTTTTTTTTTTTTTTTGCTTATTGTTTGATTTAAAAGTAAAATCTACCATCACATCCACATAAAGAGTTAATCTCTGTTAGACATCCAAAGTAAATATGACAAGCAAAAGGCCATTTAGAGTCATGAAAATATTTCCTTCCCTCAAAGACTTTCCTACATATTTCAACTCAACTGGACATTATTAATATCAGTAGACACATATTGAACCATACTTACCTACCACTTATTCATTATATAGGATAAGACAATATTTTTCTTGATATAAATTGTTACTTGTCTAATTTAGGAAGTGTTTTCACATTTTGTGTGTGATGAGACATAATGCAACGAAAGAGAAAATTGTGAAGATCTTTCTGACATCTTACCACGTGACGTATTCTGTCCATTTCTGGACTACAGCATCCTATCCATTCCCTGGACTTCACACTTGAAAGGAGCACAGTGAATTTTGAAGCAATTAGCTGTTACATTGGAGGAGTCCTGATAGAGTCACTGGCTTTTGGTAAATGACTGGAGCTCAATTTTCCCATTTAAAAATAATGGAGGTATATTCTGACATGTCAATTTCCCAAGATCTTTCGGGTAGCTCTTCCTGACCCCTTCCCCCAGACAGTGAATAGCCCTGTGTCTAATCAACAGTTTAGGAGCATTGTCTCATGGTGAAGAGGTCAGATTTGGGGAAAGAACAAAAAAGAGAGTCATATCAATTCTTACAATGAATATAAAAACATAGGTTCCCCTCCAATTACCATGGAGTTACATCCTGATAAACCCATCGTAAGTTGAAAATATGGCCAGTCAAAAATGCATTTGATACACCTTAACCTACTGAACATCATAGCTTAGGCTCACCTACCTTAAATATGTTCAGAATACTTATATTAGCCTACAGTTGGACAAAATCATGTAACACAAAGCCTATTTTATAAGAAAGTGCTGTGTATCCCATGTAATGTATTGATTTCTGTACTGAAGTATGGTTTCTACTGAATGTGGGTCACTTTCGCACAATCATATCATGAAAAATCTTAAACCCTCCTAAGTTGGGGACAGTCTGTAGTTGACAGTATTTGTCTTTGGGTGGAAGACTGTGAGGCATTTAGTTTGAATTTTCTGTTTCCAATATTTAAATATTAATATATACTACTTTTATAATCAAAGTGCAATTTAAAATAAAATATATTAGTGAATTCATTAGAAAGAAGAAAGGAAGGAATGGAGGGATGGAGGAAGGAAGGAAAGAAAGATGAAAGAAAAAAAGGCTCGGAGTGGATGACCTCTACTGTTTCTCCCTGGTTTTAAAATTAATCTTAGATTAGCTATGAATTCTATGACTAGCCTGAGAATAGACAAGATGGTCATTATGGAGAATTTTAAACTTAGTTTCCAAAATTTTATGCCAAAAAAAAAAAAATCTGAATTTAGAGAAAGAGTGCTATTTCCTCAGGGCCAAGAACATTAATCACCAAAATGCTTGGCTGACACAGGGCTGGAGCCTGCCTACTGGCACTCATCGTGGTCTTGGTATGTCATCTGACTACAGCCCTAAAACAAAATAAAAATGAAAGAATAGGCTAATAATTTTTATTATTATTATTATAAAAACACTTGCTGCATGGGGAAGTTTATCATCTGCTCTACTGCTTTTTCATTTGTTTTCTTAGGAATGTCTATGTCATGGTTATATTGTGAATAATATCAACCTTGCAGAGTGCACTTTTTGGCTCTCTATTCTCCTCTGTCAATAGCATCAATTCCAAGATTGGTCACCTTCACTCATGTTAGGATTTCTATTCCCAAGGACTCAGAAGAGGAATATAACCTTCAGTTCCCCTGGCCCAACTTAAGGGGTGGGGAACAAATAGGACCACAGCTACTGATTATAATAGATATTGATTCCATATACCTTCTCACTTCCATTAAGATTGCTAGGTCTCCAAATGGCAACCCCTTCCCACATTTTGTTCTGTTCCCTTGCAGAGAGCCAGGATGTCATCGGCTTGCTTAGGGACCAGTTAAAGATTTCTGGTTATTGCTGTGTCCGTAGTCACTCTCCATTGGCTTCTGCCATGGCTGTTGCAGAGCCACTCCTTTGAACACCCAGGAGTGTCATTCACAAAGAATATAAAGAAATGGTGCCCTCTGCAGTTGTGTAACAAAACAACACCGGCTCCCCTCATGCTTTTAGGCCCTTTCTCTACCTGGAGCCTGCTCTGAACTTTCTGGGCACCCTGCAGCTTTCCCTACTCTCAAGGAAATAAGAGAGGTATCCTTACCCCTCTTTGTGGGTAGCTCCTGAGGAGTACCTGAGTTTGTGCTTTGCAGTCTCATCTGCAGAGGAATTGGGATGGAGCTCCTAGGGATAGACCCGTGGGCATTTTGAATGGCTCCACCTGCTTTTATTCAGAGGCATTCCTCTCTGCTGTCAGTGTCACAGGACCCTAAGCAGGATCTGGGAAACTGTCCTCCACGAAAATGACTTGCCCTTTCCCTTTCTAGTTACATGAGCCAGCACATTTTCTATCTTACCTAAGCTGCCTTTAGTTGAAATTTTTATAATGTGTAATCCAAACATCTTGACTAATACCTTACTAATACTCCACTTTTTCCTCCCTTTCTTATTCCCTCCCTCTCTCCCCTTTTAAAAAATTGTTTAGAGATATTTGCTTTATTGTCTCTGAGAAAATAGTCAACTTTCTCTGAAAATCAGTGACTTTCAGATCAGAGTTAATTAATCCCATGTTTAACATATATAGAGGTGAAAATGCTTAGAATAGTGCCAGGTATATGGTAAGCACCATCTAAGTGTTTGCTCTTATTATTATTATCAGTAGTCATAGTTATAGCAGTAGTAAGAATAAGTCCAACAGTACATGGTGGCATACTGTGAGGGTACCACAAAACCCTTCCAGATTATTAAGGCTTGGTTGTGGATTGCCCAAGAGAAACATATAGAATGGCAGGTATGAACCAAGCCATCGTTTCCTATTGCCTCATTCTTGATCTCATACTTTAGAAATCAGTTCAACCCATGACCCACTTTTGCAGCCCGGTGTGTTTAGTATTAGATGCTGTCCTCGCCTGCAAATCCAGTTAGTCCATCATGTCCCTGTCGTGACTTTGTATCACAGTTGCTTCAATTACCCATTCTAATTTTCAGTCACATTATTACTTCGGGAGGGATATGAACATGAAAAGACTACTTTGTGTTACATTTCTTGGCTCACTCCTGCCATCTTCATTTTATAAGATATATTATCTTATTGCTGATATATCAACTGATGGTCCGAATTACTGAAAGTTTGTATTTCCAGTTCATTAATCCTAAACTCAAAATTCAAAGCCTCAGATTCTCATAAACTCATAAATTTAAAGCCTCAGATTCAGGGTGGATGAAGTTTAAACCAGAAAATGAAGTGTCAATACCAGTCAATAGAACCTAGAACTACCTGGTGCTGTAGGTAAAAGTTCAACACAGTCAATCTGCCAGTATATAATGGCCCATAACCCTTTGGGCTCTGTCCCTTTAACATAGGTAGATTTGTCTTTTGATATTGTTCTAGCTGAGAAATCCTGACAGACATAGGCAGTTTTCGATGGAGTCAAAGACTGTGTCATGTATCATGATTGAACCCAGTGTTTCATAGCTTGTTGTCTCCAGGATCCACTCATCTTGTAGATCCCAGTTACCACCTTTAAAATCTCACCAACAGATAGATAGAGCTACCTCGATGTTTCTATTACCACCGCCTTTCTCATCTATATATAACAAACAGGTGTCAATATGAACAATTCCTATTTTAAGTCAGAAAGCCTATAGCTGTTTGATAAGTCTTGCCCCTACATTGAGGTATTTTTAGCACTTGTCAAACAAATAGAGGTGTTTTTGTGTTGGAAAGTGTAGAGCCAACCAGAAGACTTTCTACTTAGCTCATGGGCTGAGAGGACAGTCACAGACTTCCATAACGCTTCTCAGCTAATTGAGCACTGTGCTTAGTAAACTCAACTTGGCCTTGGCCATGCTGTCTTGGATTCATATTCTCATATATTCACAAATCCCTATTGCCAGAAGCAAACTTGGTGGTGAGGACAGTTTTGGCTCCAGGGCTGCAGCTGCCAGCTATGGATCCCATGGTCCACTACGAGCTCGCTTCCTTTTGTATATTCTTTTTTTTTTTTTTGAGATGGAGTCTCGCTCTGTCACCCAGGCTGGAGTGCAGTGGCGCGATCTCGGCTCACTGCAAGCTCCGCCTCCTGGGTTTACGTCATTCTCCTGCCTCAGCCTCCCAAGTAGCTGGGACTACAGGTGCCCGCCACCACTCCTGGCTAATTTCTTTTAATATTTCTATATTCTATTCCTATAATATTTATATCTATATAAATATCTAGAACATTTCTATAATATCTATACAAATATCTATAATATTTCTATAATAATTCTAATATTCTTTAGTATACCTTTTCTATCTTATCACTAACCTTTTTTGAGCTGCTCCTCCAGTATCTAAAAAATCTGGCAAATGTTACCAAGGACAGTTTTGGAATTTCTAGTCTCATAATTATTTAACTTTCTTTTATAGGAACATGGCATCTTAACCAGTAATCACAAGCAGAAAATGCTTTCAAAAGTGGAATGACAGGCAGCTGCATTAGGTAGGCTTCAAATTGTAAAGTCCCATGACTAACACCCCACCTGGTTTATGCAGTCTTGAATCTAAAAGGTTTCTATTATGCAAACTACCAAAATTGTAAGATCAATAAGCTTATAAGGACCCAGTGGCATTTTCTGTTTTTCTCCTTACTTAAAAGCAGGGTTTTTAATATGACATTTGACAAAACAAATACCCAAAGTACACCCAGGTATGGGATGACTTCTCCAATATCCAGTGCTGTGGTTTGAGGGTGTCCCCTCCAAAATTGATATTGAAACTTAATCTCCATCATGGTGGTAGTAAGAGGTGTAGCCTTTTGGGAAATGTCTTAGTCAATTTCGTGCTGCTGTAACAGAATACCTAAGGCTGGGTAATTAACAAAAAACAGGAATTTATTTCTCACTGTTCTGGAGGCTGAGCAGTCTAAGATCAAGGCACCAGCATCTGATGGATCCTTCTTGTGGCATCCTTTCGTGGCAGAAGACGGAAGGGCAAAAAGGGAGCACACCTCTCCTGCAAGACCGTTTCTTGGTGGTATTAATCCATTCATGACAGTGGAGCCCTCATAAGCTAAACACCTTCCAAAAGGCCCCACCACCGAACACTGTTGCATTGGGGATTAAGTTTCCACCACGTGAATTTTGGGTGACACATCGACACCACAGCATTGACTAAGTCATGAGGGCTTCTCCCTCATGAATGGATTAGTGCTTTACAAAAAAGCTGAAGGAAACTGACTTAGGCCCTTTTTGCCCTTCCACCATGTGAGGACTCAGCAGCAAGCCTCTCACCACACATCAAATACTGGCACTGAATCTTGGACTTCCCAGCCTCCAAAACTGTGAGACATAAATTTCTATCCATTATAAATTACCCAGTCTGTGATATTTTGTTATAGCCATACAAATGGACTAAAACATCCAAATAATTCTATCAGCCCATTTGCTTCCATTTCATGGTGAAATTAAAAATGTTCTCAGCCAATCGTTTTTGGTTCAATGAACTATTCTGTGAATCTTTAGCCCAGCATATGCTAAGACATGCTTAAGACTTGTACTAGCCCTTATATTTAGGTATATTTACCAGCCAACAAGATGAGGTCATGTTTTCTGCCCCCTTCTACAGGTAACAATGTTCTTCTCACTTATCACCAATTTCAAAAACACGGTTAGTCTTAAACTATTTCAAAATAAAAAGTTATTATGAAAAAACAGATGATGGTTGCTGTCTTCATCCATTAGGGCTGTTATAACAAAATACCTTATGCTGAATAATTTATAAGCAATAGAAATTTATTGCTCACAATCTGTGGTCTGGAAAGTACAAGATCAAGGGGCTAGCAGATTTAGTGTCTGGTAAGGACCCAAGCTCTGTTTCCAAGATGGCGCCTTGTTGCCATCTTGTTCACATGGTAGAAGGGCTGAAAGGGGTAAACTCGCTCTCTTAAGCCCTTTTATAAGGGTGCTAATCCTATCTATGATGGTGGAGTCCCCAGGACCTAATCACCTCCCAAAGGCCACACCTATTACTATTATCACCTTGGGGGTTAAGTTCTAACATATGGATTTTGGAGGGACACCAACATTCAATCCATAGCAGTTATCATGGTCAGATTACTTCTTAATTATTATCATAAATAGAATAATTCAGTCCTAAGATAACACAACAAAAGTGTATTATGTTGCATGTAAAAGCAAATGGTCACTGCTGTTTCCCTCTCTTAGGGGTGGAAAAGAAGGCATCATCAAGAAAATATCAAGTTCAATCACTAAATCCCATTCTTTCCCAGCTTGCTGAACTTTTTCTACACAATTGTGGAACTCAGTCCAAGGTAAATTAATAGGTCCCATCTAACATTTTCTTGGCCAAACTGAGCTAATGTGAAAAAGATCAGTGTTTATTAATACCCACACATTCGCTGTTTCTTTAATTAAAAGTTCTACTTCCTGTTGTTTCCTGAGAGCTTGCACTATTTTGAATTTATCACACCTCTCAGCCTTGATAAATACAAAGATTTGATAAATCTAGAGATTCTTTTTTAACATGGCCAATTAAAAGAGAGAAAAGAGCATATTTTTGTATCCTAGTCACCTGCATAATAGTCATGCCAAGAAGTTTTCCTTTCATTCATGATATCCACTCTAATTACACGTTTAGATATTGGAGTCATCACCAGGTACCAACAGCTCTCTTGTTAGCAATGTTTTTATTGATCTTTTGCCTCTTTTCCACTGCATCCCCAAATTCCCTGAAATACCCCTTTCAAGTATTTGGGAATTTCTTTGCAATAACACTCTGTATCCAGAAGTCCCATTTATACAACTTTAGCTCCCTCTATTGGCTCAATTATTTTCACCAGAGCAATAAACAATAGCCAAGGCATGGCCAGTTTCACACTTTTTTGGGGGAAAAGAAATTCTCTATTTTAAATTAGTGGACCAGACCCAAGGTCATGGTTCTTCTTGTTACATATCTGAAGCCCTTAGCTATCTCACACCACAGGTACTCAGCTGATCAACCCAACACTGCAACACCATCTTAGTCCCTTCATCTATGATAGGTCTGGGATAAAGTCGTCAAATCTCCAGCTTCTCCCTGCCATCCCTAATCTGCAAGGTGGCTATATGGACAAACGTCAACAGCAAATTTGGGTTGATGGAGAGACCAATGACTCAGACTTCCAGTGATTAAGCCAAACAATATTGCAGTCACGATAAGTAATAGAGTTATCTGGGGCAGGCAGAGATAAAAGTTTTCAAATTCTCCAATCCTCACAAAGGAGAGTGGGCTAAAAATACCCTTGTAACTGAGCATCACAGAAAGACTGTCCTCCTTCAATTTTATGAGATTAGAGAGTTCTACATATTAATTAGTCTGGCTATATGCCAGTGCTATATATTCATCTGGGACTGATGCATCTGATAATCTTGGGGTTATGCAATAAACAACATGATTACAGAGCACAGCATGGTATGACATACTCAGGCGTTCACTCAGTTCTTGGTCTCTCAAGGCAAACACTGTCTCATTTCACTCCTAAACTAGGGAACTGCAGCAAGAGTCAGTTACTCAGGCATCTCTGCATCATATTAATAGGCCCTCAGAGTAGCCATGGGATCACATGGCTGGCTCACATTTGCTTTTCTTTCCTCTTCTCACTTGTCCTGTGGTTCAGAGTACAGTGTTAGATAGGATTTCATACTGTGTGTGATACTTAATGGTGGCCCAAAGGTCACCCCAGCTGTGGTCCCACTCTTTGTATCCCCAGGGCTGCAAATGAGGACATGCCTGTGTGGGCCATGGTACTATGACTCCAGAGAAGAGAAGCTATTAAAAGGGCTACATGGGCAGAGAAAGAAGATATGCCTGTGTCCACATCAAGGTTTTTTACTGAGCAGAGTAGTGATGTGACCTTGGGCAAATAATTTAACCTATGTCTTAGTTTCGTATGGAAAATAGAGATGATAGATTGCAGATTTTTTGTCTTTAAGCAAATGAATGTATTTGAAACACTAGAACATAGAAAGCACTTAGTGAATGGCAGCTACATCATCATCATCATCATCATCATCCCCAAATTTAGCTGGGAGAGTTTGCTTGGCTGCTTCATAGAAGCATTGCAATCTGGCTTGCCCCAACATCTATAGGTGAAAGGATAGAATATTAAACTCTAAAAAGATTTACCCAGATTAGTTTCATTTCCCTCTTCACATTTTCAAAAATCTTCTTTAGCACAGCATTGCATGGATTGTAGAGCACCGGAGCATGAGAGTTCTCATCCCATCTCTTCCAGTAGCCATTTGTAGGGCCTTGGGCTTCCCAGAGCCCGTGTTTTCTTGGCTAGAAATGGAAATTTATGCACACTTTGCAAGGTTGTTCAAAGACATGATGGGTAAGGCATGTGATGTTCTTCATATTGTGTCTGGTGTATTGCAGGAGGGCCATGAATGCTGGTATCCCTTCTACTCCCTGGGCTCTGAGCTCCACCGCTTTATTTGGAAAAGAAGGGCTTAAGGGGGGTTGGGCTCATTTTTCCTCCAAGATTTTTCACTTCTAACGTCCTGTGACTCTTGCAACCTTCTCTCGTGTTATGTAATGTCAGTTCCCAAAATACAGAGAAGAAACTGGGAGATAAGCAACTCTAGAAGGTTTCGAAGCCACTGGCTCTGATCTCCATGGTGCTAAATTCTCTTTCCTGGTTTTTCAGGGTGCCTCATACTGCAATCTGAGAGCTCTTCTTCCTGATTTCCTTTGATAAACTCTATAGCTCTCTTGGACCCCTTGAAATGTGAATATTTATATTTATTGGCTCATCATCGTTGTTTAACACATTCTTTAAAATGTTGTTCTGGCCGGGCTCGGTGGCTCATGCCCGTAATGCCAGCACTTTGGGAGGCCAAGGCAGGCAGATCATGAGTCAGGATGGTGAAAGCCCGTCTCTACTAAAATACAAAAAAAAAAAAAAAAAAAAAATAGCTGGGCGTGGTGGTGGGTGCCTGTAGTCCCAGCTACTCGGGAGGCTGAGGCAGGGGAATCGCTTGAGCTAGGGAGGGGAGGTTGCAGTGAGCTGAGATTGCGCCACTGCACTCCAGCCTGGTGACAGAGCGAGACTCCATCTCAAAAAAAAAAAAAAAACAACAACAACAAAAAAAAAAGTTGTTCTGTATTTTGTATCCTAATTATGAAGGCCATGACCTGATTTGCTTCCCAAACACAACCCTCAAGCAGTATTTCTCATCTTGGTATATATCATTTTCTTCCATTCTGTTAGTGAATTAAAAATCAAGGTTTCATTCTCAAGTCCTCTCTTTCCCTCACTACCTGTACCAAGCCATGAACAAATCCCATTGATACTACCTTTAAAACATTTCTAAATGTGTCAACCATCTTCATTCCCATCAATGTCATGCTAGGCCGAGCCCCTGTCATTTCTCCTGGAGGATTACTATAGCAGCCTCCTCTGTTCTCCACACAGGATTTGTTCTCCACATAGTAACCAGAGTTTTTAAAGCATGTGAATCAAATTGTGTAATTCCCCTGCTTGATATCTTCAACTTACTTCTCTTTGGTTTTCCAAGGCCCTGTATGATCTGGCCATCATCTGCCCTTTCCAAACTCATCTTATGCCATTCTGCCATCTACCAAGCTTCAGCCGCTCTGAGCATCTTTCTGTTCCTTGAACACATCTCATTTCTGTCTTAAACTTCTTGCTCTAGCTGTTTCTTCTGCCTAAAATGTTCCTTCTCCTGATCTTCATCTTGGCTAGCTATCTTGGCATTCATATCTAAGGGTAAATATCATCTTCATAGGGAGAACATTTAGATGGCTCAATCTAAACTATCTACTCAACCACTTCTACGTAACTCCATTTTAATTCTCTACAGGGCATATATCACTAAGGTTTTTCTTATTTAATTTTAAATTTCTGTATTCCCCCATTAGAATATATGCTCCTTGAAGTGAAGACACTGGCTTATCTTCTTTGCTGCTGTACCCGGGCAGAGCCCAGAGCTGTACATGGCACAGAGTAGCTGTTCAATAACCCACTGAATGAATGGAGGCAAATTCATCGTGCATTGGATTTATATCACTATTTAGCATATCACGCCACCAGAGGGCAATACATCACCTAATTAGAATGATGAAATCAGTGTCCCTTTCTTCCAAAAGGAACTTAATTGATTTTTTAAATTTATATATATTAGGTGTACATATTTCAAGGGTACATGTGATAATTTGATACATTCTTATAATGTGTAAAGATCAAATCAGGGTAATTGGGATATCCATCACTTTAAATATTTATTCTTTCTTTATGCTAGGAACATTTGAATTATTCTCTTCTAGCTGGATTCAGGTGTATGATTGAACTTAATTGATTCGAATCATTAATGTGACAGACATTTATTTAAGAAAAATACTCTGAAAAGGAGTCACTAGATTTTCAAACCAACCACCAGGCACAACCCAGGAAAAAGAAGTTTTTTCCAGGGTTATAAATGGTAAAATAGTTTTAAATAGACTTTGTGTTATTCGGGTTTAAAAAAAAACTCATATAAAATGAGAAAGTATTCATGTCTATGACATGAAATTGTTTGGGAAGTCAGAAGGAAATTAAACAATGCCTTATTCTATCCATCTTTTACACTCATACACAAATATGTATTTCTTGGCCACTATTCTTATTTTTGCTTTTAAAAGTTCGAACCCTGGACATCTCAAGGGAGTAGAGATTCTGAAGGAGATTTTCTTTTTTTTATTTTTATAATTCCATTTCTTTCCTAAGCTTTTAAAGAAAGCAGCATGGTGTGTCTAGGATATGTCATCGAACACTAAGACATCCATGTTTCTGCTGACAGGTCTGCCTCGTGGTAAGAACAGCGAGAGTGACTAAGCTCCAGTGATAAGGGCAAGGCTGTTTCTTGAGCCTGCTGCAGCACCTGTCATGGGAGGCAGAGAGAGCATGCAAATCCCTCAGGCCGATGTCTATTCAATGACAAGAAGGAGGATGCACTATTCCCAGTAACCTCAAGGTGGCAGTGGAGAAATACTCCAAATGAATTTCCTGAGGTCACCCCATGCAGTGAAGGACCACTGTAATGGTTGGTTAGCTATGAGGACAGTTCCAGCACCACATCTGGTCAGTTACCATGACAACTGGAAAGCTTTCCTGGAATCTATGAGTTTCTAGCTGTCCTGTCGCCAGAGATGACTAGTGACTTATAAAGGAAAAGTTTGAGCCTCCCTAGAAAAATCTTAAATTTTTTTTTAATGTTGCTGACATGACTTACTGTGGCAGAAAGGCTTCTCAGTGTGAGTGCCTATGGCCATGGGATCTTGATTGGCCAGATGAGGCTGGGACCTTTGCATTTCCAGGGCTTTGCTGGAGTAGGAGAGTGGCCTCAACTTTTCTCAGCACTTAGGAACAATGAGAATGGTTTAGGGCACCTACCATGGGTTTTGGGGAATGTATTAGTCCGTTCTTGCACTGCTATGGAGAAATACCTGAGACTGGATAATTTATAAAGAAAATAAGTTTAATTGGCTCATAGTTCCACAAGCTATACAGGAAGCATGGCTAGGGAGGCCTCAGAAGACTCACAATCATAGCAGAAGGGAGAGGGGAAGCAGGCTTTTCTTATGTAGCCAGAACAGGAGGAAGGGAGAGGTTGGGGGGAAGTGCTACACACTTTAAAACAACCAGATCTCATGAGAACTCACTCACTATTACAAGAACAGCGAGGGGAAAATCCGCCCCCATGATCCAACCACCTCCCACCCACCTCTCTTCTAACATCGGGGATTACAATTCAACATAAGATTTGGGTGGGGATACAAATCCAAACCATATCACAGGAGGAAGTAAGATCAACTTTTGCTTATTTCCTTAAATTTTGTTGAGTACGGCAGGGTCTATTGAATCCTCAGATCTAGTACAATAGATTACCAGCAACTCAGGAAGAAGGACGCAAAAAGCATGAGAATGACCCCCCTCTGGCCTCCTTCACGGAGGAGAAAGAATATTATCTCCTACACCCGTGTTCCAATTTTCAACCACAAAAACACACGTATGTATGTGCATTAGCAAACACTCATTTGTTGAACACCTACAAAATAGTTACTATAGTCATAGAGTCAAATGGAAATGATGCAGAACTAAAGTTATGAGAGGTATCAACAAAATGTTATTGAGAATTCAAAGGACAAATGCTTAAAGCTTTGAGTAAGAGGACATTAGGTAATATTTCATGGAGTAAAGACTTTGGCCATAAAAGAATGAGTAGGATTTTAGGTGGATGGAGTTGGGTGGTGAAAGGGAGGGCATTGCAAACCAGAGAAAGAGAGTAAGCAAAAGTATGAAGGGAAGATCACTCTGAGTGTGTCAGATATAGATAGAGTACAGGCCTAGTATGGGAAGTAGCAGGTGATAAGGCTTTAAAGCAGTGGTTCTCAATCAGGGGAGATTTTGCCACCCAGGGGACATTTGGCAATGTCTGGAGACATTTTTGGTTGTCATAACTAGGTGAGGGTATGTTACTGACATCGGGTGAGTAGAAGCCAGGCATACTGCTAATACCCTACAATGCACAGGATAGCTTGCCACAGCAAAACTTATCCAGCCCTGAATGTCAATAGTGCCAATATTGGGAAACCTTTTTTTCAGGAAGATCGGTCTTGGTCACAGAAGACCTTGAAAATCAGGGGAAGGGAAGGGAGCTTACTCGGTAAGCAAAGAGAGTACAGAAGGTTTTTAAGTGGGAGAATAAATGTGTTGATATTATGATTTATGGGCATTATATGGATATAGGTACAAATATAACCTTTTCCCTCCCTCATCTTTTAAGGAGAAATCTTATTTGCACTACTTGGTTAGCCAGCCTTTGCTGTGCTTAGAGGGTGATAGGTAGAGATGCAGAATTGCAGAAGCCCAGGTAAGCTAGATTAATCTCCATGTAAAAGGACATGGAGCCTCCCAGAGAAGAAAAAATGCAAGAGGTGGAGATGAGAGAGGCAAGAGAGATGAGTGAGAGAGTGAGGAAAACAGCACAAGATGCAGTTACAAAGAGGAAGCATCAAATTAGGTCCTGTGGGGAGGTGCTAAAATAAAAAACCTTACTTCTGCCCTTACTGAGCCCACGATCTCCTAAAGATGATGATCTTACATTAAGTAAGTCCCTATTAGTCATAGGGGAAAGTATACGGTCATCTCTCCATTTGCAGGCTCCACATCTGCAAATTCAAACCAACTATGGGTTGAAAATGTTTTTTAAAAATAACAAAACAACAATAAAAAATACTACAAATAAAAATATAGTACAACTATTTACATAGCATTTACATTTTATTAGGTGTTATAAGTAATCTAGAGATGGTGTAAAAGTTATGTGCAAATACTATGCCATTTTATATAAGGGACTTAGAGCATCCCTGAATTTTGGTATCTGCAGGGATCTCGGAACTAATCCCCAGTGGATACTGAGGGACAACTGTGTGTATTTTCACAAGGCTCTGTCGTTTCTCAGAGCTTTCACCGATGAATAAAATCTAGGTGGCCTCGACTCAGGGGTAAAAGTCATTTTTGGCTGCTTTCTTTGTGGGTTTTTCTTACATAGAGCATGAAAGAAAAAACTAACCGAATCTATCCAAGTCTAGGATTAAATCATTTCTGTCTTTTGGGCTGAAGATGGATTTGATGCAGATGACTAAAGATAGCCAATTGCCCCTTGTTACAGGTGGGTCCTCACAAATTTGGCCAGCAGAAAGCTGCAGTGGAGACACTGTTAAGACTGCAAGAATATCAGTTCCTCACGTCACAGTCAGCTGCTCTGGTCCATGCACCTCTGCCAACTTCCAGTGGCTAATAAGCTTTTGGCCCAGTGATGGAAGCAGTGGTGCCAATGACAAATATAAACAAGGTCCTCTGCCAGGAGCAAACGCTGGAATCTTTCTGGTAATTGCAGCCTGACATGTGCATGGACCCAGGATCATGTGCCATCTCCACCACAGCCATTTACTATCTGTCGTGGCTCCAGGGACCTCGTACAATATAATGGCTGCCATGGACACCGCATTATCCTGCATATGCCAGGGCAAAATGGCATTGTTCTTTTTGTAACTCCCCAGAGTTGGGAATGAATGGATATTAGGAAGGACACTCACAGAGCTGGTCAGTCAAGAATGAAACCTATGCACCAAACTGAGAAAAGCTGTTGATAGAGGAATTTTAAAGTAGGAATAGGGAGAGGACTACTTCTCTGTTTTTAGCTGGAAGTTCTCTCTATCATGTACAAATGCTTTTGATAACTACTTACAGCATGTCCAGCAATGACGGCTTGAAAATGGGAGATTATTGTATGACAAGAAGTCCTATGCGGGAGGATTTTCTGGTTATAACAACTGCTCTATCATGCATCAGGGACATAGGTTATTTATGTCTTTTCTGTCCTTCATTCTTAGCAAGTTGGATTTTAGTTTTTGTTTGTTCTTTCATGGTATTATTTCAGGTATCACGTTTAAGGTTGAGGCAAGAAGAATGGGAAAGAGGTGGTGCCAGCCATTCTGCCCCTTCTTTCAGGAAAGGAGAAACTTTTCCCGTTACATTTCATGGACCAGAACTGGGTCATCTGATCACCCCCAGCTCTAAGGGAGGCTAGGAAAATGAGTGTCGTCTAAGAGCAAAAGGACTGACATGACCAGACACGGTTCATCTCCAAGGGCGGGCTGTTTGTTATCACAAACAAAATTAGGCTTCCATTAACAAGAAGGGAAGGGAGTTATTGGGTAGACAACTCAGTGTCTGTCACAACCCCTTGCCATCCCAGACTTGCTGGCTTGTGAAGTGTGGTCTTCAGGTGGTGTGGGATGGAAACACAATAGGCTCCGTCACTGTTTGCAGGTGTTCCCCTTGCCGTGCATGCCTTTCTCCCCCTCCCTTTCTCCCTTTCTCCTCTGAACTATCTTCTCCTTATACCCAGGGCTGTTCCTAGTGAATTTCTGCTCATCCTCAGGCTTCTACTGAACTCATCTTCATAAGCCTTTCCTGGCCCTACCTCTCAGTGTTATGCATGCCCATCCCTGGCCTCATGACAAACTGTGTTGGCGTGTATCACACTGAATTGTAGCTGTCTGTTTTCTTATCTTTGCTCACCGCTAGATTGGGCTCCTTGAGGAGTCTTATTCATATATGTCATATTCATGTTTATGTCCCCAAGACTGGGCACAGAGCCAGGCACATAGTAGTCATTTAATAAACACCAACTGAATCAATGAGAACCTCAATGAGTTTTGCTGCATGCTGTAATTCTTTAAGAAATAGTATTTCTGGATAAAACACACACAGAGAAAACTTCATTATTTGGGGATTGTGAAAGAACACACTTCCCAAGGAAGAGGTGCCCTGTCTGAAAGTGAAGATGCTTCTGCCTGGCGTTTCTACCTGTGTGTGCTGGCTTCCTGTATAGCCAGGCCCTTATTTACCCCAGCTCCATTTGTTTGCCTACCCCAGCTCCCCAAATACACAAGTGAGATCACCCTTACTCATGGGCCATCTCTGGGAAGGCAGTGTTTCATCGGGAGAGCCTAAGCTTTGGAGATTTGACTCTTCGCCATTATCCCATTCTACTAAAGAGCAACACAAGTTAGCCTGTTAACTAACCTCATTAAACTTCAGTTTGCTCATTGGTGAAATATGGCAATAACAGTAACTTCATAGGAGTATGTTGAATATGAAATGACATAACATATGTAAAGTGTTTGGCACATGGTAGCTGCTCAAAAAAGCATTATGATTAGTGACTGCATCTTCGATCTTTAATTATATGGTTTCATCAGGTCAAAGTTTCCTTATCTGCAGGTGATTTCACTACCCTAGAACCAAAATGAACCATGTTACACAAAGGAAGTTGGGAAATCTCTTAGCTCCATATCACGCACATAGGTAGACAGCTCCATATCCCACAACCTCGTGATAATGAAATCCCTCCCCTCTAGGAAAGGTCACAGAATATCATCTTGGGAACGCTGTGTGTTTTGCGTTGTCAATCTTGTAAGCACGAAGACCTACTTATAGTAAGGCCATATGTGTTCTATAATATATTTGAAAGAATTTCTAACTTATCACCTATTCTTTTATTGGGATATAATTTACACACTATAACATTTACCCTATAAAGTATACATTTCAGTGGATTTTAATGTATTCTGGCTTGTGTGATCATCATTGCTATCTAATTCTGTAAGTCTTTCATCACTCCAAGAAGAAATCCCATACCCATTAGCTATTAATCCCCATTATCCTCTCCCCATCAGGTTCTAAAACCACTAATTTACTTTCTGTTTCTATGGATTTGCCTATCCTGGATATTTCGTATAAATGGGATTATACAACTTGTGGCCTTTTGTGTCTGTCTTCTATCACTTAGCGTGATTTCAAGGTTATCCATATTGCAGCATGTATCACTACCTCATTCCTTTTTGTGGCTGAATAGTACTCCATCATATGGCTATGCCACATTTTGTTTATCCATTCATCCGTTGATAAATATTTATATTGTTTCCACTATTTGGCTATTATGAATAATGCTACTATGCACATTTGTGTGTAAGTTCTTGTGAGAACGTATGTTTTCATTCCTCTTGGATATATACCTTGTAGCAGAATTACTCAACCTTTTGAGGAACTGCCAGACTGTTTTCAAAGTGACTGCTATATTTTATATTTTCACCAGCAATGTATGAGGGTTCCAATTTCTCCACATCCTTATCAAAACTTACTATTGTCTGACTTTTGATTTTAGCCATCCTAGTAGATATTAACTGGTATTTTACTGAGGTTTTGATTTGCATTTCTCTAATGACTAAAAATTTTGAGTATTTGCAAATTGTATATTAACAAGGTCTACTACCCAAATATATATAGAATGATTAAAATTTGACAAATATTTGAATAGACATTTCTCCAAAATTTGAGTATCTTTTTTGGAGAAATGTCTATTCAAATCTTTTGCCCATTTGTAAATTGGGTTATTTGTCCTTTTATTGTTGAGTTGTAATCATTCTTTATATATTCGGGTACTAGACCTAATAAAAGTCTACTACGTTTATTAATATATAATTTGAAAATATTTTCTCCCATTTTGTGGGTTGTGCTTTTCACTTTCTTGACGATTTCTTGAAGATTAAAATTTTAAAAATTTAACTTTGATGAAATCCAATTATCTATTTTTTTCTTCTGTTGTTTGTACTTTCCAGGTCATATCTAAGAAACCATTGCCTAATTTCAAGTCACAAACATTTACACCTGTTTTTC
This sequence comes from Symphalangus syndactylus, assembly GCF_028878055.3. Taxonomy (NCBI): domain Eukaryota; kingdom Metazoa; phylum Chordata; class Mammalia; order Primates; family Hylobatidae; genus Symphalangus; species Symphalangus syndactylus. Next base: position 60,778,090 of record NC_072430.2, on the reverse strand, counting down.
CTAAGACTTCAATGGTTTTAGCTTTTACATTTAGGTCTTTGATCCATTTTGACATATTAATAATTTTTGTATTTGGCATGAAGTAGGGGTACAACTTCATTTTTTGCACATGGATGTCTAGTTGTCCTGGCATCATTTGTTGAAAAGACTATTCTTTCTTTCTTCATTGAATTATTTTAGCACCCTTGTCAAAAATCAACTGGCCATAAATGTAAGAATGTAAGAATTTGTTCTTGGACTCTACTCTCAATTGTATTCTGTTGACTACATATTAGTCAGGGAAAGAGAATCAATTACTTACACACACACACACACACACACACACACACACGTACACATACATATATACAGGAAGGAAGAAAGAGAACAAGGTTTTGCAAGGAATTGGCTTATACAATTGTGACAAGTCTAAAATTGTCAAGAAGGGCAGGCTGAAACTCTCAGGCACAAGCTGAAGCTTCAGTCCACAAGTGGAATTTCTTCTTCTCCAGGGAAGCCTCAGTTCTATTCGTAAGTCCTTTCGACTGATTGATTCAGGCCCACCCAGATTATCTAAGATAATCTTCCTTACTTAAAGTAAACTGATTATAGATTTTGTCACATTTACAAAATACCTTTATGGCAATACCTAGATTAGTGTTTGATTGAGTAACAGGAGACTATTTCCTAGGCAAGCTGACACACAGAACTGACCATCACAGTCTGCTTAGCCTTATGCCAGCACCACACAGTCTTAATTACTGCAAATTTGTAGCAAGTTTTGAACTCGGGAAGGGGTGAGTCCTCTTTGTTCTTTTTCTAGAAAGTTTTGGCTATTCTGGGTCCTTTGCTTTTCCTATGAATTTTAGAATCAGCTTATCAATTTCTGTACCTGCATTTATTTTTATATTAAGATAAATTGGCAACTTTGAAATCTAATTCATATGATTAAGAGAGTGGGCTAAGACATTCTGCTTTGTCTCTGTAGGGGATAAAAAGTAATTATCTCGGAGGCGGGGCACTGGCTCATGCCTGTAATCCCAGCACTTTGGGAGGCCGAGGCGGGCAGATCATCTAGGGTCAAGAGTTCGAGACAAGCCTGGCCAACATGGTGAAACCCAGTTTCTACTAAAAATACAAAAATTAGCCAGGCGTGGTGGCATGTGCCTGTAATCGCAGCTACTCAGGAGACTCAGGTGGGAGAATCTCTTGAACCCGGGAGGCAGAGGTTGCAGTGAGCTGAGATTGCGCCACTGCACTCCAGCCTGGGTGACAGAACGAGACTCCATCTCAAAAAAAAAAAAAAAAAAAACAACAACAAAAGTAGTATATTTTCCTTACCCATCACAAGGTTCATGGCTGAGACCCTTATAACAAAAGACAGATTAACAAAAGTAAAGCATAACACATTTAGTTGTTATCAGTTTTACATGACTCAGGAATGTAAGACCTTCAGAAATGAAGACCCAAAGAAACAGGGGAAACTGTATTTTTAAGAACATGTAGAAGTTTGATTGGAGGACAAAAGATGTGATTTAATGGTCACATTAACTGGGGGAGCATGGCAAAGCCTGTTTTTTCAGATTCATCTCTGTGTCTCTGTATTTCCAATCCTTTCTTCCAGGTATAGGGAGGACCTCTGGAATGAGGGTCTTATTCCTACTTTACAGGAAAATCAGAGAATTATTTTATGGCCTGTTTCTGCCTCAAGGGAGAAGGACAGCAGAAGGTCAGAGAAGCCTTCCTGCTTTTGCTGTTTTCTCAAATGCCAAAGTGCCCTATTTTGGGGTAGTGTGTCCTAAACTCCATCATCTCTGAGGATCACTTCATGTATTTCCTATCTCCTGCCAGCAATATTGTGTTCCAGCTGCCAGTGTGAAAGACAGGGATGAATAAGCACCATGGGAATAAATGAACTAATCTAACATTGCTACACAAAAGGGGTCCCAATCCAGACTTCAAGAGAGAGTTCTTGGTGCAAGAATGAATTCCGGGTGAGTCCATATGGTAAAGTGAAAGCAAGTTTATTAAGAAAATAAAGAAACAAAAGAATGGCTGCTCCCCTCAGGGCTGCTGGCTGGCTTTTTTTTTTTTTTGAGACAGAGTCTTGCTCTGTCACCCAGGCAGGAGTGCAGTGGCGTGATCTTGGCTTGCAGCAACCTCCGCCTGCGGGGTGCAAGCCATTCTCTTGCCTCAACCTCCTGAGTGGCTGGGATTACAGGCGTGTACAACCATGCCCAACTAATTTTTTGTATTTTTAATAGAGACGGGGTTTCACCATTTTAGCCAAGCTGATCTCAAACTCCTGGCCTCAAGTAATCCGCCCACCTCGGCCTCCCAAAGTGTTGGGATTACAGGCCTGGTTAGCTATTTTTATGGCTGGTTAGCTATTTTTATGGTAACGCCAGGCCTGGTTAGCTATTTTTATGGTAATGTCTTGATTATATGCTAAACAAGGGATGGATTATTCATGAGTTTTTCGGGAAAGAGGTGGATGATTCCTGGAACTAAGGGTTCCTCCTCCTTTAAAACCATATAGGGTAACTTCCAGATGTCATGGCATTTGTAAACTGTCATAGAGCTGGTGGAGCGACTTTTAGCATGCTAATGTATTATAATTAGCGTATAATAAGCAGTGAGGATGACCAGGGGTCACTTTCATCCGCATTTGGTTTTGGTGGTTTTGGCCAGCTTCTTTACCACATCCTTTTATTAGCAAGGTCTTTATGACCTGTACTTTGTGCTGACCTCCTATCTCATCCTATGACTAAGAATGCCTTAACCTCCTGGGAATGCAGCCCAGTAGGTCTCAGCCTTATTTTACCCAACCCCTATTCAAGACGGAGTCACTCTGGTTCAAACGCCTCTAACAACATCAATAAGTAATTTCAATTCTCAAATACCGTAACTTAAATAATACTTCTCTCTCCTGATTGTTAAAGAGGAAAAGTGGCATGTTCTACATCCTTTACTTGGTGTGATTATTGATGACAAAGCTAAGATAGTTTCACCTTTATTAGGAGGAGCACCCAATGTACTCTCAATGTCAATTCATCATCATAAACCTATTTTGAGACTTTACAAAGCCCCAAGCTCTGTGACGTGATTCGTGGCTGGAGAGATGAATAATCATGGCTCCTGCCCTTGCAAAGCTCGGGGAGCCTTGTAGAGCAAACACAAGCCAAAACGAAGAAGCCAGCAGCCAACCTGTCCTGCAGTTTGGCTGATAGCACATTATTTTCTTTTTTACACAGTATCAAATGTACATTTCCTGCCCTATTCACTGGGACGTTTTATGGTCATTCCTATGTGGTTAGCTTTTTCAAAGACACAACTGGCTGGTGAGGAGAAGTCACGAAGTTTGTGTTCCTTTGGGACAAAAGGTAAGTGGAAAGTCCTGCTGATAATTACAGCCTGCTCCATCTCTCCTCCTCCCTGCTTAGCCATCCATTCATTTTCTGGGAAGGTTTCTTAGCACTCAGGCAAGATGAAGGGATTTGAGAAACAATGAGTATTGTTAAGAATCAGTTAATAGCCACTTGCCTAGAAAGATACCTAATTAACAAATGGTCCTTTTGAGGTTTATGCAGAGGGATCCTCACCTTTGCTCATCACCCGCTTTGACAATTCTTGTAAGAAATGGAACTGAAAACTCTTTCAGAGATTGAGGAATGGGGTTGAGTTTTAGAAACAAGTTTTTGTTTTTTGTTGTTGTTGTTTTGTTTTTGTTTTTGTTTTTTCTTGTTTTCTCTTTCTTATCCAATGATGTGAAAAAGAGGTGATGCTCAGGCTTGGGGCTGAGAAGTTAAGTGTCTCCTACTGCTGGAAAAATTTGTACTTACACTCACATTTGATGTGGGGCCTCAGAGAAAAAGTGGCTCTTGATTTTTAATTGAAGACATGATCCACCACATGGTGAAAATCAGTCTCTTACCCTACTGTGAATAAATGAAAAAGAATTAGTTTTTAAGGGACCATTCAAAATACACCACTAATAGAACACACCAAAATCTGTTTAATAATGCTTATTATAATTATGCATTTAAATATAAAAGGACAGTTTGTTATTCAAAGTAAAAATGGACTAGGTATACATGTTGATTATTCTTGAGATTCTCACACCAATGAGACAGAACCTGTCCCACCCCCAACCCCCAGGCCAGTTTAAAATCAGCATGAATGCTGTGTAATCTAACCAACAGGATTGATCCAGGTCAGGTATTAAGGGCTAAAATGGATTAAACAAAAGACATTCCCCTTGTAACAAGAAGGAAAAACTTCAAAGGTGGGATTTGTTCTTGTTATGACAAAGGAAGTGGATTTACAAACTGCCTTGAGGCACACCCCTCGGTGACTTTCAATTTGCTCTCCTCTTACATGGAGAGGCCTTTTTCTCTTTCTCCTCTCCCCCACCCCCTCCACCCTACACACCCCAGCTCCCAGAGTCCTCTCCAGGGTAAGAACTTCAGGTTAAGAGGATCAGAGCAAGAAGATTTTTTGTTTGTTTTTCAAGACTTGGCACCAGGCATCTCCCCATCAAATGACACTCGTTTGAGCACCTCCCAGGTTCCCATCACTCAGCTGTAGAGCAGTGACAATACGCAGGGGAAACAGGGAATCGTGTTTAGTTCCCTCCATCAGAGCAGACAGACTGCATGCTTCATCCCGGTACTTGCATTTGGTTTGAAAATCTGAAAAAGAGAAATGCAAACAAAAAGCAAATTATTCTAATGAGTGAAAAATAACTCCACTCCATTAGTATAGCTTACTGCATAGACTTATGGTCCTGGGTCAGGATTAGCCACATTGGGTTTTATCATTAATACCCTGATACAATGTATATATACTTTGATACAATGTAATAACTTTTATTATAATAACGCATATGTAAACACAACGTATCTCTGAGGAGTTTAAAGCATTTTTCAGCTCTCCTGCATATGTATATATACCTACATATATATTTTGCATGAATGTAAATGCATACATCCATGTATTTATTAATTATTCTACTCAAATTACCTTTAAAATACTTAAGTTCTCTGGGCAGGAAATGGAAATAGGACTGGTATGTAAATGTGCCATCACAGTTTCTCAAACTCTAGTGGTATACAAACCCCTTTAAAAAGAAAAAAAAAAACAACTCCCACTGCTCCCCAGATGTTGACTTCAATTACATTTATAATAATATTACTTCAACATGTATGAACATAAAACTAGTTATGTACTCCTTATGTTGCAGTTCTTATTCAATTACAAAACCAAAGTAAATGGACTAATTACAAACAAATTGCAAAACCAATAAAATTCAAATTAACGACATTAAATTAATGTTGACATACTGTTTTATTGAAATTGAATTACCATTTACAGCATGAATATGGTGCCGGCTGCCCTCCCACATTCTAGTCTAGTGATTTTCCTGAGTGGAGATGAGGGTGTTCAGACTGTGATTACAGAAGATTTAGGTCATAATATAACTTGAACCTTGGTAATGGACTATCTGAGACCACGTGTTTGGGGAGATGTTTAAATATAATTACTACAGAGCAGGAACAGCACATTCTATCGGGATTATTGACAAAGATCCAGTCACCGTACTGCCCATAACTTCTGTTCATTAAGCAATCCCAGTCCTTAACATGGCTTGAGATGATTCAAGTCTTTCAACTTGGGGACCACTGAATTAAATATACAAGTGTGTGAGAAGACCCAAACTTGTAGTTTCAACATGTTTTAGTGAAAAGAAACCTGTGCATAGCTGGTATTTTAACTACTTGTAATATTTAGTGGAATAACAGGCTAGAGTAATTGATCAACCTTGTAATTCCAGAACTAAAATGATTCTCTATGAAAGAAGCTGTAAAGATGCTCAACAAAAAATCAGAGTGACTATCAACCATCTGTGCAAATACCCACCCACCAGAGAGAATAAAGGTGCTTAGAGAAACATAAATGTGAAGTGGCCTCCCACATCTATAGAGGCATTCAGAGCCTGAGAAAAAAGCTCCAACAAATTTCACCTCTAGCAGCCTGAGTGGACTATGACAGCTATTCCTAAGGAACAATGCTACAGATTAATAAAGATAGAAAACTAGATGTAATGTAAGTTATGTCCAGGATTTGTCTTTCTTTCTTTCTTGTTTTTTTTTTTTTTTTTTTTTTTTTGAGATGGCGTCTCATTCTGTGGCCCAGGCTGGAGTGCAATGGCACAATCTTGGCTCACTGCAGCCTCCACCTCCTGGGTTCAAGTGATTCTCCTGCCTCAGGCTCCTGAGTAGCTGGGATTACAGGTATGCATCACCACGCCCAGCTACTTTTTTTGTATTTTTTAATAGAGATGAGGTTTCGCCATGTAGGTCAGGCTGGTCTCGAAATCCTGACCTCAGGTGATCCGCCCGCCTTGGCCTCCCAAAGTGCTGGGATTACAGCTGTGAGCCACCGCACCCAGACCAAGATTGGTCTTTCTAACTACCAATTTCAATAATTGACTAGAGAACTCAGAGATAATAAAGATACTACATAATTTTTCTACATATCTCATTTAATGGCTCATTTATAAGCCTACTCTCTGATCTAAGGTCATCCTCCGGACACTTTAACAATAAATAAAGGATGTTTTCCAGATAAAACAAAAGAGAAATCTCAAGTTGCTGGTTAGGCTGTGCAATAAATAGCAGTTATGTCTCCAACTTTTTATCCCTCCAACTTTTTATCCCTCCCTGTATCCATGTCCTTTGTCATGTAGCTTTGCCCTCCTACCATGGGAAGGTTCGTCTGTATGTTAACACCCTATGCCATAACTTGCTTTGGCTAATGCAGTGTTAGTAGAGGGAATGCAAGCAGAGGTTCAAGAGGAATTGTGCATTGCCTTTGCCCTCCCTTGCACTTCTGCCATCGACATGGGGATGTGCCGAGGCTAGCCTTTCATAGGACCAGCGCTGAGTCACCCCAGTCCCACCAGCCTGGATCAGACTGCAGCTAGCCTAACCCCCAGGCATGTGAGCAAACCTAACCAAGGTCAGCAAAGCTTCCTAGCTGACCTCCAGATGGCCACAGACACATGAGCTATCACCATAACCTGACATATACTACAAATGTGAAAAACATATGCTCTCCATGGTCATTGCCTCTAGTAGAGGCGATGGATGATGTTTCTTTGCATGCCCTCATCAAAACACTTTCACAAAGAGAGTTAGAGCTAGTGTAAGTTTCAACAACTACGAAAAGATTGGGGCTCTGACCTGCAAGAGCTTCCAGGTCTGTTTATCACACCAAATGATGATGGTCTTCAAATCCTATAGAGTTATTTGAAGGTGCCCCTTATATGATGATATTCCTGTTTTAGTTCTGCCTTAAATCATTTTTGATATTAATTAATTATTCTGTTGGGAACACTGCCATATTAACACCCTGGATCTTGACAAACAAGTGTGTCCTCAGATCTCATTACATAGGATCTGTGAGGTAAGAGTAATGACATGTCTTTCAGGGACTGGTGGAGGGACTCATCCCAGCAATATATTACATCAATAAATGGTTCTTTGCTATCTAAATTGGACCTAACCAAGCCGAGAAGAACAATGTCTGATGAACGCTCTTCCCCTGCCCGCTAGATAAGAGAGAAGAAAGCCTAATAGATCTCTCACATCTCTAATTCCTATGATTTGGATCCCAGTAATGAAATGAGAAAGAAGCTCTGTGCATCATTTTTAATCTAAGCCTTTATTCCAAAGAAAGGTCCCTGAGGAGTTAATGTCATGTGACTAAGTAATTAGATCTCCATTGCTTAGCAAGAATTCTATACCAAAGGCAGGATAATTCTATTAGAAAATGAAACCACGATATCATACAGTTCTGAGGCCACTAAATTTGTATTTAATTATCCAGGTAATGTAATTATGCAATCAGTTTTAATCTGATATCAAGAGGAAAAGTTCTTGGTTATTTTTTGGGGGGTTTTTTTGTTTGTTTGTTTGTTTTGCAAGGTTTTGTGAAAGGGCCATGCAATTAACGTGACATACTTAATTACCAGAATGTAAAGATATCTTTGCAAGAATATATTCCCATCCAAGCATGTACATTATATTAGTTGCTTAGATCCTTGCTATTCCTCATGTATTTGTGGCTTCTTATCTTATAATGATCTATAATTAGCCCCATGATGGAACAAAGACCTTAGCACTGTATTGAAAAGCTCAATTTCCACAGTACTCCACAGAACAAGAGAGGAACAATGAAGATTCAGAAAGGAATTTAGATTCCCTTAAATGTTCATAAGAAAAAGTTTTTAAAAATCTATCCAAATCATGAAAACCCATCCGAGACACATGTTTTAAAACCCCTTACAAGTGCCACCAAAGTAAGATTCTTTCCTTATAACTTATGATCCCTGAAAGATACAGATTTTTAGAGTAAACTGGATTCTTAGGGCTAATGCTTGCTGTTGTACTAAAATGGTTATTCAAATGCCATTTTATTTAAGGCACACCTCTATCACATAAACAATGTTTCCCTACATACTTTATCTTCTTCAATTGTTTCTTTAAGATTTTAGGTTTTTGCACAGTGGCCTTGTGCTACCTGTGTCTTTAAGCTGAGAGTGTAGTGGCTTTCAAGGCACTGGTAGCACAGGTAAGAACTTACGTGCCTTCTGGTAAGCCTTCGTTTTCCTAATCTTGAACTGTGAAACTTTCCAAAGTCCTCCACTGTCACTCTTGAAATTAAGCAAGTCTACTAAAAATTTCACTTGCAATCAGAAACTATCCTTCTGTGTTGTTTCTCTTCACTTGTTTATCCCTTTGGCCAATAGCTGTGCAGACTATTTTGTTTCCCAGCACGGGCAGAAGCTTGATGTGTGGTTGTTATTACTTAACGTTGTTTGAAACTTTGTTCCTGGAGAGTGAACATTCAAGATAAGTGAGCTGGAAATGTAGGCGGGGGCGGGGATGTGTCAATTGCTGATGGGAAAACTGGGGAATGGAGCAATTCTGTGACTGAGTTGGGGCCAGATGCATCTTTTTTATAGTGAGAATAGAAGCTTGCTGGCGTGGTGGTTGGGAAATGAATTAGTTTTCTATTACTGTAAAATGAATTACCACAAACTTAGTGGTTTACAACATAACAAATTTGTCATCTCATAGTTTCTGCAGGTCAGGGTCCACTGGGCAGAAATCTTAGCATCAGCTAAGGCTGCAGCTCTTATCCAGGTCTTGGAGTCCCCTCCAAGCTCATTGATTGTTGAATTCATCTCCTTGCAGTTGCAGAACTGAAGTCTCCATTTTCCTGCTAGCTGATGGCTGGGGACCACTCTCAACAACTAGAGGGTGTCCACAGTTCCTTGCCATGTGGCCCCCCACAGGTTGTTCACACCATGGATATTTTCTGTCTTCCAGGACAGCTGGAACACAACTCTGTATTTCTCTTCTGTGATCTACCAGAGAAAATGCTCTGCTTTTAAAGGGCTCGGGTGATTCGTTAAGGCTCACCTGGATAATCCCCTTCTCTTTAGGTCATGTGATATGGAACCTTAATTATATCTACAAAATCCCTTTAAAATAATATCTATATTAGGCCAGGTGTGGTGGCTCACACCTGTAATTCTAGCACTTTGGGAGGCCGAGGTGGGCAGATCACCTGAGGTCCAGGGTTGGAGACCAGCCTGGCCAACATGGCAAAACCCCATCTCTACTAAAAATACAAAAATTAGCAGGGTGTGGTAGCGAATGCCTGCAATCTCAGCTACTGGAGAGGGTGAGGCAGGAGAATCGCTTGAACCCGAGAGGTGGAGGTTGCAGTGAGCCGAGATTGCGCCACTATACTCTGGCCTGGGCAACAGAGTGAGAACCATGAGGCTCCGTCTCAAAAGTAAATAAATATATAAATAAATAATACTACCTGTATGAGTGTCTGATAGAATACCTGAGAGAAAGTGTGTGTGTGTGTGCGTGTGTGTGCATACCAGGGGCTGGGAAACTTGGGGGCCATGTTAGAATTCTGCCCACCACAGTGGACCTGCCAGGGCCTCAATTTCCTCTTTGAAATTACTGTGGCACTTGAAACCTTCTCAGGAGAAAGTCATTCCTTTGGGCTTAAGCTTCATATTTCTGAGTGTCTTATAAAATTACAGTCATGTATCCCTTAACAATGGGGATGCACTTGGAGAAAAGTGCTGTTAGGTCATTTCATTATTGTGCGAACATCATAGAGAGTACTTACACCAACTTACATGGTATAGCCTCCTACACACCTAGGCTATGTGGCATGGCCTATTGCCCGTAAGCTCCAAACCTGTACAGTAAGTTACTGTGTTACTGTGCTGAATACTGTAGGCAATTGCAATGCAATGGTAAGTATTTGTGTATCTAAACACAGAAAAGATACAGTAAAACTATAGTATAAATGACATAAAATGTCACACCCATTAGGGCAACTCCATTATAATTGTCTGGGACCAACACTATATACGTAATGTGTCACTGACCGAAATGTTCTTATGCAGCACATGACTTTGCTACAACTACTTCCGTAATACCGGTTTTGAGCACCTGATATTTGCTAGGCACTATGTATTATCTTATTTAAATTTTCACAGCAGCCCTGTGAGAAAAGTGGTATTATTCCATTACGTAAATGGGGAAACTGAGGATCAGAGAAATAAAAGCACTTGCTCAGAGTTACATAACCATTCACAGATGAGGTTGGTGTTTACATCCAGGGCTATCTGACACCAAAGTGCTGGTTTTTCTCACATACTCCTCTACCTGTCTATCAGTCAGTGTTCTAACAAAAGAAGCACAGCACCCTCAAAGAGGTATAATCAAAAGGAGCTTAAATAAGAGATTATTTTTAGAGGTGTGAGCAGGATTAAGAAAATCAACAAGAGGAGAGAGTACCTGAGGGCTAGGAGTAGCAGGAAGCCATGACCACCTATAGGCCTGGAGGGACAAGGAGTGGGAATAGAAATAACAGAACCTAGAGAAAGCTGTAGCCAGGGAGGAACCCAACCCTTGACAAAACCTGGCCCTTCTTGGAGAGGGGCTGAAACAAATAACCTAATTCTCTCATCTGCCTCCAATTTCTTGTTAGTGTTTTTCATTGGCCAAACCAAACTCGAAGTTAGAGGACAAGAGAACGCAGGTGATTCAGTCCACTGGAGTCAGGCTCTGGGGGCACTGAGCAGGACAGAGTAGGATGGAGGGAGGTTCTAGAAAGACAAGTGGAGAATAACCAGAATAATCCATAAAAATGCAGGTACCCCTGCAGGGGCAATGCATGGCAAGCTTCTTGAGGCCAAAGTCTCTGTCTGATGTTTTTTCCTCTTAATATAATTTATAGAGACAAATACAGATGCTCAACTTACAATGGGGTTAAGTATCAACAAACTCATCCTAAGTTGCAAATATCAGAAGTGGAAAATGCATTTAATACACTTAAATTACTGAACATCCTAGCTTAGCCCAGCCTACCTTAAAAGTGCTTGGAATATTTACTTTAACTGACAGATGGACAAAATCACCTGACACAAAGCCTATTTTATAATAAAGTGTTGAACATCTTATGCAATTTATTAAATACTGTATTGAAGTGAAAAGCAGAAGGGTTGTATGGGAACCTAGAGCTCCCACTGAATGAGTTTGGCTTTCAAACCATTATGAAGTCAAAAAATCATAAGTCAAACAGTCTGTACTTAAGACTTGACTTATCAGTAGTTAATATCTTGACAGGTGTACTAGGTTGCTAGGGACACCATAACAGAATGCAACAGGCTGAGTGGCTTAAACAACAGAAATTAATTTTCTGACAGTTCTGGAGGCTAGAATTCCAAGATCAAGGTGTCAGCTGGTTTGGTTTCTTCTGTGGTCTCTCTCCTTGGCTTGCAGGTAGCTGCCTTCTTGCTGTGACCTCACAAGGTCTTTTTCTGTGCGCGTGCATTCCTGATGTCTCTTTGCGTGTCCACATTTCCTTTCATAATGACACCAGACATATTGTAACAGGGCCCACCCTAATGGCCTCATTTTAACTTAATCACCTCTTTAAAGACCCTACCTCCAGATCCAGTCTCATTCTACGGTACTGTGAGTTAGGGCTTCAACCTGTGAGCTTGCAGAGGGGCACAATTTAGCCCATAACAGGGTTGGCTTATGAGACTAATTTCTGATTAGCTAAATGAGAATGGAAAAGGTAAGTTGAAATTGGAGGAGAGGCAGGGGAAGGAAATAGCCATAGTGTTTTGCTCAAGAGAACACTTCTGAAGTATGCTTTGGTTTAGGGGACTCTCCCTGCCCATGGGCAGTATTCAAGCACTGATGGGGTAGGAGTGAGGCAACATCACGGACAAGGACCCTAATAGGCAGGAGATGCTTATTTTCTAATTTTGCCTAGAAATACACTACCTGGACCCCATAGTTATATAGAGCAATAATTTGAACTACGTTTTCTAAAAGAAGAATGCCCTCTGACGTAAGACGGACCAAGAAATCATTAAAATCAAATGATGTCAAGTCCACCTGTGATCATGAAAACAGAATCAAATACCCCAGCAGTGACTCTCAATTCTCCCTATGCATCAAACTCTGTTATCAAACTTTAAGAAATAAACATATAGAGACTTGGCCTTTATCCCCAGGGATTCTGATAGAGTAAGTCTGGAGTGGGGTCTTGTATATTTTTTACAGTTCCATAGATGATTCTAGTGTCCAGCCATGGTTAGGAGACACTGGCAAATCTTCACACAGTGGAGTTGTCTATATGTGCAATTGAACACAGGTGAATTCAACTCCAAGAGCTCAGAGAGAAATGCAAGTTTGAGAATGCCAGGTATTTTCTGTAACCATGCAACTCATGGCACACAAGCCATGGAGTACGTGTGACCAGGAGACTGAAGCAGGGAACCGACTTTCCTGTGATGGCCAGAGTGTGAGTGCTGCCACGCCAACTGTGAGAGGCTGATGTTTTAGGTAGATATTTTTGTACATCATGGTTCTTAATTCAAGCCAACAACTTCATCTGGTACTCAATTGAAGAAACAGCAATTCCTATTCCAATTTTAGAAGAGAGATTGTCTAGGTTGGCCTTATTCAGAAATTGGTAAATCAGAATTCAGCAAGGCCCCTTTCAAGAGATTTTTAAGCCTGATTTTTGACTGTATGAGAATTACTCCTTAAAAGCTAACTTTAGAGTCTAATCTCTGTGCAAGATGTAATTCCACTGTATTAATTTCACATACCTTGTAAAAAGGAGCATTCCAACATTGCTTTAAACTGAGTGTTCTAAACTATTTTATTCCTCCAACATAGCATGAATATTTAATAAGTGCTTACTATGTATGAGGATTGCATGAACAAGACACAGAACTCCCCACCTTTATAGGGTTGCATTATCATTGTGGAGAAAGGGATGAAAACCAAATAATATATTGTACATGAGGTGGTTAAAAGTAGACTAAGGAAAGGCCGGGCGCAGTGGCTCACGCCTGTAATCCCAGCACTTTGGGAGGCCAAGGCGGGTGGATCACGAGGTCAGGAGATTGAGACCATCCTGGCTAACACGGTGAAACCCTATCTCTACTAAAAATACAAAAAATTAGGTGGGCGAGGTGGCGGGCGCCTGTAGTCCCAGCTACTCGGGAGGCTGAGGCAGGAGAATGGTGTGAACCCGGGAAGTGGAGCTTGCAGTGAGCCCAGATCATGCCACTGCACTCCAGCCTGGGCGACAGAGTGAGACTCTGTCTCAAAAAGAAAAAAAAAAAAAAAGTAGACTAAGGAGTGGTCAGGAGGTAGCAGGAAAATGAGAAGAGTGCAGCCTCCTGGTAGCCAGTACAGAAAGCGTTTCAAGAAGGAAGGAAAGATCAAATGTTTGGGATCAGATGTTCGTGTCAGGCAAGTAACAGGAGCACCTGGAGTTGACCACTGGATTTGGCAACAAGAAGGTCATGACGACCTTGACAGAGGCAGTTCTGAAGGAGCAACAGGAATAAGAGGGTCTGACTGAAGGGGATTCAGAGAGAAACACTGTGTAGTAGACACTCTTAAGAGGAAATATGCATTTTTTTAAATGTCCACTTTCAATTCAAGGCTGGGACAAACTCCATATGTGAAGTGATGTGTGAAGGGGAGAGGACAGGTTGGTTCACCAATGTGGGCTGATCTAGACCAAGGCACTGTGACCTTGGGATCTATCTCCCCATTCTCCCTTCAAATGCCCTTTTCCACTGTCCCTTTCCCTTCAAGGTCTACTGATCGTTGGTTCAAATCCTGCTTGATACCACCTCTAGCAAAGCACAAATCACTTCATTTCCTCTTATGTATTTGCACTGTGAGCCTTATTGCAAAATGAGATGTAAGACATGCTGTCTCTCACTTTGCGAGGATGTCTTGCATTTGCAGCAGGAAGGAGAGGCTTTCCAGGTCAAGGAATCTTCCCAATGACTCCTCAAATCCAGCAGTATCTGCAGCTGCCCATGCGGCCTGTGGATAAGGCTCAGCTTGCTAAAGCAAGCCTTAAGTGTTTCTAAAAAAGGAAAACCAAAATGAACTCAAACAGAGAGGAACAACCTAACAGGTTTCTTCCCCGAGTGACAGGGAGGAGGTAGCAGGCTTCATCTTTCCTCCTCTGAGAGGCACTAATGCTTTAGGGCCTCAAAGAATGCCCCAATTTATACAATTCACTTCTACAGTATTAAGCCTGAATGGCATTTGGTGGCAGATAAAGTCGCTCTGTGTCACACAGTGGAAGGCTGTGTGGCCAGATCTTGTTTAGCATTACATTTAAAACCTGGAAATCAAATGATATGTCCAGATAACTTCTGTGGTAAGCCCCAAACCAGTTATGCTTCAGGTTAAGCCTCTGCATTTTTAAACAACATGCCTTTTATTCTCTCTAGGCCAATAGTCGGACCTTCCTGCCAGCAATATCAAATAGCAAGAGGCTGAATGTACCCTCTGTGTGTGCATTAAAGGATCAACAGCCGAAGGAGGCAGTGCCTCTCTGCTGAGAAAATCTCCATTTTTGATATCTCTCCTCTACAAACACATCAATCAAAATAGCTCATTTCCTCTTGATTTCTGGAGTGATTTTCTAATTCTTAAAATTTTACAAACAAAAACTAAACAAACCTAAAACATCCCATCACCCTGAGCAAACAGAGCTCTTAGTTTTCTGAATTTCTTTTTCTTATATCTCACTCTCGAACAGACCTTTCCTTGTTGAAGGATGTCCTCTTATAACATCTTGCTTCTCAGGGTCTCAGAGAGTTTGAGTGCACTAGGAAAATGGACAGACCTTCCTGGTGGCTTTCCGGGGCAAGAAAATAATCCCATCTTGGCTGCAAGGCAGAAAAGTAACACGATTTGTTTATGTTATTGAATCTTCATGTTATTGCCAAGGAAACCGGGGTCTACGAGACAATGCAATGTCTTGAGCAAACTTGGAGACATACTCATAAGGCTGAGGGGGCTTGTGATGATGTATGTCCCCTGTGTATGAATCCTATTTCCTTGGGAAAAAGATCTGGCCCTCCCTTCTGCCTCCCGTTAAAGCATCTCCTGTTAGGCACATGTGATCATGGTCATACCAGGCACCAGGAGAAGCCTTTAAGCATCTACCTTGGTTTCCTGTGGGCAGTGGAATCAGCTTCCATTTATGGTCATGGCTTATGAAGGAGTAGCTAAGATTTCCTTCTGCACATGCTCCCCTGAAGAAATACTTGATTCAGAGAAGAAAAAGTATAAGCTGGGACACTGAGCACATTTCAATCCACTGGGGACAGGGACACACAATTTCTAGAACTCCACTATGCATCATTTTATTACTTTAGAAGTAAAAGAAGAATTTTTTTCGTCATGCAAAAAAATGTTGCGGTAGATTCTCTTGCTAAAAGAGTCATTTAAATATTACTGGTCACGTCACATTGTAGTTGTTTGGAAATAATTATATCCATATCACAGACAGTAAATAATAGATGTGCGTTCACTAACATTTTCTTCATGTTCTGTTTTAATATGGCAAACTTAGAAGTAATTTAATCTCCCAGTAAATTGAAGTGGTGGGGGGTTCTTCACACAGAAGACTGCAAGTTATTAATTCCGGGCAGTCTTCATCTTGTACAATTAGTCACTGTTTGCAGCTGGAAATGTTTTATTAATTTTCCATAGCAGTTGATTTTCCACAGTTTTCTCAGTTTAAATTAAGCAGTAAGAGCTGCTGTTTCTTCTTAAATAAATTTTCTTTCCACAAAAATACATGCCTCTGGCTATGTCAATTTTCCCATTTGATTAAAGTGCCAGCAGGCAATTAATAACTTAATGCATTTTAAAGTACTTTTGGAAAAAGTAATTTGAATAGCCAAACTTGTGTATTTGAATGGATTGTTACAGAAGATTTAATAGGCATTGGAAAATCCTGGAACCTTGGGAAGGACGAAATGAGGCCCAGAAACCATGTCTGGGGACCTGTGGGGTGGTCTTCATGAAACGCCCACCATGAAAGGCTTTCAGCTCCAAGAAAGGCACTGGCACTCACACTTGGGGGGCTGATGACTGCCACTGTCCAGGAGGCTAAAGGAAGAAAGGCAAACTCAAAAAAAGACAACCACGTGAGTGTACGGCAGACTCAGGGCTATGATGATATGGTCTGAGGAGGAAAGTGTCTAGGGAAAGCCATCTAAAAGCCAGTGAGACAACATGAGTAAGCCTTGAAGACACAATGCTCAGTGAAATAAGTCAGACACAAAAGGACAGATATATGTTGCACCTGTATGAGGTTCCCAGGATCACCAAATTCACAGAGATAAAAAGTAGAATGGTGGTTGCCAGGGGCTGGTGGGAGGAGGGGATGGGGAGTTAGCATTTAAGAGGGATAGAATATCAGTTTGGGATGATGAGAAAGTTCTAATGGATAGCCGTGATGGTTACACAGCAATGTGACTGTACTTGATGCTACTGGGTCACACACTGAAAAAGGGTCAAAATTGTAACTTTTATGATAAACATATTTTACCACAATTTTACAAAAAGCAAAAAAAAGCAATGAAGCTTATTCTTACATTCATGATGTCATCACATTCATGACTCATAGTATTATCTGTAGTGAGAATTAGCAGCTTCTGCCTGGCAGTGGCATCTCCAGCTGACCTCCATTTAACTGACTCAGAGGCTCCACCCACACTCCCTTCCAGCTGTAGAACATTTTCCACTGAGGGTCCGGCAAGCTGAAAGCTCAGCATCAGTGCCTACGCTCAGGCGTTCTGCTCCCCCTGGTTTGCTGTATGCCTCCTGAGATTCAGCTAGAATTGTTTCTGATATGGTTTGGCTGCCTCCCCCCCAAATCTCATCTTGAACTGTAGTTCCCATAATGTCCATGTGCCGTGGGAGGGACCCAGCGGGAGGTAATTGAATCATGAGGGCAGTTACCCTCATGCTGTTCTCGTGATAGTGAGTTCTCACGAGATACGATGGTTTTATAAGGGGCTTTTCCCCTCTTCCCTCCCCCCTGCTTCACTCTGCACTTCTCCTTGCTGCCACTGTGTGAAGAAGGACGTTTGCTTCCCCTTACACCATGATTGTACGTTTCCTGAGACCTCCTGAGCCATGCTGAGCTGTGAGTCAATTAAACCTCTTTCCTTTATAAATTACCCAGTCTTGGGTATATCTTTATTAGCAGTGTGAGAATGGACTAATACAGTTCCCAAACCTGTTCACACCTGGTTATTTTAATTATGCAATTTTATTAAATATTATGTAAGCTGATGAAATGTGAGCTCACAAAGATAAAGAGTTGTTTTTATGAAAACCAAGTTGAATACCTTCGTAAAACCTGATAAAGGTGAGCCCTAAAAAAATATTGCAGATATACTAGGTATAGACAAAGTAAAGTTAAAGCTTGTGGGAAAATCATAAAAACTTCAAAAGGATTCTGAACTTCGGTTGCTTTACAGGTGTGTCTAGGTTTTTACTCCACTTGAAAGAGACTGAAAGTGGAAATCATGCATGAGGTAATATGGCCCTGTTTTATGCCAGTGTGATGACTGGAGCTTCAGCAGAGTCATATGCAACAGTAAGGCCTTGACTCACTGCCCAATTGCATTGGATAAAATAACTTTCGCCAAACTTTCAAGCGTCGGAGCAGAGCTAACCAATATTAATTTACATGTCAAAGCCAATCACTTGGTAGTAACTAATTAGCATGTTGTGTTGAGAAGTATCCTGAAATTACATCTGGACTCAGTAAGCAGGAGTCCAGATGAACAATGTTTTCCCAGGGGCGTTCAAGGGAATAACGTGCCATATATTCACCATGACAGATCTGGAAAAAGATAGATAAGCACAAATTTAAAACCAAACATTAGCTGCTATTTTTTTTAACTTCCTGCCGGATCTAAGCCCAAGTCTACTTTTATTCTCACAAAATGGCATAAGTCATCCAAAGCACCCTTGTTACTTCCAACCGTAGAACTACTTACTCATGATCAGAATGAAATGCCCTTTGCCTTATAGAAGAGCCAACCAGGTTTCACAGATCCTGTCGACCGACCCCAAGACTCTTTGCTAGAAAATTATATACTATACACAAATCATCTTTCTAAAGAAATGTCAACGATGTTGACAATTGTGTTGGATTTCTTTTGAAGAGTCCACTGTTAGGGACTAGCCAGTTAATTAGCTAACTGCTTTCAGTTAACTGCTTGAAGAAAGGTGTAAAGTGCTTTTAAGAAATGTTCTGAAGAATAACATTTTATGTCTGGGAGGAGGTGTCAGATTACTTTTCTTGCACTGAACTGATATGTTTCTGACAGCCCTTACGTAGATATTGGATCATGTTCCTGGTCTCAGGAGAGAAAGGAATGGTGATTTATGTTGTGGGTATCAGTTTTTCACACATCTTACAGTGTGATATGCACCAGCTGAGGGCTTCAATTCACTTAGTGAAATAGGAAATGGCTGCTGCCTTGAACTGGTTTTTAAAGTCAAGAAATAATAGAATTAGCGCCAGCACTAGCGATTGCTGAGAACCTGAAGGTGAGTTAATGTGCCATGTTTACTATCAAGCATCAGAAAGTCAGTCTGGGTTTGCGTTTTACAGAACTTCTGAGAGGAGAAAGAAGAATTTAAAAGTGTCAAATGATTTTCCCCCTCAGGAAACTTCTTTTATTTAGGCTTCTTCTCATTTTTTATGCCTTGTTTCTTTGGCCATTCAATTTAAGCATGTTTTGTTGTTGTTGTTGTTTTATAGGTTTTTGTACAAAAGGGGTGCTATTAGCTATATCTCAGTGTATCAACAAGTTTCTAAGTTCTAGGTCTCTGAGAAAATCCGTTGCAGCTTTTCTCGCCTTAAAAAATTTTAGTAACTTAATAGATAACAGAACTGTAATGAACTACAAAAAGGAGCTGTATCTGTTAAGATTAGCTTTGGCTGCATGTAATAGCATGGCCTAAACAAACAAAGGCTTAAACGAGATGGAAGTATTTTTCTTTCACACATAATAGTAGTCAAGACCATAACATCATGTTGTAAATCTCAAATATGCACTATAACATTTATTTTAAAAAAAATGAAGTCAAGGGAAGGCAATCCAGGGCTGATACAGCGCTCCATGGTCATCAGGGACTAGATATGCTAGCTTGCTGCCCTGCCATCATTTGTGTTGTGTTCCACAGTGGCTGCTCAAGTCCCAGGAGTCATGTTCAAGAAAAGAAGAGTGCACCCCCTCCCTTTGAGGGCACTTCCCAAAAGTTGCATGCAACATTCCCTTTTATATATCATTGGCCAGACTGTAATCATTTGGCTATGCCTAACTGCAGGGGAGATTGAACAGCATATCTTTTGAGTAGATGACATGTCTAGCTAAAAATTAGGATTTTTTTTTACTAAAAAAAAAAAAAAAAAAATGAATATTGGAGGTAAATAGCATTCTTGTCCCAGGGAAGCATTCCTAATCTATGAGAACAATTTTAGAGAAGCCAACTTTTATACTTACCTTCCAAGTTCCTTTGAAGATATTATGAAGCTACATACATATTGGGGTAGATGGATCCTTCGAGAGATTCAGCCTGTAATTTCTGCACTAGAATTTTGTTTGTAAAGTACTTATGCTCCTGTCGCCACCACCATCTTCCTACCAGCCGTGAAATGGTTTGTCTGTTTCAAGGAGGCAGGTTTAGAAATCTTTGGCAAGTTTTATCTTACTGTGCTTTGCAGGGGAGTCCCAAATCATCTGTGTCCTACCACTCTATTCCCAGAAATTTTCTAAAGAAGAAATCAATGGTCTCTTATTTTGCAACCCTAAAAATGAAAAGAAAGTAATACAAATTGCCATCTATTTGTTGAAAAAGTATAGAAGTCAAGTGATTAAATGTAGAATCTAGGCAGGTTGCCATTTCTTTCTGCTACCTTTGAGTGCTGGGGTTTGTTTTTTCTATGTTGGGTATTCTTCCTTCCTTTCTTCCTCCCTCTTTCTCCTTTATTCCTTCCTTCCCTAACTCATCACAAAAGAAATTCATCAGCGTTAGTGCACGATCCTGACAAATGCAAAGGCTCCCATCTCTGATTTTTGGTTGTCTATGCAAGAGAATGCCCACGGTTTGGGCAGTGGGTGGGAGCAGCTCTCTGCTGCAGGCTCTGGCATTAGGCCACCCATCCAGGTATTTTCCATTGCCCCTGTCCCTATTCCATTGCCAGCTATGGCTAATTTAGGAAAAGCATCTCTTTTCTGACTTTCCTAAGGCTTTTTCCTCTGGCGTTGTGCCTCTGCCAGTTTCCACTGAGCTTCCTTGCATTGATTCCCAAAGACATCATCAATATCTAAGCTTCTCCCTTTATTCTGTGGCTTGCAGTTGTTAAGCATGGGGCAACTTTTCTGAAAAGTTAAGTGGAAAAGGTGAGTTAGTCTGTTGGATATATAATGCCCTTTACTCTTGGTTAAGGAAAAGAGCGTTCTAAGCAATAATTTTAAATCCTCTTCAATGAGTACCTTGAAGCAATGAAAGGAGTAGGAAAAAGCAAGCTTGGTGGGCAGCGTTAAGCAATTACCACTGAAAATTATTTAAGCTTAAATAACTAAAATAATTTATTTTATAAAATCACACGAAGTAATAGAAAGGATTCTGCATGGTCAATTTGCTTTCTCATGCAGCAATTGAAGAAGTAAGCAAAAATGTTGAATTCTAAAAGTCCCAACTTAGTGAATTAATATAGATTTGGGAGTAGCATTAAATATTTGAAGACGATGATGAGTCATGGCTGCACTGGATTGGCAAATGGGATTAAATGATTTTGAGTGATGCAAAAACCTAATACAATGAAATCAATGAGTCTTGCATGAGGATGACTTCTCTCCCACTTCTTCTGCCGTAAAATGAATACTTTCCCGTATTATAGAGAACCACTAGAGCACAATGATGAAGAACATGGGCTCTGGAGCCAGACTGCCTGAGTTTGAATTACATCCTGCCACTTACATTCTTGGGTAAGTTAACTGAGCGCTCTGTACCTCAGTTCCCTCATTATTAAATGGAGACAATGTGTCAGTTGCTATTGTAAGTGCTTAGCATAGGGCCTTGTATGCAGGAAGCACTATCTGAGATATTTCTATCTGTTACACATGCATTCTTTGCTCTGCCTTTGCCCCAGATGTCTTTGGGACTGTGAGCTCTGGACAAAGGACATTCATCAGCTTGCTGGATGCAGAGGTCCTCACAGCAGGAAGCTCATATTCCATTGTTCCCCATCATTCTTGGAGTGTGGGGAAAATCATGCATGGTATGCTAGGGAAGGGGAAGTGTCTTCTCATCGCACTCTTACTGTTCAGGATGTTCCTATTATGTGAAGAAGTTCACCGGCTGCCTCTTCTTGCCTTTAGGAATCCATTCGATAAAGACTGATTGAGCATCTGCCATATGCCTGCCCCTGGTGAAGCACTGGTGATATTGAGATTGACAGGCACTGCCTGATCTAGGGGCCACAGTGAGACACACAGCATGAGACAAGCAAATAGAGGCAAGCACACACTGTCATGAGAGCCCAAGTGATACACCAACTGGGCTTTAGAGGGATCAAGAAAGGCTTTGCCCAGAAGGTGACATATTTAATTGAATGTTATACAGTTGATGGAATTTTCCAGATAGACAAGAAGGGGTATGGCAGAAGAAACCAAGTACCAAAGTTCCCAGATGTGACACTTGGGGAACAGGTCATGTGCTATGGATCTTACTCTGGTATTAGGGTATCCCTCTGTCAAGTATGTGATTGGTCTATTTGGCACCTTTCTAGTGAAGATGAGAGAGTACAAGAGTGGTGAGTGGAACACGGGCTAGACCACTTCCTACTGGCTCCCAGGCTGGAGCACCACATGCTTTGATCCTGCACTATGGCTCCTGCAGCTCTTTGTTACAATGTGTTGTTGTCTTTCTCCTTGAGGTCAAGGACTCCATCTGACTCTTCTCTATATATAACCCCTGGAACAGCATCTCAGATTGGAGTTCTCAAACCACCTGCATCAGAATCATATGGGGGCCCATGTTTAAAAACACAGATTCCCACCTACACCCAGCTCTACTGAATCAAATGTAAGAGAGTGAGTGCTGGAAGTCTTCATTTTTAATAAGGATCTGGGGTAGAAATAAACTTTTGTAAACATATTTTGCAGCTAATTCTAATGCACATTTTAGTAAGGAAACCACTACTATAGGACCTAGTAGACAGCCTAGCATATTATAGATGTTCAATAAAAGTTTAATAAATGAAAGATCAAGTTAATATTTTGGAGGAGAATGTGATGCAGACAGGGCAGAGGAATGGAAAGGCCTCCACATAGGACAATGGGCAGCTTCTTCCACCAAAGGAAGGGTTGAGCTCCTCATGGGGAAGCTGGGATGATATGGGCCATGCTGAGGGCTCTGCTCCCCAATGAGGGTTCTAGATGGAAACTATGACTCAGAGCCCTCTTCTGCCCATTGTCCCCATCTCCTGTTTCTGTCCTTGCCCTCCACATGGCAGCTTTTCCATAGTTGCTTCTACAGGGCAGAGTCAGCCACACATTCATCTTCACAGCCCCAGTGAGCACAGAGCAGGCATCACTTACAACTTCGAGGCTCGAAGTGGCTACTTCCACCCTGGTTTCTAACACTCCTTTGTATGCCTTTTAAAAAAAAGAATATATATATGTGTGTGTGTGTATATATATTTAGATATGTATCTGCAACTTAGGTGGAGGTGGAGGTCATTATTCTAAGTGAAGTAACTCAGGAATGGAAAACCAAATACATTATGTTTCATATATACATATGTGTTATGTTATTTATATATGTTATACATATATCATTTCAATAGCTTTTGGGGTACAAGTGGTTTTTGGTTACATGGTTCAATTACATAGTGGTGAATTCTAAAATTCTAATGCACCCAAGTAGTGTAGGTTATACCCAATATGTAGTTTTTTGTCTCACATCTCCTCTTACCCTCCTCCTTCTAACTCTCCAAAGTCCATTTTATCACTCTGTATGCCTTTCATACCCATAGCTTAGCTCCTACTTATAAGTGAGAACATACGGTATTTGGTTTTCCATTCATGAGCTACTTCAGTTAGAATAATTACCTCCAGCTCCATCTAAGTTGCTGCAAAAGACATTATTTTGTTCCTTTTCATGACTGAGTAGTATTCCATGGTGTATATATACACCGTATCTTCTTAATCCACTCATTGGTTGATGGGCACTTAGATTGGTTCCATATCTTTGCAATTATGAATTGTGCTCAATAAACAGACATGTGCGTGTGTCTTCATGTAATGACATCTTTTCTTTCGGGTAGATACCTAATAGTGGGATTGCTTGATTGAATGGTAGATCTACTTTTAGTTCTTTAAGGAATCTCTATACTGTTTTCCATAGAGGTTGCACTAATTTATATTTCCACCAGCAATGTATACCCATTCCCTTTTTACCACATCCACACCAACATCTATTGTTTTTTGACTTTTACATAATGGTCATTCTTGTAGGAGTAAGGTGGTATCTTATTGTGTTTTGAATTTGCATTTCCCTGATCATTAGTGATGTTGTACATTTTTTCATGTTTGTGGGCCATTTGTATGTCTTCTTTTGAGAAATGTCTATTCGTGCCATTTGCCCACTTTTTGATGGAATTATTTGGTTTCATTTTCTCTTTCTTTCCTTTCTTTTCTTTCCTTTCTCTCTTTCTTTCTTTCCTTTTTTTTTTTTTGGTTTCATTCTTGTTGCCCAGGCCGGAGTGCAATGGCACCATCTCGGGTCACTGCAAACTTCGCCTCCCATGTACAAGCGATTCTCCTGCCTCAGCCTGCTGAGTAGCTGGGATTACAGGCGCACACCACCATGTCTGGCTAAGCTTTGTATTTTTAGAAGTGGCAGGGTTTCACATGTTGCCCATGGCTGTTCTCGAACTCCTGACCTCAGGTGATTCACCTGTCTCAGCCTCCCAAAGTGCTTGGATTACAGGCGTGAGCCACTGTACCCGGCCTATTTGTCTTTTTTTCTTGCTGATTTGAGTTCCTTGTAGATTCTGGATACTAGTCCTTTGTCAAATGCATAGTTTGCGAACATTTTTTCCCATTCTGTGGGTTGTCTGTTTACTCTGATGATTATTTCTTTTGCTGTGCAGAAGCTTTTTAGTTTAATCAGGTGCCATTTATTTATTTTTGTTTTAATTGCATTTGCTTTTGGGGCTTTAGTCATGAATTATTTGCCTAGGCCAATGTCCAGAAGGGTTTTTCCAAGGTTATTTTCTAGAATTTTCATGGTTTCAGGTCTTAGATTTAAGTCTTTGACTCGTCTTAATTTTTTTTATAAGGAAAGAGATAGGGATCCAGTTTCATCCTCCTACATGTGGCTGGCCAGTTTTCCCAGCACCATCTGTTAAATAGTCTACCCCTATTTTTACAAAGGAAAGAATATTTCTTCAGGCCTCTGCAGAAAAACAGATGAATTAGCCATAATTTTCAACAAGTGGTAACAGATAAATATATTGCAAATTCCAGGTAATAGCCTTGTAATTTAACAGAGTCCTTCCAAAGCCATGGTTCTCAAACTTAGCTGCACATTGGAATCACCTGGGGCGGCTTTCAAACTGATGCCTGCTGGGTCCTACCTCCCCAGAGATTCTGATATTTTATTAGCCTGGGGCACAGCCTGGGCATTGAGGACTTTTTTAACTCCTCAAGGGATTCTGATGTGTCCTCAGGATTGAGAATGACTTCTAGGACACCATCATCTGAGAAATTCTGATGGTAGAGTCTTCAAACATCCTGACAAGTCAGTCCAGGGAAGGGTAGGTGGGGGCAGAAGAGCACCAAACCACATCATCCTGCCCTGAGCTGCCCTAAAGGGTGGCTTAGCAAAGCAGCTGCTCAAGACGCTGCTAAAGTGTCTCTGGAACTGTAAGGAGATGGAGAAAACTAGACCCCCTTTTCAGATAAAGATACGCAACAGGTTGGAAGGAACTCTTAATTAAACAGCTTTAAGTATGAAGCTTTTTTTTTTTTTTTTTTGGGACAGATTCTCGCTTTGTCACCAGGTTAGAGTGCAGTGGCGTAATCTTGGCTCACTGCAACCTCTGCCTCCTGGGTTCAAACGATTCTCCTGCCTCAGCCTCCCCAATAGCTGGGACTACAGGCGTGTGCCACTATGCCCAGCTAATTTTTGTAGTTTTAGTAGAGACAGGGTTTCACCATGTTGGCCAGGATGGTCTCGATCTCTTGACCTTGTGATCTGCCCACCTCAGCCTCCTAAAGTGCTGGGATTACAGGTGTAAGCTGCTGCGTCCGGCCAAGTATGAAGCTTTAAGTAAGCATTCCCAAAGGGCATGCTATGAAGGGCAATGAACTACTGCTAAATTGTCTTCTAAGAAGCATGAACACACTTAATCACAGGAATTTTGTTTTGCTGGGCCAAAATGAAAAGTTGAGGGCCAAAACTGAATTGTCACCAGGAGTTGGTATTCTCCAGACTTCCCTTCTTAAGCCTTCAGCCATTCCTAGATAGTTAGCAAAAATGTAAACAGTATCAGTTTGAAAGGGATCCAAGTTACTAAGTCCTCTTTTCTTAGCCTGGACCTGACCATCAGTTCCTCTACCTCTGAGTAAAAAGGTTCAGGTTCTCTGCAAAGACAGGGCTGTCCAGCCCAGGCTGCTGCTTGATAATAAAGAGGGATGCTCAAAAGCATGCTTCCTTCTGAAATAGCAGTCTTATTATAACTATTATAAAACTTCTAGCCAATTTAGATTAGTTCTTTAATTATGCAATTATAAAATATTTTCACCATGTTTCAGCTTTTTAAATCCCTTGACTGCTGATACTTAAACATTTTTTTAAATGTACTTCTTTTTTAGTCAGTTTTTAACCTTTCTTAACAGATACATAAGTGAAAAGGTGCATTACGTGAAGAGGGATCCTGAGTGAAAAGAAGCATCTTTGTGGCAATTAGTTGGATGACAAGACAATAGACACCTAGAAGCCTGTCAGAGTTCTTGTAATTGCCATCTGAAGTCAGCCTGGTACCTGGATGCAACCACACACAACTAGTGTATTTGCAGGGTCATCATCCATTTGCATGGGGCATTGCCAAAAGGGCATCTTATCCTCACATACCATAAATTACTAAGTAAACCAATTCAACAAGCACTTATTTAAGACCAAGCCTGGGGTAGGTGTCTGGCAGATGTGGCCTTTCCTTTCTAGGTGCTCATAAACTTAATGAGGAGAGAAGGTACATTTCCCCATATGAAGCAGTTATATAGTGAACTATATCTCAGTATTGAGGGATATAGCGAGAACACAGACTTATGTTTTAACTCAGTTCTTTCACCCGCACAATGGGGTGATAGTACTTACCCACAGGGTTGTCACTAAGTCAAATAACTATACATCATTGAAATAAGATATTTAAATACCTGAGTGTATAGTAGCAGCTAAGGAATTGTTGCTTTCTTCCCCTGGCTTAATCAATGAGATTGAAGATCATCTGGTCTAGTATCTTCGTTTTAGAGATAAGGAAACTGAGACTCAGAGGGGCAAAATGACTTGTCCAAAGTCACACAGCTAGAAAGAGGCACAGTTAATAACCAAAATAAGGAATTGTATTTTTCTTTGGATTTCTCAGAAAGGGATTGTCAGGGCTCTTCAAAATTCCACATTGCCCTGTAAAATGAATGTCCCAGAACAATGGCCTGAGGTCGTTTACATGACAAAATACAAGTCCCCCACCTAGCTTTAAAGCCACATTCATCTGTTTTCAGTTGAGAAAGCTGCTAATGGCTCTTACCATGCCTTTCTCAGTTGAAGCATAGAACCAAAACATTTGCAGCCTGAGGATTCCCTCCCACTGTCTGTAGATCAAACACAAACAGAAACAGTGGGAGGCTGTGCCATCTCTAACTGAGAGAATCAATGTCAATGAAACAGACACAATCCCAAAATCTCAAAATAATGAAAACAAAGATATCCAAGTAATAAAATCTGCTAGAATCACAAAGACAACACAACTCCGATCTCAGCTGGCTCAAAGAAAGTGTCCATTAACAAGGGATTAACACAAGGGAAGTACACAACCAGTCAATAGGAAATGAAAACATTTCACACAGCCTAGTCGCTTTTGAGCCCACCCCAGGATTATGGATGAGGGTGTGTTGAGATAGTGTGGTTCTGACTAGAGAGAGTTTCCAGAAACCATCAGCCGTGTACTGGCTTAAAAAAGCACCCCAAACTGGTGTTTGTTGGACTGAAAATTTGGAACTGACAAGCCAGAAGTTGAGACAAAGCACTGATTACCTGCCCTTTTTAGTCTTGTCTGTTGCAATTTTCAGCAGACCCTTGGAAAAAAAAAAAAATAAGCCACACTTGCTGTAGTATCTTTTAAAATATGGATTTTAGTTAAAATTCCTTCATGCCAGAGCTTTTGGGAAGGGGGGAAGGGAAAGAAACAAAATAAAAACAAAACCAAAATTGTATTAGCTTATCGCAAAATAAGTCAAATGGCACTTCTGTGCCCTACATGAAGACAAGGCAGGTGCTATGGCTTGAATGGTGTTGTCCCTCCAAAATTCATATTCAAACTTAATTCCCAAGGGAATAGTATTAAGAGGTGGGACCTTTGGGAAAGTGATTAATTCATAAGATGTAAGCATGGGTTTTGGGATGAGACCATCCCGAAGTGCCCTTGTGAATGGGAAAATGCCCTTATAAAACAGGCGTCAGAAAGCTGCCTGGCTGTTCCATCTCTTTCAACCTGAGAACATCTGAGAACACAGTAAGAAGGTGCCATCTTGGAAGCAGGGAGTGAGCTCTTAGCTGACATTGACTCTGCTGGCACCTTGACCTTGGACTTTCCAGCCTACAGAACGGAGAAAATGATGTCTTATTTATAAATTCCTCAGTCTAAGGTTTTTTGTTATAGCAGCAGGAATGAACTAAAACAGTGGGCATCTTTCAATTTAAAATAACATCATTTGGATGAGGTCAGAAGCAAGCACAAAAATGAATATAGTTGGCCAGTGGGCATACACTAGTACAACTATTATATTACTATAATGTCTGTGATATTCCTAGTGAATAGCCAAGCAGCCTATAGCATTGAATTAAATGTTTGCTATTTATATGATAAAAGTCAAATGTATCTGCAAGGTTTAAACACTTAAAAAGTAAGACAATTCTTTTTCAAATTTTTGCTCATTTTATTTTAGTGTAAAGCTATCATTACATCCATTTGATGAGTGTATCTATAATCAGGTGCAATTATTTCAGATAAAATGGACTTCGTGTGTGTGTTTGTTAATCATTAGCAATTCCAAGCAGCTTCTCAATTTTAAAAACTGGCCTCATGAGCACACCAAGCCCTGTGGTCTGACCTACACAAGTGCCTTGGCCTAGAAATGTGAGTTTCACCCTGGAAACTTATTATAAAGAACAGAAAAGCAACAGGAAAAGAGAAGAGGGAATGGCCAAACTAAGAATCTCTCACAGAAGTTTAATCCAAGGAGGTTTAAATCATTGTAATAGAAAATGATTGCCAGAAGCTTATAGCTAAAGGCAAGTATTTCACACATGACAGTTCAGACACATCATCAAACATCTGGGCTGCAACGGGACAGAATATTGAAAATTGGGACTTCCCTAGAAAATCTCATTCCACAAGGGTTCCCTTATGAAGGATCTTGATGCTATCCTAGAAGAAAGTCATGTTTATGATGTCTTCGTGGCTCCTTCCTTACTCTGCAATTTGCAGTCTACCTCATCAGCTGCTGTCCTCAAAAAACTTTTCCTCCACATGTGTATACAGACAGGCTCATGCCAATCACTCATTTGTTTTCCAATTACGAAAATATCCTGTATCTAGTAGCATCCATGTCTCCTAAGGAGAAAATGTGAGTTTAGCAAAAATGTGAAGCTTAGTGCCAATAACTTGCTGCTTAAAGGCAAAGGATTTGAGGCAGGTCTTAGCGGCTAAAAATATATTAATAAAAGCTTAGATAGAGGGAGAGAAAAGAGTAGTCTTGGAATTGTTTTCTGTATCTAGCTGTTGGAGAAATCTTTTCATGTAAATGGTCTCCAACCCTTTTAAAAAGCACTTAGCAAAGCAGTAAGGCTTAGCATCCCTGCTTTTTTTTTTTTTTTTTTTCAATATCCCTAAGCAGAGACTTTAATGGTGTGCAACTGAACTGCAGCCAATGGTGCAGCATTTGCTGTCATCCAGGGGAAATTACAAGGAAGGTGTTTACATAGGAGGATACTCAAACTTCTCTATTTGGTGGGATTTCAACATGGTGCCTTGGGTGGCTACTATGTGCTAGTCACTGGGAATATGATTAATAAGATAGGGTCCTTTGGAGGCTGCAAAGCATTTTTTTTTTTTTTTTTTTTTTGAGACGGAGTCTCGCTCTGTCGCCCAGGCTGGAGTGCAGTGGCGCAATCTCGGCTCACTGCAAGCTCCGCCTCCCGGGTTCATGCCATTCTCCTGCCTCAGCCTCTCCAAGTAGCTGGGACTACAGGCGCCCACCACCACGCCCGGCTAATTTTTTTGTATTTTTAGTAGAGACGGGGTTTCACCGTGGTCTCGAGCTCCTGACCTCGTGATCCGCCCGCCTCGGCCTCCCAAAGTGCTGGGATTACAAGCGTGAGCCACCGCGCCCGGCCTGGAGGCTGCAAAGCATTTAAGATGAAACCATCCCAAAGTGATAGATCCTATAGTTACTTGCCTAATCATTCTCCCTTTGCTCCTTGCTAAAATAATCCTGCTTTGGGTTCTTTGTTCAGATAAAAATACTGGTTCCTGGCCTTTCCTGCAAACAAGTAGCCATGAGACAGGTTCTGGCCAACGAGATGCTGGATGCGATTGTGGGGAAGCTTTAATAAAGAGAAGCAGCCTAAGCTCTCAGGTTTCTTTGCCTCTCTGTCTTTGCTGCTTCCTGCTAGAGGTGTAGCAGCCACATGGCAATGATGAATCCAAGGACAAAACCCAACATACTCTGAAGGACAGAGTGGAAAGACACAAAGAGCCTGGGACCCTGGGATCTTTGATCCCATACGGCAACCCTAGGTGGCCTCCTCATGAGCTCTTGTTGCATGAGCCAAATAAACGCCAACTTCCTTAAGCCACCAATTGTCAGGTATTCTGTTATTTTCAGCCAAAGTCATTTCTGATGATGAGCTAATGATGTCTCAGAACTTCATTTTCCTCATGTGCGAAATGTGTATCTAATCTTTACCAACTTTGAAGCTTTGCCGTAAAGCCTAGTTGGTATATGTATAATTCCTAGCCCGGTGCTTGGCTCACAGTAATAATTGGAGATTATTATTAATAATATATAATGATTATTATTATTCAGAATAAAATGAGTCTTTTTGGGGGGGGGAAACTTAAAGAGCAGACCCAAACTTACCTTGAGGTGGCACTGTCTTCTGGGCAAGGTGTTAAGGCCATATTGGAGTGGAAACCAACTGGCTGGCTCAGCTTTATAGACCCTTACCTAGTTGGGATGGTCCATAAATAGTATCTAAAAACTGTGTCCCTCTGCTCTGACTTTAGGAGATTTCTCTGCTTATGGCTAATGCATGCTCGGTGTTTCTAACACCTGGAGAGCAAGCTGTTGCTTTGTTTATAGTGAAACCAAATCCCATGGCTGCATTTGATTCCTGAGTGGTTATCACACCAGCAAACGGCAAAATTAGCATCTAATAGAGCATTTCAATGAGAAAACAGAAACATTCTTTGGATGCGCAGTTTGCCACTCCTTTTTTAGTCAGTTTTTTTCTGAGTGTGTAAAATTGTGCTAATTCCAATTTGTTTAGTGTTATATGCATTTGGCCTTCAGTTTAGTAGACAAAATAATCATTTGTTGTTCATTTATTTAACCCATTAATTCATGTTACTTGAAGCCTGCTGATATTTTTGGCCAGCATAGTCAAGGTATAGGGGCTTAGGCCAGGCGCGGTGGCTCACGCTTGTAATCCCAGCACTTTGGGAGGCCGAGGCGGGCGGATCACGAGGTCAGGAAATTGAGACTACGGTGAAACCCCGTCTCTACTAAAAATACAAAAAAATTAGCCGGGCGTGGTGGTGGGCGCCTGTAATCCCAGCTACTCGGAGAGGCTGAGGCAGGAGAATGGCGTGAACCCGGGAGGCGGAGGTTGCAGTGAGCCGAGATCGCGCCACTGCACTCCAGCCTGGGTGACAGAGCGAGACTCCATCTCAAAAAAAATAATAAAAAAAAAAAGGCATAGGGGCTTAGAGATGTATCCTGTGTAAGATTTAGAGCGTCTTTTGCCATGCACATCACAGAAGAAAGAGACGGGATTCCTGCCGGGATTCCTGCCGGGATTCCTGCCCTACCTGAGGCCCCTTCTGGTGCTTTGCCATAACGCAGTTCAAAAACTTAACGGTGAAATCTCTGTTTCTGAACTTCAGTTAAGCCAATTTGGAATGTAGTAAATGAAGGCTGAGATTCAGTCAGGACCAGGAAAATACCCCACCTGTTTGTGAGGGGCCTGTTTGAGGAGTGATAAGTAGAATAAGTAGCTATAATGAGCTCTCTTGGTCAGTTAAGTAGAGGTTTTCATGCTACAAAGATTTTAACCGGCTGGGTGCAGTGGCTCATGCCTGTAATCCCAGCACTTTGGGAGGCTGAGGTGGGTGGATCATGAGGTCAAGAGATAGAGACCATCCTGGCCAACATAGTGAAACCCCTTCTCTACTAAAAATACAAAAATTAGCTGGGCATGGTGGCACATGCCTGTAGTCCCAGCTACTAGGGAAGCTGAGGCAGGAGAATTGCTTGAATTCTCCTGGGAGGCAGAGGTTGCAGTGAGCCGAGATCGCGCCACTGCACTCTGGCCTGGCGACAAAGCGACACTCTGTCTCAAAAAAAAAAAAAAAAAAAAAAATTTAACCAACTGTTCCTGAATATTTTGAATTTCCCAGTTTTCTAGAGGAAGGTCAATGCCATTGTTGTCCAATAGAAACATAATGCAAACCATAAATACGAGCCATATATGTAATTTTAAATCTTCCTATAGTCACGTTTTTTAAACAAAAATATATAGGTAAAAATAATTTCAATAATGTATTTTTCTTAACTGAAAAATATACCTAAAATATCATTCCAACAAGTAATTGATTAAAAAGTAGTAAAATTTTTTACATTCTTTTTTTCATACTAAGTCTTTAAAATCTGGTGTGTATTTTATACTTGCAGCATATCTCAGTTCAGAATAGCCACATTTCATGAGTTTAACAGCCACATGTAGCCAGTGGCTAACATATTAAAATGTCCTATGCTGTCTTGACATCATTGAGATTCATGGGGACTCCCAAAACTTAAAGGCAATTTCCTCTGCTCTCTTCCCAAAAAAGTAGGAATGGCTCCATACGCAGCTAGTTCCCCTGGCAGCCAGAGCAGCCACTCCCCACCTGGTTCTCAACCTAATGAGCCATTTCCCTGCCAGCCTGTGGAATTATCCAAACAAGCTAGTTACATCCTCCCGTGAGAACCAGGAGTCATCTTCCCATCTTGTTACTACAACACCAGCCTTCCACAGTCTCTGCTGGTTCACCTTGCTCCTGAGTGCAACCCCTGCATGGCCCTGGCTGGCACGCAGCATCCTCCTCCCTAAGTAGTTGAGTGTGAATATATGCGACTAATAACTGCTGTCAATCTCATCTACTGAGTGTCCAGCATCATGTATTCAGCTCTCTCCAGAACCATAGGGCGGCATTCCCTTCCTCACCCACAAGGTGAGGAAACAAAACATCAGCATGTGTCTATACTTTTTTTAAGAGAGTTTTATAGTCTATTTTTCAAGCATATTTGGAAGAATTTGGGCTGTCTCCTAGCCCTCCTACATTTACATTGTCCAAAAATGTTTAGTTGTAGCTCTCCATAATTTTTCTTTTTTTTGTTAATATTTTTAGTATCTCATGGTGCTTTTTAGTATCTCATGGTGCTTACTTTATAGGTCGGCTTTGCAGCTGATGTATGCTGGTTTAGGTCAGCTTTGCAGGTGATGTGTATTATCTTATTACACATCTTCTGGTCTTCAGCAATCATGCTGATGGTGACCAATCAAATTATTATTAGGCACTAACATGAATTTGATTCAAAAACAAAGGCCTGCTCCATGGATGGGATGACAAATACCAGGCCAGTGTGCTCCCACTGCTCTTGCTTTGCCTGCAGCAAGATCACCCAGCCAGTTCTCCACCCCAAAATCCTCTTGGTATTTGAGATGAAATCTGATGGTCACATCTGGCCTAGAAACTCTGGGCTATCCTTGAGCCACCTTCTTGATCCTTAATCTATATGCAGTGATCAGTGGACTGTCTCTCTACCCCCACCTGAATCATTCCACCGACAAAACCTCTTTTGAATGTGTGTCCTTTCCTCTCCATGAACGAAGGAAATAATGTATATAGTGGTCCATTTCCAAGACAAAGTGCCTTAAATTGGCTTATGTCAGCAAACTACAGAAAATACAAGATATACTTGGCCTCTGCTTGGATAGCCGAGGCCTGCTTGCGGGGCCCTCTACCCTTAGTTGCCCTCACCCTAGCCAAAGAAATTTAGTCTAAGATAAAAATTTACTAGCCTGCAAAATAGCTTGCTTTTGTCTGTTCTTATCAGCCTGCCCAGCTACTTAGGTCATAAGTCAAATACTTTAAAACCCCCTGAGCTGACTAGGTTGCAGCAAGGCAACCCTAAAGAAAACACCTAAAGCCCCAACCCAACAACCCATAGGTGACATCCAGGAAGATTGTGACCCCATTGTACTCAGTCTATGAGAAACCGGAACCTGTGAGGGAGCTGCGCACTAGGGGATAAATTGCTTGTTGTAACTGTGCTGGGTGTGCCTGCCCATCAGACACTTGATCTTGCAAGACCATCATTAAAAGCCTCACGTTCGCTATTCTCAGGTCTCTGGTCCATTCTTTGGGTTTGGATGGGTGAGTTTGTTTCTCGCAATGAACATTGTGTGATCTCTAAACCAGGTTTTTGTTGTGTCTAAGGTGATCTATCAGACTCGAGTTCCAGTGGGTCTTTCTGCCTCCAGACTCCCTGGAGTCCCCCCCTCCTCCACTCTGCTGCCTATGTGATCCAAAACTCAGAGCTCATTGATGACTTTTTGTCTTAAATACCTCCAACAGCTCCCTGCTGCTACCTAATATCCAGATATCTTAGCCTGATAATCAAGACACGTAATTAAGCCCCAATCTATCATTTCAACCTTCAGCTACATCTTCTCATTGATTCCCCTTCCAAACTATTTCCCACACTCCAAACAAATCTGGCACCTTCCTACCCCAGTGCATTTATGGAAGCTGCTCTCCACTTCACTTGGTCCTAGGTGCTACCTCAAGGAAACAGAGAGAGATTGAATTGAATATATTAAAGGAAAACCACACATTGCAATGAGGTATGTTGTCCATGAGGGAAAGATTACTGGAGGCTAGTAACCCCCTGAAAGGTAGGCCCTTGTATTCCTCACTAAGTCCTGCCAAGCACCCTGGAGGCTGTTGTAGAATTGGGCCTTCAGCTCAGGAGACATTGCCAGCCACAATCCCTTGAGCTATGAGCAACCCAAACAAGGTAGAGTTTTTTATTTCTCTCATTCAAGACACCGAAATAGGTAACATAATTAAAAAGAATCTAGCCTTCTAAGAGACAAATTGCATGTAACTTCCTACAGTCTAGGCCCTAATCAATAATAAATAGTATGTCAAAAAAAGGTACAAGATCCTGGAGAATTTAGTTAATTAACTAGTTAATTAAGTGCTTAGTAACTTAATTACTTAATTAAAAATATGAAAGCAAAAACCTGCTTCCGCAGTGCTGTTTTCTGCGTGCATTTCAGATATGAGGCCTTGGGCAGACACCTGTGGGCAGAACAAACAGTGGGACACACGAGGAAGCTGCCCAGGTTCTTGTGCGCTGGTTGTGCACACATCCATTCACCCAGCCATGCTAGTGGTGAAGTCTCTGTAAGCCACAGGTAGCACAGAGTCATCAGCCGCTCCCAACAGATTTATGTGTGTGATTTGCTTGATTGATAAAAGTAACTGTAAAGAAAAAGTCCATCTATAAACCCATAATAACATAAAAATTGCGTTTAACTTCATATAGTTTATTGCAGCCCAACTTTGTGAGAAAGGATTCCATAACACCGTAGGGTAAGGAATACCAGCTTTGTATTCATTGCAAAGGAGCTATCAATCCCAACATAAGCAATTCGTTATTTAGCCTCTCAGGCCTCAGTTTTCTCATCTGAACATTGTAAAATGCAAACAAGTTAACTAAGGATGTAATAAGAAAATCCATGTTATGTACGTACACAACATATGCGAATATTACCATTATTGTAAATGTAATATACTTATATATTTTAAAATATTTTTATTTTTATTTTTCCAACTGTCACGGAAATTTATCTTAGAGAGAAAACTGTCTCTGATTGGAAAAATAATTTAGTAAATGCCTGCTACAGAATATTGAACCCCAAAAGTCTTTTTTGTTTTGGTTTTGCTTATTTTTCTATATCACAACCCCGCCAGTAATTAGAGTCAGAGGACAGAAGTTTTTTGATATCTCTAGTGCCTGGCACCTAATAAAAGCAGAAGGCTTCTCTATCCACAGACTGGTGGCTACACATCTACTTTTAGAGTTTCATTTCACGTGTCAGTTATTTACTCACATTTTTCCAGCCTGGAGAAATTTTAGATTTATGTCCCTGATAATAGGTGCTTTATACAGAAAACACAGAAACATAGCGGGGAGAAGCCTCACCAGGGAGGAAAAGGGGCACAGAAGAGAGAATGTGCCAAAACAAATTTATCCCACTTCACCACTTCCTAAGAAGGAAGTAAATATTTATTGGGTGTCTAATTCACAACATGTACTTTGCTGAGTACTTTATATAATATTAAAAACAGCATTTGCTATTATTTATTAACTAATAACCATTTGCCAGGCATTGCACTAATTGTTGTATGAATATTTTCAGTTCATTCTTGCCACAATGTTATAAGCATTTGGGTAGATATCTTCATTTTTATGGAGGAGAAAAGCGAGGCTCAGAGAAGCTGAATCATGTGTCAAAGTCATGCAGCTAGTTCTAATTCCAGCTGGAGCTAGACACTGGAGCTACCTGACTCTGGTTTGTCTGCCTGCTGTTTCCATGTACCACGACCACTCCACTGGAAAACACCTCCATGGGAAACACTGCCATTTTCTTTTTTTTTTTTTGCGTTATAATTTATTTTATTATTTTATTATTATTATACTTTAAGCTTTAGGGTACATGTGCACAACGTGCAGGTTTGTTACATATGTATACATGTGCCATGTTGGTGTGCTGCACCCATTAACTCGTCATTTACATTAGGTATATCTCCTAATGCTATCCCTCCCCCCTCCCTCCACCCCACAACAGGCCCCAGTGTGTGATGTTCCCCTTCCTGTGTCCATGTGTTCTCATTGCTCAATTCCCACCTGTGAGTGAGAATATGCAGTGTTTGGTTTTTTGTCCTTGCGATAGTTTGCTGAGAATGATGGTTTCCAGTTTCATCCATGTCCCTACAAAGGACACGAACTCATCATTTTTTATGGCTGCATAGTGTTCCACGGTGTATATGTGCCACATTTTCTTAATCCAGTCTATCGTTGTTGGACATTTGGGTTGTCCAAGTCTTTGCTATTGTGAATAGTGCTGCTATAAACATACGTGTGCATGAAAACACTGCCATTTTCTAGTAATCTTCCTGGGCCCAGCTCCAGTAGATCCCTCACTCATAGTAGGCACCCAGGAAATGTTTATAGAATGTATAAAAGTAGAGAAAAGGGCTGCGCGCAGTGGCTCACACCTATAATCCCAGCATTTTGGGAGGCCAAGGTGGGTGGATCACTTGAGGTCAGGAGTTTGAGACCCACCTGGCCAACATGGTGAAACCCCACCTCTACTAAAAATACAAAAATTGGCCAGGTGTGATGGCACGAACCTGTAATCCTAGCTACTTGGGAGGCTGAGGCAGGATAATCACTTGAAGCCAGGAGGTGGAGGTTGCAGTAAGCCGAGATCACGCCATTGCACTCCAGCCTGGGGGACAGTGCAAGACTCTATCTCAAAAAACAAAGCAAAAGTAAAGAAAAGACAAGAGGAAGGTAGGTAGGAGTGTTAATACATTGCAAACTGAGCAAGAGAGGGAAACGAGAAGGGACAAGTGGGTGTCCTTCAGAGTGACATAATGTAACATATAACACTATCCTTGGTCGGCTACATTTAACAATGCCCATACCTGACTTACATGGTCAGAAATAAACTCATCTGCAGCGACCATCATTTTGTGAGCCAGGTTGGGTTCTTTATACCTGCTGATTTCCATTAAATGCTGTTTAGAAAAATAATTGTGTAACTCTGCCCTGTTGGCATTAAATATAAATCATTGGTTTGGCTGCTAAAATATAACATTCAAGGTGAGCAGAGAGACAAGCAATCTTTTTTTCTTCCCCCACGATGCTTTAACTCAAGACAGGAGCTCCCGGGTGGCTTCGCATCGCAATTTGCCACACGTGCACTGATGGCTCTGCTGGCAGTGCTGGGCTGCCGACGTCACAGAGCCATCAGTCACGGATTATGGCTGCAAGGGGTGGCCAGGTTTAATCTCATTTTTGAATGAATTAATATTATTAGTTTTGAAGAATTAATGGTATTAAATGTGCAAGGTTCATATAAATTATGTCCACATCCACCTATTACTAAATGTGTCTCATTCTTGTGCAAGAAAGCTTCAAGAAGCAATTCAGTGGAATCCTCTCTTTTCTATGTTTCTAAAGTGCCCTCCTAAAAGAGTTAGAAAGATGGACTAATATATGCCTAGAACAAGTGCTTAATAATATGAATCTGTACTTTGGTCCATGCTCAAGGGGACGACATAATTGAGTCTGTTACCAGAGGAAGACATAACTTTGTGGTGGTTTATTATAGGCCTTTACAAATGTAGACATAAGTATACACCATCCAAGTAAATCCTATATTTTAGAAGAGGCTTGAGCTTCCTCACTCTCATTTCCCCCTTCCAGTAAAAAAATAAGTGCTAAGGTATACCCATGTTGTAGCATTGAGAGAGAGAGAGAGGGAGACAGAGAGACAGACAGACAGACAGAGGATCATGTTTATGTATATCTTTTTCAATCTGAAACCAACTTTTGTCCTTACCTAAGTCTAAATGAAATGCATATTGGGCTGGGAGCAGTGGCTCATGCCTATAATCCCAGCACTTTGGGAGGCCAAGGAGGTGAATCACTTGAGTCCGGGTGTTTGAGAACAGCCTGGGCAACATAGCAAAACCCCATCTCTACAAACAATAAATTAGCTGGGCATGGTGGTGCATGCCTGTAGTCCTAGCTCCTCAGGGGGACTGAAGTGGAAGATTGCATGAACCTGAGAGGTTGAGGCTACAGTGAGTCATGATCGTGCCACTGCACTCCAGGCTGGGTGACAGAGTGAGACCCTGTCTCAAAAAAAAAAAAAAAAAAAAAAGGAAAAAGAAATCATTTAAAATAAAAGCAAGAAATGCCTATTGTTGGAATCCTGTGCTAGCAAGACTAAAATTCATGTCTGTGTTTGAAGCTTTTGGGAAGATGATGATCAAATGTGAATGAGCCCATTGCCTCTTCTTTCTGAATGATATTTCGGTCAAGGGATCTATCAGGTTGAATCCTGTGAAGTATACTTATCTTTTAACCTGGACACCGTGACACGCACTGATTGTTACATACAGCAATTGTCACCTTTATTGCCTGCTTAAAAACTCAAATTGCATTCAGGTATATGGGTGAGATGACTTGATTTCAAGAAAGGTGAACTCTTTACCCTGGGTCCTTGGGATAATCCTATTATCCTTCGCTGTGATTAATGACCTAATTCCAGCCAATGAGATGTAAAGAGATGGATAAAGTTTTTGAACCTCAGTGTGCCAAGCACAATGCCTCATAGTCCATTAACCAGATATATTCATTCTATATGTTCTTTATAGGCTCTTTTTTGGCATCCTTGAGTGGACATGAACTCTTAATGAGTATTTAACAGAAAGACATTCTGCACACCTGTACTTTTAGTAACTCTTAAAAACTTTTTCCTGAGATGTATATATATGTACTCAAGTAACCACATTATTCCCTTTCAGGATTTCCATATCTTCTCATTAACAATTTTTACCATCTTCTACTTCATT
This sequence comes from Symphalangus syndactylus, assembly GCF_028878055.3. Taxonomy (NCBI): domain Eukaryota; kingdom Metazoa; phylum Chordata; class Mammalia; order Primates; family Hylobatidae; genus Symphalangus; species Symphalangus syndactylus. The sequence continues at coordinate 60,738,367 of NC_072430.2, read as the reverse complement.
AGAGACTTTTGCCAAAGTTCTATAGTAGCACTTTTCAATAGGAATCCAATTTGAGCCACATATATAGTTTGAAATTTACTAGTAGCCACATTTAAAAAGAAGAAACAGATAAAATTAATTTTAAGGTTATATTTAACCCAGTATGTCCAATATAATTTTGTTTTGACACATAATCAGTATTTTTAAATTATTGAGGTATTTTACATTCTTTTTAAATATTAAGTCTCTGTTCCAGTGTGTATTTTATACTTACAGAATACAAGCATATTTCATTTTATTATGCTTTGTTTACTGCACTTCACAGATACTAGATTTTTTTTTTTTTTTACAAATGGAAGGTTTGTGGCAACCCTGTGTCAAGCAAATCTATTAGCGCCATTTTTCCAACAGCGTGTTCTCACTTCATGTCTGTGTCACATTTTGGTAATTCTTGTAATACTTTAAACGTTTTCATTGTTATTAAATCTGTTAAAATGACCTGTGATCAGTGATCTTTGATGTTACTATTGTAATTGTCTGGGGGCACCAGGAACTGTGCCTGTGTAAGATGGAAATTTAACCAATACATGTTGTGTGTGTTCTGACTCCTCCACTCATGGCCATTCACCTGTCTCTCTCCCTCTCCTCAGGCCTCCCTATCCTGGGGACACAGCAATATTGAAATTAGGTGAATTAATAATCCTATAAAAGCCTCTAAGTGTTTAAGTGAAAGAAAGAGTTACACATCTCTTAAATGAAAAGTTAGAAACGATTAAGCTTAGTGAGGAAGGCATGTTAAAAGCCAAGATAAGCTGAAAGCTAGGCTTCTTGCACCAAATAGTTAGCCAAGTTGCAAATGCAAAGGGAAAGTTCTTGAAGGAAATTAAAAGTGCTACTCCAGTCTAGGCACAGTGGCTTACGCCTGTAATCCCAGAACTTTGGGAGGCTGAGGTGGGCAGATCACTTTAGGTCAGGAGTTCGAGACCAGCCTGGCCAACATGGTGAAACCCCCATCTCTACTAAAAATACAAAAAATTAGCTGGGCATGGTGGCACATGCCTGTAATCCCAGCTACTCAGGAGGTTGAGGCATGAGAATCACTTGAACCCAGGAGGCGGAGGCTGCAGTGAATCACAGTGAACTGAGCCACTGCACTCCAGCCTGGGTGACAGAGTATATGAGATTCTGTCTCAAAAAAGATATAAAATAAAGTGCCACTCCAGTGACTTGAATGATAGGAAAGTGAAACAGCCTTATTGTTGGTATGGAGAAAGTTTTAGTGGTCTGGAGAGACGACCAAACCAGCCACAACATTCCCTTAAGCCAAGGCCTAATTCAGAGCAAGGTCCTAACTCTCTTCAATTCTATGAAGGCTACAAGAGGTGAAGAAGGCCGGGCACGGTGGCTCACACCTGTAATCCCAGCACTTTGGTAGGCCGAGGTGGGCAGATCACCTGAGATCAGGAGTTCAAGACAAACCTGGCCAACATGGTGAGCCCCTGTCTTTACTAAAAATACAAAAATTAGCTGGGCATGGTGGCACGTGCCTGTAATCCCAGCTACTAGGGGGGCGGAGGTTTCAGTGAGCCGAGATGATGCCACGGCACTCCAGCCTGGGCAACAGAGCAAGACTACGTCTCAAAAAAAAAAAAAAAAAAAGAAGTGAGGAAGCTTCAGAACAAAAGTTGGAAGCTAGCAGAGGTTGGTTTATGAGGTTTAAAGAAACATGATATTAAAGTGCAAGGTGAAACAAGTGCTGACATAGAAGCTGCAGTGTTATCCAGGAAGATCTAGCTAAGATCATCAATGAAAGTGGATACACTAAAGAACAGATTTTTAATGTAAATGAAACATCCTTCTATTGGAGGAATACACCTTTGAGAACTTTCCTAGCTAGAGAGAAGTCAATGCCTGGCTTCAAAGTTAACTCTCTTGTTAGGAGCTAATGTACCTGGTGACTTTAAGCAGAAACCAATGCTTATTTACCATTCTGAAAATCCTAGGGTCCTTAAGAATTATGCTAACTCTATTCTTTTTGTACTCTATAAATGAGGCAACAGCCTGGATGGCAGCACATCTGTTTACAGCATGGTTTATTGAATATTTTAGGCCCATTGTTAAGAATTGCTGCAAAGAAAAAAAAAATCCTTACAGAATATTACTGTTTATCGATGACATTGCACTTGGTCACCCAAGAGCTCTAATGGAGATGTACAAGGAGATGAATGTGATTTTCATGCCTGCTAACACAACATCCATTCTGTAGCCCACAAATCAAGGACTAATTTTAACTTTCAGCTCTTATTATTTAAGAAATACAATTTTATAAGGCTATAGTTGCCCTTATAGTGATTCCACTGATGGATCTGGGCAAAATGGGCAAAGTAAATTGAAAGCCTTCTGGGAAGGATTCACCATTCTAGATGCCATTAAGAACATTCATGATTCATGGCAGAAGGTCAAAATATCAACATTAACAGACATTTGGGAGAATTTTATTCCAACCCTCCTGGAGACTTTGAGGGATTCCAGACTTCAGTGAGGGAAGTAACTGCAGATGTGGTAGAAATAGCAAGGGAATTAGAATTAGAAGTAGAGCCTGAAGATGTGACTGAATTGCTGCAATCTCGTGATCAAACTTGAATGAATGAGAAGTTGCTTGTTATGGATGAACAAAGAAAGTGGTTTCTTTACATGAAATCTACTCCTGGTGAAGGTGCTGTGAGCATTGTTGAAATGACAACAAAGGATTTAGAGTATTACATCAACTTAATTGCATCAACATAAAGCAGCAGCAGGGTTTGAGAGGATTGACTCCAATTTTGAAAGAAGTTCTACTGTGGGTAAAATGCTGTCAAACAGTATTACATGCCACAGAGAAATCTTTCATGAAAGGAAGAGTCAATTGATGTAGCTAACTTCATTGTTGTTTTGTTTTGAGAAATTGCCATAGCCACCCTACCTTCGGCAACCACCACCCTGATCAGTCATCAGCCATCAACATCAAGACAAGACCCTCCAACGGCAAAAAGACTATGACTTGCTGAAGGTTCAGATGATTGTTAGTTTCTTGTAGCAATATTTTAAAATTATGTACATTTTTAGACATAATGCTGTTACATACTTAATATATTGCAGTATAGTACAAAAATACCTTTTATATGCATTAGGAAATGAAAAATTTGTGCAACTTGCTTTATTGCAATATTTGCTTTACTGTGGTAGTTTGGATCCAAACTCACAGTTATTTCTGAGGTGTGCCTGTATCTCAATTTGGACTGGTCATTACTAGCCAGACTTTCTAACTCTTTCCCCAATATAACTTCTCATCCTGCTGACCTGATTAATTTCATATTATGCTCAATATTTTGAAATGTGTTTTTCCCCAGCCTATCCGGTTCTCCCTCCTTTTATATCTTTCAGTTTAATAAGCAGTTATTATTTAGTGTCTAGTGTAAGACAAAGAGAATATTTCCTACCGCTAAGCTGTGTACACATTTGGTGAAGAGAGCCGCGGTCCGAACAATGGGCTTCTTCTTTTCTGTTCTACTACACTTTACATGCACCTCTCTTACAGCAGTTTTTAGGCTTCCTGAACTTAGGGAATAGCTATGGAGACAGCACTGCTTCCACTTACAGAAGAGATTTTTGTCTGTACACTAGTGTTAAGTAGGATTTTATATAATAAGGGTTTAAATTGGAAGGGATCCCAGAAGGTGTGATGGTTAATTTTACGTACCAACTTGACTAGACCACAGGATCACAGGATGCCCAGATATTTGGTCAGACATTATTCTGGGTGTTTCTATGAGGGTGTTTTTGGATGAGATTAACATTTAAATCAGTAGACTGAGTAAAGCAGGTTGCCTTCTCCAATGTGGGTGGACCTCATCCAAACAGTTGAAGGCCAGAATAGACAAAAAGGCTGACCCTCCCCTGAGTAAGAGACAATTTTTCCTGCCTGAATGCCTTTGAACTGAGAAATTGGCTTTTTTTCTGCCTTTGGACTAAAAATATTGGCTCTTCCTGAATTTAGAGGCTCCTGGCCTTTGAACTGGAACTACAATGTCAGCTCTCCTGGGTCTCCAACCTGCTGACTCACCCTGCCTCCATAATGGCATGAACTAATTCCATATATAAGCTATGTATACACACACATTCACACACACAGGGTTTGAATAGGGTGTGAATAAGGTTCAGAATATGGTCTGAATATAGAACAAGGTTCTGTTTCTCTGGAGAACCCTAATATAGAAGGGTTTTCACCCAACCTCCTCATTTTAGAATTGACTCAACTAAGGACCAGAGAGGCCAGTGACTTGCTCGAGATTACACAGCCACTTGGGAATAAATCAGGATCAGAAATAAGTTCTCAAATTCTTACTTCAGCTCTCTTGCACACTGTGCCACTTGTGCACTGTATCACATTGGTATGTGCACACACACATTCACACAGACACACATGTACTTTTAAAACATGACAATAACTTATTTAAATGAGAATTTTACCTTTGTACCCAACACAAAATGATATTTGAAACTCAAGTAAATTGTGGTGGAAAGTCCACTAGGATTCCATGGAGAGAATTCATTAGTTAGAGGATGCAAATAAGATTGGTGGTGAGAAGTCTGGAGAGACAGCAATAATAGTTTTCCAGTAAGAATGGAGAAAACTGCCTGAGGTTTTGGCTATGTCTGCAGATCTAGGTTAATGATTTTATAAGCCAATTCAAGATGTCAGGATTCTGTTTGGCCCATTTTCCTACTATAGTGCATTCCAACCTGGAAGTATCAGACCCTTCAGAAGCTCAAGTGTCTGGGCTAGAAAACAGCCACGCTGGATTGAGCTGGAGATCCAACAACAGGCTGAACAGAACAGAAGATGGACACAACTGCTGAGACAGCCTCTCATGGCTAAGGTGTGGTAAGAATAGTAATAGCCATTGAGTTAGATGGGCGAGACACTCTTCTAAGTCCCCTCCTTGAATTGACTCATTTAAGCCAACAATAACTCTACAAGGAGGTACTGTCATTATCCCCTTTTTACATGTGGCAAAATTGAAGTACAGAGAGATCAGTAAGTGGTGGGCCTGGGATGTAGAGCAGGTGATCTGGCTCCAGAGCCTCTGCCCTTAACACCATAGCACCCCTTACCTGCAGAAGCCTAGGTGGATTTCCTTGGAAAACTCAGAAAGTCTTATGTTCTATTGAAATATCTGTGCTAAGAAAGGTTGTGACCTTCTACACTGCTTCCTGGATGAGAGTGAGGAAATTTGGGTCTAGCTCTGCCATTCATTAGCCACCTGGCCTTTGGCAAATCACATAACCTCCCTAGGCATCTGCGTCCTTCCTTATATATGAATCACGTTGTTAGGCTGATTCCTACAATCACATCTAGCTATGAAATTCTATCATCCTGATCATTGTGAGATTATACTATTGTTTTTTGTCATTATATATATTATTATTACAATCCTTTTCATTATATTCGGGAAATACCTTTAATGATATATAGATGGCTTACTAATTTGTGAGTAAAAATCTTCTGAAGGAATATGTCTTATCCCTTGAACAATATGTTAAATCATGCCTCTTCTAATATTTTCAAATGAGATCTGGAAAGAAAAAAGAGTAAGGGCTGAGCAATGCATTGTTAATTTCTAAGTATACATGGAAATATCATGAATGGGGAAATACATAATGCTTTGATTAATAGAGAGCCATTCATGCCATAGTTTATATTAGTAATTGCCCGGTAAAAACTCTGTTTTATCTAGGCTGACTTGAGATGGGAATTTCAGATCCAGCTCTGGCACAAGCTAGACCTGTGATCTTGGGCAAATCCCCACAGCCTCCTTGTTGTCAGTATTTGAAGGAAGATGTTTGGGCCATCTGGTTTTCTTATGAGCATAATGATGCAGATGTGGGCAGGGCTTCCCTGGAAGAGCTCTGTTCCCAAGGCAATTCTGTGAGTGTGGACCCAAGTCAATTGCTCCTGAAAGGAGGCCTCAATCTTGGCATCTTTGACAGGCTTCATAAGATACATTGCTAAAGGTGGAAATTTCCAAGTTACATCTAAATGATGTTCAGAAAATGGCAAAGGATATGACGCCTCTTACCATCTCCCCAACTCCATGCATAGGGTTCAGCAGGAGAAGCTGCCCCAGGTGTCATGCATGCTCAGCAGGTAGATGCTGGAGGACCACCCTTCAAAAGCTATTGTTTTCCCCCGAGTGTAATGGAAGGTTGTTGCCTCTGTGAGTAGCTCCCTTAGAAGCAGGACTGTCAGGAACTATTCCCAAGTCCCAGCAGAGCTGCCATAAGCTGTGCTTGGCCCTTTAGTATGAAGGCCACTTTAGGTTCTGTCTGGTCCTGTCCCCCAAAACCTCGTTTAATTCAGTCTCTTCAGTTCAATACAATTTGCCTCTGAGTGCACCATGTGGGGAGATGAGAGTTTCAGCCTCGGCTCTCTCACTCTGTAGACCTATGATCCTAGGCAAATCTACTCCACCCACTCCTATCCATAGCCCATGATCTGCTCTAGCATTTCTCATTAGTGCTGTATCAGAATTCCAGAACTCTGCCAGGCACAGTGGCTCACTCCTATAATCCCAGCACTTTGGGAGGCCAGGGCAGGAGGATGTCTTGAACCCAGGAGTTTGAGACCAGCCTGGGCACTGTAAGGAGACCCCATCTCTACAAAAAGGTTTTTAAAAATTAGCCTGGTGTGGTGATGTGGGATTATAGTTCCAGCCACTCTGGAGGTTGAGGTGGGAGGCTTGCTTGAGCCCAGGAGTTCGAGGCTGCAATGAACCATGATTGTGCCACTGCATTCCAATCTGGGTAACAGCCCCATCTCAAAAAAAAAAGAAAAAAAGGAAAATAAAAAAAAAGAATTCCAGAATTCCTAAGCGAATCTTTCTGCATTTTGCTGGTTGGGGAACTAGTCGATTAACTACTGTACAGGTAAATTCTATAATTCTACAGGTAAACACAGGCAACTGCTCATTTCCACGGCCGTCATGAGTGTGGCCCATGTGCATGTGTATGTTTGTGTGTGTGCGTGCACGCAGTTTCCAAAAGCTTTTTCCAAACTTGGGTTTTGCAATTCTTAAACACCTATTCGGTTCTTCTCTGAAGATTCTGAGTGTTCTTTTTGTACCAGTATATTTGTACCACACCTACCAACCTGCAAATAGGCGCTAATCCCCCACAGTAATTAGCCCTAACCAATATTTAAGTGCTTAATTTTTTTCAAGGTCTGTTTGTTTTGCCCGTGACACTAATTTATGGTTAGGTTATAATGATGGCAACCACAACCATTTAAACTGCTAAGAAATTCATAAGCTTTTAGGGACCTATTTTGGGGAGGCAAAACCCCCCCCTAAAATGTTGCTTATTTTATTATTATTTTTTTTTTTAAATTCTCCCAGGATTTTCTCTTCACACTTTACCTCATTCTAGGTATTTTAGGAATAACTAACAGTGAACTTGTCTGGGTAAAACTGCCCTGAGCTATTCTTTAATTATCACTTCTTTTGCTTCTGTGAATGGCTGTTCAATGACACTGTCAGCAAGTGGAATGAACCAAATTACTTTAATTATGGAGTAATTGCACAGAGTGATGGTAATTAAATCTTAATCAGTTTAAGTGAGTGAATTAATTGCTCTAACTTGGAATGCACACCACAGCAAGAGGAGTTGTTTTGTGGTTTAATTAACACCATCCACTAAAGTCACATCATATTCTAAAATGTAGACAATTAATGAGTTTGATATTATTCTCACCTTTGCAAGAACTAGGACAGAATACATGCTGAGAAAGGTAGTGTACTAAGGGAATGATAGAAAACTTAATATTCTTGTCACTTGTATAGATATATTGGTTGCAGTCTCTACTTTGCCTTCTGGAGAAATGTGCAAATAGGAATATTTCCATACAATTAGCTTCTGGCCCCATTTCATTTCAATATTCCTTGATCTGTGCAACAGTATACATTTCCAAATTTGTTAATGTTTTAAATTTCTACAGCCTGAATTTCACAGTGAATCTATCCATCATTTACTTCCTTTTTGTTTGGGAGAGTCCAGCCCTTGTGAAGGTGTGCTTAGGGTCTTCATAAAATTTGATTATTTGTCAATCATCGTTTATTGGAAACAGATTTCCTTGCTGCTTCTATTACCCATTCTCTAGCACTGGAAAATGCTTTATGTTTTTATAGCAACTTTTCTGCCTCTATCTAGATCAGCAGTGTTCACTCTTGATGTTGCTTTAGAATCATCTATGGAGTTTTAAAAAGTTGCCAGTGCCTAGGCCTCACTCCAGAATTTAGAGGGGTGAGACCCAGGCTTGAGTATGTTTTTAAAACTCTTCAGGTGATTCTAGTATACATCGCCAGTTGATAACCACTGATTGAGAAATTCCATCTGTCTCATCCCATTAACCCTTAGAGGAAGATGGTATTATCACAGATTTCCAGATGGAGAGCACTCTGTGGTCAGGACAGAGTCTGAGGCTTGAGAGCTAGACCTAGTCCTCAGACAATCCTCCACTGCCTCTCTCTCTTAAGAGCCAATTTATCTAAATATTTCACCACCATGCTCCAGAATAAATCAAGTTGGTAAGTCCTAGTTTATAAACTAGGGAAGCAAAGAAGCAAAAGAAATAAACATGGTTTATTTAGCAGTCTTAGGCATTGTCCTGTTAAACTTCCAATAAGAAAAAGGTATGTTTCTCTCTGCCCCAGGGTCGTGATATGTGTGCAGGTGCTTTATTGTCAGTGGGTAGGAATGACTGAGTAGAATTGATGGAGGGAAATGGCATTTGCCAGTTCTGCCAGATGTGAGTAATAAGTGAGCTTCTCAAGGTTGTACATTGTCAAAGGCAGGAGGAATTAGGTCTTCTCTGATTTCCATGTCCATACGCATTAAGCCTCTATGCTATAGGCTCCAGCTCAGAGTTAACACGAGACAGTGGAAACTTGACCCAATTCTATGAGTAGATTCTTGGATGTATTCACATGTGAGTTAAAATGTGAATTGGGTTTTGAAAAATAAAATTTTTCTATGCGGAAAAAGGAAGAAAATGTCCTACAAACCAAAGGTACTTCTGTAGGGCCAAAATATGTATGTCTGGGAAACTTACATGGTCTTGGTATGACTAGAGCATGCACTGTGGAGGGAAGATATTTCATTAAAGCCAATAGACCAAAACTGCCAATAATCCACTTCTAGGCTGAAAAGGTAAAAGTATTTGGCTTGTTGTAGCAAGAGAGAATGAATGGCAGAAAGTTTGTGGAGCAGCTCAGTATCACGGAGTTGGGAAAGGCTTATTATAGGACTTGTGTTTTGCTGAGTGGTTCTAAGGTTTAAAAAAGTGCAGGCCCATTCTGGATTGAGCGCCATCAAAAACAGAGGCAATTCAGTAATTGGGTATTAATAATTTGATTTAGGAGATAGAATAATTAAAGTGGGGCTAGCATCATCAATAGCAAAGTCTTTTGTGTTAGCTGGGAGTGGGGAGGGTTGTAGTCACTTTTGTGGCTGCAGAGTATCCTTGTCTCTGCTGCTTCAGACAGGGTCATGGAGAGAACTTGTCTGATCCTTGTGCTGTGAGCGTAGTTTATGTTCAGCTGGGGCATCAATGCAGTTGCTTTTCACTTTCTCAAGGGACCAGGCCCTTGATTGCCATTTTAAGGAGCTAGGACTTAAATGTTGAAAAGTTTTGAGGAGTGAAAAAACAAAATTTCTGTTTTGGAAAGACCCCTCAGGTGGTATATGGAGGGTGGCTTTTAATATAAGACGAGATACAGATGGCCCCATAGGAACAGAAGAAAGAAAATGCTCTGGGCAGTGAGGCTGGAGAGCAAAGGACTGAGAAGAGATGCTTTCAGGGCAGAAAAGAGAAAACTTGTGCTGCTTAACAATTCAAAGAGAAACAACAATACCAAGTTCCTTGAACAAATCATAGGAAGCTTCTTTATCTTTGTGATTTAATTGGGGAAAATAGCATTTTAAAAAGTGTCCTTTTTCGCCGGGCGCGGTGGCTCATGCCTGTAATCCCAGCACTTTGGGAGGCTGAGGCGGGCGGATCACCAGGTCAGGAGATCGAGACCATCCTGGCTAACACGGTGAAACCCCATCTCTACTAAAAATACAAAAAATTAACCGGTCATGGTGGCGGGCGCCTATAGTCCCAGCTACTCTAGAGGTTGAGGCAGGAGAATCGCCTGAACCTGAGAGGCGGAGCTTGCAGTGAGCCAAGATCGCGCCACTGCACTCCAGCCTGGGCCTGGGCGGCAGAGCGAGACTCAGTCTTGAAAAAATAAAAAAAAAGTTTCTTTTTTCTTGAAAAGTAAAGCCCAGTGTTTACTAAGTTCCTGCATGGACAAATAGTTTCTGGAGTCACCTAAAACTTGTAGCCTTTTGGCTTCAGCTCTGGTAATGCCCCTACAGTAGCCTTTTCCCACTTAGGATTGAAAGAGTTTGCAATATGTTCATCCTGGCACAATTCAAGGAAATACACCAAAGCAAAGAGACAGCTGGTTCAGGATTTTCTTTGGGAGATAAATTCTGTCTGTCCAGGACCGTGAGTCCTGAATCACCTGCCAGGAGCCTGAGCAGCAGAGAGAGGGACAGGTGAGGAAATGGGTGAGGTCACTCTGCTCAGGCCTGGTTCTCCAGCTCTCGCTTCATCTGATTTTGCCCCAAAGGAAGACTAAATGGGCCATTCTGGAGAAATAAGAAATTAGTAGAATACAATAAAATACTGGAAATGAGGAGAAAAAAAAGAAAACTTTGGTGTCAGGCAGGAGGTTGGCAGGATCTGGGCAGAGAGGGGAGGGAATGGTCTTACTTTTAAAAACAGGGTCCTAATTATATTGTTTCCCTGATTTTTTTTTTAAACCACAAGATTGTCATTTACTGATATAAAAACAGATGAATAGAGAAGACTCACATGATAGAAGGAAAAATGAACTGAACGATGAAATCAGTAACAGCAAATCACATAGTATTATAACTACTAATGACCATAAGGAATTTTAGTTATTGGGGAGGGGGGGGAAGGATATGAAGAGATCCAAAAGTCTTTTTTTTAGTCTTTTTAGAAGGGGGGAAGAATTGCCTCAAGTCGCTTAACTATAATCTGTGACAGCACATTTATGTAAATAGCTTTGAGCAGAGTGCTTCTCAACATTTTCTTCTATCCCATTTAACATAAATGTTTTGAGGAACAGATATTGGCTTAAGAGCAACATTTTATAAAATTCAGATGACTTGTTTACTTTTACAAGCCTATTCTGCAGATTAATTTTTCTAAAACTGTTTTTTTTTTTAAGCCAAATGAAACCCGCAGAAAGTGAGGATTCTATTAGTTCATGACCTTATGTTTTAGTGGCAAAAAAGTGGCTTTGCAACCCATAAAATGTGTTAATGTAGGGATAGAAATCTTTATCCTTCCACTTATACTAGGTCCAATCAACAGAATGGATTGGGCCTAAATAATCTGACATTAGTATTAAAGCAAATATTTAAAAACACATGTATCCATTACCGGTACATTATGTATGGAGTTTAGTTCTTGGTATTAAGATACATCTTGACCCCAAAAGTGTTCAGTAGAAACCATTACTATATGTGAAGTTAGGCAGGGAATACAGATTATGATTTATATCCATTTTTCAATTAGTAGCAGAGAAAAGATTTGATGGCCATTTACAAATTGATTAACAAGGCAGCAGATTAAAAAGATGGTACCTTGTGGCATTCTTTGCTTTATTGTCTTTGCCTGTGACCAGCTGCAGTGTTGAAGGACATTTGCCATGAGCAAACTGCGCATCAATTTTCAGATTTCACAAGTAAGCAATGCTGGCACTAGCACAAAAGGCATGCCAAAGCCTCCAAAAACCATAAGCCAGTTCAGTGATCAACAAGGTGGAAGTGGCGTTACCTATGGCTATATGGTTAATTTTTACTGTTTTCCAAAAATATAGTTTTAGTCATTTCAAAATATATCTCACTTTCCATTCAATTGTCCAGGTTTTCCAGCACCTAATATGTTAATTACCCAATAACTCAGTGGTCTCCAGCCTTTTTGGCACCAGGGACCAGTTTAGCGGAAGACAATATTTTCATAGGCTGAGGGGTTGCGGGGGTGGTTTGGGGATGAAACTGTTCGGCATCAGATCATAGGCATTAGTTAGATTCTCATAAGGAGCACATAGCCTAGATCCCTCGCATGTGCAGTTCACAACAGGATTCATGCTCTTAAGAGAATCTAATGCCACTGTTGATCTGACCCCGAGATGGAGCACAGGCGGTAATGCTCCCTCACGCGCTGCTCACATCCCTCTGTGCGGCCCAGTTCCTAACAGACCAAGGACCAGTACAGGTCCATGGCCAGGTAGTTGAGGACCCCTGCAATAACTCATTTCTTTAGCACATATCATTTTGAGCACCTGCCATTTGTTTTCATTCTGTCAAACCCCATGGGAGTCTATACATAGATGGATAATACATGGCCCCTGCCCTCATGGAGCTTATACTTTACATGAAGAATCATTAAACATTAAATGGTGGTCTGTTAAGAATATAACACTAAGTCAATAACCAAAGGCATAGTAAATTGCTTAAATGTCAAATAAGTGGAATAGCTGGCATAAGTGCTCTCAGCTCATGTCAAGCAGGAAATCACTGTTGGGTTGGAGTTGTCAGTTGTAGCTTTCTGAGAAAATAGGTAGCAAGCTCGTTCATGAAAGATGAATTGGGGCAGAGGTATGCTGGTAAAAACCAGCTCCTGGGATGGGGAGCCTGATTTGTAGCATTTGTCAATGTCCTCAAATACTCCCACCATGGCTGACTTAAAACTACCAATCAAACATTGATGAATGTGAAGTGGGATGCCCACACTTGGCACACATGAGCCAGTGCAAGCCAACTCCCACACCACTAAATGGAAGATTGACAAGCGATCAAGATTCATTCAGCTCAACAAGTATTTTGAAAAAGGAAAGAACTGTATGGTTTTAAGTTCTCTCAGTAAGTAAAATAGCATTTTGCCTTACTCCCTTCTCCTCCCCAATTCCCTCAGCACAGTCCTAATTATAAACTGAACGCCTTTGAAACCTACATGAAGCACCTTTCCTATTAAAGGTGACAATGCTGACATAGCACCAGCACTGCCTTTAAGGTGCTTTTCTCTAGAGTACTGGCCTTGCCCTAATCTATTTACTTGATCTTTCTCAGCATCTCTTATGAGCAGGTCATACATTTCCAACACAATGGGTCCAGATCAGAAGTGCAGGCTGTGCCCTCAGAACGCGTCGAAGTTGCATACAAGCGCAGAATTAGACCACATTTAAAACGTGGTAGAACTTGGCTGATTTGCTCCCTCTTGGCCATCCATTTGAAGTGTGCAGTGAGGACCCCAAGTCCTGATCTCATCATTCAAGAGATGTTAAAATGCCTGTGGTGAATCTGACTTTAATTTACCATGACTGCTAAAACAGAGGCTTTGGAAACTAAAGCAGTAGCAAGTCTCCTGTGTGAGGCCAGAGCTCTTGAGGGGGCATTTAGCAGCAGCAGATTTTACACGTATGAATCCAAAAAAATTACTGCGTCTTAAATATTTCTAGCAACCTTCCAGGTTCCCAGTTCATGGCTCAGCAGGGGAAAGGCAAGGGGCTCGTTCATTCATTCATTCACTATAAAAGGATTAAAATAGACCTCGGTTTTTCTGGCTTCAACCCTTGCCTCCTTTTTCCTTTTTCTTTTCTCACCCCTGCCCCATCCCTTACCTTTTTTTGCTACCTCCCCTTCCATGAACCCTGACTAACAGACAACCCACATGCTTATAAAAACAGCTCTTGAAAGAATAGTTCTGACGGTTACTGGGATGAGATTGCTCCAGTGCTCCCAAGCAGGAGGCATAAAAAACCCAGAGCAATCTCCAGCTGTTCCAAAGGCAGATTGTACAGCAGTTAGAGATACAGAAAATTGCAACCTCTACCAGACCACAAGGACAGGCCCCCATTCTTCTCAATCTTTGAGACCCCCAATACTGCTTCATCTTGGGGAGTTTCTGGGTCTTCAGATCTAGATTCTCATCAGCTGAATAAAGCCTTTAACCTGTATTTGGATCACTTGAACTATTGATTTTTCCCTGACAGAACAAATGTGTATTGACCATCTCCTCTTGCCAAGTACTTATCCAGGTGCTTTGGGTATGTTGGGGCTCAGAAAAAAATATGCCAAAGTGAAAAACTCAGAAGCAGCCTCAGTAGCAAACATTTTTCTCTGACCTTCTCCTGCTCTCTTATCCCTCAGTTCCTTTCTCCCCCAAGGCAGGTCATAGAAACCAGAACCCCCTTTCCCCAAAGCCAGCCATAAAACCGAAAAAAGCCTTACTCTAACTTTCCCTCTGCCTTACTATGTAAAAACTGGCCATAAAGAAATTATCTGACTTCCCTTGTTTAGGTCATTAGACTGCCATTCCAGAGAAGGAGGAAATGCATTCTCAGAGAAGCCAAGAAGAATCTAAACAAGCCGTGCTGGGCTTCCCAGCTCAGTCTACAGCTAGCATTAGATGTAACCCTTTCTGCCCAATCATATTTCGACACAATTGTCCAGACTTTGTTGAACCTAAGCATAAAAATGGATACTTCCTCTGTTATCCTTGAGTCTTCATTCTGAAGGCTCCTGTGTATACACATTAAAGAAATTTGCATGCCTTTTCTCTAATCTGCCTTTTGTGAGTTGATTTTTCCACAAACTTTCAGAGGGCCAAAGGGAAAGCTCTCTCTTGGCCCCCACAGCTCTATCAGTGAGCAGAGTAAAGAAAAGACTTCCTGCTCTCATGTAGTCTACAACCCGGCCATCCACAAAAACATGGGCTGCCTGCTTTTGGTTGGGACAGCGGTTTTATATAGGGGAGCCATAAACATAATGATTGAAGTAGAATTCTAAGTTTCTAGGCCCACTGCCCATTCCCCAAATATTGTTTATGACCATAATCTTCTCTCTGACTTCCTATTTTCATTCTAAATTGGAATAAATGACTTGGTCTTTACCAAACACTGCATGTTTCCGAAAGGACTTCCAAAAGGACTTTCCAGAAAGTACCAGACTCTTAGGAATGGCATGTGGTGGGAGATTAAAAATACATTCTTAATTTATTTGATAGGAGCAATGGGGAGGTCAAATAGCTTACTGATTTCTCTAATTATATGTCTAAATCACCAACTCATTGTGTTTGCTAAGAATTACTAACACAATAAATGAAGTACTACCAGAATGGTCTTTTATTGTCTAGAATTTCTGGTGTATGGTGATAATAACAAGCGAACTGACTTTTAGTTGGTTTTGTTTTTAAATTCTCTGCAGACAATGTACCTCTATTTTGCCTGCACCCTGATCTGACATTCCCACCCTTTCCCCTCTCTTGGGACACCAAAGCTCTTATTTCAAGTATTTTCTTAGACCTTTCTCATCTAGAAAGTCTCTTCTGACAAATCCATGCCAAGCTGACTCCCAATATCTGTTTCTTCTGCGATTTTCTGTAGCTGTTATACTCTATATCTTTATAGCCCTTATTTAAATGCAATGCTAAATGTGTTTAACTATTCCTTCCTATAAATCATGTTTCTCCTCAAACAGAATTTAATGAGGGCATAACTGGGTCTGGAATCCATCACCTACCAAATGACAGAAATTGTTCATCAATTGGTAGTGGATGAAGGTGTGGGTGGCAAGTGCAAACCAGTACCTCTCAAAGGCCCTGCTCCCCTCGCTGTAGGAAAGCATATCAATGCCCCAGCCTGGGCCCAAGTTGTGCTCCTTGCAGAGACTCAGCTACATCTAGCAATGTCTAATGACCTAGTGCAACAGCCCACCAAGTATCTCCTAGGAGGGAGTGGGGAGTCAGGCCAGTGAGCGTAATCTGGCAGCAACATTTCAGGAATAGTGGGCAGAATGATTCTGAGTACAGGGTGGGCACTTAGGCTTGGGTTAGAGGGAAAAAAGGAAGGATATAAAAGCTCGTCGAAACTTCAGGGCCCCAGTTGTACTGCTGGGGACCTCTGTAACGAGTCTCACAAAAGGTTGGGTCTCTGCCCTCCTTTGCCACAAATTCTTGTGCAGCTTCCACAGCATGGTCTCCAGACAATGACAGGAGCCCTGTGCAGAAGCAGTATGATGAGAAAAAATAGCATCAGGAAGGGGTTGTAGTGGCTGACAAAGGCAGTGCCTGTCAGGGATGGTCAAGCCCAGCAGGTGCCACCGATTAATTGTAAAACCCTAATATTTATTAAAAACATAACCTTGCTCCTCGCACTAAGCTAGTGTACTTTATGCATGTTATTTTAATTGTTCACCATCCTATGAGATAGTTTGATCTCATGGATACAGTGTTATAGAATCAGCATGGCAACTGACTGGATTTGTTCAAGAACACACAAGGCACACCCCAGGAAACAGACACACTTGTGGGGTGAGCTCTCCAGGAGCTGAATATCAGATGAGTGTTTCCCGTGGCTGTTTTATTCATGTGACCCCATTCAATTTCACAGGTTGACGAACCCCTGGAAAATGTGGGTGGTAATAATAAAGTAATCATACTGGGTTAAGGAGAAGGTAGATAAACACAAATCACAAATAACACAAAGTAATCTGTGCTCAAATATCCGGAGGGATGGCACTGTCCTGACAACCCCAGGATAGCTCTGTAACTAGGAGGAAACTGATTAGCACTGATTGCTAGCAGATTGCTGTCCCCTGCAGGGCGAGAAGACAGAAGACACGCCTTGGGGATGTGCATGAGGGTGGGAAGCCTCTCACCATCCTTCCTCTCCCCCTGCCACCCCTAGGGGAGGCTAATTAGCTGGTGCCTATTCCTAGGCCCCAAAGAAGTGACTGCTCCTTCACTACACTTAGGTCAGTGGTCTCAACTTCAGCTGCTGGGTGTTAGAACCACCTGGGGGCTTTAAGAGTGTCCCCATTCACCCTCTCAGAGATATATAATGTAATTGGTCTAGGGTATGGCCTGGGGGCATCAGGAAGTTTTAAAGGTCCCCCAGCTGTTTCTGATGGGCAGTTGCCAAGGTTGAAAACACCTGGGTTACAGCAAGCCCTGATAAAGGAGAATTGATTGCACTTACATTTATTGAGCAACTATTATCCCCAGCCATTGTGTTGGGTGCTTTATACAGATCCTTTATAATCCTTAAAATCAACTTGCAAGTGGCTATGATCATCTTAAGGTTGAGTTAAGGTCACAGACAGTCCATTCCATTTGCCAGTCCCCAAACCCAATCTTTTTCTGCTAAATCTGTTTCCTCTCCTGGAAGGACAACAACCGTCATTCCAAACACTGAAAGAGAGATAAAAAGAGATCACAGACTGTGTTCTCAGACACTCTTTGTTAAAGATATCTGTGAAGAATTGTAAAGAGAGGCTCTATGACACCTTTTCCACAAAGATTGCATAACTGCCATTGAACCTGCCTCCTTCCACACAGTTTTGCTGCCCATACCTCCAGAAAGGGTCTGTCTCTGTTACTTGATACTTCCTTTTTCTCATCCTTATAATGGTGCTATGCTAGGTGCTAAAGGATATAGTGAGATAGAGTACACAGTGCTTGTCTTCAGGAAAATCCTGACTTCGGTGATTGACTGAGTGACAAGTATTAAATGAAACTACTTTGGAATAGTAATATAGGGCAGGAGGCTAATCATGTGAAAGGCAGTGAATTGCTCTAACCCTTTATTTAAAATGTGGCCCTTAGACCAACTGCACCAACATCATGTTAGAACTTATTAGAAATGCAGACTTTCAGGCCCCGCCCAGACCTACTGATTCAGAATCTGCATCTTCAACGATCGCGGTGTGATGTATTTGTACATTAACGTTTGAGAAGTCATGGTCAGGAGCTGTAGCAACATTACTTTGGTCCCATTTTGTTGCCGTAGGAACATCTGTTTTATCTTTTTTTTTTTTTGAGAACTAAAACTCATCCCCCCTCCCCCAACACACACACTTTTTTTAAGGACATAGTTGCAATTCTCCCTGCCCTTCTGAAAGTACAGAAAACCAAGATGAGCAGAGAACCGGGATCTTGTTCATAACTAAGTCTTTTGTAAGGCTTCCGTATATGGCCCCAGGTGCCCTGGCACAGCTGCTGATATTTAGTTACGTTCTGCACCAGCAATTCTAGCATTTGGGAATGACATTCATTTTTCTCTCTCTGGATTATGAAGGCCTAGGGCAAAGGAGATGAAGAAAGCGGCACTCGGAGGAAATCTGTATTGGAAGTATCAGGTGTGGCAGCGAGGTCAGAAGCATTTTCATTGTAGGTTCTGGCATTTTATTTAGGCCTTGGCAATCTATCTCTTTAAATGGAGATGGGAGAATTTCTTTAATAAGGCCACAAAGAAAGATTTGTAGTTCTAAAGGGCTCAACATTTGACTCACAAGCCCTCATATTGAGTTACACCCTAAATAGGGTTTGTGTTCTCTCTGTTTGCAATAATTACTCTTGGAAACGTTCAGTGAGGTCTTCTCGATCATGATCTTCAAATACTTGTAATATTAATTGTTCTGTTTAATAAGGAAATCACAGCCCCATTTAACCTTACGTCAGTGTATGATTTTCATTTAGTCAAGTAATGAAGTGAATAGGTTCTTCAGATCCTGGATCTCGTTAACGAAACTGTTCTGCAACTTGTTTTATCATTAAGAATAAAGACCCACCTTTGCTATTGAACATTGCCAGAAACAAAACCTACTCAAAGGGAGGAATGAATTTGCACAGACTGGGAAACTCTGGAGTTCAAAGGATGTGGGTGACTTTGAAACAAACTGTGTTGATTCTTTCAAAGTTGCAGAATTATGCAATATAGTGTTTGCATTTGGGAGAATTAATTATGATCCCAAGTCATGGGTTAGAAATATAATTAAACTGATTAGTGTCATAGGATAAAAATAAAAAGCGAGGCTGTGACAGCTTCCCGTGTCCCCCTTTCCCCTCCCCCAGAAAGGCTCTTAAAGGAACTTTTAAAACATAAGCCTTTGTTCCCTCGATCTATGGTGCCTGGGTCAGGTGGACCCTGCGGCGTGGCTGAAATATTTCAAACAGTCACTCACAAATGTGTCATTTGACCTGCTGTTCTTCCAAAGAGGTATGAAAAATATGTTTCTTGCTGAGATAACTTGAAATCAAATAAACATAATCTCTTTAATTCTTTCTAAATAGTTCCATATTTTACATCTAAACACAATAGAACACAAAGCTTCTGGCTTTAAAAAAAGTTTTTTATTTTTTATGTGTGTGGTGGTGTGGGATTTTTCTTCCTTTTAGTTCATGTTAGTTTGAATGTAACAGTATAATTTACATTTAAAACCGTGGGAATATATTTCCCTCGGTTTGGAGACACACAGAGCATATGGCAATAAGGTTACTTGGTTAAATGTATAAGTTTGCTTTTATGAGTGCTATCTTTAACAAGGACATATGTTCTTATTTACATTAACCATCACTTGACAGACCAGAGGAGTCTTCACCATGGCTTGCAACAAATTGAACAATATTTTCTTATGTAAAATTGGTTCTGGTCCATTGTTTTTATTTATCTGAAATAATGGCACTCACTCAAGTTTGTAATAACACTGTCATGGCTGAAGGGAGTTTGCTTTAGGTATTATATCTATTATCTGCTCCCTCTCCTTTCTTTAAACAGAATCTCTAAGGGGAAAGTCTAAATGTGGCTTGGATTTAAGAAGAAGAAGAAGAAGAAGAAAAAACCCAAAAGCTTCCCTAAAACCTCATTGTGTAGGATGTTATTTTAGATTGTTTTAAGATTTTTAATAATTCTTATTTGTTTGCCTTTGGCTTTGAGCATTGGATAAAAGAGAACTTGCCTTATTCTTAGGGGAGAATTAGATGGCGTGGAGTTGTCACACAATGCTCCATCCATTTTCTTTGCTGTTTTATGAGGCAAGCCTACCTAACCTTTTGCCCAAACAAAAAGTATTTACCTGGTACTCCCCAGCAGTGGATACAGTTAGCAGTTTGGAAGTGTTTGCTTTTCTTCACCACTAGGGTATGCTCTAGTGCCATAAGATATGCATGTTTTTTTCTTTAGATCGTTGGCAAGGTGGATGATGAAATGCCTAGAAAAAAACAAAACAAAACAAAAAAACACCTTTCCATCTAATTACAGAAGTGTCCCTTTAATTGTCTTAGTAAGACTGGATTATGTTCGCCAATTTGATTAAGGTGGAACTGAAGACAACTTCAACATTCATGCCTGACAATATTTTGAGTGAGTTTATATTTTGTATTTGAAGTTGTTCTACTTAGCTCCAGTGCAGTGGTGAGAAATACTATGTCCCTTCCATTCACAAGCTACATTTTCAGGCAATAACTCTCACTTTACTTATAAGCATCAGTGTGGGCCCAGCACATGAATGTGTAGTGAGGTTACTTGGGCAGAATTAACACCTTCGAAGACAGAAAGATGTCTGCAAGCCAGGATGGATGTGTCTCCCATTTTTGTTAATTTCCACCATCTTTAAAAAACCTAATCACCATCTATGTGGCAGACCTTCATCAATATCAATACATTCTCTAGAATTAGAAGGCTTAGCTTGAGGGTTTGCTGCCCTCATCTCAAATCCCTGGCAGAAGCCCCCGCACTTGATCTTGGGTTCCCCGGGGTAGTGGTAAGAGCACAGTGCAGGATCCCTGTGGTGGCTGGCTATGCTGGAGAACTGCTCTGTGTTCATCACTGTGATGATTCTAGCACATTTGAGCAGCACCTCCTCCTTCATCCCTCTAGTAGAACGTCTTCATTCCTATCTTCCATCTTCCTTCCTCCCTAGGAGAGGGCAGGTCATTGAGATTCTCTCTTGGTACTGTGGCCCTTCAGTTCCCTTTATGCCTCTGGTGACCTAACGTCCTTTTGCTCCTGGACCTTTAAACAGCTTCAAACCCCAAATAACTTCCTCCTCCAGTACATTAATCATAATATGCAGCAAAGGCTAAAACAAGGTCCTTATAGCTGGGACCGTTTGTCTCCCTGGGTGTCTAAGACTCCTGCTCAGGGTTCAGTGACTACCACCTCTGGGTCTCACATTCTCTTTCTGACCAGAGAAGGTTGCCCAAGACTGCTTTCCCAAAAGTATGTGACTGGGTCTGCCTGGGCAGATGGAGGCCCAGCTCAGAGGAAAGCTTTGTGTGCCAACTTGAATAGGTTGGCTCCGGAGGGACCACAGCCCAGAAAGCTATCTGAGATGGACCAGGGTGCCAGGCTTCCTTTGCCTCTGGGGTTAAAGGGACCCCTGTAGATGTCAAGTACCACCTGTGTGGTACTTGATGATCCTCTATTCCTGTGAACATCAAGTTAGATTCAGAGTCGACAGTGTTCCAGCTTCCTTTTCAGGTGGTGGTGAATGCTCTTCAGTTGAAGCTGTCTCTTGCACAATGGGGACACAAAGAGGTACCTTGGGAGATTTAGAAACACCCCTCCTGGTAATCTCCACCCAGCCCCTTTCAAAGCCACCCCAAATAAAAGTAGAATCTAAATAAAAGCAGTGCACCTGCTATGCAGGTACAACTTGAAGCCAAGTCGTGTAACGAGCGGTCCTTCCAAGTTCTAACCAGAGCCCCAACCCTATGGACATCAAGTCATCATTCTTCTGGTATGAAGACCCCATGCTGACTCCTGAACAAACCCTTAAGACTTCTGTTTCAGAGGCTTAGGAGAGCTAGCTCCTACTGGGCTCTAAGCCTCTGGGGACAAATGAGCACAATCTGCCCTATTCCTTATCCTGGGGTTCTGTCAGGACCAGGAGCCCCCAGAGTGCCAGGTTCTATGGACCTCAGAAACCTCTGAGAATACCCATGAAGATGGCTTATGTGGTTAACAAAGCTCCTGCACTGACTCTCACTGACCCTGAGTCTCCTCTTACTCTCTTGAAGTTTCTTCTGCCTCTGTGCTTGTGTGACTTGCAGACATCTTTGGGCAGCAAAAGCAAAAGCAAACCCAGCAATCTTCTTCTTCTTATCTGGGCAGCAGCATAAAACTATGCATAGAAAAAGCACAGGCTCCAAATTCCTCCACTTGTTAGTGATGTAATCTAGGAGGATTATGCAAACTTTCTGTACCTCAGTTTTCTTTTTTGTAAAAGAAAGGTAACATGTGACACCAGGCTTAGTGTGGCATACTGCCATCCCCAAAGTGAAAATCAGTGCCATCAGCTGAGGCAGAGAATTTGTCAAGCTAAGTGCATTAACTGATCCATTCATCTGAAGTTGGTTTACTCAATCATATTTGTCAAAACCTCCTTTAAGGAGGAAGTATTATATTATTCCTTCATGGATTTATATCACTTATCAAACAAGCTGTAATTCAAATGGCAAATGTTTGACAGACTTGAAAAGAAAAAAATTCTGAGGTTTGCAAAAGCATAAATATGTTTTCATACCATGCTATTGAATTTTCCCCACCAAACATTTCATAATATATTGACTTTTTTGGTCATTACAATTATTTAACTGACATTTATTAAATGTACTGTGGGAAAAGTTGGAGGTATAAAAATGAAAAAAAAAAAGTTCCAATTTATAAGCTACTGATATCCCACCTGGGGATACAGCCACACACCTAGGAGCTATAAAGACAGTTTGTCAAATAGAATTTGTGCATAATTATGGTTGCTCATAGTTTATGATGATGAATGCTATTTGATACTCATACATCAAAATACAAATGCATTTATATTTGGGAGTATTTTCCCCCAAGCCACTTTACCTGTTGAATACAGTGACAGGAATGTATATTATAGAAAGAACTTTGGACTAAAACCCAGTTTCAGTTCTGCCATCAACCAGCTGTGTGGCTCAGGTGAGATGCTTAACCTCCCTGGTGTCAGCTTCCTTACCTGTTAAATGAAGAGTTGTTGCATGTTCTCACAAGTGGAAGCTGAACATTGAACACACATAAATGTGGGAACAACAAACACTGCGGATTACTAGAGGGCGGAGGGTGGGGTGGGTTAAAAAACTATGTACTGGGTACTACGCTCACTACCTGGGTGATAGAATCAGTACTCCAAACCTCAGCATCACGCAATATTCCCATGTAACAAATCTGCATACGTACCCCCTGTATCTAAAATAAAAGTTGAAATTTTAAAAAACCTGAAGGGCTGTACCTTTAGATCAGTGGGACCCAGACCAAGCTAATCAACACTTGGGAAGCTCTAGAAATGTTCAGCTATTCAGGCTGTATCTGGAACTACTAATTAGCATCAACGGGGTAAGCCCAGGAATGGGCATTTTTGAAAAGCTCCACCAGATGTTTCTGATAATAAGCCATGTTTCAGAAATATTAATACTGCATTAGAAGGCTGGGCGTGGTGGCTCATGTATGTAATCCCAGCATTTTGGGAGGCCAAGGTGGGCAGATCACTTGAGGTGAGGAGTTGAAGATCAGTCTGGCCAACATGGTGAAACCCCATCTCTACTAAAAATACAAAAATTAGCCGGGTCTGGTGGCATACATCTGTAATCCAAACTACTCAGGAAGCTGAGGCAGGAGAATCACTTGAGCCCAGGAGGTGGAGGTTGCAGTGAGCTGAGATCACACCACTGCACTCCAGCCTGGAAGACAAAGTGAGACTCTATTTCAAAAAAAAAAAAAAAAAAGAAAAGAAAAGAAATACTACGTTAGAAAACTGGCTACAGTTGGTCTTTCATTGGCATGGCTCTCTTCTTACTCTATTTAAAGAAATACCTCAAGAAGAATCTCTCAAATTCAACTCATCTCCACCATCACCCTCCTTGCTCCTTGCTGACTGATTTTGGGACACATTGCTTTGCACCTGCAGCCTTGGCCACACACCTCTGCTCCTCCTGTGTCCTTGGGGCCCTCGTCCACTGGGAGTCCCACACTGTTCTGACTGCTTGGGTTCTGCCTCTGTAGCTCACTAATTCCTATGTCTGAAGCCACTTATGGGGATAAATCCAGTTCCTCCTATCCCAACCCCACCCCCACCACCCCTCTTATGCACATACTCAGGCTCTGGAGCCAATCCTAGCCCGAGACAAGGACACTTAAAAAACTAACTCCAGGACTCAAATCAAGCGATACAGATGAGATAGCATCCTATCGTAATTGGTATGTGGGCCCTGAGATGAAATTCCTGGGTTTGGATTCCTGCTCTGCTGCTCACTGGCTATGTGACTTGGCTATGTCAGCTAACCTGTCTATGGTTCCCTTTTCTCATCTGTAAATGGGAATAAAATATTTTTCTATCTTTTTTTTTTTTTTTTTTTTGAGATGGAGTTTTTCTCTTGTTGCCCAGCCTGGAGTACAGCGGCATGATCTCAGCTCACCGCAACCTCTGCCTCCCCGGTTCAAGCGATTCTCCTGCCTCAGCCTCTCAAGTAGCTGGGATTATAGGCACTCACCACCACATCTGGCTACTTTTTGTATTTTTAGTAGAGATGGGGTTTCACCAAGTTGGCCAGGCTGGTCTCGAACTCCTGACCTCAGGTGATCCACCTGCCTCGGCCTCCCAAAGTGCTGGGATTACAGGCCTGAGCCACTGCGCCCAGCCAATATTTTTCTATCTTACAGGGTTACTGGGAATGTAAAATGAGATCACGTGTAGCAGCTAAGATTTTTGAGTGCTTACCTTGTGGCAGGCATTTTTCCAAGCATTGTGGGTCTATTAACTCATTTCACTGGTGGAGATAGGTCTCAGACCCAGGCAGGCTCAGAATTCATGGTCTCATCCACTATACTATAATTTATGTAATGTGTTTGATGAAGTACTTAGCATTAGTAGAAATGCAATAAATATTAATCTACAGAAAACCTGCCATGCGTTCATCCTGATTCTGATTCACTTTTTATTTAGGACACAGAATCTGGACTATTGCTTTATATGCTGTGACTATTCTTTTATCCTACAGTCCAATTATTGGTGGACTCTGCAGTGTTCTCTGAGACTCCAACTTACTACATTCTCCAGTCACCCATTTCCCTCAGGACCTGGGTTCCTCCTGTTTCAGCCATCTTCTGAGATCCTAGGGGACAGGCACAGTAGCTCATGCCTGTAATCCCAGCACTTTGGGAGACTGAGGCGGGCAGATCACAAGCTCAGGAGTTTGAGACTAGCCTGGCCAATATGGTGAAACCCTGTCTCTACTAAAAATGCAAAAATTAGGCGGGTGTGGCGGCATGCACCTGTAGTCCCAGCTACTTGGGAGGCTGAGGCAGGAGAATCGCTTGAGAATCACTTGAACCTGGAGGGCGGAGGTTGCAGTGAGCCAAGATGGCACCATTGCACTCCAGCCTGGGTGACAGAGCAAGACTCAGTCTCAAAAAAAAAAAAAAAAAAAAAAAATCCCTCACGTGAGGTCTTGCTGACCCCTGTGTCTTTAACCCTAGCAATCTTTGTGTTCTGGCTTCTGTCATCACCATGAGAAGGACATGGTCATGCTAATTTAATGGAAGATGAGAGATACATAGAAGAGAATTCAGTCACCCCAGTCCTCCCAGCCAAGGTCATCCTATCCCAGCTGGGAGCTAGCCAGCTGACCCTCAGACAGGCAAGCAAGTTTAGCCAAGATCAGCAAAGTCACCTTGCCAGTTTCCCCAGATGCATGAGCAGTAATAAACCCTTATTGTTGTATGCCGTTGAGGTTTTGTGGTGTTCTGTTACATAGCATTATTGAAGCAATAGATCCATAAATGTTAAGTGATAGCACATGGATGCAATCAATGAAAACCAGAATGTGGGAAATTGTCCAGGATAAATAATGTAGTTTCTTCTCTTGTC
The DNA here is from genome assembly GCF_028878055.3 of Symphalangus syndactylus. Lineage (NCBI taxonomy): Eukaryota > Metazoa > Chordata > Mammalia > Primates > Hylobatidae > Symphalangus > Symphalangus syndactylus. The sequence continues at coordinate 60,712,546 of NC_072430.2, read as the reverse complement.
CTGTATATTCTTTCATCCCTGTATTCTGGAGGAAGAAATGTTAGAGATTAAAGAAGACTTAAGAGACTTATGAGTCAAAGGCAATGTCTGCATCTTTTTCTTTTTGCAACAGGATCTCGCTCTGTCACGAAGGCTGGCGTGCAGTGGTGTGATCACGACTCACTGCAGCCTCAACCTACCGGACTCAAGCAATCCTCCCATCTCAGCTTCCCAAGTAGCTGGGACCACAGGCTTACGCCACCAAGCCTGGCTAATTTTTAAAAAATTTTTTGTAGAGACAGGGTCTCCTTAAGGTGCCCAGGTTGGTCTTGAACTGCTGGACTCAAATGATCCTCCTACCTTGGCCTCCCGAAGTTCTGGGATTACAGGTGTGAGCCACCACACCCTGCCAATGTCTGCAGCTTATATGAACTTTAATGCAAACAAAACTGCTATAAAAATATTTATGAAATAATCAGGGAAATTTAACACTAACAGCTTAGTAATATTAAAAAATTACTAATTTGGCCAGGCGCGGTGGCTCATGCCTGTAATCCCAGCACTTTGGGAGGCTGAGGCAGGTGGATCATGATGTCAGGAGTTCGAGACCAGCCTGCCCAACATGGCAAAACCCCGTCTCCACTAAAAATACAAAAAATTAGCCGGGCATGGTGGCAGGAGCCTGTAATCCCAGCTACTCAGGAGGCTGAGGCAGGAGAATTGCTTGAACCTGGGAGGCAGAGGTTGCAGTGAGCTGAGATTGACCCACTGCACTCCAGCCTGTGTGACAAGAGTGAAACTCCGTCTCAAAAAAAAAAAAATTACTAATTTTTGCATGTCCTAATGGTATTATGGTTATGTGTTTTTAAAGAAGACAATACTTCTGAGACATACATACTGAAACATTCATGGATAAAATGATACGATGTCTGGGATTTTCTTTAAAATAATCCAGTGAGGTAGAAAGTAGGAGAGAGGTATAAATGAAATAAGATTAGGCATATATTGATAAGTGTTAAAGCTCGGTAATAGGTACCAGAGGCTCATTATACTATTCACACTAGTTCTATGTATGTTTGAACATTTCTTATAATAAAAAGTAAGAAAGGACAAAAAGGAAGGAGAGAAGGAAGGGAAGGATGGAGGGAGGAAATGAAACTTCCAGGGACAGAGGATGAGTCACAGAATGAGGTCAGGACTTGGGACCTGCCATGCGATATTACTTACGATGAGAACCCCAGGCTGAGCTGTTAAGATAAGACCTACTTGTGCATCCTTTAGTGCTGAAGTAGGAGCAACCATTATATAGCCTCAGAGTAAATGTGGGAAAAAATACAGTAGAAAATATGCATGCAAGCAATAATCTTAAGGCCAAAGAAGGTCTAATGGCATAAAATAGAATCAACAGATCTAACAAATGGGAAAATTCACACCTGAGGAAATAAATACAATAGGGCAATCCTTAAGACATTAAAAAAGAAAATAGCAATAATACAACAAAAACTGGAAGTTAAGAGAAAGAATGTACAATTTCATATGCACAACATATAATTCAATTATGAAGTAAGCATTAGAAAAGTGAAGAATAAGAAGAAACTAGAAATCATGAAAGTGAAAAATACAGTTGATTATTATACCACTAAAAAATTCATTAGATAGGCTAGCTGGTTTATAACTGTTTGTAACTGAAGAGGCAATAAGCACATTAGAAGAGAGAACTAAGTCTCTCAAAATGTAGCTCAGAGAGATAAGAAATAGGGAATACATAACAGATGTAGAAACAAGGAAAAGCCCAGAGTTCCAGAAGAGAAGGAAAGATGGTATGATAGAGAAACAATCTTTGAAAAGGTAATGGCTGACAATTTTCTAAAACTAAAAGAAGATTTGAATCTTCAAGTTGAAAAGAACAAATGAGTACCAAACAGAATAAATTAGAAGAGATCTATGCTCAGATACATTACAGAAAAATTTTAAAACAATAAAGACAAAGTGAAAAAAAATCCTAAAAGCTGCCACAGAGAAAAGGCAAAATAGCTAAGGGAATGACAATTTGATTGATAACAGATTTCTCATCAATAGATTCCACAGGGAAAAGAAAATAGAGTGAAGGAAAAGCACTAACGGGCCGGGCACGGTGGCTCACGCCTGTAATCCCAGCACTTTGGGAGGCTGAGGCGGGTTGATCACCTGAGGTCAGGAGTTCGAGGCCACCCTGGCCAACATGGTGAAACCCTGCCCCTACTTAAAATACAAAAATTAGCTGGCGTGGTAGTCGGCACCTGTAATCTCAGCTACTCGGGAGGCTGAGGCAGGAGAATCACTTGAACCCAGGAGGCAGAGGTTGCAGTGAGCCAAGATGGTACCACTGTCCTCCAGTCTGGGTGACAGAAGACTCTGTCAAAAAAAAAAAAAAAAAAAAAAAGAGGGGGAAAATAATGAATCTAAAATTCTATACCCAGCTAAATCATTCAAAATCAAAAATCGAGATAAAGAAGAAACAAGTTCAGATATACAGAGATTCAGAAACTACTAAAAGATATATTTCAGAAAAAAAGAAAAATGAGCCCAGAAGGAAGTGGCAGATATAAAAAAGTTAGTAAATCAGAAAATTGCCTGGAAAAGCAAGCATCTGTATTTAAATATGAATATTATACTGTGTTTAATTTTGTTTTTCTTCATTTCTATTAGCATTACTCTGGATGGGACCAAAGTCAGCTCTCACCTAGATTACTGGGATGGTTATTTCTTTTTTTTTTTTTTTTTTTTTTGTGAGACGGAGTCTCGCTCTGTCGCCCAGGCTGGAATGCAGTGGCGCAATCTCGGCTCACTGCAAGCTCCGCCTCCCGGGTCCACGCCATTCTCCTGCCTCAGCCTCTCCGAGTAGCTGGGACTACAGGCGCCCGCTGCCTCGCCCGGCTAATTTTTTGTATTTTTAGTAGAGACGGGGTTTCACTGTGTTAGCCAGGATAGTCTCGATCTCCTGACCTCGTGATCCGCCCGCCTCGGCCTCCCAAAGTGCTGGGATTACAAGCGTGAGCCACCGCGCCCGGCAGGGATGGTTATTTCTAATCACTTTCCCCACTTCTACTGTTGCCCACCTCTTCTTCTCTACTCTGTAGCCACAGTGAACTTTCTGAAATGCGAATCATAACCCTTTAAATGTTCCCTAATGTGTTTTAGGATAAAGGTTCTAGAATAATATGTGACAAGATGAGTTTTGTTTTGAGTGTCATTTTTGCTGCTCTAGATATTTTTCCTTCCCCCATCCCAAGAAAGTAGTCAGATTTTTGTGTTTTCTTGGAGTCTGTGTTAGAGAACTGAAAGGAGAGTTTACCAGGAAGAAGATAACTCCTGTCCTAGATTTTATTTGTGACCTTTGGGCTCATGGATGTTAGCTTGTCCCAGAGAAGGAGAGGAAGAGGTCAAGAGCTGGGTGTTTAAGAGAGACAGAAGTAGACAAACTAGAGGACTGAGAGATATTTCCAGAGTTAAGAGATGAGTTTCTGAAAGGCTTTCAATGAGATGGGGACCCTGAGCCACTTGTTAGTAACACTTCAGACTAAGGACTGATGGAAAATGGTGGAATGGATTAACGGGAACTAGGACGGTGCTATTCACAGACAGCCATCTCTTTGGTATCCAGAAGGGAAATATCTGCAGGCTCAAATGTGGCACTGGTGTTGCTTGCACCTGCTTTCAAGAGACCATGTGGATGTGGACAATGAGGACATCAGCATAGGCCACTGTGCAGATTAAGCCCAGAATGCTGTGGTTAGAGCCTGGTGGGGTGGGGCTGGAGAAGAAAGGAGCCCCAGTAATGACTGAGTGAATATTCTGATAACCATGTGGGACATGGATTCAAAACAGATTAAATTTGGCTTATTAAAGTCAATGTGCCCTTGTGGTGTAAATTAAAATTCCTGTCTCTTCCACCTGGGTTATCATCTCTACATAACGTGTCCTCACAACCCATTCCCTCAGCATCACCCTTGACTGCCTACCCTGTCCTCAGCACACAAGGCCCACAGAACTATTGGCTTCAGTGCACCATTCCTCTTTAACTCCAGGTCTTCATGTGCACTATGCTTTCCTTCTTCCCCCAGCAGCCCTCACCTGGTGAACTCCTGTTCTACTTCAAGTCTCAGCTTCTTTGAAGCCCCCTGTGATCCCATAACACCCTGCATTTTCCCAATCATACCCCTTTTTCATACAATGTTGTCATTGCCAAATTGCGTATTGTATCTCCCGCTGGTCTGTGAGCTCTGGGAGGACAGAAATAATGCATGCCATACTTATAATTGTTTACCAGTACACAGAGCTTGGAACACAGTACACTCAATTGATATTTTTAAAGTGGATAATAATAACAATAACCCACATTTCTTGAGTGCTTACTCTGTGCCAAGCTGGGTGCTAAACTCTGAATCTAGATTATTTTTATTTAATTCCCATGATATCTCCATTTAATAGATGGGAGAAAATAAGGTAAGTGAAGTAACTTGCCCAACCAGTGAGTGATGGAGATGGGATTTGAACTCGAAGTCTAACTCCAAAGACCATAAACGTAACTATCACCCTTCAGTCGTGAAAGGAGCATAGCTCCTGGTAGGCCAGGCACTCCATGCTGCTGGGCTCTAGCAAGAGTGGCTTTCTGATGAGAGAACCCTCTTCTTGCTCATCACAGTTTCCTGCAACCCATGCGTGCTGCCTGCTCCTTCCGTGTTCCCACCCTTTCTGCTCTTGCGACCTTCCCCCACTTCTATAAACATGTGTGCTTCATGTACTTCTCTTGTGTCTAAGACATTGCTTTTCAAGATGAAGTCTCTAAAACCTATTAAACCTGTATTTATTCATGTACACAGGGAAGAAAATTCTCATGTGTCCCTTGGGTAGTATATTTGAATCTTAGTAACATTGGCAAAATGGTCCCCTGGACTACCTCCACTGATTTATAATCTGCTTATTCCAGATGTTCTGAGCCCAACTTCATGGTTCAACAGAATAACATACTCAACACTAGGTATTACCACTGAGAAACAAAGCCCTTTTATTGGGTTTGTGGAAAAATAAAACACTAGGAATGGCATTACCTGCCCAGTTTGCTATTCCCCTTCCAATGCCTGATAGAAGTCTTGCATGTTCAGATAGTCTTCATTTCAGCATATCTTTGGTTTACTCTGGACTTGCTCTTGATATCCTTCCAAGACGAGGACTCAACTTTTGGCATGTCACTTTTCCCACGTGGGGAGATGCAAACAGTAGGGACAGACCTATGGCATCATCTAATATAAATGATATAATGCCAGTCCCAGAAGCCTTGGCATATGTGGGTCCCCGACCTACTGAAGTATTTTCCTTTCTCTACTCCATTTGCATTCCCATTCTTATTGGCACTCCCATTTTTCAGAGAAAAGCCAGTTTCCCACTGGGGTCTGTTATATGAGAAGTAAAGGGCTTCTCCCTCACTTATTCACTCCTAAGACCCAGGCAAATGAAAAATGATCTGTCTTAGGAAGATAAATTTAACTATGACACTCTTCCAATGGGTTGTGAAAATAGTAAGTTGTCTTTTGACTCTTGAAACATTTTTGAGCCAATATTTGCCTTCTTCTAAATCCCAACAATTAGTGTGGCTCTTTTCTAAAGGGGTAGGAAAGTATTAGTCAAAGAAAATCCTTAAACTACAGTCTGACACCTATTATGCTTTTTTTTTCTTCCCAACTTCCAAGATTAGATAATCACAAGCAAACTGACACTTCTGGAGACATTTCCAACTCTAGTGTTTAGTGTGGCTGAATGACTCGAATCATAAGAATTTCAGGTCAAGGAGAAGGAGAGAGCATTAGCATACAGCAACATTGGCCACTGGGGTCTTGGATTATTGACGTTCAAAGAGCACCATCCAGGAATTCCATTGCTATAAGCACAGAGACCACTCACTGCATAGCCCATAGCAGGCAAACTTTAATTATATGTGGAATTGCCATTTGTATGCATATGCATGAAACTATTCATTTTATCAGGTACTTTAAACTTATCAAGATGTTATACACCTATCCCTTGGTTATTTTTCTTCAAATCTTGATGACATCAATGCAGGAAACATGAGATAGAAGAACATGTACTAGAGCAGAAGCCAAGTACTGGATCATTAACTACATCTGTGATCCGGAGCATGTAAATCCTATTACATGGAAGATCCTTTATTCTACTAACTAAATACCTTGATGATGTTGGGTCATCAAAGGTAGTTTAGAGATAGCTTACCCTAAGGTAAACTAACATGCTGTGCAGAAGAGAGGAGAAGAAAGAGTTTGCAACGGCAAGTTTGGGAAAAGGAGAAATTGGGGGAGAGTGAGAAGGAACCTGGGGAGATGGTTGTTGGTTGAACACTCCTCTTTCCATTCTCTCAGAAATCAGCTTGTTTGGAACCAGTGGGTTTCTCTGGAAACTGAAGAAAGGACTGAGTTTGAGCTATACGGAGTAATTTTTTTTTTTTTTTTTTTTTTTTTTTTTTTTTTTTTGAGACAGAGTGTTGCTCTGTAGCCCAGGCTGGAGTTCAGTGGCGCGATCTTGGCTCACTGCTACCTCTGCCTCCCGGGTCCTGGTTCAGGCAATTCTCCTGACTCAGCCTCCCGAGTAGCTGGGATTACAGGCACATGACATCATACCCAGCTAATTTTTGTATTTTCAGTAGAGACGGGGTTTCACCATGTTGGCCAGGCTGGTCTTGAACTCCTGACCCTCATGATCCACCCACCTCGGCCTCCCAAAGTGCTGGGATTACAGGCGTGAGCCACCATGCCCAGCCGCTATGCAGAATAATTGAAGAGCTAGAGATGAGTGGAACAAGGCAGCAAGATTTCCTGGAAATATTGGGATGGAGTTTGGACTTGCACAGACCACGGAATTGAAGTTTTTATCCAAGGCTGACTAAGTCTCTAGGGAGCACCAAGCTTCCCAGATCACGTCCTGGTTGCAAGTGGATAGTTTGTTTGTCTCATATATTTTCAGTTCTAGCTAATTACCTTTGAAATGGAAGTCGAAAAGTGTCAGTTTTACTTGCCCTATTTTCAAATAATATCCTATCAAATTTCTTCTAAATGTTATATAACAGTTAATATTTATTGTGACTCACAATATACCAAGTTCTGTTCTTTTTTGTTATTTTACTTAATCTTTACACAAAACTTAAGAGGATGGCACTGTCATCATTCTCATTTTTCATATGAGTCATATGGGGCCAGTTAATTTAAGAACTTTCAAGATCACAATGATAACTAGTAGATCCAGGATTTGAACACAGGCTGCTCCCTGAATGACTATGAAAATGCTTAATATTTTATAAGTTCCATAATTACCTTCTAAATTATCATTTATAATTATATACCTCTTACATTTCCTTTGTCATTTGGTTTGTATCTTGGGTCTGGGTTAGGAGAGACTTTCCTTAGGGTGGGGGGTTTAGATGTAATCTTTTCTGAAAGCAGTAAGCAAGGTTAGATATCCTCTCTGTGTCCCTTCTACAGTCAATCTTCAAATTATTCCCGGTACTTACTATGTTCTAGGTACTGTGCTAGGTACTTGAATACATTCACAGTCCTAGTATTCAATATTCATTTTCCATCTGATAGATAGATTTTACTATCATTTTCTTACTAAATGTAAAAACTTTATTCTTTGAACTTGAAATAGAACAAAAAGATTTTGAAAATAACACAAACCTTTTAATACTCTAATTAAATAATTCAAATATTAAGTGAATCAGATTTTGAAACAGTATTACCTTAATATTTGTTAGAAGACTCTTCAGTGTTGAGGCCATACAATACTTATTTTCCAAACTGCATATTGAGTTAACGATTTGAATTTTCCCACAATCCTGATTCACATATGATTTTTTCCCCCTTCAGGCAGAAAAAAATATTTGCCCCATATATATTTTTTATTTTTGTATCACGGGTCTTGTTGGGGGTTGTATAGATTAAAGCTGACTGCAAATTCTTTACGTTTGAGAGGTAAAGTCAAATTCCTCTCCCCTTGAATCTGGGCTGGCTTTACTGACTTGCCTGATCAAGAGAACACAGCACAAGCAACATTCTGTGCCTTCTAAGCCTAAGACATAAAAACCTTGCAGCTTCTGCCTAGGCCTCTTATAAGTCTCTGAAAACTTAGTTCAACTACTCTGAGACTGCAATGTTGGAGAAGCCACATGAGACCATTCAGATCAAAAGTCTCAGCTGAGCCCAGCATTCCGGCCATCCCTACCAAGGCATCAGGCATGTAGTAAAGGCATTTTGGACTTTCTGGACTGGCCTATCTGCCATCTGAATACCATCCAGTGACCCCAGTCAATGCTACACAAAACAGAAGAATCTCCTAGCTGAGCCCTGTATACATTTTGGACTCATAAAATTATAAGATATAATAAATGGTTGTTATATGCCACCAGGGGGGTAGTTTAACATAATAACAGGTAACTGGAACAAAGATTTTTGAAATACTTTATGAACATTTAATTTCTGTAATGTAGGAAAAATTATATTTAGAAATTAAAATACAATGATTAAATAAGAAGATTTTTAAATGTAATTTAAACAGGAGAAAATTCATTTAGGGCAAACATTTTTGTAGCTCCTACTGTCTCAGATTCTTCACATGCATTATAATGTCTAATTCAAAAGAGCTGTAGTTTGGCTTTTTTCCTTCTCATTTGCTTATTTATGAATATTTTACTCTTCTTTTTTTTCTTTTTCTTTCTTTTTTTTTTTTTTTTGAGATGGAGTCTCTGTCACCTAGGCTGGAGTGCAGTGGTATAATCTCAGCTTACTGCAATCTCCACCTCCCGGGTTCAAGTGATTCTCATGCCTCAGCCTCCTGAGTAGCTGCGATCACAAGCACACGCCACCAGGCCCAGCTAATTTTTATATTTTTAGTAGAGATGGGATTTCACTGTGTTGGCCAGGCTGGTTTTGAACTCCTGGCCTCAAATGATCTGCCTGCCTCAACTTCTCAAAAGTGTTGGGATTACAGGCATGAGCCGCTGGTGCCTGGCCATACTACTCTTTATCAAAGTAATACAATGCACATGGCAAAACATGTAAGAATACAGAGCAATTTATAATGTAAGCAATGTCTCCTATCCTTCTTTGCTTCTCCACTAGTCCTCTTTTCTCAGGGGCAACCACTTTTAACTTTTAATGACTTTAGTTCTACTCAGGGTTACCTCCCTGAACAGTAGACCTCTGGTGCCCCTAGTGCTATTTATCTCTTGACTTACGAATATAAGACATTATTTATTAGGCTGGGTGCAGTGGCTCACACCTGTAATCCCAGCACTTTGGAAGGCCGAGGCAGGTAGATCACCTGAGGTCAAGAGTTTGAGACCAACCTGGCCAACATGGTGAAACCCCGTCTCTACTAAAAACACAAAAATTAGCCAGGTGTGGTGGGGGCACCTGTAACCCCAGCTACTCAGGAGGCTGAGACAAGAGAATCACTTGAATCCAAGAGGTGGAGGTTGCAGTGAGCCAAGATGGCACCACTGCACTACAGCCTGGGTGACAAAGCAAGACTCTCTCTCTCAAAAAAAAAAAAAAAAGACATTATTTATTGACTCCCCAGTGCCAGAATTCATTGCCACTATCCTCACCTTCACTCCTAATTTTCATAGTTGTTATTTTAACTTACTAATTGTTTACTTTTGTGCCTTTAAATAATATTTCTTTTTATGTGATGTCTTAGAGTTTTGTTTAAAAAAAATGGGTTTACTAAAACTGTGAAGATTACTGACAAATATCAGACTATAAAACTGATTTTTTTGTGTTTGTTTTTGTTTTTTTGGCCAAAGATCTGGAACAGAATTCATAAAGTTTACGTCTGAAAAGTAAATTGGTTTTAGGAGAGAGTTTAGTACTTGATTACATTAGATTACCACAAGGAATTTTGAAAGAAAATTTACTTTCATGCTGAAATCTACTTTCCTTGAGTAGAAAACACTTCCACATAATCACTTATATTAAATGGCACTAAAAAGATGCAGGAAAATTCGTGAGTTATTTCATGTCAACTCAGGGTAATATTCTGGTTAGTACTCATTACAGGCCAGGCATGGTGGCTCATGTCTGTAATCCCAGCCCTTTGGGAGGCTAAGGCGAGTGGATTGCTTGAGTTCAGGAGTTTAAGACCAGCCGGGGCAACATGGCGAAATTCTGTCTCTACAAAAAAATACAAAATTTAGCTGGGTATGGTGGCATGTGTCTGTAGTCCCAGCTACTGGGGAGGCTGAGGTGGGAGGATCACTTAAGCCTGGGGAGGCCGAGGTTGCAGTGAGCCATGATCACACACGCCACCACATTCCAACCTGGGTGACAGAGCAAAGATCCTGTCTAAAAAAAAAAAAAAAAAAGTATTCATTACAATACTGTCCATTAGATAACTCCAGAATCTTCCTTCCTAGCTATTTTGAAAAATATGTGATATATAGATAGAAACGTGCATAAAGCATTTTTAAATGGTTTAAAGAATAATTATAAAGAATACACCCATGTGACCACCACCCAAATCAAGAACAGAAATATTGACAGTACGTCGAAGCCCATATGTACCCCTCTCCAATCATAGCTCCCACTTACCTGCAGAGATTAACCCAACACCTGCAATCTTGATTTTATTTTCTTTATAGTTTTAAACCCTATGGAGGTATATATAGAGAGATATATGATATAGTATACAATTTTTCAATGTATACCTATTGTTTAGATATACATTGTGCATATGTAGCATATATGATATTATATATACACAATGCATATCTAAACAATATAGTTTAGTTTCACTATGGCTCACACCTGTAATCCCAGCACTTTGGGAGGCCGAGGCAGGTGGATCACCTGAGGTCAGGAGTTCAAGAGCAGCCTGGCCAACATGGTGAAACCCTGCCTGTACTAAAAATACAAAAAATTAGCCGAGTGTTGTGGCACACACCTGTAATCCCAGCTGCGTGGGAGGCTGAGGCAGGAGAATCACTTAAACCCAGGAGTTGGAGGTTGCAGTGAGCCGAGACCATGCCACTGCACTCCAGCCTGGGGAACAAGAGTGAAACTCCATCTCAAAAATAAATAAACAAATAAGTAAATAAATAACTAGAATCCTTCCACATGTGTTCTATCATAACTTGTTCCTTTTGCCCAATATTTTGTTTGTGAGAATCACCGAGATTTTTCCATGGTAGCTAGCTATAGTTTGTTCATTCTCTTTGTTGTATACTATTTTATTGTATGAAAATAAGAGGATTTATTTCTCTATTCTGCCATTGATAGATGTTTGAGGCTATTCCTGTATGGGGGCTATTATGAACAACACTGCTATGGACATGCTGTATGTGTCTCCTGGTTTCTCTAGGTATAAAACCGGAGTGGAATTACTGAGTGGCAGACTCTAAACACCTTTGACTGTACTAGAAATGTCTGTTTTCCAAGTGGTTGGAAGTGGTTTCCAAGTGGTTATGCTCCTGGTAACATTTCTATTGTTCCAAACACTGCCAACATCATATATAGTTAGACTTTAATTTTTGCAAACCTAGTAGGTGTGTAGTATCTCATTGTGGTTTTCGTTTGTATTTCTCTGATTACTAGTAAAGTTAAAGATGTATACAAATATTTACTTACAGTTAATTCTAGGTCAAATTATATGAATATCTTTACAAATCTTTGATACACATAGATAAATTGACCTCTAAAATATTATACCAAATTCCCTTATCACGAATCCCCCATATCTATTAAATACCTTTGACAATTTTAAAGGTGGAAATGGCGTTCATTTATTTTTATTTCAAATTCCTTTGGTTACTAATACATTTATATGTTTAAAATTACTATTCTGAGGCATTTGACAGGGATACTTGTATCTCTTGTATTTTCCTATTGTAGATGGATTACTGGTTGGTATTCTAGGCATCTAATTTCTAGTCTAAAGTTTCTAACCTTAAATTTCACTGATAATAGAAATATTAAGACACTGACTTTATATCAAGTGGGGTTTGGGGGAATTAGACATCTAAATTGTAATTTGTAGGTGAATTTCAGTGCATTAATGTCTGTGAAGCTACTCTGAATGCTCAGAAAGAATAAAACAGAGGAGTGACTTTTGCTTTCAGAAAGATGAAATAGGTATATTTTTTGAATACTTCTTGCTAAGTACAACTAAACACCCTGGACATTATATATAAAGCAAAGATAATGAGACTTCAAAATGTGAAGAAAAAAAGGCAGTTGAGGCAGGAGCTCTGAAATCTGAAGAACAGCAGAGTGGTGAGGTCTCTGGACTTCTTTTTCTCTCTTATATCACAGATTGGTTGCTAAAGAAGCTAGCAACCCAGAGATGCCAATGGGCCCAGACAAAAAAAAAAAAAGCCCCACCAAAAATCCTCGTTCCTCTAGCTAAAAGAACAAGAAAGGGGCAAGACAGATACATTTAGAAAACAATCACTGTACTGTAGGCAAAACCAAAGAATAAACCATGAGGAAGGCTGAGTGGGCAGCCTAGACTTCTACCCTCTTCAGGTGCCTCCACATACGACCAGGGTCATGTCAAAGAAGGTAAAGGAAGAAGCCAGAACTTTCATTCTGGTTGGGTGGTAAGGAGATCCCTCTTCTCCACAGTGGCAGTGGAGACCACGTGGGGATCTTAGACTTCCACCCCTGCCCAGAAAGAATGAGGTCCCCCTCTCCCTCCCTTCTGGGGTAGTATCAGAGGGAGCCTAGTGAGAGTCAGGACTTTCACCACTGTCCAAGGAAAAGGAGGCCATCTCCCTACCCCCATAACCATGTGGTGCTAGTGGAAACCACAAGTGGAATAGTGACGAGGCACTCCTTCACCTCGCAGCAGAGAGGCAGCAGCAGAGGCCCGGCGGGTAGGTGGAATGTCCACCTCTGCTCAGCAATAATGAGGAGCCACCTCCTTTGTTTCAACAGAAGCTAGATGCTGGCCGTAAATCCCAGGAAGACTCCCAGAGCCAAATTTAGGGTACCATGGGGCCACGGATCTATGTATTTACTTTCCGTCAATTTGATGTTCTGTATCTAATTGAGTGTTCCCTGGCCTTTGTGATGTTCTTTGAATATGTCAACTTGGCTTGGCTACATTCCTCAGTTTTTCAATCAAACACGGATCTTGGTGTTGCTGTGATGGTATTTTGTAGACATGACTACAGTTCATAATCAGTTGACTTTTTTTTTTTCTCCAAGCAGAGTCTTGCTCTGTCACCCAGGCTGGAGTGCAGTGGCACAATCTTGGCTTACTGCAGCCTCTGCCTCCGAGGTTCAAGCAATTCTCGTGCCTCAGCCTCCTGAGGAGCTGGAATTACAGGCATACGCCACCACACCTGGCTTTTTTTTTTTTTTTTTTTTTTTTTTGTATTTTTAGTATTGATGGGGTTTTGCCATGTTGGCCTGGCTGGTCTTGAACTCCTGGCCTCAAGTGATTCTCCCACCTCAGCCTCCCAAAGTGCTGGGTTTATAGGCATGAGCCACCACACCCGGCCTCAGTTGTCTTCAAAACCGTGAGATTATCATAGTTAATCTGCTAGGCCTGATTCAATCAGTGGAAAGGCCTTAAGAGCAGGGATATGGGTCCCCTGATAAAGACAAACTTCCACCTGTGGACAACAGCTTTCTGCCATGCCCAAGAGTTCCAGTCTTCCCTTTCTAATGGCCTGTGCTATGGGCTTCAGAGTTACTTAGCCAGCCCTCACAATTACATAAGACAATTCCTTGCAACAAATTGTATCATACATAGGTCTCCTACTAGTGCTGTTTCTCTGGATGAATCCCAAATTATTTACATATTTTTCTGCTTTATGGTTTGTATTGTAGTGGCTAACTCTAAGCCATCATAGAATGATGTAGAGCATAAACAATAAATCAATACTCCTTGTATGTCTTATTGGTCTGCCTCAGGATCAAGTCCAACCATCGCTTGTTTACATATCATGTGTAAAGAGAGACATCATGAGATCTTTCTCTTTATCTCTAACATTTTCTATCTTCAACCCTTCTCTTCTGTCCTCCTCGGTTCCATCCTCTCCAGTAACCTGTACATCTTTACTTCATCACTATCTCTCTCCAAATACTCCCTTGAGTTACAAACAAAACAAGACATTCAAAAATCTTCATTTGACACTTCGATCCCTGTGAATTTTCATGCTATTTCTCTCTTTCCCTTCACTGCCAAACTTTTTGCAAATGTATTCTATTTTCATGTCTTCCATTTGCTCACTTCTTTTTTTTTTTTTTTTTTTTTGAGACGGAGTCTCGCTCTGTCACCCAGGTTGGAGTGCAGTGGCGCAATCTCGGCTCACTGCAAGCTCCGCCTCCTGGGTTCACGCCATTCTCCTGCCTCAGCCTCACCGAGTAGCTGGGACTGCAGGCACCTGCCACCACGCCCGGCTAATTTTTTGTATTTTTTAGTAGAGACGGGGTTTCACCATGGTCTCGATCTCCTGACCTCGTGATCCACCCGCCTCGGCCTCCCAAAGTGCTGGGATTACAAGCGTGAGCCACCGCGCCCGGCCTCATTTGCTCACTTCTTAGCCCTCTGGTACCTTGTTTCCATATATACTACTCTACTGAAGCTGACCTCTTGAACTTTCAAGGTTCAAATACCTCCAGGTCTCCAAATCCAACCATGCAGAGCCTGCTAGTTGCCCATCAGTATCCATTCTCCCCTTCTTCCTTTGTAATAGAATTCTAGTCAAACTGTCCAGCTGAAAAGTCCATTTCGCAGCATCCTTTGCCCCTAGGAATGACCTGTTCTTCAATTTTGACCAATTAGATGTAGCAAAATTGTGGAACAGCACGGAAGGGCCTGTTTGAGCGTTCTTTTTTTAAAAAGCTGGAGCAGGCCTTTCTCTTCCCATTCTTTCTTTTTCTTCCTCAAGAACAGATGTAATGTCTGGAGCATTAGCAGCCACCTTGGATCAGTAGATGACCTTGAGAATGTAAGCTGAGTGAGATGGTGCAGAAAGATATGAGGACTTCAGCTTTGTCCCTAGTGGAATCAGGGAGTTGCCAAGCCAGTGTCAGATTGACTTCCTCCAGACTTCTGACTTCTTTTATATAAGAGAATGATTGTTTTAATGTTTAAGATACTGTAGCAGGATCTGTCACTAGTAGCTAAATGCAATCCCTAACGGATATACCATTGATTTCTGATTGTTCATGTATTCATTTATTACATAAATATTTGTTTAGCACCAAATTTGTGCCAGGCATCATTTTAAATATGGTAGAAATTAGACAAAGTCCATCAGGTTTGACAGGCTATTTAGACATAGAAATGGAGAGGTCGGGGGGCAGTTGGGTTTTTTAAAATAATCGGTCGTTAGAAAAGAGAAGCAGAGGAGGTATAATTTTGAGATATATTGCCCCATAGTTGCCCTTTAAAGCTTCAATATGATCATCTCGGGAAAGAAGACAGAAAGAGAGAAAAGTCTAGAACAGCCCAGGAATACTCCAGCATTTGGAGGACTGATGGAAGCAGAGCCAGGGCAGGGAGGCCATTGATAAAAGGAAAACCAAAGAGTGTGCTATCAATGAAGGCCAGAAAAGAAAATACTTCCAGGGAGGAAGGAATAGTCAGATGCTTACTGAGAGGTAGAGTCAGACACAAACAGAGAACTGGAAGTTCTTAATCTTCAAAGGAAAACAACCATGAAGCTAATGAAGCTTAGGCCTCACAGTTCCTCTCTAGCCCAGGTGTCTTCCAATATCTTGTGCCTAATTCTGTATCTGCCGTTTTATATCAGTTTGCTTACAGATAATTCTCCAAGTTTTATACACTTGAGCTTCACAAAATCTAGACGTGCCTCTCTTCATTGTCCTTTACCTCTCTGTAACATCCTGACCACATGTACTTCATCGACTTTTCTTTAGCTTCTGGTGGTGCCTCATTCTCTTACACTGTTCTCTCCCCTTCTCCAGCCATTCCCTAAATGAGAATATGGGCTGACATTAGACCTCAACCTTGTTCTCTCTACACTATCACCTTATCAAGTTAGTCATTTATATCATCCTTACATGAGCAACTCCTAAATTTGTACTTCCAGCACTGATCTCTACCTCCCAAACATGGACAAAGAATTATTCCCCTCCAAAATAAAAAATTTTAAATAAAACTCATCAGCAAAAGTGAAATGCATAAAAAGGGAAAGAAGTATATGCCTGACCCAGTCAAGGTTACTCATTGGCATGTTCTTTCAGCAAAGACAGCCTATCTTAACTATCAACAAAAACTAAGGCAGCCTATATTAGTTATCTATTGCTGATAACTTACAAATTACCCTGCATTTATCAACTTAAAACAACATTTATTATCTCGCAGTTTCTGTAGGACAGCAGTCTGGATGAGGCTTAGTTAGGTCCTCTGCTTCCGGGTCATCCACAGGCTGCAATCCAACTCTTGACAGGAGTTATAGTTATCTCAAGGCTTATGTGGGGGAAGGACCCACTTCTTAGCTCCCTCACATGGTGTTGCCTAGATTCAGTTCCTCTAAGGTTGTTGGACTGAGGGTCTCAGTTCCTTGCCAGCTCTTGGCTAGAGGCGGCTCTCAGTATCTTCCCATGTGGACCTTTCCACAGGGCAGCCTACACCATGGTAGGTGGCTTCATCTGAGAGGACAAGAGGGAGTGCCAGCAAGATGAAAGTTAGTCTTTCATAACCTAATCTTGAAAGTGACATCCATCACTTTTGCCTTATTGTATTGATAGAAGCCAATCCTTAGGTTAAGCTCACACATAAGGGGAGCAGCTTATACAGGAAGTGAGTGAGGAGGCAGGGATATCTGGGAAGCCATTTTAGAAGCACTCTACCACACAGCCCCTCTCCTCCAGGAACTCACAGTACAGCTGAGAAATTACCTGGAAAAGGCTGGAAATTGTATAAGTACCTGGAAAAGACTAAGGTATGCTGGCCCCATGACCGTCAAGGTAGGTATATGTTACTCTATAGTTTAGTCACTGTGTCCCTATCAAATTGCGTGTAACACATTTGAGATTGTCACTGGTTTTCAGTGTGTCTTTGAGATACATTCCATGGGGGTTGCTCTCCTCCCCTCCCACTCCAGGATAATTGCTTTAATAATAAAACATAAGCTTAAAAAGCTTAACTGCGCTGTTATGTGGTTGTCCTATTAACAGCCCCGATTCTTTTTTTGCGTTACAGCTTATTGTAAAATATGGTGATTCAATTTCATTTTCCACTTTGTTGTGTTGAAAGCTCCAGCAAAACACTCCTCTTCATTAAACTAGGAGACACCTTTATCATGGTTTGAGTTATCTGCATGAATACAGGAACTCAAATTTCCCGACTCATCTACAGAGTTTTCATTATGCTATGGAATGAAAAAAAAAAAAAAAAAAAGACGCACTAGCATATTCTAATCTCTCTAAAAATTACTCAGTGATTTAATAAGTAGCACACAGACTTATTGTAATTAGTCATAGTAACGTAGTAAATCGTAATAAATACATAATTGCGATTAATGTATTTATTGGCTTACTTTGCACATACGGTAAATACACCACCCTTTGTTTTAGCACGGGTAGGGGCTCCTGGCTGATCGTGGCCCTTTTGTGCAGTTCCACCCCGCGCCGTAGGGGGCAGGAGCAGCCCTTCCTCGCTCGCGGTTTTCGACGCTGCTTTGGTCTCTGTCAGACCCAACCAAGTCAGTATAAAAGGGGGGAATAGCCATGGAGACGGTAGGCCTGTGGCCGGGCTTGCTTTTTAAAGGGAAAGCTCTCCCGGTGATTAGGAACCTTAAATCACATTATAAGTAGGTGAACGCCAATGCATGATGCACTGCGGGAAAACTCCCAGGGCCTGGCTCAAGGGAGGCCTGGCATTTTCTCCTCCCCGCGCTCAGGCGGAGAAAGGTGCGGTCCAACCCGCGGAGGCTCGACCCGGAAGCCGCCGTGGCAGCCACACAAGCTGCGCTCGTCTCTCGGCTGGGGAGCTCCGTGTCGCACTGGGTTCTTGAGCCGGCCGTGTCCTCCTCTCTCGGTCGCCACTGGCCCATGAGTCCCCATGGCGACGGCAGGGGCCAGGCCCGGGGGCGGGCAGTCCGAGTGGGGCTGCGGCGCTCCGGGGGCATCCGCGGCGGCATGGCCGTGTTCGCCGCCGTGGCCGCAGTGTTCACCCTCACCCTGCCCCCCTCGGTACCGGGGGGAGACTCCGGTAAAGTACTCGCAGGGTTGCCCCTTCTGTCCCTCTCCCCTGGTCCCAGAACAGGCAGGGTCTTTGTCTAGCCCCTGCTCTTGGCATTCGGTTTGGTCAGCTCTGGGCCTCCATCCACCTGCCTTTGCACAGCGCACTGTTGTGTGTTCCAGAGCCCACTTCTGTTTCCATCCCTGTCGTTGTGGTTTCTTAGTTCTCAGGCTTTCGAGATGGGGCTTATTGTTGGTTTCGTTTGGTGGAGCTTATCGACCTCTCCACTTCCCCAGATCTTTTTTCCTGGTCCTGAGTATTTACTTTCAGTCTTTTTTAGTCCACAGATATTAGTCACCGAGTCCATATTATGTTTCAAACAAAAGAACAGTAGTGGCGAACAGATAATTGCGAGTGTTCCCAGTGCGGTTAGACAATACACAAGTTAATGAATAAACAACGTATTAACTGGTGATAAGTTATGGAGACAGTAGGAGGGAAATATGATTAAGAGTGGGGGTAAGTAGTGGGTCCTTCCGAATGGCTATTCAGGAGAGACCTCTGAAGAGGTGTTGTTTTAGTTGAAACCTGAATATTGAGAAGGAACTAGCCATGCAGAATATTTGCAGGAGAACTCTTAAAAAGGTGGAAGCCAGGTGCGGCTGTTTCTGTGAAAAAGAAAAGCATGACTCATTGGCCCTTTAAATCACACTAATTGTTTTCTATTTGATGCAAGAAACAAGATCCATGTTTTGGTTTTGGATTCAATAATGCCATATCATGGCCAGTAATTTTGTCCGAATAGTGCTGTAGTTTCAGGTGGTGAACCTATGGACTGAAGATGCAGCTTTTGCTGCCTGACCAGTGATCCCCAAATTGAACAGCTTAAACAGTAAACGTTTATCGTCTCCCGTTTCTGTAAATCAGGAATCTGGGTGCCGTTTAAGCTAGATGCTCGTACTCAGAACAAGGTTGCTGTCATGGTGTGCGATGGGGCTGCGGTCTTCTCAAGGCTCAATTTGGGGAGAAACGCAATCTAGTTCTTTGCTATGTGGGTCTCCATAAGTTAAATGACTTCTGTCAAGGAAAAGACGAAAAGTAGAGGTTAAGGGGGCATATTCTGAAGTCAATATACTTGGGTTCTTTTCCTGATTACTCTATGTGACTTTGGGCATAGCTTAGCCTTAGTTTTCTCATTCATAAAAGGAAAATAATAATTGCACCTACTTTTAAGGGTAGCTGGGAGGGTTAAATCTGACACCTCTGTCATTTTGTAACCTAATACTGTAAGTGATATACCACTTCTCCATTTTATTCCTGGAGCTTCGTCAGTAAACCCAACCCATATTCAAGGGGGAAGGATTACACAGGTGAGAATATCAGGAGTTGTATTCGTG
The DNA here is from genome assembly GCF_028878055.3 of Symphalangus syndactylus. Taxonomy (NCBI): domain Eukaryota; kingdom Metazoa; phylum Chordata; class Mammalia; order Primates; family Hylobatidae; genus Symphalangus; species Symphalangus syndactylus. The sequence goes on along the minus strand of NC_072430.2, from coordinate 60,692,966 downwards.
GGGATAATATTTAGGGCTGCCTACCACGTTGAAGATCCTTGATGTTCCATCTTCAGATTGTTACCTTTCTTCTTTCAGGTCCTGTTGCACAAGTAGGGATAGTGTTTCATTCGTGTAGTAGGGAGTTTCTGTACCATGTTACCAAGATTGGTATTTCATAATGGAAGTAACTTTATAGTTGTGAGAGTTTTGGTACTGGAGAGCATTATTCAGAGGTTAAGTAGTTCTGTTACTTGTAAAAAAAAAAAAAAGATTGACAGCTACTTATGGTTGGTTGAGTTTGAAGGATGGGAGTGAGATTTATAATAACTGACGTTTGTTGGGCACTTTCTGTGTGCCAGGCACTGTTCCAAGTGCTTTATATGGGTTGTTGTTTTAACCCTCCCAGCTACCCTTAAAAGTAGGTGCAATTATTATTTTCCTTTTATAAATGAGAAAACTAAGGCTAAGCTATGCCCAAAGTCACACAGAGTAATCAGGAAAAGAACCCAAGTATATTGACTTCAGAATATGCCCCCTTAACCTCTACTTTTCGTCAAAACATTTCATGAAATTCTTTTCTAAATCCACCATCACATATGTAGTGATATTTAAAATCTATTTAAAATCATGATTATTGCCTTGCCTTTATTAATACTGTATTTTATTTTTTCCCAAAAGAATAAAGTTGTGTATTCACCTTGAGTTACCAAACTTTAGGTGCTTTAATTTTGTTTGGTTTGATGTTAAATAGTGGTTGCTTCTAATATTTTTATGTTCATTTTTGGGAATGATAAACTTTTCCAAGTATATGCCAATGGGGAAAATTTGCTTTATCGTATATTTGATAATTGTGTTTACATGTTGAATGTACTATTCTTGAATGTTTATGAATTATATTTTCATCAATAAACAGAACACATCTCAAAACCAGTATAAAGCATGTATTCTTCTTCCTGATAAGTCTTATATTTTACTCCATAGATTCATCACATTGTGTGGTCTTGCCAAAATTATTCTTTGTACCACTTGGCACACATAGTTCATATATGGGCAGGGTGCTCGTGGTGCTTTTCGGGGAGGGGGTAGGAATCTGGCCTTCACTCAATTAGTTTGTATGTGAGTTTGTTTCAAAGATACTGTCTTTAACAGATGTGATGTGTGACAATCTAGTCTAATTAATATTGAGAAGTATGATATAAAGGGAGCTGATTTTTGTAAAGGTTAAGCATCTGCTGACAACTCTGGGCTTGCCATTAGTTTGTATTGCAGACAATAAAGCTGTGGTTCTCAGACTGGAACGTACTTCAGAATTACCTGGGAAACTTGAGCCCTCAGTGCCAGTGGGTCTTAGTAGATGATGGAATTTGGAGGTATGGGCAAGGAATCTTCATTTTTAAAAAGCTGATTAATTCTGATGCAGGTAGACACAACTCTGAGGAACCTTTCGTGTAAAGGGTTGGGAGAAAGCCAAGACTCGGGAAGCTCGCGGTTTTTTTACTATTCACTTCCTCTGCTCTTTATCACAATCAATTTAAGAGTAGTATTTCCCTTTAGATCTTTATCAAGGTTACATTTAGAGGCTTTGAATGGGGACATCTTTTCTATTTCGAGTTTAGTTTAACATTTGATAAGAATTGATGAAAGTTTGTCACATTCTAGATTTATCTTTATAGCAGCAGAACTCTGCAAATAATAACAGCACACTGACTTTTCCACGGTAAAAAGAAGTTAGAGAAAAATAGTTTATTTTTCTTAATGTTAAATGTAATTCTGAATACATTTTAAATGGAGGAGAATGAGTAGTGACCTTTGAAATTTTGAACTTATGGTGGCTTCGTCACAAAAAGATTACAAGAACAAAAAAATTGAAAATAGTTTGGAGCTAAAGACTTAAGAGCTAATCCATTATGGAGTAAACTATAAAATCATATCCTTTACAGTAGTTAACAAAGGGAACAGTTCTTTGAGACATCGTGAGACCATAAACTATTTAAAAAGAAGCATTTAGGATATAAATTGTGCTGGTTTCTAAGGTGCTCTTGAATATCTCTTCACAAAAGTCCTTAAGTAATTGACTAAATCTGTCTTCAGGTGCCCTTATAAGGCTTCCATGATGCAGTCACCTAAGACTGGGGTGTCTTAGTAGCAAGGATGACAATGTGATGTGTCTTTTTGTTAACATCTGTGTGTATGGCTTGAATTGATGCTTGCTTTGTGTGTGGCCAGAGGGGAGAGGTGGTGGTATCCTGGCAGGATCGTGAAATGGATAGGATAATGTTTTTAAACTTAGTGGGAGAGAGAAATGAAAACCAACCAGAATATAAGGCCATCTAAAGTGCTAAATAGACTCAAGCAGGTTCTATGGAGGAGGAAGAAGTGATTAATTCTGATGGGGAGGCTGGGGAAGCAGGTGTCTAAGAAAAGGTTACCGAGAAGGTGGCAATTGAACTTAGCCTTGAAGGATTTCAGGGGAGAATCCTAGGGAAAATACTCCAGGGTGAGAAAATGAGTGAGAAGAGGTGCAAAAGAGGAGCACTCCAGAGAAACAGTGGGTAATCAGATTTGCCTGGAGGGAACATAGGTTTCATGGATATAAGCCTAGAAAAGGGACCTTGAAACCATAGAAAGCTTGAACATCATGCTGAGGAATCTGAACTTCATTCAGTAAGCAGAGAGCAGCCATTGAGAAGTTTTAGACTAGGGATGCAATCCAGCCTTTTGTGTGTGTGTGTGTGTGTGTGTGTGTGTGTGTGTGTGTGTGTGTGTATGTGTGTTTAGGGGCATGGGGCAAGGCAGGTGTTGATTATACGTGATTTCAGTATGAAGATGAATTGAAGTAGGATTGGTCAAGTCTGTTGCCATAGTCCAGGCCAGAGAGAGTAAAGGTCTAAATTGTAGCTGGGACAGAAATTAAAAGCAGAGTATTGCTGTCTATGAAAGGATAGGAAATGGACTGTAGTACATTTCCTAATAGATACTAGTAACTTTCGTGAGTCATTCATCAATATTGATTCCTTACATTGTACAGTATTACAATGTACAGGGATGAGTCAGAAATAGTCCCTGTGCTCTGAGTACGTAAAAGGTTAACAAATAGGCATCAAATTACTGCATCATAATTTTAGAAATAGTCACTAATGGTGAGGAACTATAAAGGACTATGTAAGGAATATTATTTAGTGGTTTGAAAAAATGTCTTACAGTGGACCTTGCCAAAATAACCTGGAGTTAATAAACACTTGGAAATCATTGAAAGATATCCAGTGCAATTAATGTGGAGAAGATATCCAAATGCCAGTTTTAGGGTAGTATGGGACATTTATGGAGTGTCCAAACCTCAGATGTCTGCACATTTTACCTTACCATAAGGTTGCATCTTTATAGACTTTCGTGCTAATTTCTTGAGGGATAATAAAGCATATTACACTAATGCTCCAACAGTATTTGTATATTTGCAAGTGGATACAACTTTGAAGAGGGAAAACAAGCATTTTTTAAAGACCAGAATTTACCTATATTTCCACTGACCACTTCTTAAAGACTATCAAAGATAGTTTGTTCAATAAGACCTAAGGGAGAAAATAGACTATTTCATGCTGTTAAATCTCTACAGATTTACAGTTTTATCCAGTCAAATTAATGCAAAACCCCAATGCAAGCATTTGGATTTTGAAAACTTTGGAGGAGTGTCATTCTCTAATAGTAATTATTGGTTTTACATTATTTTTTCGCAGGGGAACTGATCACAGCCGCACATGAGCTTGCAGTAAGTATTAGTTTTATTGTTTAATCAATGCTCTCATTAACAGTTTTAGGAATTAAGAAAGTTTAATTAAGCATGGAGTAAAGTAGATTAATTTATTTTCAAACCCCAGTTTTTAGTAACTTATAAGTACAGTACGTGACAATTTACTTTAAGTTTTAAATCCAATTAAACTAAATTATAAAGCAAAGCCTTTACTATATATACAGTAGCTGCCTTATTATCACCCCAAATTTTGTATAAGCTGTGGAGAATAAAATAAATCGGGTTAACAGTTTTAATAAGTTTATTATTTAATAAACTTTATTATGGTGCATGATCCCTTTAGGCAAGACCTTAACGACTGTCAGCATGGTGGTAATCCGATAGCAGTGTGGTCTTTCAACTTTCTAACCAATACGATATTTCAGAACCTGCTTTTTTTCAATAGCCTTTTAAATGACCCTAATGTACTGTGAACCCAGAGAACAAACCGCTTAAGAACTGACAATGAAATATGTCACCCTTTCTCTGGGTGACGCACCATGTGATAGACGCTGCCAAATCCACTAAAGAAAATATTTATTTGTATCGCCTCAAGAGGATTACAATAGAAAACCACTATTCAAACATTTAGTCATTGGTGCCTAATCTTTATAGTTGCCTGAGAAAAGGGCTACTTTTCAATTAAGGCCTGTGTGACTCTTCCTTTCCTAGATGAAAACCTTCTAACTGTTGCTAATTTTTCCGTAGGTTGCACATCCTCCTGGCTATCCTCTGTTCACGCTGGTGGCTAAACTGGCAATTATACTGTTTCCTTTTGGTTCAATTGCATACCGCGTCAATCTTCTCTGTGGCTTATTTGGAGCAGTAGCTGCATCATTACTTTTTTTCACTGTTTTCAGGTAAAGTAGTTGATTAGTTAAAATTAATTTTGCGCAGTTGGAGATGTAGATTTCTTATGGCTCAAGTATATACGTTAAAAAAATCTTTTGTTGCTTGGTTTCCCTAACACATGTGATTTTACTTTCTTAATTTATAATAATTTCATATGCATTCGACCCTCAAATGATTACACAGTTGGTTTTGTTTCGTACAATGGAGTGAAGGTGTCACCAGTTCATTATCACAATTCTCTGATTAGGCAGAACTAATGAGGTTTGTCATTTTATGAAGATGCAGATGGGCCACTTTAATTCAAGAATATGAGGTTCATCTTTTGGTAAATGGTAAATATCATTTAATTACTCACAGTATTGCTGATGGGCAGCTGCCAATCAGGTCCAGGGCTAATATCTAATTATATTGTATTCTAAATATGACCATGTTGTATACTTTTTGAAATAAGAATATTAACTAAGGAAATCAATTTGGGATGTGGTTTTAGTAAGGTTTCACTCTGCTGCATTATGGCTGTAGGAAAGGTAGGCAAATTAGATCCCATGTAATTCATTGATAGAAGACTTTCTTAGTTTGGAAGGCTACCCTGCTTTTAAAACATTGGTCATTAGTTTAGAATGCTGGTAACCCATTTGTCTTTGATGTTTCTGTCTCCTTCATTCTTAACTCAGTGCATCCTATACCTAAGAGGATTATAGTGAAAAATACAAATTACACTTTCTGCAAAAGGAAAAACCAAATTAAAACACTTCTTCTAAAAACTTTTGCATGTCTTATTATGAAACAAATGATTTCTGTAGGTAAATATAATTTGAATAGGTATAATTTCAAATGTCATTTTTGGAGACCAATATTTTTATTTGTGTTAAAGTCATAATACTGCCCTTTAGCTAAATTCTAAATTGTCTCTTAATTATTTATAGAAAGATAAGAGTTAGTATAACTATAACTCTGAAGTTTACTTTTGATCTGTATGTGAAAAAACTTTCAGATTCAAGTATTATAACTGTTGATCTTTTCCCAAATTGTTATAATATTAAATTTGTTATTTTAGTCTTTATGAAATATTTAAAATAATGTTTCTGCTTAGATTCATTAGTACTATTAATATTTTTCTTTTTCTCAATGGTTAGGATAATTTTTATTAGAATTGTTCCTTCTGAGTCTTTTGTAATTAAGAATCTGTCAGTATTTCCACTGAGAGAAAAAGTGTTTTTTGTTTTTAAATATCTAGGTTGAACGGGAACTTCCTTGTTCTGTATTGAATGAGTACATTATTAATTTTCACAAGATACTTTAGAACAAAAACATTTAAAGAAGACTAATATATTCATTTTGATAGTCTGTATTTTAGATCATTTATGTAACATATACATATATTTAAATGTTATGTAGCTATAAATAGCTCTTTGTGCAAGTAAAGGGATTCATTTTCTAAAACTTTTCCATGTTTTTCGACATTAATTGTTGATGCCATTCCATATGAGAACCACTAAAAATCATAAATAAAAATCTTAAAAATTTACAGAATCTGGATAGCTCTGGACAGTACTTTTCTTTAAAAATAGCTTTTATTAATTACTATGATTGATTATAATGGGTTTAGATTAGCACGCTAGCCTATAACGCTTTTCTTTTAATATACATGGCTAATGATGTATTTTATACTTGCTGACATGTGCTTTAAATTCAGTCTCTTAATATGACTAAATTAGGTATTTGAGTGGTTTTAATAATATAGTATGTGCTTTGGAAAAGTTGCTTTCTTTCAGAAAAGGGATCTAACTATTATCTCTTACATAATTTTAATATGAAAATACTTCATTATTTTGAATACAAATAATTGACAAGGTACACGTCCTTTGGGAATAACCTAGTTCAAGTGGCAAATCTGTTTTGTCAAACAATAGACACCCTTCAAAAAGGAGAAGCCATCTCTATGGTAATAGGACTAACAGTAGCCTATTGATTGAGTGGAAGAAGACATTATACAATGTCAGCTGGCTTGTTACAATTTCATTTGTTGTATGACCTGAACTTAACCTTTAAAACCTTTCTTCTGTGAATATAAACCCAACAGCAGGACACAGTTTTTGTACAACCATTACAGTGATGGCTTTTTTCCTGTCCCAGTGTACAGTAAATGTGTTTCTTTGCAGGTTGACTCCCTTATCAGAATTTGTTTAGGAGACATTTCACTACTTTATTCATTTACAAACCAAATCATCATTCCGTTTTGTTGTTGAATATTGAAGGGTTTTGATCCAGGAAACAGTTTTATTCTTTCTTTCCCCCATCACTTAAAAGACCATTACTGTACATGTAGGATTAGCGCTGACTGGTGTGCAGTAAATTAATTCTTTTAACAGGTTTAGGTTTTTTTCAGGTAATTGTTCACATAGCATTCACTATATTTAGCTCTTGGGGTGGACATAAAGACCTTCTGTACCTTTTAAACAAAGATTTTATTTCAAAAGCAAATTTATGTTTAAATGTGTTGATGTAAAAAGCTCCATTTTTTTCAGTAAACATGACTTAGATTGAAAGAGCACTTTATTTGTTGTTTCCAATTACTATGTAATTTTTGCTTTTCTTGCATCTTTCCTGTGCTTTTAAAAGCTGTAAGATGTCATTAACACTGCATTTTTTGTCAGTCTTTCCTAATGGTTGGCAAGAACTCATTAATATTTGCTTTGCTCTAATGTAGACAGCATATGAGTAAAACAGCACATTGAAAGCCGTATGTGTCACTGTAGTTTATTGAATTAAAAATAGTAAGATTGTGGCAGTTGTTTCTGTAAGTATTTATTTGTGTATTGTCCCCTTAAGGAGTATTTTTAAGCATCCATTATGTTAGGGGAGTTTAATCTAGTACATCTCATTTATATGAAATAGTATTCATTTTATTAATGTGTACATCTGTGTTTCTAAGGCTGTAATATAGTTAGTGATTTCTGGTAGCTGGGGTTTTCTTTTTTAAGGCTATTAAAGTAAATGATTTTTAGATTTAATAGCATAATATTTAAAATGCCCTATTCTATTTGAAATTCACAAATCCTATTAATATAAAATTTTAAAGTTATAGGTAATATAAATCATTAACATGAACACCATTTAACATTATTTAATGCTTGAATTTCAAAATTATTTTCTAGGAAATGTCAAACTAGGTGTTATTTACTGAATAAAGAAGGAGTACTGAAGTCACTATCATTAAACATCTATATTCTCATCCTTCATATGTTCCGGTATCACTAAAAGAGAAGGGAGCATGTTGATAGCATTGTATAAAAATTCTTTACCTCAGGGAAGATTTACATTGCTTATGATATCAGTGGAGGGTATATGTTGTGTCATTTATTTTGGTAGTTACAGTGCAGGGGATGTATTCTCAACAGGCCTGAGAGTCAGCCTGTCCTTTTCAAACTATGACCGGCCAAATGGAACTATAGAATTCATTCCACAATATTTGTTGAAGACTCATGTGAATTGAAAGTAAAGCTCTTATTTTTTATAATCGAAATTCAGTGCTTATTTTAAAGAAAGTAATACAAAGTTACTAACCATTAAATAGGCAGTTTTTCAAATATTTTTTCTAAAAGGTGTAGTTTCATGAAACTCACATAAAAATACTTCCTAACATCATTAATATTGTGCAGTAAGACATCAGATCTCTTAATGTCAAGTAGGTTACCTAGAATATGGGAATATTAATAATATTAAAGGTATATTGAAACTTTGCTTACTACAAAGAACGTACGATCAATTTCAGTAATCCTTAAATACCTTCTGGCAGATTGTTTTGTGCCAGTATTTAACTCATGGATTTTATAATTTTATAACTTATATATTTTTGAACATTGTGTTGCTGCTAAAAATTAATTTGATTAAATTTTAGAAAGCGAAGACTTGATTCTGAGCATTGTGTCTGCTATTCTTATAGCTTCAGCTAAGATTCCATTCAATAAAGAATAGAAAATTAAAATGCCATACCTTAGAGAATGCAGAATCTCCTGCTTAAGGGACATTTGGATTTTCCAGCTCAAAGAGTATTTTAGATTATTGCCATAGAGAATAATGTGAAGCTCTTCCTAATTTCAGAAGTAACTATGCATGAGTAACAAATAGTTACCAAGTTTTTGTAGTTGAAGAAGAATGGAAAGTACTGAAGCATTAATTTCCATTCAGGAGAATATCTGTCTTGATCCTTGGTTAATTGATCATATATTTCTCTCATACTTGTATTAAAATTGCATTGACTTAGACTGCTTAAGCATATTAAGAGCTTGGTTCATTTGCATTTTCTTATAAGTAGAGGGACATATTAGGCTCAAATAGCAGCGCTTCATTTTGAGAGAAAAAAAAAGCAGGGCAAAAACTCTTTTTTAAGACTGTAGAGTCTTTTCTGACAGCTAGTCAGAGTTAGAATTAGTTCAAGGAAATGTTAATAATGCACTGCCTGGCCTAATCCCTTTGATATCACCAGGTATCCTCCTGTTCATGGGTTAATTGCTTTAAAAGCGAAGGCAATATTCTGAGCGGTGGGCCGCTTCACCTTTTCACAGCTGTTACCATTGAGTGACAACTAAATCCCATGTGTAAGATGAGGAAGAGCTCAATCTCCAATTGGGAGAAAATTTATGTAAACCACAATCCCTTCAGAATGTGCGGAAGTCATAGACTTTCTTGATTTACTCTGCTTTTCCCAGAAAGCTCTATTGTTCACTTTCCTAAGTCCCATCAACCCTTTGTAGCAGAATATCACAGCAGCAGCAGATAGCTTGAAATATATAAATGCTATCATAGCTCTGATTAATAGCAGTGCTTATGAGTCAAGTCTGATAACAGTGCAGCTCTCCACTCAATTTCAGATACTGCTAATGGAATCTGTCTTCTCCAGTTGTAATATGAGAAGGCCTAATTTGCCATGGAGCTTGGAGCTGTCACCAGTAGGGGATTGTGGGGTCAGATGGGAGCTGCCAGGTTTTTGCCCTGCAGCTTGTATCTCTCACTTTGAATAGAGCAGCCCCCTGCCTGCCAGTTAGCTGATAGGCCACCGTGGGGTTTATGCCACTATATACAATAGGAAAGGGCTACATAGGCTGACTTTATAATTGTGAAGCTAGTTCATATTTCCATAGCTACTGTGCTGCATAATTTCTAATAAGTGGTTTTAACAAATGTCAGATTATGAAAAGTTTCCTCAATTACAAAAACTTATAAAACATTTAAATTGCTAAATCTGTTTCCTGCCGAGATTTTGCCACTGGAACTAGTCATCAGTTATTATGGTTGTAATAATAAGCGCATGTATTTCTTTAAATTACAAATAAAATTATAGATCATAACTCATATAGATTTGGTGCTTTTCAAAGCCATAAAAATAGAAAGTAGCCTTAATGAATTGAGATATTAAGATATACTTCATAACTTTGCATAAGACTACTCAATATTAAATCTCTATTGTTTATTAAGTTGGTTAGTATTGCTGAGGAAAGTAGTTTAATACCCTCATTTTGTTGACTTTAGTTATTTGGATGTTTTACATTGACTTCCTATACTTTTAGTATCTTAACATTGTAAAAATTACACAGCATCTTCTAAGTTTTCAGTTAAAAAGGACTTCGCGTGATGATATGCCTTGGCTGGTGCCTTTGAGAATACTCTGACGGTATATCCTTTTAACCAATTTCAGTCTTGCTACTGAATGCAAAATACATTTTGAAGATTGAGTAACAAACTAATCTTGAGGTTTTATATGTTTTTATACATTTTAAACAAAATTGACTAAAATATGTAATTGGGGAGTTATTTTAAACCAGGCTGTACCATTGTGCAAGTTACTTGGCATACTGTGAAAACTTAGTAAAACGTGAAGTAAATTGCATTTATAAATTGTGTTATAAAGTTCCTATAAAGCCTAGTTGAATGTTTTCTTCCACATATTCAGGAATAAGTTGATGGAGTATAATAAAATGAATTGTTTTAAACTTTAAGTAGCTTTATGATTTAATAGCTAATGCACAACTCTTAATTCTAATGGAAATTGTGTGATTACATTTTATTTATGGGAGCTATTCCTAACCTTATTCCCTGCATTTTAGTTGTGCTTTTTTCCTTTTTGAAAGCTTTAAATTTTTTACTCTAATTTTATGTAGTGGTTTTGAATCAGGAATAATACTTTATACTTTTCCTTTTAGAGTACTGGTGGTGAATATTTATATAGCTGAGAATTCTGAGTAAAACAGTTCTCCTTTTGATCAAACCTCATGAAGTAGAACTAACCTTAGTAAGTTTTTATCTGAAATGACAGTAAATTTTTCTAAAATGTGGAAGAAAGGACTTATTTGCAAATTCATTAAAGACGGAAATATTTTAAATTTTTTTAGGTTCAGTGATGATGGCTTCACAGATGTACCTTTTATATCATGTCCTAAATTATTGATTTATGTTCTTAGGTCTAAACTTGACAATGAAAAGATTTATATTCTACTGCTCTCTCAGTGGCCTCATTATAATTTTCCCACAGAGTACCTGGCACATGTTAGATACCCAGAACATATTTGTTGAAAGAATGTTGAGTGAGCTGCCACCAAAAGAAGGAGGCTTAGCAGGACTTAGGTTTTCAGTAACTTAGCTCACTAGTTTGACCATTCTGCAGGTAGACTGGAGAGAGAAATACATTGTGTTGATTATATGAATGAGCCTGAAGGGAACTTTTATGTCATTTTCATGAATAAGACCCAGAAAGATAAGAACGTGGAAGGATAAGGGTGGTAGATTTGCTGTTCATTTTATCCTCCTTTACCATACCTCTTCCCTGTAGTCAGCTGCACTATTTTAGTTGTCACTGTGAATTGACACTAATAGTAATTTATTAAACAGTAACATTCAGATGCTGCACTGTGGCCTGCCCAGTCAAATTCCACCTCAACTAGGAATTCTCAGTACACCCAGTATAGACAGTAGGGCAGTGTACCTTCCGTGTTGGGTTCTTTGCATGCAAGTAACACTGAAGACAAATACATTCATGAATTTTATGAGGCATGTCAAATGTGTGTTCGGAAAGAATTTCAGGTTTCTGTTATTTGCCTTTTGATTAAGGGTTAGACAAACATGTGACTACACATGAAAGTCAAATACTGTGTAGCGGAAAGAAAAATATACCTTATCAATAGCAAACCTGTGTCAGTGGTGTAAATTGTAACCTCGTGATTTATCCATTGTGTCAACAGATGAATAGTATTCCATCAGTGAGAAAACTACTATGCAATCAGTACCTTTCTTAGGAATCTTATCTAGGTCTCATGAATTTTGTGGACCAAAAAAAGAAGGCAGTTACGTTTTAAGCAGAGAATTCTGATGCTCACATTTGATGCTTAATAGCATCACATCATCCTTACTCCAGTGGAGAATTTCTGTCATTTGCATGATCTGGGTGAGATTTTAAACACTTGACTGTCCTTCCCATACTATCTGTCATACTCTTGGTGTGTCTTTTTTTGTTGACTAAACACTGTGCTCTCCTGGAATGTGAACTACATGGTTTTATTGTTAACCTAAGTAAAAAGCAATCAGGAGGATTTATCTACTTCAAATATACTGCAAAGTATATTTTTTATACAAGGTATAAAATTATTTACATAAAACAAAATGTACTTCAATGACTTTTAGATTTGATATTTTGAATAATCTATATCAGTGCTTTCACCCATTATTATGAGATCTTAGAATTAAGTTTACCTCTCTAACGGTGTAAAAACTTGATTTTGATTATTGGTATTGACAAGTGAGTATCTTTTATAATACAAGGGTTGTGTTATTAAAATTATCATAGTGGTGGTGTTTGAAGATTGATCTTTTCCTCATATGACTTAATACGATTTTTATCTTTCTATAAGTCAGATTAGATGATTAAAATATGTATTTCATTTGAAGGAATACCTCATTTGACCTTGCTTTATTGGGGCTCTGTAAGAATTAGATTGAGAATGGAAAACATTTTTTTCTCATATCTAATTTATCATAAAGTGTTCTCAAGTTAAAATAGAAAATGGTTTAAACTATTAGCCATATATTTGTGAGTTCTGGTGAAAAGAGTTCTCATTTATTCACAACCTCATTTGAATTTCTCTTTTGCTTTTAGTTTGGTTGAAGTAATAATCAATTTCATTGGGAAAAAAATGGCTTTTCACTTTAATGGGCTAATTTTAAGATTCTACTTTAGCATGTTATTAACTCCTTAGTTGCTTTTTTAAAATAATAAGCATATTTGCTCAAAAAAATAAAATGGAAATTGAAAATAGGTCTCCTGGATTGCCAAGTGAAAACACAATCATATTTTTGATTATATCATTTTTATTTGAAAAAAATCATCAGACTTACTCTATGGGTAGATGACAATTGTCTTATCTTATTTTGGGTGTAGTTTTATTTACAGTTCATCTATACTTTAGACTTTATGGATTATACAAGATAGCTTGTTTTGTGAGCTCAGATTAACAATCTCATTTAAATCTCCTATTTAAATAATGTCAGGTTGGACATTCCTTCCATTGATTTTTAAAAGAAAGATTACTTAAGTCAGAAATTTGGACTACCAATTCATTTAATAGTATTGTATACAAAAGATTTATGAATAATGTTTTGCTCTACTTATATAATTTAACTCTGCCAAAAAAATTTAAAATACATGTTGTAGCCTTTCCAGGGGAAACATTTTTATAGAGTATGTCTCCTGATTAGAGTTATTCCCAAAAAGAGATTGCAACTAACTTGTCTGATCACTCACTCACAGGTTCCCTTCATTGATAGCGATGATAATTGGCCAGGATCATAAGACAATAAAGGCCCCAGTAATCAAAAAGGATAGTGGATTAATTGGAAGCTCTAGGAATTCTGTAAACTGATAGGAATATGGCTTTCTTTTAAACTCATAATAAACAGATGATAAAAGTGCTTCTCAGTACTGTCTCTTAGCAAGTGTGAGACTAGATATGCCTTCAGATATATTTGTTGTTATGATTTTTGTAGCATCACAACCTCATTTGAATTTCTGCACAGGTAAAAAAGTCTTCTGCACATTTAACTTTCTTTTTCTAGCTCCAATATGTAGTGTCTTATTGATATGGAGGGTTCATTGTTGTTTGGCTCAATAAAATATAAAATGGGAAATTTGATGCGTTTGTTTGAAATTTCACAAAAGTTTGAGAAAATTTCTTTACAAATCAATGTGTGAAAGGCAATATGAGTAACTGTGAACCTATATTTTATTTTATTTTCTTTTTTGGAGTCAAGGGTGTCACTCTGTCACCCAGGCCAGAGTACAGTGGTGCTGTCATAGCTCACTGCAGCCTCAACCTCCTGGGCTCAAGCCATCCTCCCGCTTCAGCCTCCCACATAGCTGGGACTACAGGCGTGTGCACTGTGGCCAGCTAATTTTTATTTATTTTTATTTTTTAGTAGAGATGAAATCTCACTAAGTTGCCCAGGCTGGTTATGAACCCCCAAGCACAAGCGATCCTCTGCCTCAGCCTTGCAAAGTGCTGGGATTACAGGGATGAGCCACCACGCCCAATCTATATTTTATTATTCTCTTTGAAATATTTATTTTATAGACAAGGAATAAAGTAATATGAAAATAGAAAGTTTTTGAAAATAAATTATTACTTCTATACCCTTGCCAAAAGAATATTTAAACACTTGAATTAAGGTACAGAATGATAAAATAATATTCCTTAGTTTCTGGAAGATCTATCCATACAAACATCATTTTATTTAAGAAAAAAAATCAATGTAACAAGTTTAAAATGAATTCTTTAATTTTTCCCTTAATAGCATTTGTTACCAAGACACCATTTATATAATAGTAAAAGACAGCAATAATAAGGACATGGCTCTTAAATAAAATTTACCCCAAGACCAAAACATCTTTTGTCTTAATTTTTTGCAGTTTAAAAAAATATTTATTTCCAAATAATGGCATAAGTAATTTTATCAAGCATTATTTGAAAATGTTTGGACTTACATTGAGGTCATTAGAAACCACTGCTACTTGGAGGGCATTAAAAACTATAAATAAAGTATGTCTTAATATATATATGGGAAACAATTAGTTTTTCAAAAAATCAAGTAGTTTTTCTAGGGACACATACACATATATATGTTAGTGCGTACATACACGTATTGAGATATATTTTTAATTAAAAAATATATCAGGCCGGGCGCGGTGGCTCACCCCTGTAATCCCAGCACTTTGGGAGGCCGAGGCGGGCGGATCACCTGAGGTCAGGAGTTCGAGACTAGGCTCAACATGGAGAAACTCCGTCTCTACTAAAAATACAAAATTAGCCGGGTGTGGTGGTGCATGCCTGTAATCCCAGCTACTCGGGAGGCTGAGGCAGGAGAATTGCTTGAACCTGAGAGGCAGAGGTTGCGGTGAGCCGAGATCGCGCCATTGCACTCCAGCCTGGGCAACAAGAGTGAAACTCTATTGTCTCAAAAAAAAAAAAAAAAAAAAAAATATATATATATATATATATATATACCAATATGCTGACAGGTTATCCAGTATTATCAATAGTCCAAAAATAATTTTTTGACTTTGTAATACATTATATAGAGGATTTTAAGTTCTTAAAATCTGATTTCTTTATAGTGTTTTGATTAGGTTACAGTTAAAAATTTATATTCCTCAGGGTCTTTTTTTTTTATAAATATAGAAAGATCTATTTCATACCTATTCATTGCATTTAATTGGATGAGAACCTAGAGAAGGGGCAAGTATACTAGTCTTAGAGAAAATATTTCAGGGAATACTTGCAAAAGACGATGCTTATACAGAGTTGTAAACAGTTACGCAGGAGTTAGCAAAGTGAAGGCAAAACAGTGTTCCACATACAGGTTAAACATCCCTAATCAAAAAATCCGAAATCCAGAATGTTCCAAAATCTGAAACTTTTTGAATACTGACATGATGCCCAAAGGAAGTGCTCATTGGAGCATATTGGATTTCAGATTTTCTGATTAGAAATGTTTAAGTGATATGTGTTCTTAAGATATTCCAAAATCTGAAAAAATCCAAAATTTGAAACACTTCTGGTCCCAGGCATTTCAGATAAGGGATCCTCAACCTGTATAGAGAACCTCATTTGCAAAGAAACCCCAAAGTGGAGAAACAGCTTTTAAGTATAGGGACTTGCAAGTCATTTAGTGTTGATGAAACATAAAGTTTGATGTGCTATGTTAAAAGACTAGATTATGAAAGGTTTTTTGTGTCAGATGAGGGGCTTATATTATGTTTTATCATTAAAGGAGAGGACTGGGGGCAGATGGCTTACCATGTTGTTGGATTGGTTTGAGTCTGAGGTGATGGTAATAGCTAAAATGGGATGGCGGTGGTATGGATGTAGGGAAGATTAGCTTTAAAAATTATTATGAAATGAAATTGGCAGGATGTGTTATTTTCGACAGAGAGAGAGAGGGAAAAGGAGCTTTGATGATCACTACTAGGTCTCTCAACTTAATTAACTTGGTAGATAATGAAAGTCACTAAGATAGAGAATACAGGAGTAGGAAATCATTTTTAGAAAAGAGAATGAGAAATTAATTTTGTACATGTTGACATTGAGGTTCTGTGGGGCATCCAGGGTTGGACTGGCATTGGGTGTACCATAGTTGGTTGGAGATATTTAAGTCCAACAGTACAGGAGAGTGCAGTGTGGGGAACAGATGTGTTTTTTTCAGTTTGTGGTTAGCAGTTGAAATCAAGATAGTGGATAAAGTTACTGTAGCCACCTAGAGTGTGTAGAGTGAGAAAAGCAATTGCCTGAGAATGAAATCTGGGGAAATAACCAGCTTTAAAGAAACTAATGGAAAAAGAGGAGACATTCAGAAAAAAAAACACAGAAGAAAGATGCAGAGCGAAAAAAGGAAAACCAGGGGGATATGCGGTCCCAGAAATCAACTCAATAAAGTGTGTCAAGGGGAGTGGTCATCAACAGGGATCCACACAGCAGAGAGGTCCAGAAAGCCTGTCGTCACTGGGGACCTCAGCAAGAGCAATTTCAATAGAAGGCTACAATGAGAAGAGAGGTAGAGGCTGCAGATGTGGACATGTGAGGCTGATACTGGGCCTAGCCCTTACCCTGAAATGTGTCTTCATGAAATCATCCCTGATGCCAACCTGCTTTGTAGTCATTTATCTTTGTCTCACTAAGGTGAAATGAAGTATGCCCAGATAGTGCATAGGAAATATGATTTGAGCAATATAATGAGACTGTCTTCTTACAGAATCAATGAATTAACTGAAGTCTTTCAAAGTCTTCAGAAAATCATCATCCTTATCACTACTGGCGTCATCCTTTGATGTGTCAGCACAAATCACAGATATGACTTGCTGTGTCCTGACGTGGGGGTCACGGCTCCTTAGTAGCATGCATGTGAAGCCATGGCACTGGGCCACAGAGCTGTATTTCTACATTGCACTCAGCCTGCAGACTTACTAGTGCACATGTACCAACTACTGGCAGACTTTCAGGACAAATACTTAGTTTTATTGAAAATCTTAGGATTTTGAGAACAGCTTTTTAAAACTCTGTTCCATCATTGGCTGCTTTCAACAGTAGAGTCTAATCTTGCTTAACTGGCCTGTTCCATCCACCAGCAATTTTATGTTGCCTTCCCCAATCCACTTTTCACTCCCTGGTATGACTTTAGCTTTCATTTGACTCATTTCATTGATGGCTCACACTGTCTGTGGTGTAACTGGCACCCACAAACCTTTGCTCATCCTTCTTACCTCCTCCATTAGCTCCGTATTGGCTTTACTTCCTTTGCTATTCAGTCTAGGCCCCATGATTCGTTACTTCAACTCCCACTCTTGTCCTGTCCTTTTGCCCTCTTGTCCCTCTCACCTAGTAAAACCCCAAAGGATGGCTTTATCCAGCATCTCCAGGATAAAATAATATTTTATTATTATAATAAAGCCTGGCTCAGGCTACTGCAGACCTACCCACAGCCATGTGTACTGACGCTGCTGCCCCATCTCCACAGTCTCTGTAGTCTTCAAACTCAGCTGAGCATTAATTGCTACCTACAAAGCCTTGTGTGTACCCTTCTTGAGCTGTGGAATTTTTCCATAACAGATGTTTCAAGTTATCTCAACTTCTTAATCCACTAGTTTGTATATGTTACATGACAAGTAACTGTTGATTGATTCTGAGTCTTAGCATAAGGTAAACTTAAAAAAAATTTGTGTTAGCAGAGGAGTCTTATTATACATATAGCTCTGATAAACTGGCTCATGATCTTCAGTCTGTTTTCGTTGCTGCTTAACTGGATAAGGTGTAAAGGTAAAACAAAAACAAACAAAAAACCTCCTGATTTGGAAGACTTAGCTGAACCTATCTTTGGAAACAGAATCAATTAAACGTGTATGTGTTACTTGGACTAAATCCAACATAAGCCCATACAAAATGGTAGTTCAAGCATCTCAGGTTTTTTAGAGAACGTTAGAATCTATTGTTTAAATTATCTATCATCCTCTTTGCAAAAATCCAAAGTCATTTGGGTCTTAAAAATTTGGATAATTTTTCTTCCAAAATGAAAAGAGATGATGATTAGTCAGATACAGTAGACAATTTGGTCAACATTTAAATAAGCAGTAAATAGCCTACATATTAACTGTCATAAAGTAAACTTTTAAAGGCAGTGTGTTGAAATATGTACATTTTAAGGAGCATTCAGAGTTTGACTTATAAAATCCTATTGAAATCAAAGAAATTCATACAGGCTTACCCCATATAGATTATTGTACGAAAACATGAATACTGGTTCCTCCAAAACATTTCGTATTCTGTATATCCTATGTATGGACGTACACATGACTTTCTGCTCTTAGAGGCATACCTCCACTCTTCTGTTTTGCACAAGACTAGGAGAACAGGAGCATTTTATTTTCAGAATTTCTTCACACAGTTTTCCTTGAAAAAATAATGAGAAGTATACTAAAGAGGGAAGACTGTGTTTAAGTCAGGGTTCTTGGTTGCAAGCAGGTGACTCTGGCTGTGGTTAGCCGAAAAGAAACAGTAAAATGAAGTTGGGAAGAACTCTACAATTCAATAATTTAAAAAAATCTAATTTAAGAAATGAGCAAAGGGTCTGACTAGACATTTCTTTAAGGGAGATACACAAATGGCCAATAAACACAGAAAAAGATGTTCAGCAGCATTAGCCATTAGGAAAATGCAAATCCAAACCTCAGTAAGATGCCACTTCACACTGACTAGGATGGCTAGAATTAAAAAGCTAGATAGCAAGTGCTCACTAGGATGTGGAAAAGTCAGACTCATACACTGCTGTTGGGAAACAAACAAATTGAAAGATCCACTACGCTTTTGTGTGCAATACATTAGGACTACAAGGCAAATTCCTGTAGACTTAGTTTGATTTCCGAGCAAGTTCATCTGATGCTAAAAAGGTTGAGATTTTAGATTTGATTTCCATTACTGGTTTCATAATCAGTTACCTTGTCTTCTATGATTTTACCCAGCGGTCTCACAAATTATTTCTCTAATGCCAAGGAAAATCAGGTGAAGCAGTACATGGATTGCAAAATCATCTTGACCTTAGTGGGGAGATGGAGAGAGAGAATTCAGATTATAGACCTTGCTGATATGGGATCAGTCTTCAGTAAAATACTTATGTACCTAACTTTGTGTAACAATCTAAGATAACCAGATAAATGTTATGGAAGTCAAAAATTTGACCTTACATTCTTCAATTTTTAAAACCTTAGGAAATATTTGAAAAAGCAGTTAACGTAGTTCATAATTCTAATATTTAATGTCAGCAGTTCAAATGCGTTAGGATGCCTTTCTGAGTGTAAGGATATGTGTTAAAAATCATTGTAGATTAGTGAATGTTGAGTTTTCTTCCTGAGGATTCATTTATATCAGGATTTTATTCTGCTTAGCTTCAGGTAACACATTTCTGCAGGAATGTTGTAGAAATGATGCTGTATTCTTTTCACTAGAAGAGATTGGGAAGCATATGATGTTTGTCCTATTAGTAATGCTGTTAATTTTGGTCCTGTGGTTAAGATTGTGTCTGACAGTTTTCACCACTGTGAAGTTACCATTTTTCCCTTGGTAATTCATCTATTTATAGGCGGTACCTTGAGACTATACGTATTCTGTTACTCCAAAACTTTTACCCACTAGTTTTGGTATTCCTTGATTATTATTAAGATGGCTGCCAAATGGTGATTTCTGATTACATCATTTCTTCTGCAATTGTTAGTGACTTTCTATGGAAAGGCCAATGATGTCCTTCTCACCTATTTATTTACATCACTAGATTCATGGTTTCTTATGAATTAAGTGATTTACAAGCTATTACTATAATTATTTTTGATGCTTAAATAATCCCAGATTTGCCCAGTGGGAGCCTCTTTAAGCTGGCTCCTGTGTCCTTCTGTCATGCCCCCATCATTCTTTGAGCACTTCTTTACTTTCTGGAACAAGATGTTTCAGACTAATTTTGTGCTAGAGCTACCCCGGCTCTAGAATCAGCCATTTCTCCAAGGATGCTAATTTCGGTTTTAAATAGAGGAAGGAATCTTGTATCTTATGCTGACTTTCCTAAATAATATTGGCATATGAAACTTAGAAGTTCCTTTAAAAATGTTAGAAATACTTTAATTTGTTCTCTCGTTCAGTAAGTTTCCTTTGTGTGTTTGGGGCTAGATACTTCCAATATAAATGAAATTTAACTCCAATTCACATTTCAAAAACAATGTTAAAGTAATTGTTACAGACAATTAAATACTATAGATGTACAGAATGGGCTAAAAACCTAGGAACTGAAGAAACATTTGAGAAAGAAGTAGGATTTAAATAAATAGGAGCAGGGAGGACTTTAGAATCAGGGGTACAGAATGAGCAAAGGTATAGTGCTAGGCATAGGCATGTCTTATTAGGAAATTTTGATGAGCCTGACTAATTGGTGGAGAGAATAATGTTGATCATTAGTGAATGAGTGGGATCCAATTTATTGGAAGCCTGGATTCTAGGCTGACTGATTTAGAACTTATCCCTGAAGCAGCGGAGAGTCCTTAAGTTTTTGGACTGGGTAGTCATAAAGAATATGTTTTAGGAAACTTGATGTGATGTTATATTGTAGAATAGATTGAAAAACAGAAGACGAATTAGGGAACTCTTAAAATAATTAAGTTTAAGGCAGTAAAAATACAAATAGGAATGAGTAGACAGGAAAGTAATTTGGAAGGAAGAAATAATAATGTGTTGAATCAGGATCACTAGAAGAATGGGAAGCTGAAAGAAATGGGAAACTGCTGATTTTTATAAGAGAAAGAAAACAGAAATAAATTGCAAACAGAAACTCAAAGTAAAAACAGGTTTATTGATATTGAGATTTTTATTTAATCATTTAAAAATAATATTGACTAAAGCCATAGAACTACTCTGTAACTTTTTATACAAAAGAATATAGTTGAAAATTAATGGTTTGGAGCTATAGAATATAATTGTTAGATGCAGTAATGCTTGCTGAATTTTCTAACACTATTAGAAATAAGCATTTCATAATAGCTTTCATTTTCATAGTTTTAGATTAATAAGGAAATAGAAAGTTGTTTTGGTTTGATATGCACTAGTAAATTCAACCACACTACCAGTCTCAAATCAAATCTCTGAACTGAGATCCAGATTCCTGATTGTTTTAAATGATATGGGTTTT
Organism: Symphalangus syndactylus; assembly: GCF_028878055.3. Classification (NCBI taxonomy): domain Eukaryota; kingdom Metazoa; phylum Chordata; class Mammalia; order Primates; family Hylobatidae; genus Symphalangus; species Symphalangus syndactylus. Next base: position 60,671,584 of record NC_072430.2, on the reverse strand, counting down.
GTTGGCATTTGTGGGTGAGAAATTTGTTTCTAAGTATAGCATCTGATTCTTCTGGTGTTACTGAAATTCACATTCCCATCTTTTTCTTTAGAAAAAAAATTAGTTTTAACTTCAACGTTGTCTAAAAAAAAAACCCTTGCAAAGTAAGAACTGCACTGTAAATATTGTGATCAAGACATTCTTTGCCATGTGCTGAGAGATGATAATAGAAGGTACCTAGGTCCAAACATTCTACTTGAAGTGAGAATGTATTTTCCTGAATAAATATTTTTTCATTTATTAATTTTTACAATCAAACATTTAGGTGTTAACTAGACCATCCTTCTTCATAGATAGAGCAAGAAAATGACACAGGTTTGTTCTCTCTCTAGCTACGGTGTCTTCAGGTTTTCTGAACTGGCGTGAATCCTAGCAGTTAACGAGGACTGAACCTCATTCTAGCCATAGGTTAGTTTATTTGTTCATTAATAGGTTAACATAGGAACTTCCTAATTAAAATTTGTTGAAGGAAATTATTATATGAGGTAATGTATTAACCATATAATGTGTTGGAGTAGTGCTGGGTGACTGTCATAGTTTCTGCTGGTACGGTTTACCAAAAGGAAAATAAAGTTAGTTCTTTTTGTTGGGAAAGAAGATTTCATGTTATCTGTGTTTGCAGGCTTTCTGGCTCATCTGCTGGAGGAATCCTTGCTGCGGGGGTGTTTTCATTTTCTCGTCTAACATGGCAGTGGTCCATTGCAGCAGAGGTTTTTAGCTTAAACAATCTGTTTGTGGGGCTGCTTATGGCTCTTACTGTACATTTTGAGGAAGCAGCAACTGCTAAGGAGAGATCAAAGGTAACCTATTTTGATCAAAGTGAAATCAGTTTTTGTTTTAATTTTTAGACAGATGTATTTCTTTTTAACGTTGGCTTAAATACCATTTATCTATTCTGATTACCATCGGGATAATCTAGCATGTTGAGAGAGAAAATGATCTCAGTCTTTTTTTTATTATGGATGGAACCAGGATAGCCCTTATAAAACATGGCACTTTTCTTCCCTCAGAGTTCAAAAGTTTTTTGGAGAATTAGAGGATTATAAAATCCCCTGTGTGTCCGGTGGGAAAGATAGGCTTGTTGGTTAATTCACCATCATTTGTTTGTGTATATTATCAGAAGGTGCCAAGCTCTACACTGGCCCCCTTAAGTTAGGATACATTGACTCACTCCTTAATTGCCAAGAAAGGTCAAATTTGTAATTTACGTAACTGAAAGAAGAGTGTCAAATGTAAACCATGAAGTAGTTCAGAAGACATTACAATGAATTTTAAGGTAAACACTATCATCAAAATCACTTGACATGTGAAAGAACCCTATCTTCTAAGAACTTACAGTCTACACATTGGGAAATGCCAAATCATCTTAGTATAGGCAGCTTTGTGTGGTTAAAGAGTGTAGAAACAAAAGAACATCATGGTTTATATGTGGTTTCCTGTGATGCTATTAGAGGGGGTTTTTGGCTTAAAAAATGTCTGATTATGTTAAAAAATTATTCAATACACTTTTTAAAGAGTGAGAAGGCACACTATTCAGGTTCAGGTATAGGGACAACTGCAATGGGGTTTTGTAGTAGGGGAAAGAAATCAGGCTCAATTCCAAATACAAGGGAAAGTGGGAATTTATAGCCAAGAAGCAGGGTGGGAGTTAGCGGATGGAAAATTACTGAGAGGAAACATCAGCGGTAAAGGGAGATTTGACTGAATTCTTGCTGAAAGCAAGCCAGGGTGATCAGACATCACCTAGGGAATGGTAGTGGATGAAGAACTTGATCAGATATTGAGAATTAGTGTTCTGCCTAAACTGACTTGACAGGATTGATGCTAAAACTGGACAATGCAGAGATGAACATGGAAACTCAAAAGTCAGGACCTAATTGGGAAGAGTTCAGAGGAGCCTGACTTGAGTTTGGTCAAGGAGAGAACCTTTGCCAGTTATGAAACTAACACATGTTGGAAAAACAAAAACACCACCCAGTGATAACCAGGTTTCTAAATAAAAGAGGCTCTATTTCATTTGTTTAATAGGAGAAAAAACAATTGCTGAATTTCAATTATAGATTTTACTTGAATAAGCATTACACAATACCCTATTACTATTACAACTTACCTATTTATCGTACAGGATTTTCTAAAATTTGGTTTGAAAACAGTTATTTAAGATCAAATTGCAATTATTTGATGAACGTGGAAAATATTAATAAAAATAATAGTAACAAATATTAATGATTATTAAAATAACTGCTTGCATCTTAAAGAGGTTGATTTTAACCTAACTTATGATACAAATGCTTGGTTTTGATATAAAAATGGCTTTTTATTATTGTTCTTAGAGTTTTAGGTGAATTTTTTACTTAGTTTTTTTTTTTTAATTTATTTTCAGATAGCTAAAATTGGTGCTTTCTGCTGTGGCCTTAGTTTATGTAACCAGCACACAATAATACTCTATGTTTTGTGCATAATACCTTGGATTCTCTTTCAACTTTTAAAAAAGAAGGTAAGTTTTTGAATTTTGTAAAAATAAAAATGTACAATATTTTACTTAGGTCTAATATAACATTTTTGTCATGAGAAAATTTCAGGCTTTTTCTTGGGTTTCATGTAAAGCATAAATAACCCTAGGGCCTAACAATATTGACTGAAAAAAATAGGATTTACAAAAATTATGCGGTATTGATTGCAGTGGCATCTGGCCTGTTCCATAATTTTGTGACTGATTCTGAATAGCATCTCGATGAAAGTAGGCTGAAAGGACTTAAAGCAACAATATCAAATTTTCTTAATTATCATTTTATACATTCTAAAACACAGAGTGGTGTGCCATCATACTTCATTTATTTAACTGTGTGCTGAGTCCTTGCCCTGTGCCATATGCTTGCTCCAGGTGCTGAAGAGTCAGCTCTCAACAAAACAGACATCACTGCTATTGTGAACTAAATAATAAAATCTCTGGTAACAGTACTGTTTTCTCAAAACGGATTCCCTAGAATTAAAAATGATTTATTGTTATTCTTTCTCTGAAAGAAAAAAAGATTGTTAATTAAAATGGCAATATGAAGCAACATAGGAAAATTACTTCATTAGGCAATGCGAGATTAAGGAACCCAGAGGTTAAAATAGTCTATATACAAAGCCAGCACTAGAGTCTTTTTACCTTATTGTTTGTTTGTGTACAAACTCAACTTTACTTATCCTTTTATTGTTTGTTCATTATACCCAGCTATAATCAGAATTATAATAGAAAACATATAAAACAAATAAAATTATTATCTAGAAATAGGGAAATAATTATACCAAAGCTTTAGATAACTATATTTGCTATACTTGAACACATTTTGCTTCTTAGCTTCTTAACAGTAAAGCAAAAAGGGTAACACGGAGGTTATAAAATTTTTATGATGTGATTAAAAAGTAAGTAAAAGGGGCTGGGTGCAGTGGCTCACGCCTGTAATCCTAGCACTTTGGGAGGCCAAGGCAGGTGGATTGCCTGAGCTCAGGAGTTCGAGACCAGCCTAGGCAACATGGTGAAAGTCTGTCTCTACTAAAAATACAAAAAAAAGTAGCCAGGCTTGGCAGTGTGCGCCTGTAGTCCCAGCTACTCGGGAGGCTGACGCAGGAGAATCTCTTGAACCCGAAAGGAAGAGGTTGCAGTGAGCCGATATCGCGCCATTGCACTCCAGCCTGGGTGACAGAGCAAGACTCTGTCTCCAAAAAAAATAAAAAAAAAAAAATAAGTAAAAGGGAAACATAGCAGTTGACAGGAAAGAACTTTTCCTTGGCACTGAATTTTGTGAAGTCAATCATGTAAGTCCTTATGTAAATCTTACTAAACAGCATAACAGGCAGTGTCGTTAACGGTGGTTATAGTGTATATAGCAAGTTCTTTATATGGCCTTTTATTATATAAACCCTGGATTAAAAATGGAGATACAAAATATAACTCAGTGAAGCTTTTCTGTGGAATACGAGAAAGAGGCCCAGATGTTTCTCTTGTGAATCAGTGGGGGTGGATGGATACATCTCCCTCTAGTATCAGTCATCTTAGCCAGGCTTCTGACCTGAACAGACATCAGAGGGGTGCATTCTCAGCACATATTTCATGTTAGTTGATTGAAAGGAGAGGCGTATACTTTCTGTAAAACATGGAGGATTCAGAGTTGATAATTTTGGAGCCTGGACTAAGGGCCTGTTTTCCCTGTACTGAGGTAAGCTACCAGAGAGTGATGAAATCGTGAGAACTGTGACTCTTTATTTCCCATTAGTTAAAAAGCAGAGGCTAGAAAATAAGGCCTACCAATGAAGTAACAGGGTAGTTGGATCTCACTGGGAGGTGATTTGAGACAGAGCAGAAAGTCCTGAGTCAACTGGTTTCAACCCTGGCTGCTTACTTACCTGAGAAGCTTTTAAAAAGTTCGTGTTTGTTTGTGTGTATATATACACAGATGTACATATGTATACAGTAATGTAGGTACATATGTATATGTGTATCTATAGGTACATACATAGGGGTGTGTGTGTGTGTGTGTATGTATGTATTTACTTATGCTAAAACTTGATTCTACCCTAAAATAATTCTGATATAAGTGATCTGGGGTGAGGCCTAGACATCAGTATTTTTAAGAAGCTCCCCAGGTGATTTTAATGTGCAGTTAGGATTAGGAGCCACTTATTCCCCAACTCTGCAATAGCTCTCATGCAATTGTTTCCCTGTTTATTTCTCACACAAAAGGAAAATTCTGCAGCAACTCATCTTACCATTCTAAATTCAATTTTATAATATGCAGAAACTGTGCAAAAATAAGCATTTACTTTCTTTAAAACTAATTTTAAGAATAGCAAAGGCATGTTGTTAGATTAGTTATTTCTTACACTCCTTTCATGCCATCATTTTTTATGCATCACTGCTATAGAAATCTCAAACGAAATCAGTACTGTAATAAAACACTTCATTTTCAATTAAGAATGTTTATTTGAAAATGCTAATATAAATCAACTGCTTGTTCTACTTCTGGTGAATGTGAACCTTGATTCTCACATTCATTCTCACATGAATTTCTCTTTTTCGTAAAGGAAAAATTGGCCATTTCCAAATATGATATTTGTGAGAGAACCACCTTTCCCAGTTACTAAAGTAAGCAGTGTTTGAATCTTGGTTCAGATACACAGGAATTGATTGAATATATCAGAATTCGTATTCTTTTGGATTTAATATTTATAAAACTTTGTCGATATTGTCCTTTAAGAAAAGTATTTACAAATGAGAAATATATTTTCCCAAATAAGGTATATGAAGCAGCATTGTCATAACAACTAATTTTCTTTAATACTCTATCCTGTATGTAAATTGAGGGGAAAAAAGCATTTGGATGAGCTTGGAGTTTATATAAAAGCTAGTTTCATTTATGCCAGACTTTTCTGTGAAATGTTCAAAACCCTTGTTGAAATAATTGTCAACATATAATCATAATGATATATATAGTTGAAGTCTACTCCTAATGATGATGATGAAGTGAATTGGTCTTAGAATTGTATTTTGGGCATATTCAAAATCAGCCAAACAGCACATAATCACTTCCAAGCAGGTTATCTTAGCTGTGCAATGCTGCTTGTCATGACATGGTTTTAAATGTAAGTGATGCAATAAACATGATACTCATGAGCCTTTGCTAATATTATTTGCTTCACTCAGCTTTCACCTGTCATGCAAAGGAGTTCAGGCTGATGCAATTTTCTAGTAATCCATAGTAATCAGAAGGTTTAACATAGTATTCTGTGGTGACTTAATATAAATTGGGAGATCAGCTCTGAGTAAACATATTTGATGTTTTCCTTGATATGTTCTTGAAGTTCCAGGATGAATCTACTAAAATAAACATTGTTATACCACCCAATGTGCTCTGATGCAGGAACTCTCCCTGGGCTCTTTGTTGAAGTTGAGCCTGTACTTCTCTGCTGGTTTGCTGCCCTATGTCCACCTTCCTATCTCATCTTACCTTAATCATGCCCGGTGGACCTGGGGAGACCAGACAACACTGCAAGGATTTTTGACACATTTTCTCAGGGAAGAATATGGAACCTTCAGCCTGGTAAATTCAGATTTAAAGCCCTTCTAAGAAAACAAGTGGCAAAACTTCAGTGCTCTGCCTGGGCCTTGATTAAAAAAACAGTATTTATCAATCACAGTGGATCAAATATTTATTTTGGTTATTTATGTAACAAACTTGCACCTTGGAATATGGCCTTTGATATATGTTAGAAAAAAGTCAGAGTCACTTAATTTAACATCATGTAGTTGTATATCCTGAATATACTTTTTAGGATAGCAGTCATTAAAAAGTCTTCCACCTACAGTTGAAGCATTTCAGTCTTGTTAGCAGTGAGTCACTATGGGTACTTGATCTGTGAATAAAACTTTTGGAAAAGATCAAAGGAAAAAAAAATCCTCAATTTTAAAAATTTTCTTTGACCAAACAACTTATTATTTATTTATTTTTTACATATTTTGTGAACAGTGTTTATGTTAGTGTCTAGTTTTTAAAACTCAAGACATATCTGTAAATGCCTCATGAGTTCACTAAATGGAAAGTGTGCTCCAAAGAAGTTCAAAAGGCCTTGCTTTTCCTAAGACATATTAGGGGAACACATTAAATATAGTCGCAGTAAAGATTATCTGAAAAATGAAAGGATGAGCAGAAGATTTTTTATTTTCATATAGACAGTTATATCAGGTTTTTCTTTCTTGGTTTGTACTTTTGTGTCCTACTTAAGAAGGCAAGTCTCAGAAGAGTATGTAGTACATAATACCACTTATACAAAACTCTAAACCATGCGAAACTAAACAACCTATTGTTCAAGGGTACATACAAAAGTAGTGGAACTATATATTTATAAAAAATAGGGAAATAACACCAAATTCAAGGTAGTAGTTACTACTGTGGCATAAGGAAGAAAAAGTTTTTGAGGGCTTTGGGAGATACCTTATGATATTGATGAGGTTTTGTTTCTTTTTAAAAAAAAAATTTTTTTTTTATTTATTTTGTTTGTTTGTTTGAGTCTCGCTCTGTCACCCAGGCTGGAGTGCAGTGGTGCGATCTCAGCTCACTGCAAGCTCTGCCTCCCGGGTTCACGCTATTCTGCTGCCTTAGCCTCCCCAGCAGCTGGGACTACAGGCGCCCACCACCACGCCTAGCTAATTTTTTTGTATTTTTAGTAGAGACGGGGTTTCACCGTGTTAGCCAGGATGGTCTCGATCTCCTGACCTTGTGATCCACCCGACTCGGCCTCCCAAAGTGCTGGGATTACAGACGTGAGCCACTGCACCTGGCCAGTGAAGTTCTGTTTCTTAAATGAATGTTGGATCTGTAGATTTTTAAAAAGCTCTTTGACCCTTAAAGATGTATTATATATGTTTTTTATGTGTAGGAGATGTTTCATAATAAAAAATATTAATTATTTTGACTTAGAGAGTTTGATACTTTACATTTATATTCTGCTTTACTTATTTTGGTTATTCCATAAAAATATTGTCTGAAGACCATTCTAGATTTCAAATGTCTATAATTCATACATAATTGTGAAATTATAGATGAACAAGTTATAATGAAGTTTAATCAAAGTGCTCATGAAGAGCTTAAGGAAAGTCTATAATGGAAGTATAAAAAGGTTATTAATTTATTAACATGTAAATCATTTTTGCTGGAATAGTTTGATTTCTAGCCAAATATTCTTTTCTTTCCTTCTTTTTTTATTTTTTTTGAGACAGAGTCTCACTCTATCGCCCAGGCTGGAGTGCAGTGGCACGATCTCGGCTCACTGCAACCTCCACCTCCTGGATTCAAGTGATTCTCCTGCCTCAGTCTCCTGAGTAGCTGGGATTACAGACGTGCACCACCATGCCTGGCTAATTTTTTGTGTTTTTAGTAGAGATGGGGTTTCACCATGTTGGCCAGGCTGGTCTTGAACTCCTGACCTCGTGATCCACCCACCTCGGCCTCCCAAAGTGCTGGGATTACAGGCGTGAGCCACTGCACCCAGCCTGCCAATTATTACTTCTAAAATTCTTCCTAAAGGATGTCCAAATTAGTTTTCACTGACTTCTCTTTAAAAATTCAGTAAGACTCTGAACTAAAGACTTTGAGTGAAGAGAAATGATACATTGTACATTTAAAACCTGTATCGTTTAGACATACACACAGCCAAAAAGCATATGGAAAAAGTGCTCAATATCACTAATCATTAGAGAAATGAAAATTGGAACCACAATGAAATACCATCTCACACAAGTCAGAATGGCTATTATATGAAAAAGTCAAAAAACATGCTGATGAGGTTTTGGAGAAAAGAGAATGCTTATACACTGCTGGTGGGAGCGTAAATTAGTTCAGCCATTGTGGAAAGCAATGTGGTGATTTCTGAAAGAACTTAAAACAGAATTACCATTCAACCCAGCAATCCCATTATTGGTTATATACCCAAAGGGATATAAATTATTCTGCTATAAAGATACATACACACATATGTTCATCACAACACTATTCACAATAGAAAAGACATAGAATCAACCTAAATGCCCATCAACGGTAGACTGGATTTTTTAAAATGTGGTACATATACACCATGGAATACTACACAGCCATAAAAAAGAATGAGTTAATGTCCTAAGTGAACTAATGCAGGAACAGAAAACCAAATGCCACATGTTCTCATTTATAAGTGGGAGCTAAACATTGAGTACACATGGACACGTGTACTTAAGGGCAGAGGGCAGGAGGAGGGAATGGATCAAAAAAACTACCTATTGGGTACTATGCTTATTACCTGGGTGATGAAATAATCTGTATACCAAACTCCCTTGACACAGAATTTACCTATGTAACAAACCTGTACATGTACCCCGAAACCTAAAATAAAAAAAATTTTTAAGAAAATCCGAATCTTTTAAGTCAAGATTATTAAAATACAATAGCCTAATAAAGCATCAGTTTAATGCTTGTGCAGATAAACTTTTGTCTTTTGTGTTTAGGCCAAATCTGAAATAGGATCCAGTATGTCTGAAATATTGCTGTGAGTATGAAATATTTGAAACTATTTTACAATGAATTCTCTATTAGTTCCTTTAAGTGATTTTAGGGATTTCTGAGTTCATCTCTTTGTAACAAAGTATGTCTGAGAAGTAGTTTTTACCTCTACAGTTAACAGTTGTTTGTGTTTACAGTTGTCCCTCAGTATCCATGGGGTATTGGTTATAGGAACTCCTGAGGATATAAAAATCCATGGATGCTCAAGTCCTGATATAAAATGGCATAATATTTGTATATAAACTATGTACATCCTCTTGTATACTTTAAATCATCTCTAGATAACTTATCATAACTAGTATAATGTAAATGCTATGTAAATAGTTGTTATGCTCTATTGTCTAGGGAATTATGACAAGAAAAAAACATCTGTATATGTTTGTACAGACAGTTTTTTCCCCATTTTTTTTTTTAAATTTAAGGTTAATTGAATCCACGGAGGCAGAACCCATGGATACAGAGGGCCGACTGTACTATCAAATATTTTTAGCACCTCCTTCAATAAGATTGAGCTTAAAATGAGCAATAAACACAACGGTGAATATTAGAATACTATATAGAGCATTTATAGAACTAAAATGTTTCAACCTTCAATTGAACAACTATTTTCTTGTTATTTTGGTTTTTAGTATTTCAGAGCTTAATTTATATAATGTCTCCTATGACTTCTTTAGGCTATCCTTGCCATAAGCTCTATCTTTGGCTTACATATTTTTAACATCCAACCTTATTAGAGCTGGCTTAAGCAAATATATTTTCATCTATATTATTTTAATAGTGTACTTTGAAAACTGGGTTAATATTTGCTTTAAAACCTACAGATTAAGACAAGTGGAAAGATATTCATACCAACTTGATACAAAATTTTGGAAGAAAATAGGTTTCTACAACACTAAAGTGATGTCCTAACTAATTACCAATTTGGAACTCTTGGGGCTGTTTGAAAAAAAACTATGAGGAGAGTATTTCAACTTTATATGTGAGGCAGTTTATGAGTTCTCACAATTTCGGTGTAATTTACTTATTAGCTTGCTTTCTTCCAGCCATCCTTCCTTCCTTTCTTTTTAAACAACTTCTTTTTTTACTTCAAAAAAGGTACATAATCTTTATAGAAAACTTAGAAAATACAGGTAAGCAAAAATAAGAAAATTAAAACTACCTATAAATCCAACATGCAGAGATAACCACTGTTAATCTGTTAATGACTGTATTTTTCTAATATTTTTAAGATTGTTATTTCTTTTTAAAAGTAGGATCATAGTAAACATACTGTTTTATTAGCCTGCTGTTTTTCACTTTACATTATATCTTGGAAATATCTCCCTGCCATCAGTTACTTTCACATAACCTTTTGATGGTTCTCACCATTGATTTTAAATATTTCTTTTTATGTGTGAGACTTTTGTGGCTTTCTCATTTTCGCTAGGGGAATGTAACAAGAAGCTCACTTTTCTTTTCAAAAATAAAGATGGCACTGGGTGTGGTGGCTAATGCCTGTAATCCCAGCACTTTGGGAAGCCAAAGTGGGAGGATTGCTTGAGCCCAGGAGTTTGAGACCAGCCTGGGCAACATAGTGAGACCTAGACTCTGCAAAAAAAAAAAAAAAAAAAAAAAAAAAAAAAATTTTTTTTTTTTTTTTTTTTGAGAAGGAGTCTTGCCCTGTCACCCAGGCTGGAATGCAGTGGTGAGATCTCTGCTCACTGCAACCTCCGCCTCCTGGGTGCAAGTGATCCTCCAACCTCAGCCTCCTGAGTAGCTGGGATTACAGGTGTGTGCTACCATGCCCAGCTGATTTTTGTATTTTTAGTAGAGACAGCGTCTTGCCATGTTGGCCAGGCTGGTCTCAAACTCCTGACCTCAAGTGATCCACCTGCCTTGGCCTCCCAAAGTGCTGGGATTACCAGAGTGAGCTAACACAACTGGCCTACAAAACATTAAAAAAAAAAAATAGACAGGCATGGTGGCAAGGGCCTGTAGTTGCAGCTACTCAGGAGGCTGAGGTGAGAGGATCGCTTGAGCCCAGGAGGTCGAGGCTGCAGTGAGCCATCATCATGCCACTGTACTCCAGCCTAGGCAACAGAGTGAGACTGTATCTCAAAAAATAAAAAAATAAAGATAAAGACAGTCAGATGTCATATCAATGTCTCTGAGCTTTCATTTTATTCTGCTTTGCTCCAGGCAGAAGGACTCACTGCCTGCTCTTTTCTGTCTACCTTCCAGAGATCATTATAGTATTAAGGATAACTGATATCTTTTGCCTTAGCAAACCCTACGTGAACTCCCAAGAACTCTCGAGAGTAATCCTAGACCATATGACTAACTTTTATTAGTTGCACATGAAAGTCATCTATTGGGACCCTTAAAGGCCTCCTTTACGTTAAAATAATAGCAGGCTGTATACCCAGAAAAAAGACTTGACAAAAGTGATGACCACTCACACCCACACTTTTGTGTGGACCAAGTCATCATGTAGAGTGAAGGCATAATCTTAGCACTCCCTGAATGAGAATGTCTAGTCTTTAGTTGTTTCAGGTGGGCAGGGATGTTGAAAAAGGCGACTCATACTTAACTTATGAGAAAATCCTTCAAAATGATAGAAGCTAATCATCTACCCTTTTCCAGTCAAGCAAATTAAATTTTTTCCCCATGCATATCTCTAAATTGCAACCCTGTACAAGGAAATTATTGAATCTAACCTTAGGCAGTGACCATCTTTCAGCGCTTACACTTAAGCAATAGATCTCCAAGAATTAATTTTGAGACTGACTTCATTCCTTTTGAAGAATGGTTTGAAAGGGGCCTCATGCTGGAATCAATTTTTCAAGTGTATTTGAAAATGCGTAAGGATATCTTCTCATAGTAGATGAGTCTTCATTAGTAAAATACACATTGTGTGGTTTCTATAATTATGGTATCACATTTTCTCCAGTAAAATTGCCGGCAGGGAGAAGAAAGTTCTTTGAGATGATATATAGAGTCATTTCTTTTTTAACAATTAGAGACAGCTAGAGCAGAAACTATTTTAGAACTCAAATTTTAATACCTGAAAATGCATATGAGTTACTGGAAGAATTTAGTTTATTTGTAGGAAAAAAAAATACATTTCTCTGAGATTGCTTAAATGTTTCTTGAACCAAAACAAATAATATAGAAAACAAGGGAACCATTTAAGGAAAAAGATAACCTACAAAAGAATGGCTGGGAATTATCTCTCATGGCCTTTATTTTCTTCATATTAGATCTCCAGAAAGCTATTTGGATTAATTTTGTTATTATTTGCTAAATCACTGGAGGCCATGTCTATACTGCCAAGAGAAAAAAGTTCAAAAACTCATTTCAAACAGCTTCCTACCAAATGAGTTGGGGATATTCTATACAGTATACCAATATAAAAAATACAGAAGAATTATTTGTTCTGATCCTATTCCAAATTATGTAAGTTGATAACCAAATGTTACCACTGGAAAATGTCTTGGAACTATTTGTTTCTATTGCACTTTTTCTTCCGACTCTGAAAGACAAAATTTTAAAGTCTGACCCCAGCTCTTATGATTGTTCAGTGTATAATCAATGGTATCCTACAAGGAATATTTTACTTGGAATTAATCAGATTTGTTTCCTGCCAACATTAAGTTAGGTTGTTTTTTTGCAGTTCTCAAGTAACAAATATGAGGACTGAACTCTCATTCAACATCCAAGCTCTTGCAATTTGTGCAAATATATGTTTAGCAAGAAAGTAAGTAATACAATTCCTTTTTCTGTTATTTTTCTATGTTCATAAATTGAATTAATGTTTTCAATATGTTACTGTAGGACATTGCCAGTATTATTTTATACTCCAAATAAATGACTCTCCTAGCTATCTATTAAGATAAATGTGTATTGCTTTCTTACTTTTATCCTGATTCTAAATCAATGATTTCAAGAAATTGAGCATTATATTACGTCTAAGTAGGCAGTCATTTGATGTCCTAAACTTCAGGTTTGATCCCTTACTCTGCTATAACCGATTATTATTGCTGATTTTAAAAAGAAATAATTATTTAAATTCCTCTGATGATAAAAGTGATCCCTGATGACAAAAGAAACCCTGAAAAATGTAGCACTGTAAATCTCCATTAATTTATTCATTTATGATCTAGTCTGTTGAATGTATGTATTTGTATGTAAATGTATATTTGTACATTTATCTATAGTTTTGTTTACTTGACACAAACATTTTATTGTGAACATTTTCTCATACTATAAAAATACTTAAAATCATTTAAATGTCTATATAATAGAACATTCTATGACCACAGGAGAATTAATTTAACTGTTCTTCTATTGAGAGGTCTTTAGATTGCTTCCACTTTTTCCACTGTTACAAGTAATACCAAAGCATTTTTATGGATTAATCTTTATTTACATTTCTGGTTATTGCTTAAAGATTTATGCCTGCATGACAAATAACTGAGCCAATGATTATTAATATTTTTAAGGCTTCTGATATAGATATTACCAAATTAACTTTTCTGAAGGATTATACTAACATATATTGTCATACCACCGCATTCACACCAACATTGAGATAATATCGTTCTTAAATCTTTGAAAATATTTCTATTTTGCCTATTTTTGATCACTTCTGAAATTTAACAAAATCAGTAGTTTGCATTTCTTCTGTAAATGTTAGCTTTATATCCTTTACTGCGTAGTCCCAAGTTGTAGTTCAAGTTTATTATTATATTTTGGTTATTTGTTTCAACTCAGATTTTAAAACCAAAGTCTCTCTTTGCTCCTAGTTAAAAATGGAAAGTTTTTATAGATCTAATAGTTTAAAGTCCTGTGATATTATATTTGACATTCATGTATCTACATATTTTAGACATTTTTATTATTTTTTGTAGGGACAAACAGAATCCATCATTAATATGGCTTTTTACTGGAATGTTTTGCATTTATTCATTGTTCTTTGCTTGGAGAGCAAATTTAGATATTTCAAAACCACTTTTCATGGGTGTGGTAAGTTTTACTTGGATATATCCTTTGACCAGAAAGTTTGTGAAGAATGTACAAGTTTGTATTTCATAAAGTTTGTAGAAGAGCAAATTACTTGAGGAATAGTTAAAATTTTATATACATTTTTATAAATCAAAGTTAAATTATTGAGTCAATACTGCTAAGGCCTCTTTTTAGGATGAAAAGAATGCAGTGTTTAATTAACACAGTTGTTAAATAGAAAAGTAAATGTAAAGTAGATTTAAGTCAGTCATTGTGTGTGTGTGTGCTTGCAAATATAGGTACAACTGCATTTCTCCTGGAATTTTTTTAATAGCAATATGAATTGTAATTGAGGGCACTTAACAACATATTTTCTTATTTCTTACCTCCCCAGTCCCAGGCCTAGGCAAAAGAGCAACCGTATTTCTGTTTTCTTTGGCAGCAGTCTCTGAGATTAGAGTATTTCTTCTACTTATAATAGAATCTCTGTAAATGTCAATAGCTCTTTTTTGACAGCTGAAACCAAGTCTGCGTATGTGTGTGTTCAGGAAGCCTAATAAATAATACCCTACTTGATCACCTGAGTTCTGAATCAGTTGAGAAACAAGGTAATACAGTACAATGGGTAGGCGAATCACTTTTATTACTGGTAATACTGAGACTGGAAAATGCAGCTTATATCTGTAGCCAAGGGGGCTTCCTCTTCCAGCATCCCAGAATAGACATATTTACCCACTAGTCATAGGCAGTGCTGTGCAGGTCAGGCCTTTTCCCATGTCTCTCTCACCCCACTGGTGCCACAGAGATAGACTCTGGCCCTGGACAAGTGCTTCCTGTGGGTAGCTGACTTCCAGGAGAAAGGGAGATGAAAAGGGAGGGTGCTGCAGGCCCAGTCCCAGCTCCCAAACTCCCCAGTCGGATCAGTCCCTACATCCTACAGGAGGAAATATGTGAGGGGTCAGAGAGAGGCCAGGACAGTGGAGCTTCTCCACCTGATGTGGAAGGAAACATCAGGAGTAAAGCAAAAGCGTTTCTCTAACTCCTTCAGCCTGTATATTACTGGAGTTCAAGACTAAGGCCACAGTATTGAAATGAATGTGTGGATCTAAAAAGGGAGATGCACCTGTCAAACTGAGAAGGAAGAATGTTTGAAAATAGAAAAATAAAATGACCTGGACTTGGATTGGGGAAATCAGTTAACAAAACCTGAATGACAACAGGCACACACAACTAGGTACATGCAGTATATTTTAAAAATATATGAGGAGCTGATTGATAGCATAAAATAGTCACCTGGACCCACTGGTGGCATGTCTCTTTCACAGGTGGAACGATTCTGGATGCAGAGCAATGCAGTAGTGGCCGTCCTCGCTGGCATTGGTTTGGCTGCAGTTGTGTCTGAGACTAACCGAGTGCTGAATAGCAATGGGCTTCAGTGTCTGGAATGGCTTTCTGCAACTCTTTTTGTAGTTTACCAAATATATTCTAATTACAGGTAACACATGGTTATTTTTATGAAAAGTAGCTGTCAAGCCAGAGATACCTGAATATTCAGATTCTGACACTTTATTTCATTGTTACTTCTACTGGTTTTCAAGACTCAAAGTGAGACAGCTTGGTTGAATGCAGTAGTTCTTTAACTTTCAGGGTTGTTAAACCTCCTGAATCAGAATCTTAGCATGGGTGATGTATGGTTTCAGGCCATTGCAAACAAGGGTTTAGGTGGTGTGTCTAGACTATTTGTATCTTTTTCTCTAAAGAACCCAAGAGATACTTTTAGAATCCCTAGTATGGGTAAAATTCCATGACCTAAAATACCACTTAGATGGAGAGTAAAATGATTTAGGGTTTTTTGTATACCCTAAAATAATTCACTTTATGCTTCCCTTTATGTCCAGTTTACTCTGTAATAGTAAATACTAATTTTTTTGAGACACGGTCTTATTCTGTCCCCTAGGCTGGAGTACAGTGGCATGATTGTAGCTTACTACAGCCGTGAACTCCTGGGCTCAAGCAGTCCTCTGCCTCAGCCTCCTCAGTAGCTGGGACTATGGACACATGCCACCATTAGCATGCCTTTTTTCTTTTTTTTTTTTGTAGAGACAAGGTCTCACTAGGTTGCCTATGCTGGTCCTGAACTCCTGGTCTCAAGCAAGCCTCCCTCTTCAGCCTCCCAAAGTGCTAGAATTATAGGTGTGAGCCACTACACCAGCCTTAATTATTTTTAAATTAAGTTCTAAAATTTCTTAACTCATATGTTATTAGTATTACATGTATTTTTCAAAATCTGTTTAATAACCATTACAATAAAAATCTCAGTCTAACATAAAAGACGTCTAAGTCTTAGACTATAGTTCGTTTATTTCTAGCAATATCAAGTACACATTATGGAAATGAAAGAGAGGGTCCCTTGAAATTTTGCTGTAGTGAGATTGGACTGGTATTTTAAAGGATTAAATTTTCTCTTTTAACTTAATTTTAAAAACCAATGTTCTTACCATTCAACCCTGCAATCTTATTACTGGGTATATACCCAAAGGAATATAAATCATTCTATCATAAAGACGCATGCATGCGAATGTTTATTACAGCACTATTTACAATAACAAAGATGTGGAATCAACCTAAATGCGCATCAGTGGTAGATTGGAAAAAGAAAATGTGGTCCATATACACCATAGAACACTATGCAACCATAAAAAGAGTGAGATCATGTCCTTTTTAGGAACATGGATGGAGCTGGAGGCCATTATTCTTAGCAAATTAACAGAGGAACAGAAAACCTAATACTGCATCTTCTCACTTATAAGTGGGAGCTAAGTGATGAGAACTCATGGATACAAAGAAGGGGGAACAACAGACACTGGGGCCTTCTTGCGAGTGGAGGCTGGGAGGAGGGAGAGGATCAGAAAAAAATAACTGTTGTGTACCAGGCTTAGTACCTGGGTGACGAAATAATCTGTGCAACAAACCCTGTGCATGAATTTACCTTTATAACAACAAACCCACACATGTAACCCTGAACCTAAAATAAAAGTTAAAAAAAACCCACAACATTGTTCTTTATAATACTGGGGTAGAGCTGGTGTTAGGAAGGCCACCAGGAGGCCTTGAGAGAAGGGGCTGCATGTCCTAGACACAACATCATCGCTAGCTCAAGAAGGTGCACCAAGCCCACAGTGTGTTTCCCAACCTTTACTTATCCCAGTCATCTCCTGGCTCAGGCCATTAGGGCAGTCCAGGTTTGACACCAGACATATTTGCACAGGCTAGGTGTTTTTATCTTGTTTTGATTTTTTTTATTTGTCCCAGGGGAATGGAATACACAGCACTTTTGCTAGGTGGCAAAATGTGCCTCATCACTCTGCAACATAGGGAATCAGGTAGGAAACAGTAATTTTTACATCAGTTACAAAGGCAGGGATAATATTCTGTTCCTAGAGGTGTTCATTTGCTTTGTGATACCCCAGGTATTCAACTTTAGGCTGTGTTTCTCAGCTCCATCAAATATAATGGACTTGGTAATAACAGAAAGGACATTGCTTGTCTCATTTTTTGATACTAATTACTGTTTTGTCATCTTTTTCTTTTTTCATAGAATGCTCTCAGAATTCATGCCAGTTTTTCTTTGAAGTTAGAAAGTTCACTTCCTTCTTGAAAAGAATGAAGTTATTGGCAATAGCAAATAATGCCTGGAGAGAAGTAAACAACTCAGGAAACTCATCCTCCCCTTGCTTCTCATTGATCTCATTCCCTAGCGATTTCTTGATCTCCAAAGGCAGAGAGGAACACAGGAGGCCTGTGATTCAGGGGAGAAGTGGAAAGGATCAACCTCTGCATGCAAGAAAATCATACAGATGCCATACAAATTCAAGTCAGAAATGGGCAGATTTCCTTTTGCATTTCTGAAAGGTTCTTTGAGTAAATGGAATGAACATAAAATTGCCTTAAACTCCAAGTGGAATCAGAAATCTTACTTTCTAAAAATAAAATTGGATTGCACTTAGGGGGAAAAAAGGACCTATTCTTGTGTACTGATTCCCTTTTTGTGGAAATGATTATAAACTCCAGAAGTAAGCAGTAGACTGATTTTTTTCTTTTTCTTTTTTTTTTTTTTAACGTTTTTAATGGTTAATATGTCTGTCTATAGTGATATTTTATTTTTTTTTATTATTTATTTATTTATTTTTTTATTATTATACTTTAGGGTTTTAGGGTACATGTGCACAATGTGCAGGTTTGTTACATATGTATCCATGTGCCATGTTGATTTCCTGCACCCATTAACTCGTCATTTAGCATTAGGTGTATCTCCTAATGCTGTCCCTCCCCCCTCCCCCCACCCCACAACAGTCCCCGGAGTGTGATGTTCCCCTTCCTGTGTCCATGAGTTCTCATTGTTCAATTCCCACCTATGAGTGAGAACATGCGGTATTTGGTTTTTTGTCCTTGCGACAGTTTACTGAGAATGATGCCTTCCAGTTTCATCCATGTCCCTACAAAGGACACGAACTCATCGTTTTTTATGGCTGCATAGTATTCCATGGTGTATATGTGCCACATTTTCTTAATCCAGTCTATCATTGTTGGACATTTGGGTTGGTTCCAACTCTTTGCTATTGTGAATAGTGCCGCAATAAACATACGTGTGCATGTGTCTTTATAGCAGCATGATTTATAGTCCTTTGGGTATATACCCAGTAATGGGATGGCTGGGTCAAATGGTATTTCTAGTTCGAGGTCCCTGAGGAGTCGCCACACTGACTTCCACAATGGTTGAACTAGTTTACAGTCCCACCAACAGTGTAAAAGTGTTCCTATTTCTCCACATCCTCTGCAGCACCTGTTGTTTCCTGATTTTTTAATGATGGCCATTCTAACTGGTGTGAGATGGTATCTCACTGTGGTTTTGATTTGCATTTCTCTGATGGCCAGTGATGATGAGCATTTCTTCATGTGTTTTTTGGCTGCATAAATGTCTTCTTTTGAGAAGTGTCTGTTCATGTCCTTTGCCCACTTTTTGATGGGGTTGTTTGTTTTTTTCTTGTAAATTTGTTTGAGTTCATTGTAGATTCTGGATATTAGCCCTTTGTCAGATGAGTAGGTTGCAAAAATTTTCTCCCATTGTGTAGGTTGCCTGTTCACTCTGATGGTAGTTTCTTTTGCTGTGCAGAAGCTCTTTAGTTTAATGAGATCCCATTTGTCGATTTTGGCTTTTGTTGCCATTGCTTTTGGTGTTTTAGACATGAAGTCCTTGCCCACGCCTACGTCCTGAATGGTATTGCCTAGGTTTTCTTGTAGGATTTTAATGGTTTTAGGTCTAACATATAAGTCTTTAATCCATCTTGAATTAATTTTTGTACAAGGTGTAAGGAAGGGATCCAGTTGCAGCTTTCTACATATGGCTAGCCAGTTTTCCCAGCACCATTTATTAAACAGGGAATCCTTTCCCCATTTCTTGTTTTTGTCAGGTTTGTCAAAGATCAGATAGTTGTAGCTATGCGGCATCATTTCTGAGGGCTCTGTTCTGTTCCATTGATCTATGTCTCTGTTGTGGTACCAGTACCATGCTGTTTTGGTTACTGTAGCCTTGTAGTATAGTTTAAAGTCAGGTAGCGTGATGCCTCCAGCTTTTTTCTTTTGGCTTCGGATTGACTTGGCGACGCGGGTTCTTTTTTGGTTCCATATGAACTTTAAAGTAGTTTTTTCCAATTCTGTGAAGAAAGTCATTGGTAGCTTGATGGGGATGGCATTGAATCTATAAATTACCTTGGGCAGTATGGCCATTTTCACGATATTGATTCTTCCAACCCATGAGCATGGAATGTTCTTCCATTTGTGTGTATCCTCTTTTATTTCATTGAGCAGTGGTTTGTAGTTCTCCTTGAAGAGGTCCTTCACATCCCTTGTAAGTTGGATTCCTAGGTATTTTATTCTCTTTGAAGCAATTGTGAATGGGAGTTCACTCATGATTTGGCTCTCTGTTTGTCTGTTATTGGTGTACAAGAATGCTTGTGATTTTTGTACATTAATTTTGTATCCTGAGACTTTGCTGAAGTTGCTAATCAGCTTAAGGAGATTTTGGGCTGAGACAATGGGGTTTTCTAGATATACAATCATGTCATCTGCAAACAGGGACAATTTGACTTCCTCTTTTCCTAATTGAATACCCTTTATTTCCTTCTCCTACCTGATTGCTCTGGCCAGAACTTCCAGCACTATGTTGAATAGGAGTGGTGAGAGAGGGCATCCCTGTCTTGTGCCAGTTTTCAGAGGGAATGCTTCCAGTTTTTGCCCATTCAGTATGATATTGGCTGTGGGTTTGTCGTAGATAGCTCTTATTATTTTGAGATACGTCCCATCAATACCTAATTTATTGAGAGTTTTTAGCATGAAGGGTTGTTGAATTTTGTCAAAGGCCTTTTCTGCATCTATTGAGATAATCATGTGGTTTTTGTCTTTGGTTCTGTTTATATGCTGGATTACATTTATTGATTTGCGTATGTTGAACCAGCCTTGCATCCCAGGGATGAAGCCCACTTGATCATGGTGGATAAGCTTTTTGATGTGCTGCTGGATTCGGTTTGCCAGTATTTTATTGAGGATTTTTGCATCAATGTTCATCAAGGATATTGGTCTGAAATTCTCTTTTTTGGTTATGTCTCTGCCACGTTTTGGTATCAGGACGATGCTGGCTTCATAAAATGTGTTAGGGAGGATTCCCTCTTTTTCTATCGATTGGAATAGTTTCAGAAGGAATGGTACCAGTTCCTCCTTGTACCTCTGGTAGAGTTCAGCTGTGAATCCATCAGGTCCTGGACTCTTTTTGGTTGGTAAGCTATTGATTATTGCCACAATTTCAGAACCTGTTATTGGTCTATTCAGAGATTCAACTTCTTCCTGGTTTAGTCTTGGGAGGGTGTATTTGTCGAGGAATTTATCCATTTCTTCTAGATTTTCTAGTTTATTTGCATAGAGGTGTTTGTAGTATTCTCTGATGGTAGATTGTATTTCTGTGGGATCAGTGGTGATATCCCCTTTTTCGTTTTTTATTGCATCTATTTGATTCTTCTCTCTTTTCTTCTTTATTAGTCTTGCTAGCGGTCCATCAATTTTGTTGATCTTTTCAAAAAACCAGCTCCTGGATTCATTAATTTTTTTGAAGGGTTTTTTGTGTCTCTATTTCCTTCAGTTCTGCTCTGATTTTAGTTATTTCTAGCCTTCTGCTAGCTTTTGAATGTGTTTGCTCTTGCTTTTCTAGTTCTTTTAATTGTGATGTTAGGGTGTCAATTTTGGATCTTTCCTGCTTTCTCTTGTGGGCATTTAGTGCTATAAATTTCCCTCTACACACTGCTTTGAATGTGTCCCAGAGATTCTGATATGTTGTGTCTTTGTTCTCGTTGGTTTCAAAGAACATCTGTATTTCTGCCTTCATTTCATTATGTACCCAATAGTCATTCAGGAGCAGGTTGTTCAGTTTCCATGTAGTTGAGCGGTTTTGAGTGAGTTTCTTAATCCTGAGTTCTAGTTTGATTGCATTGTGGTCTGAGAGACAGTTTGTTATAATTTCTGTTCTTTTACATTTGCTGAGGAGAGCTTTACTTCCAACTATGTGGTCAATTTTGGAATAGGTGTGGTGTGGTGCTGAAAAAAATGTATATTCTGTTGACTTGGGGTGGAGAGTTCTGTAGATGTCTATTAGGTCCACTTTATGTAGAGCTGAGTTCAATTCCTGGATATCCTTGTTAACTTTCTGTCTCGTTGATCTGTGTAATGCTGACAGTGGGGTGTTAAAATCTCCCATTATTATTGTGAGGGAGTTTACGTCCCTTTGTAGGTCACTGAGGACTTGCTTTATGAATCTGGGTGCTCCTGTGTTGGGTGCATATATATTTAGGATAGTTAGCTCTTCTTGTTGAATTGATCCCTTTACCATTATGTAATGGCCTTCTTTGTCTCTTTTGATCTTTGTTGGTTTAAAGTCTATTTTATCAGAGACTAGGATTGCAACCCCTGCCTTTTTTTGTTTTCCATTTGCTTGATAGATCTTCCTCCATCCCTTTATTTTGAGTCTGTGTGTGTCTCTGCACGTGAGATGGGTTTCCTGAATACAGCACACTGATGGGTCCTGACTCCTTATCCAGTTTGCCAGTCTGTGTCTTTTGATTGGAGCATTTAGCCCATTTACATTTAACGTTAATATTGTTATGTGTGAATCTGATCCTGTCATTATGATGTTAGTTGGTTATTTTGCTCGTTAGTTGCTATAGTTTCTTCCTAGCCTCAATGGTCTTTACAATTTGGCATGTTTTTGCAGTGGCTGGTACCGGTTGTTCCTTTCCATGTTTAGTGCTTCCTTCAGGAGCTCTTTTAGGGCAGGCCTGGTGGTGACAAAATCACTCAGCGTTTGCTTGTCTGTAAAGTATTTTATTTCTCCTTCACTTATGAAGCTTAGTTTGGCGGGATAGGAAATTCTGGGTTGAAAATTCTTTTCTTTAAGAATGTTGAATATCGGCCCCCACTCTCTTCTGGCTTGTAGAGTTTCTGCTGAGAGATCAGCTGTTAGTCTGATGGGCTTCCCTTTGTGGGTAACCCGACCTTTCTCTCTGGCTGCCCTTAACATTTTTTCCTTCATTTCAACTTTGGTGAATCTGACAATTATGTGTCTTGGAGTTGCCCTTCTCGAGGAGTATCTTTGTGGCGTTCTCTGTATTTCCTGAATCTGAATGCTGGCCTGCCTTGCTAGATTGGGGAAGTTCTCCTGGAAAATATCTTGCAGAGTGTTTTCCAACTTGGTTCCATTCTCCCCATCATTTTCAGGTACACCAATCAGACGTAGGTTTGGTCTTTTCACATAGTCCCAAATTTCTTGGAGGCTTTGTTCATTTCTTTTTATTCTTTTTTCTCTAAACTTCCCTTCTCTCTTCATTTCATTCATTTCATCTTCCATCAGCGATACCCTTTCTTCCAGTTGATCGCATCTGCTACTGAGGCTTCTGCAATCTTCACGTAGTTCTCGAAACTTGGCTTTCAGCTCCATCAGCTCCTTTAAGCCCTTCTCTCCATTGGTTATTCTAGTTATCCATTCTTCTAATTTTTTTTCAAAGTTTTTAACTTCTTTGCTATTGTTTTGAATTTCCTCTCGTAGCTCAGAGTAGTTTGATCGTCTGAAGCCTTCTTCTCTCAACTCATCAAAGTCATCCTCCATCCAGCTTTGTTCCGTTGCTGGTGAGGAACTGCGCTCCTTTGGAGGAGGAGAGGTGCTCTGTTTTTTAGAGTTTCCAGTTTTTTTGTTCTGTTTTTTCCCCATCTTTGTGGTTTTATCTACTTTTTGTCTTTGATGATGGTGATGTACAGATGGGTTTTTGGTGTGGATGTCCTTTCTGTTTGTTAGTTTTCCTTCTACCAGACAGGACCCTCAGCTGCAGGTCTGTTGGAGTTTACTAGAGGTCCACTCCAGACCCTGTTTGGCTGGGTGTCAGCAGCAGTGGCTGCAGAACAGCGGATTTTCGTGAGACCACAAATTCAGCTGTCTGATAGTTCCTCTGAAAGTTTTGTCTCAGAGGAGTACCCGGTTGAATGAGGTGTCAGTCTGCCCCTACTCGGGGGGTGCCTCCCAGTTAGGCTGCTCAGGGGTGAGGGACCCACTTTAGGAGGCAGTCTGTCCGTTCTCAGATCTCCAGCTGCGTGCTGGGAGAACCACTACTCTCTTCAAAGCTGTCAGTCAGACAGGGACATTTAAGTCTGTGGAGGTTCTTGCTGAGTTTTTGTTTGTCTGTGCCCTGCCCCCAGAGGTGGAGCCTACAGAAGCAGGCAGGCCTCCTTGAGCTGTGGTGGGCTCCACCCAGTTCGAGCTTCCTGGCTGCTTTGTTTACCTAAGCAAGCCTGGGCAATGGCAGGCGCCCCTCCCCCAGCCTCGCTGCCGCCTGGCAGCTTGATCTCAGACTGCTGTGCTAGCAATCAGCGAGACTCCGTGGGCATAGGACCCTCCGAGCCAGGTGCGGGACACAATCTCCTAGTGTGCCGTTTTCCAGGCCCGTTGGAAAAGCGCAGTATTAGGACGGGACTGACCCGATATTCCAGGTGCCGTCTGTTTCCCCTTTCTTTGACTAGGAAAGGGAACTCCCTGACCCCTTGCGCTTCCCGAGTGAGGCAATGCCTCGCTCTGCTTCGGCTCGCGCACAGTGCGCTTCACCGACTGTCCTGCACCCACTGTTAGGCACTCCCTAGTGAGATGAAACCGGTACCTCAAGCAGAAATGCAGAAATCACCCGTCTTCTGTGTCGCTGGGGCTGGGAGCTGGAGACCGGAGCTGTTCCTATTCCGCCATCTTGGCTCCTATCGACTGATTTTTTTTCAATTGCACAATTAGCCGCTGCTTATCAGATGATAGTGTTCTCTCTTCAAATATACGTATTATTTTAGAATATATTGAAACACTAAATGTTGACTGTATGATGGGAAAAGAATGGCATAGAAAATAAGCCTAGTCTTATTAAAACTGTAGCAAAGTGTTGCTATTTTAATTTTTTGAATCCTTTTATTTAGTGTTTGTGACCAAAGGACCAACTATGTGATCGATAAGTTCGCGAAGAACCTTCTCACCTCTATGCCTCATGATGCAATTATCTTACTCAGAGGAGATTTGCCAGGAAATTCTCTCCGTTACATGCATTACTGTGAGGGGTTGAGGCCTGACATTTCATTAGTGGATCAGGAAGTAAGTATATGAAAAATATACTTAGAATATAGCGATGATTTAAAAGCATATGTTTTGGAAAAAATCTTTTTAAAATGGTGGATGGGTACAGTTTTCATGATCACTGTTAGGTAGAATATATATGACATTCTACATGTTAGGTAGAATATATATGAGCATACTTTTTTTTTATTTTAACTAATAGCATAAGTCACACTAGTTGCTTCTTTCTCTTTTAAAAACTTTTAAACTGAATGTTTTAAGAATTAGTGTGTTTCATGTTAGATTCATGTTTTAGGTCTCCAGTTCATGTGACAAACCATAAAAGTGTTTGTTGTATGGTAAATCTATTTTTAAATTGTTATTTTACATTCAGGCCAGGTGCAGTGGCTCACGCCTGTAATCCCAGCACTTTGGGAGGCTGAGGCTGGTGGATCACGAGGTCAGGAGATCGAGACCATCCTGGCTAACATGGTGAAACCCCGTCTCTACTAAAAATACAAAAAATTAGCTGGGCGTGGTGGCACGTGCCTGTAGTCCCAGCTACTCGGGAGGCTGAGGCAGGAGAATGGTGTGAACCTGGGAGGCAGAGTTTGCAGTGAGCTGAGATCGCGTCACTGCACTCCAGCCTGGGTGACAGAGCGAGACTCCGTCTCAGAAAAAAAAAAAAAAAAGATTGTTATTTTATATTCAGCTAACTCAGCCATTCAAATTTACCTTGCCCATTGGTCCAGGGATTAAAATAAATTATATTGAATATGAAATCATACCGCAGGTAAGTAAACATTTCACTCAAAATAGAAATTAGTAACCATAATTATGCTATAGAATTTTTATATAAACTTTGTTAATGCTATGACAAAAATACATTAAGAGAGGACTCGTGAAAATTTTGAGGGCTATGAAAACTTTTTTTTCACTGAAGAACTATTTAAACTGTAAGATTTATTATTTAAGCCATAGATACATAAAAGGGAAGAAACCTGTCTCTGGTGTTTTTAGAGCAGTCATTAGGAAAAGAGAAATTCTTAATCTTAAAAGAATAATATGATGAATTCAGTTGAACAAATTATTAGGCATAGTACTTAATGCGCTTTGTTGAATTAATGAATAATTATAATTTTTGGAGAAAACTTTGTAAACAGATTTGTGAATATACAATTTTACATTTTTATAAGCAGTTGCATTTATATCATGGATGTCAATTGATTAATTTGAACTTCAGTCTACATTCTGACAAAAGCTATGTTACTTGTTAATAACATGGTTCCACACTATTTTAAACACTGTTTAGGATGTCAGCTCCTGTAGTTGAGAAGCATGGATTAGAAAGTGAACTAGACCTAAACTCAAGTCCTCATTCTGTCACTTCCTGGATATGTGACATGGGGCTAATGATTTTTCCTCTCAGAGCTTCTGTCCTTATTTATGAAATGTAAGTCATCATTATATAAGTTAGGGTGCATTTGAATGCAAGAAACAGAATACCTGACGTAAATGACTGAGTTTTTAGCCTCACATGAGAAGCAGTCTGGAGATAGGTGATGTTAGGATTGATAATATGAGCAGTTCAGGGACGTCAGTTTCTGAGGCAGCTTTTCTGCCATTCTCTTGACTTTTCCCTCCCAGTCACAGGATGGTTGCCCAGTTCCAAACATCACAATCTAAAACAAAGCACGGTGCTTCTTCTGGGGTATCTCCCTCTCTCTTTCAATTTATTGGAAATAACATGTGCCCCAGAAGCCCCCCAGCAGACCTCCACTCAGGCCCCACTGACCAATACCGAGTCATATACTCACACCTAAACTGCTCATTAGCAAAGGAGAATGACTAGACTGAGAACATTGCAGCCTGAGCTACCTGATCAAAATCAAGATTGCATTAGTGAAAAAGAAGAAGATATTCATTGTTGAGTGGGCAATCAACAGTGTCTGATACAGTTATTCTCATATAGCAAGGTTATTATGAGAACCAAATGAGGAACAGTAAAGTCCATAGCACACAGTGGGTATGTAATTAATATTAATATCCTCCAGAACTAATGGGTAATAAAGCCTAATTCAGTAAGTATTTTTTGAGTATTTACAGTTTAGACTTAGATTAAAATTAATTTGTCATTTGCTAGGTAATGTCTTATATAAGACAAGTAAAACATAAGCACAATTTCTCAAATGATGATATCCGAACATAACAAAGCTTTGGTGTGGTGTAAATGGGAGTCTCTTCTTTAAAAAGAGGGAATGAATACATATCAAAGTATAGAGTTAAGTATGTGTTAAGTATAGAACTAGGTAAAATGATTTTTTCTAATATAAGTAAATTATTTAAATCAAAAGAATGTGTAAACTTGTAAGGATATGTAATTAATATAGGGCTACTAATAAATTCAGATAATTTGAAATGCCAAAAGAGTTTTTAACTTTGAGGCCTAGATTATTACATAATTGAGCTTCTCCAGGGCAGGGATTATATCTTATTCATTATAGATGAGCATACTTGATTTTTTGAATGAATAAAATAATGGCTATTTTGTCTAGGTTGTCTAGTCTGGCCATCAAAGGCATTTCAACTTCAGCAAACATGATTTGAGAACTGGCCAGGCGTGGTGGCTCACGCCTGTAATCCCAGAACTTTGGGAGGCCGAGGCGGGTGGATCACTTGAGGCCAGGAGTTCGACACCAGCCTGGCCAACATGGTGAAACCCTGTGTCTACCAAAAATACAAAAATTAGTCGGGTGTAGTGGCACGTGCCTGTAATCTCAGCTACTCGGGAGGCTGAGGTAGGAGAATTGCTTGAACCCAGAAGGTGGAGCTTGCAGTGGGCTCTGATCATGCCACTGTACTCCAGCCTGGGTGACAGAGTGAGACTGTCTCAAAATAATAATAATAAATTTGAGAACTATTCTATGCCAGGCAGTGTGCTAGGTGCGTGCAGATACACAGAGATGAAAAAATACAGTGCCTTTTCTCTAGGAGCTCACAGTCTGGTGAGGAACAGGCTCTAATAGAGGTGAGTACAAAGTACTAGAGGATCGTGCCATTCTGGCTATGGAGACAGAGGAGGGCATCAGAGGAAGTGATATTTACACTGGTTCTGAAAGTTGAATACATGTTCTCTAGGTCAGTGGTCCCCAACCTTTTTTACACCAGGGACCAGTTTCGTGAAGGACAGTATTTCCACGGACTGTGGGTTGGGGGTGGGGGTGGGGAATGGTCTTGGGATGAAACTGTTCCACCTCAGATCATCAGGCATTAGATTCTCATAAGGAGCATGCAGCTTAGATCTCTCACATGTGCGGTTCACAATAGGTTCACACTCCTGTGAAAATCTAATGCTGCCACTGATCTGGCAGGAGGCAGAGCACAACAGTAGTGCTGGCCCCTACTGTGTGGCCCAGTTTGGGGACCCCTGCTGTAGGTATAAGAATGGGGGAAGGTCCTTCTGGGGAGTCAAATGCGGCAGGTAAATTGGAAGA
Source organism: Symphalangus syndactylus (assembly GCF_028878055.3). Lineage (NCBI taxonomy): Eukaryota > Metazoa > Chordata > Mammalia > Primates > Hylobatidae > Symphalangus > Symphalangus syndactylus. Next base: position 60,643,310 of record NC_072430.2, on the reverse strand, counting down.
AGGTACTGATGTGACTGATGATAGTCATAATAAAATCCAAGGTTTATGTCACTGAAAAAGTAATCAGTACCACATTCTCAGTTGTGCTTATATTTTTCAATTATATATATATTAGGTTGGTACAAAAGTAATTTAGGTTTTTGCCATTACTTGATAAACTTGATTCTTTTTGAGGAATATATTAAAGGTCTGACATTATGTGTGACTTTTCTGGCAGATGATGACTTATGAGTGGTATTTACCCAAGATGGCAAAGCACTTGCCAGGTGTCAACTTTCCTGGGAACCGGTGGAATCCTGTGGAAGGAATATTACCTAGTGGAATGGTCACATTTAATCTTTATCATTTTCTGGAAGTAAATAAACAGTAAGCATTCTTTTTATATAATAGCTTTTCTAAAATCTTAAGCTTTTCTAAAATTGTTTCTGTAGCAGCTGTGCCTCATCCAAAAGACCAATTTTCTATACCTATTTCCCTGTCACTGGTGAGATTATCTTTGTAATTAAATTGAATATCTGTGCATAAATGAGGCCAGGCAGAAATAAATGTTATTGTTTTGGATAAAGGAAAAATACAGACAGATTAGCAAGAACAGCAAATAAGATCTTAGTACAATTCACAGAAATTGGAGATGTGCCTGCCTACTTGAAATCATTGCAGGTGGATGGCAAGCAATTATAGTTCCCCCCACCAACACTATGGCTCCCCTTTTAAGTGTAAAGCAAATGTTTTCAGGAATAATCACTATATAAAAATAGCTTAAGAATTTTTATAAAGGATAAGACATTTGTATAAATAAGAAAAACACCTACAGTTTATGCTAGCTGAGATAAAATATGAGAATTTTGAATTCTATACTTGAGAACATAAAATTATTTGTAGTTAGGTCAAGAATAAATAATTCCCCCGATGATACAGTGTTGAACATTTCTTCTGCCATAAAGTGCTTGAGATTGTCCAGAGCTTGAAGGAGAAACACTTATTTCATGATTTATTTTTTCTTATAAAGAAGACTTCAGAATGTCTTTGTAAATCCCAAAGTTAAATTATCCCTTGCTAAGAACATAATAATGTGGTATTTTGGGTGTTTAGAGCCTGAAGTTGATGTGGCTCGTGGAGTAAACGAAAGTAATGGGTATAAATGTGCTGTGAGAGTAACATTTAATTATTCTATTCTAGATAAAATATTAGGAACCATTAACATCCCCAAGTTGGCATTTTTGTGAATTTTTGAGAATTCAATCCCACAAGCATTTACTGAATGTCTACTATGTTACAGCTTGTATTAGGCTCCAGCAGTAGAAAGATGAATGAGACTCAGTTCCAAATCCAAATAGAACACAATCTAGTTGTATACATACATAGATGTGAATACGACTAGCCATAATTTGGTGGGATAAGTTCTATACTATCAATGCCTTGTAAAGTGTCAGACATAGTAAATGCTCGATAGGTATTTACTGAATAGATAGATGATTTAACTGACAACATATGCCAAGTATTCTGGCAGCATGGATAAGGAAGCCATTAATTCTGTTTGGGGACATTGTTTCAGCATTTATTTAATAAAAATTGCGTGTCCAAAATGTTCCAAGAACAATATGATGGAAGTATCGTATGTTCTTTGAGGAAACTCTAAACAACACAGAAAAGTGTAAAGACGATCAGTATCATCTGTCTTCCAAGGACAGCTGCAGTTAATATTTTGATAAATGTTGTTGGATTCCACTCATCTTTAACATAAATGACTTATTTTTAAAACATACACATACTCATACATACTGTATTATATATAGCTGGGATATCACTTTCTGTCCAATTTTTTTTAACCTACCATTATATCATAAGCATTTCCCCATGTATATTATTGTCATTTTTGGCTAATATTCTCATAAGATGCATAGTAATTTAACAAATATTGTATTTTGGGGATATTCTGTTTCAAGACTTTTGCTATTATAATATACAATGATGGTGAACATTCTGCCCCCTAAAGTTTTGTTAATATTTTTGACTAACAAAGATCGCTGCATAAATATGACTTACTAATATCAGTTTTTTAAATACTTTTTAAAAGTTTCATGTGCTTGTTACAGAATGAGAAATTTTTTAAAAAACAAAGAAAACATGGTCCTATTCACTCAGAAACAACACATATATAAAAAATGCATATTTTTTACAAAGGCGAAAGCATAAGTGTCCTGTTTTTTATATTTACTATCATAAAACGATTTCCTTATGTTTTTACAAACTATTTGTAAATACACGTACTGTAATTTAAAAATAATAAGTGAATAAAACTATTCGGAGATATTTAACATGTTATCTAATTTTAACTATAATAAAATTATACCTACAACAACTGCTTTTGTATATGTAGGTTTTTTTGTGGAGGGGAAGAATTTTAAATTATTAGTATAGATTCTCAGAAGTAAAATTACTAACTCAAAGGACCTGAGTTATTTAAAGGCACGTGATAGAGATTTTTTTACCCCCCAAAGGGATGGACCATCATCATATGAAAGTTATCTAAATGCATACCTCTGAAAGGAAGCTAGCCAATGTTTAGTGAGCACCTATTTTATTTTTAACATGCAGTAATATTTACTTTTCTTTTTAGGGGGTGTGGTATACAGTTCTATGAATTTTAACCCATGTATACATTTGTGTAACCACCACAGCAGTCAGGACACAGAGCAGTCCATGATTCCATAAACTTTCTTGTGCTGCTCCCGTATAGTCATACTGTCTCCTCAGGCCTAACCCTGGCAACCATGGATCTGTTCTTCATTATTATAGCTTTACCTTTTCCTGAATGTCATATAAATAGAATCAAAGTATGTAACCTGCTGATATTGGCATGTTTCAGTTAGTGTAATGCCTTTGAGAACCATCCTAGTTGCTGTGTATATCAATAGTTTATTCTTTTTGTTTCTAAGTAATATTTCATTGTATGGATGTACCGTAGTTTGTCTATCCATTTACTCATTGAAGGACAGTTGGGTTGTTTCCGGTTTGGGGCATTTATAAATAGAGCTGCCATAAACATTCATATACAGGTTTGTGTGTGAGTATGTTTTCTGCATAGGGTTGGGATTGAGTTGTTTTCTTATTGTTGAGTTTTGAAAGTTCTGTATATATTCTAGGTACACAACCTCTGTCAAATATGCAATTTGTAAATATTGTCTCGCAGTTAGTTGTGTATCTTTTACAAGTGTCTTTTGCAGAGCAAAACTTTTTTATTTCTTTGAAACTCAAATCTGGTTTTTTTCTTCTATGAATTATATTTTTGGTATCATATCTAAGAACTCTTTGCCTAATGCCAGGTCACAAAGATTTTCTCATGTTTTCTTCTATGAGTTCTATAGTTTTATTTTTGTGTTTGGATGTCAAATTGTCCTCATACTCTTTGCTACAAAGATTATCCTTTCTTCATTGCATTGTATTTGCACTTTTCTCTGTCTACACAAAAGAAAAAAATCTTCTGGCGTTTTTTATTGGTTTTAACTTAATTTGCGTTTTTGTAATTTATCTTTTTCATCCTTTTGTTTCTAACCTATATCATATTTAAAATGGGTGTTTTATAGACAGAATATATTTGAGTCTTATTTTACTATCTCAGATATCTCTATATTTAATTGCTGTGTTTAGACCATTTGCATTTAATGTAAATACTGATATGTTTAGATGTATGTCTACTATTTTATTATCTTTTTTTAGATTGACTTTTTGTATTTTTTTTTTTCTTTTGAGATGGAGTCTCACTCTGTCACTCAGACAGGAGTATAGTGGCACAATCTTGACTCACTGTAACCTCCACCTCCCAGGTTCTAGCAATTCTCCTGCCTCAGCCTCCTGAGTAGCTGGGATTACAGGCATGTGCCACCACGCCCAGCTAATTTTTGTATTTTTAGTAGAGACGGGGTTTCACCATGTTGGCCAGGCTGGTCTCAAACTCCTGACCTCGAGTGATCCACCTGCCTCGGCCTGCCAAAGTGCTAGGATTACAGGCATGAGCCACCGCGCCTGGCTGACTTTTTGTATTTCTTTTTGAAATGTTTATTGAGATTTTTTACTATGTCGCTTGGTAAAGTTTTTGTTTTTGTTGTTTAGTTTTTTTTTGAAGCTGGTTGCTGTTGAGATTACAGCATCCATACTTAACTTTTCATGGTCTACTTAGGAGTAATAATTTACCACTTCAAGCAGAATATGGCAACCTTACTGCCATATAAGTCTTTTACATTTTGTGTTATATATTATGTCAGGTAGGGTCATTTTTATTTCAGTTGTCATACATATATTAAAGAACTTAAGAGAAAAAATATTTTACAATATTTATCAGATACTTACCAGATCTGTTGTTCTTTCTTCAATCCTGATATTCCACATTTTCCTCTTGTATGATTTCCCTTCATTCTGAGGATATTCCTTAAGCATTTCTTTTAAACCAAAACTATTAGCAGTGAATTCTCTTAGTTTTCCTTTATCTGAATGTCTTTATTTCACCTTTCTTTTTGAAGGATATTTGTGGAAATAGAATTCTGGGTTGATAATACTGTCTTCCTCCGCATTTTAAAAATGTTACTTTAGGCAGGGCACAGTGGCTCGTGCCTGTAATTCCAGCACTTTGGGAGGCTGAGACAGGAGGATTGCTTGAGCCCAGGAGTTCAAGACCAACCTTGACTGCATAGGGAGACCCTGTCGCTACAAAAAAATAAAAATAAAGAATTAGCTGGACGTGGTGGCACACACCTGTGGTCCCAAATACTTGGGCAGCTGAGATGGGAAGATTGTTTGAATCCAGGAGTTTGAGGCTGCAGTGAGCTATGATTGTGCCACTGCACTCCAGCCTAGGCAACAGAGCAAAACCCTATCTCAAAAAAATAATAAAAAAAGAAGAAGAAAAAAAGTAAGTTACATTTTTTGGCCTGTGTAGCTTCTAATTAGAAATCCAGAGTAATTCAAATAATTGTTCCCCTAGGTGAAATCTATTGTTTTTCTCTGGCCATTTTCAAGACTTTTTGTCTTTAGTTTTCAGCAGTTTGATTATGATATATTTTAGGATGGATTTTTTTTTCTTTTTTTTTGAGACGGAGTCTCGCTCTGTTGCCCAGGCTGGAGTGCAGTGGCGCAATCTCAGCTCACTGCAAGCTCCGCCTCCCGGGTTCACGCCATTCTCCCGCCTCAGCCTCTCCGAGTAGCTGGGACTACAGGCACCCGCCACCACGCCCGGCTAATTTTTTTGTATTTTTAGTAGAGACGGAGTTTCACCATGGTCTTGATCTCCTGACCTCGTGATCCGCCCGCCTCGGCCTCCCAAAGTGCTGGGATTACAAGCATGAGCCACTGCGCCTGGCTAGGATGGATTTCTTTGAGTTGTTTGGAGTTCGCCAAGTTTCTTCAACCTGTAAGATTGTATCTTTCACAAAATTTGGGAACTTTTCATACATTACGTCTTTAAATAATTTTTCCTGTTTCACAGTCTTTCTTTTCTCCTTCTGAGACTCTGATGAAATGAATTTAGACCTTTTGATATTGTCCCACAGATGCCTGAACTCTGTACTTTTTTCAGTGTTTTTCTTTTTTTGTTTAAATTGTATCTTTTCTCTCTCTCTCTTCAAATTCCCTGACATACTGTCTCGCCAAACTTATATTAAGCCATTTGGTTCCTTTTTACATATTTTACTTTTTTGTTGAGCTTCTCCATCTTTCCTTTTGTTTCTAGAGTATTTGCCCTTACTTCTTGATGCATGCTTATAATAGTTGTTTTAAAGTATTTGACAATTCTAGCATTTGTGTCATCTTAGAATTGACATCTCTTGATTGTTTTTTCCCTTATGAGTTGAGATTTTTCTGGTTCTTCATATGCTGAGTAATTTTGGATTGTATCCTGCACATTTTGAATATTTGGGTCTTATTTAAATCCCAGGGAGAATGACGACTTTTTGGTTTGTTTGTTTAGCAAGCCCTTGGCCAGGTTAATCTCAGGTTTCAAATTCTGGCCTGCCTTCTATGAACTGTGGTTCCAACACCGGTTCTGTTTCCAAAGCATTTGCAGTGCTATTTGGATCAATCCCATGTGTGTGCTACTGTTACCAGTGGCGAGTGTCTGAGTTACTGGCAGCAAACTCATACGGGGCTGCAGCAGCCTCAGTTCTTGCCTCCTCAGAAGAAAGAATTCAACTGAGGGGAATAAGACAGAAGTAGAGACCAAGGCACATTTTAGAGCAGGAGTAAATGTTTATTAAAAGCTCTAAAGCAGAAATGAAAGGAAGGAAACTACACTTGGAAGAAGGCCAAGCAGGCGACTTGAAAGATAAGTGCCCCATTTGACCTTAGACTCAGGGTTTTATATGTTGGCATACTTCTAGGGTCTTGCATCCCTTCTCCCCTGATTCTTCCCTGGGGGTGGGCTGTCCAGATGTGCAGTAGCCTGCTAGCACTTGGGAGGTGAGAATGTGCAGTGTGGGCCAGGCACGGTGACTCACGCCAGTAATCCTAGCACTTTGGGAGGCTGAGGTGGGTGGTTCACCTGAGGTCAGGAGTTCAAGACCAGCCTGGCCAACATGGCGAAACCCTGTCTGTACTAAAAATACAAAATTTAGCCGGGCATGGTGGTGCATGCCTGTAATCCCAGCTACTCCAGAGGCTGAGGCAGGAGGATTGCTTGAGCCTGGGAGGCAGAAGTTGCAGTGAGCTGAGATGTGCCACTGCACTCCATCCTGGGCTAGAAAGCAAGACTCTGTCTCCAAAACAAAAAAAAAAGAAAAGAGAGAGAGAGAGACTGTGCAGTTTGTTTACTGGAGTTGTATGCATGCTCACTTGTGTTCTTTGCTCACTGGTGGAATATCCCTAGAAGGTCATACCAGTTAAACTCTGCTATTTTGCCTCTTAGTGCACATGCTTGAGCCCACTCATTCAACTCGAGATCTTTTCGGGAAGCTGCTGATCACCAGTTTCAGGTGTTTCTATCTATCTATTGGGAAACTGCCTTTTCCTGGTGCTGACTGTGACCAGTTATTATTTTAGAGAAGCAGTGTGACAACTGTCTGGCCATCACCTGATGGTTGTCTGAAATTCCTGGTGGGGTTGGGGCAGGATGGCAGAGAGCCCTCTCCTGCCCTGCTCATGCCTGACTAGCTACCTATGGTAACACTAACGGGTACCCAGTCTGGAACCTGGGTGGTGGTCTGCCCTGTGGTTAATTTTACAAACTCTGTTTAGGGTTAGACCTGTGCATGCTCAACTCAGAGATAAGCTGAGGATACAACTTTATGGGATGGCTCTCTGCATCTCTCTCCTTTCTGTGGTCACCCCATTACTTTCCAATTTGCTGGGGCCTTCAATTTTGGTTCTCTAGCCAGAAAGCTGGGGCTTTAATTTCTTTCTTCTGCTGTGCCCTTCCTGTGACTGTGTCTGCATCTGGAGCCAGGCTGAAGGAGAGAGAGAGAGAAAAAGCAATGGAGATTTGCCCCACACTCTTGGAACCATGATGCCTCTGCTTAGAGAGAAGGGTTCCCCTCCCTCAGAGTTTTGGGTGCCTGCCAACCCACCACTACTATCACTATGCTGCTGCCTCCACTAATGCCACGGTGTTGCCTGGCACCTGGGAAAGGAGAGAAAGAAAAAGACCTGGGGGATTCCCTCCACTCTCTCCAAACCTTGGTCCCCTTTTCTGCTTCTTGGGCTACAAAAAATGGGGGGACTTTTCTTGGAGCTTTTTTTGTCCTTATTTGAGACATACTTCTGAGTTTTAAGCTTCGTTTTTCCCCCATGAGATGGGCGTCTCGCTGTGTTGCCCAGGCTGGTCTCAAACCCCTGGCCTCAAGCGATTCTCCCACCTCAGCCCCAAAGTGCTGGGATTACAAGTGTGAACCACCATGTCCGCCTCTATTATGCTTTGAGACTGTTAATTATATTAGATATCTCATTAATCTTCAACAGTTCTGAAAGATAGTTGCCATACCTCTTTCACAAGTGAGAAGACTAAACACAGGTAGTTAAGTAATTTTTCCAAAATCATATAGGTAATAAATGTTGGGAAAAAATCTAAAAATGATCTTTCATGAATTATATTTACTTAACATTTAAAACTTTAAATTTTAAGTACATCATGTATTTTTCTGTTTCCAACAGAAAAGAAACATTTGTTTGCATAGGAATTCATGAAGGCGACCCAACCTGGAAAAAGAACTATTCACTTTGGCCATGGGGGTCTTGTGACAAATTAGTTCCTTTGGAGATTGTATTCAACCCTGAGGAATGGATTAAACTTACAAAAAATATCTATAACTGGACTGAAGAATATGGAAGGTATGAACAGCAGTTGCATTTTGATGCATGTAAACGTAGCAGTTTTGAATACCCAAAAAAACTACTACATTTTGAGATGCCTTTTAATTTTTTGTTAATTGTTAATATTGTTACTTGCTACCCACAAAATACCATAAAACAACAGAAAGAGATCATGTCCTTCTCGTTCTCCTACTTACAGAACAATGGGGAGAAAGGAGGGAAGAGGGTGCTGGTTGCGTGGATACCATGATGGTTAGATGCATGGCACCTTCTACTTCCAAGTCTTTGAATGCCGCATCGTCTGCCATCCTATAGCTCATTACCCTAAAAGCAGAAGAGGTTCATTAGCTGCAGTTGAACTTTAAAAGGCATTCTGTTGTTTATGATAGTTTCCATATGCACAAACTTGTCATTTTTTTTTTTCTTTAAGAATGGCAGATAACTTCTCTGTGAGGGAAGACTCAGCTTTGAGTAGCTTTGTTTTCAGAGTTTCTTGGCATCAATCTGGTTATGTTGTTGGGGCATTACTAGCCTTCCATTAAGCATTTCTACATAGAGCTTAATCTTTCCTATATAGAAAATGAGTCACTATCTAGGCTGCTCTACCTATGGAGTAGCGATTCTTTTACTTGATTTCACACACACACACAGAGTCACTATCTAAAGAAATGTGCCTCCATTACCTACTTTTAAAATTATGAATTATTTAAAGATTATATAACCTATTGCTTATAATCTAAGAGCAACAGACAAGATTATATTTTAAAACACTGTAAAGGTTTTTTGAAAAGTCAGTATGCAGAAATACAGACCACATTGTTGTATAACAGCCAGAGATGGATGATCAAAACTCTGTGGCCGTCATAAGAAAAAGCCAGAACAGCTGACAACTAGTACACGTGTATAACTTTGCTCATTATCCCCATTCTATCAAATATGTATGTAGTAAGAAAATTTTTAATTAAGAGAAAGAAAAATCAAATGGCCTGGCCATTGTTCTTTGAGCAGCATCAAAGCTCCAGCAGTGATTTTCCAAGCCAGGAGTCCCCTCCCTTCAGGCTGATCCCCTTGTTTCACGGCTCTTTCTTTGGCTCTTACCTCTGTCCATAGAGTGACCTACATCTCACCTCTGCCCTGTTGCCATCTGACATATAGTTCTTATGAACGCCTGGCTCCCCAGATACTTTCAGTGTCTTCCCATGAATCTTCTGTTTGCTCTCTTGAGGCATGGGAGCTCATTATGCAGATTAAGAAGGTATTTACCACAACTCAAACTTCCTTATAATTCAGCTTTTTTAGGAGAACAAGTTTATTAATTTGATCACTGTCGGTATTTCAAGATTCATCTTATTGGCCTTGTCAGATGATAAAAGTTATGATGTATCCATTGCAAAAATGTGGATGATGCCTGGGCATGGTGGTTCACGCCTATAATCCCAGTATTTTGGGAGGCTGAAGCAGGGGATCACCTGAGGTCAGGAGTTCGAAACCAGCCTAGCCAACATGGTGAAACTCTATTTCTACTAAAAATACAAAAATTATCTGGGTGTGGTGGTGGGCGCCTGTAATCCCAGCTACTTGGGAGGCGGGGGCAGGAGAATCACTTGAACCCAGGAGGTGGAGGTTGCAGTGAGCCAAGATCGCACCATTGCATTCCAGCCTGGGCAACAAGAGCAAAATTCTGTCTCAAAAAAAAAAAAAAATGTGGATGACAGAAAGATATTACTGTTTTCTTGTAACTACAGGTTTGATCCATCTTCTTGGGAATCTGTGGCCAATGAAGAAATGTGGCAAGCGAGGTGACTATTCTACATTTTTGTGTGTGCAGTCTGTTTTTAATATGGCAGGGAAGTAGCCTATGGCACTTTTAATTTTGAGAGTAGGAGTGAGTAGTGATAATAAAAATAGCATTTATGAGTATGTTTTTGAGGCACTGTACTAATCATTATACATGAATATTTCAGTTCATCGACACAATAACTTCTGAGGTTATTATGATCCCCATTTTATAAAAGAACAAACTAGATGTGGAAAGGCTACTTGTCCAAGGGCACACTGCTGCTAGTGATGGAGTCCAAAGTTCACATCTGTCTGCCTCTGGAACACTCATCTCTCCTATGCTTTCTTGCCTTAATTAAAGTGAGTGTAATCAATTGAGTAGAAGTTAATCATTACAACCTCGCCTCCATTTGTAATGTGCCTGTTAATTAGTTAAGCACTTATTCAGTACTTACTGGAGGCCAGGCACTGGGCTAGGCATTGAAGCTACACATATGAATATGACACAGTTGCTACCCTCATGAAGCTCATAGTCCAATGAGCAGACAGACACGTTAAAGGAGATTGAAATATTAATCTGATGGAGCCTGTTCTTTGCTGTAGTTCAGAGAGGAGAGATGTCATTCTGTCCTTTATGGAACATTTCATAGTGATGCAACTGCTTCTTTTGGTTCCTGTCATTTTTTTTTTTTAATCGAAATAACACTAACAAACTTTGGCCTAAGTATTAATGTAAAAGTCCTAAGTAGTGCAGACGGAGTATCTTTCACATAGGGAGTGCTTCCTTCAGCAAAAATATATTGATGTCCAGTCTGAGCCAGGGACTGTGCACTGAGAACAGTTATGATATAAAGAGCTTACATAAGTTTAAAGAGGTTTTTAAAGAGTGGTCAAGAAATACAGCTGCAAAATAATGATTGCAAATATATATATATATACACTATATGCAATAGTATTTTTGAATAAGTCAGAAAATAGCATATTTTAAGTTGTCATTGTAGTCATAGGGACAAATTCTTACTTTAAGGAACTGATCAAAGATATACCATATGTTTGCACAATTCACTGTGATTGAATGTGGGAAAGCAGGGAAGAAATCACATAAAAGAAGAAAGAGGTCATTATTTGCACAAGTATTGATTTAATTGGCATTCTGAATACAACCTGGATGAGTTCATGGGGTCTAAGGGTCTGGCCACCTTGGAAGAACTGGGCACACATGGCATGAGCTTCGTGATGGGTACCTTCAGGGATGTGTTGGCAAACTCAGCAGGTTTCCCCTTTTCCTGGCTTCTCTTGCATAACAATAACATACACTTGGAGGATGAACAATGTATAAGAGTGATGATAAGTGTAAGCTTCTTTTCTAAAAGATTTGGTCATCAGTGTGAATGCAGCATCTTGGTGGGTGGGTGGAGGGATTGTTGTTGGTTCAGAGCAAATGTCCATGAATATAAGAGAATTGAAAATAATACAGTAAAAGATTTTGTACATCCCTTATCAGTGGAGAAGCCTGGAAGATTTAGCCCTGAATGTGCAATTGACTGTATGATTTTAATGAAAGTTCCTATCCCCACCCCCAGGATGAAAACACCGTTCTTCATCTTTAACCTGGCAGAAACTGCTCACATGCCTTCAAAAGTGAAAGCTCAACTCTACGCTCATGCATATGACGTATGTTATAGTTTTATATGTAGATATAGATATATTTTGTGGGAAGGTGATGGTGATTGTTTGGGATGGATAGAGGGTATATCACATTAGAATTTTTATTCTTTTATTTCTCTCTTAATTTGGGTGGTATAAAGCAGCACATATGGACAAATCCTCAATTGTATCACAATATCCAAAGTAAATGACTGTGGTAGGCAGAATAATACCTCCCACCCAAAAAAGATGTCTATGTCCTAATCTCCACAACCTGTGAATATGTTACCTATGTAACAAAGCAGGGGGTGGTGGGGATTAAGTTAGGTGTCTTGAGACAGGGGGTTTATCCCAGATTATCCAGGTGGGCCCAGTATAATCATAAAGGTCATCATGAAAGGGAAGCAGGCAGGTCAGAGTCATTGAAGTAGACATGCAGAAGCAGAGGGCAGAGAGAGAGAAACTTGAAGATTCTACATGCTGCCTTTGCAGATGGAGGGAGCCAGGAGTAAAAGAGTGCAGGCTGCCTCTGGAGGAAGCTGGAAACAGAGTGTCCTCTAGAGCCTCCTGAAGGAACGCAGTCATGCTGGTTTTATGACTTCTCACCTCCAGAAGTGTGAGATAATAAATGTATGTTGTTTTAAACCACTATGTTTGTGGTAATTTGTTACAGTGGCAATAGGAAACTAATATAATAGCTTCATATAAAACAAGTTCTAGCTGGTTACTCTCTCTGCAAAGGTCATGATCCTGGCTACACTTGAAATGATGATAGGGCCCTGGCTTGTTGAGATTTGACGAGAAGAGATAAAGAGTCATGGAGGGTGGCTCTGTGTTCTAACTGTGGCCCCAGGAAGCCAAACGAACCTTCGGAAGACACAGCCACACCAAAGGTCTTGCACAAATCGGTCCTTTCTGATGGGAAGTGGGAGCAGATACAAGAGGCTTGCTGTGGCACTATTGTAACCAAGTCTCTGCTTTGCTGTGACTTATGGCACCGGCCACTTCGGACACTTGCAGAGTCTGCTCTATAGGAAACTAATATCCTGACAAGGGCCAATGAAAACAAGAGGGTAGGACCTATATATATGAGCAGCTGAGATATTTCTGCCATCTTTAGACTGCTGTGGTTCTACTCAGCCAGGACAAGTGTTTGGTGCTAAGACAAAATAGCATGGTGCCCAATCAGTATGACTACTTTTACTTCTCAATTGTGATCTCTGGTTCCTTATTTATTCACTTATTCATTCACTCACAAAGCATTTCTGGAGCACCCACTCCATAGCAAATAGTGTGTTGGAGGCAATAAAGTCTTATCCCTGCTATCAAAAAGGTGGCAGTCTAGAGAGGGAGACAGAAGATCAAGTCCTCAGTCACAGGTCAGTCTTGTGAGTGCTGTGAGAGGCACACAAGGGTGCTACAGAAACCCAGAGCCCTGGACCAGAGCAAGCTGGGAAGTAGGCTGGTGAGGGAGGGAGGAAGGGAAGGCTTCCAGAGAGGATGTCATTGGAGTGTCATCTTGAAAGATCAGAAGGAGCTAACCAGACAGATGGTAGGGCAAGGAAGCGAGAGAGGGAGGGGAGAGCAGTCCATAAGGAGCAAGCCATGGGGGCAAAGGCAGAACCCTCCGAGACACCCCACTTGAGGACAGCAAGATACCTGATTATAGAAGGCAGCATGCTGGAGTTCTGTCTGGCAGTAGGGAGGCCCAGCTTCTAGGCCCACTCTGCCTAGAAGTTGTTGTCAACTGTGAGTCAATGAACCTTTCCAGGCCTTGATTTTTTTTTTTTTTTTCTAAAAAAAGAAAAAAAGAAAGGACTTTAAACTTGAAAAGCTCACCTTTCATATCCCGTTCATATAATAATCCTGTTTATCTCTAATACCTTGTAATTCTATGAAAAACAAGTAGTATTTAGTTGGGAGAAATCTGAGACTTACTGATACTTTATATTCTCATCAGTGACCTCTTCCATGGTCAGTTGTTAGGCTACTACTAAAGCTCGTTTGTGGATTTATTGTCCCTTTGGGTCAGCAAGCTCTATTTTTTTTCAGTCAATACAGATTATTGGTATCTCTTTTGCATAGTCTTCAGATGTGTGACAATGTTTACAAGACAAATGAGGCCAATTACTTCATGGTAATTACTGAATTACCACCCCCCCGTGCTAGTTTTTCAAGAATGTTCATCTTAGGTGTAAAGAATATATTTTTGCTGTTTATATTATCCTACTCAATAGCTCATACAGAATATTAAGTTCAGGTGACTTAATAACTTAGCTGTGGTCAAGGAGCAGGGCAGGGAGTAGGCAATGCTATAGGAATAAATTGGATAATTTGAAGGTGTCCCCAACTAACAGAATACATCCACTAAGACTAATATCACAGCAACACATGTAGGTAGGGGAGGAAATATAATTCCACATAAGAATGATGGGCTTAAGATATGGTACATGTGACTTAATAGGACATCTAAAATAAGCTGATAATGTGTCAGTAACAAAATGTTCCAGAAAAAGGTAGCACAGTTGTCCTGCTGCCTGAAGACTAGTAGGTGGGTCATGCATGAGCCTCCATTCTCTGGAGCAGCTGGGGAAATGCTGCTGGAAGTGTTGGCATCTATATCGGACTTCAACACTTTAGTGCGGGGCGCTGGGTTGGGGATGGTTAATAGGTACAAAAATATAGTTAGACAGAATGAATATGATCTAATATTTGATAGCACAATAGGGTAACTACAACCAGCAACATTATGATACATTTAAAAATAACTAAAAGAGTATAATTGGATTGTAACCCAAAGAAGGGATAAATGCTTGAGGTGATGGATACCCCATTTACTCTGATGTGATTATTATGCATGGCAGGCCTGTATCAAAATATCTCATGTACCTTATACATATATACACCAACTGTGTACCTGCAAAAATTAAAAGTAACAAACATCAATCTAACAGGTATATATTTGTATAGAAATATGTATTATAGGAGGTGGAGCCAAGATGGCCAAATAGGAACAGCTCCAGTCTACAGATCCCAGCGTGAGCGATGCAGAAGACGGGTGATTTCTGCATTTCCAACTGAGGTACCGGTTTCATCTCACCAGGGAGTGCAGGACAGTGGGTGCAGCACACCGTGCATGAGCCGAAGCAGGGCAAGGCATTGCCTCACCCGGGAAGCGCAAGGGGGCAGGGAATTCCCTTTCCTAGTGAAAGGGGTGACAGATGGCACGTGGAAAATTGGGTCACTCCCACCCTAATACTGTGCTTTTCCAACCGTCTTAGCAAACAGCACACCAGGAGATTATATCCCACACCTGGCTCAGAGGGTCATATGCCTATGGAACCTCGCTCATTGCTAGCAGAGCAGTCTGAGATCAAACTGCAAGGTGGCAGCAAGGCTGGGGGAGGGGCACCCGCCATTGCTGAGGCTTCAGCAGGTAAACAAAGCAGCTGGGAAGCTCAAACTGGGTGGAGCCCACCACAGCTCAAGGAGGCCTGCCTGCCTCTGTAGGCTCCACCTCTGGGGGCAGGGCACAGACAAACAAAAGACAGCAATATCCTCTGCAGACTTAAATGTCCCTGTCTGACAGCTTTGAAGAGAATAGTGGTTCTCCCAGCATGCAACCTGAGATCTGAGAACAGGCAGACTGCCTCCTCAAGTTGGTCCCTAACTGGGAGGCACCCCCACAGTAGGGGCAGACTGACACCTCACAAGGCCGGGTACTCCTCTGAGACAAAACTACCAGAGGAACGATCAGGCAGCAGCATTTGCAGTTCACCAATATCTGCTGTTCTGCAGCCACCGCTGCTGATACCCAGGCAAACAGGGTCTGGAGTGGACCTCCAGCAAACTCCAACAGACCTGCAGCTGAGGGTGCTGACTGTTAGAAGGAAAACTAACAAACAGAAAGGACATCCACACCAAAAACCCATCTGTATGTCACCATCATCAAAGACCAAAGGTAGATAAAACCACAAAGATGGGGAAAAAACAGAGCAGAAAAACCGGAAACTCTAAAAATCAGAGCACCTCTCCTCCTCCAAAGAAAGCTGGACAGAGAATGACTTTGATGAGTTGAGAGAAGAAGGCTTCAGATGATCAAACTACTCCAAGCTAAAGGAGGAAGTTCGAACCAATGGCAAAGAAGTTAAAAACCTTGAAAAAAATTAGATGAATGGATAACTAGAATAACCAATGCAGAGAAGTGCTTAAAGGACCTGATGGAGCTGAAAACCACGGCATGAGAACTATGTGACGAATGCACAAGCCTCAGTAGCCGATGCGTTCAACTGGAAGAAAAGGGTATCAGTGATGGAAGACAAAATGAATGAAATGAAGCAAGAAGAGAAGTTTAGAGAAAAAAGAATAAAAAGAAACAAACCCTCCAAGAAATATGGGACTATGTGAAAAGACCAAATCTACGTTTGTTTAGTGTACCTGAAAGTGATGGGGAGAATGGAACCAAGTTGGAAAACACTGCAGGATATTATCCAGGAGAACTTCCTCAATCTAGCAAGGCAGGCCAACATTCAAATTCAAGAAATACAGAGAATGCCACAAAGATACTCCTTGAGAAGAGCAACCCCAAGACACATAATTGTCAGATTCACCAAAGTTGAAATGAAGGAAAAAATGTTAAGGGCAGCCAGAGAGAAAGGTTGGGTTACCCACAAAGGGAAGCCCATCAGACTAACAGCTGATCTCTCAGCAGAAACTCTACAAGCCAGAAGAGAGTAGGGGCCAATATTCAACATTCTTAAAGAAAAGAATTTTCAACCCAGAATTTCATATCCAGCCAAACTAAGCTTCATAAGTGAAGGAGAAATAAAATGCTTTACAGACGAGCAAATGCTGAGAGATTTTGTCACCACCAGGCCTGCCCTAAAAGAGCTCCTGAAGGAAGCACTAAACATGGAAAGGAACAACTGGTACCAGCCACTGCAAAAACATGCCAAATTGTAAAGACCATCAAGGCTAGGAAGAAACTGCATCAACTAATGAGCAAAATAACCAGCTAACATCATAATGACAGGATCAAATTCACACATAACAATACTAACCTTAAATGTAAATGGGCTAAATGCGCCAATTAAAAGACACAGACTGGCCAATTGGATGAAGAGTCAAGACCCATCAGTGTGCTGTATTCAGGAAACCCATCTCTCATGCAGAGACACACATAGGCTCAAAATAAAGGGATGGAGGAAGATCTACCAAGCAAATGGAAAACAAAAAAAGGCAGGGGTTGCAATCCTAGTCTCTGATAAAACAGACTTTAAACCAACAAAGATCAGAACAGACAAGGCCATTACATAATGGTAAAGGGATCAATTCAACAAGAAGAACTAACCTAAATCTATATGCACCCAATACAGGAGCACCCAGATTCATAAAGCAAGTCCTTAGTAACCTACAAAGAGACTTAGACTCCCACACAATAATAATGGGAGACTTTAACACCCCACTGTCAACATTAGACAGATCAAAGAGACAGAAAGTTAACAAGGACATCCAGGACTTGAACTCAGCGTCTGCACCAAGCAGACCTAATAGACATCTACAGAACTCTCCACCCCAAATCAACAGATACATTCTTCTCAGCACATCGCACTTATTCCAAAATTGACCGCATAGTTGGAAGTAAAGCACTCCTCAGCAAATATAAAAGAACAGAAATTAATTATAACAAACTGTCTCTCAGACCACAGTGCAATCAAACTAGAACTCAGGATTGAGAAACTCACTCAGAACAGATCAACTACATGGAAACTGAACAACCTGCTCCTGAATGACTACTGGGTACATAACAAAATGAAGGCAGAAATAAAGATGTTCTTTGAAACCAATGAGAACAAAGACACAACATACCAGAATCTCTGGGACACATTCAAAGCAGTGTGTAGAGGGAAATTTATAGCACTAAATGCCCACAAGAGAAAGCAAGAAAAATCTAAAATTGACACCCTAACATCACAATTAAAAGAGCTAGAGAAGCAAGAGCAAACACATTCAAAAGCTAGCAGAAGGCAAGAAATAACTAAGATCAGAGCAGAACTGAAGGAAATAGAGACACAAAAAACCCTTCAAAAAATCAGTGGAATCCAGGAGCTGGTTTTTTGAAAAGATCAACAAAATTGATAGACTGCTAGCAAGACTAATAAAGAAGAAAAGAGAGAAGAGTCAAATAGATGCAATAAAAACATGACAAAGGGGATGTCACCACTGATCGCACAGAAATATAAACTACCATCAGAGAATACTATAAACACCTCTACGCAAATAAACTAGAAAATCTAGAAGAAATGGATAAATTCTTCGACACATACACCCTCCCAAGACTAAACCAGGAAGAAGGTGAATCTCTGAATAGACCAATAACAGGCTCTGAAATTGAGGCAATAATTAATAGCTTACCAACCCAAAAAAGTCCAGGAATAGATGGATTCACAGCCGAATTCTACCAGAGGTACAAGGAGGAACTGGTACCATTCCTTCTGAAACGATTCCAATCAATAGAACAAGAGGGAATCCTCCCTAACTCATTTTATGAGGCCAGCATCATCCTGATACCAAAGCCTGGCAGAGACACAACAAAAAAAGAGAATTTCAGACCAATATCCTTGATGAACATTGATGCAAAAATCCTCAATAAAATACTGGCAAACCAAATCCAAGAACACATCACAAAGCTTATCCACCATGAACAAGTGGGCTTCATCCCTGGGATGCAAGGCTGGTTCAACATACGCAAGTCGATAAATGTAATCCAATATATAAACAGAACCAAAGACAAAAACCACATGATTATCTCAATAGATGCAGAAAAGGCCTTTGACAAAATTCAACAACCCTTCATGCTAAAAACTCTCAATAAATTAGATATTGATGGGTCGTATCTCAAAATAATAAGAGCTATCTATGACAAACCCACAGCCAATATCATACTGAATGGACAATAACTGGAAGCATTCCCTTTGAAAACTGGCACAAGACAGGGATGCCCTCTCTCACCACTCCTATTCAACATAGTGTTAGAAGTTCTGGCCAGGGCAATCAGGCAGGAGAAGGAAATAAAGGGCATTCAGTTAGGAAAAGAGGAAGTCAAATTGTCCCTGTTTGCAGATGACATGATTGTGTATCTAGAAAACCCCATTGTCTCAGCCCAAAATCTGCTTAAGCTGATAAGCAACTTCAGCAAAGTCTCAGGATACAAAATCAGTGTGCAAAAATCACAAGCATTCTTATGCACCAATAACAGACAAACAGAGAGCCAAATCATGAGTGAACTCCCATTCACAATTGCTTCAAAGAGAATAAAATACCTAGGAATCCAACTTACAAGGGATGTGAAGGACCTCTTCAAGGAGACCTACAAACCACTGCTCAATGAAATAAAAGAGGATACAAACAAATGGAAGAACATTCCATGCTCATGGGTAGGAAGAATCAATATTGTGAAAATGGCCATACTGCCCAAGGTAATTTATACATTCAAGGCCATCCCCATCAAGCTACCAATGACTTTCTTCACAGAATTGGAAAAAACTACTTTAAAGTTCATATGGAACCAAAAAAGAGCCCGCATCGCCAAGTCAATCCTAAGCCAAAAGAACAAAGCTGGAGGCATCACACTACTTGACTTCAAACTATACTACAAGGCTACAGTAACCAAAACAGCATGGTACTGGTACCAAAACAGAGATATAGACCAATGGAACAGAACAGAGGTCTCAGAAATAATGCTGCATATCTACAAATATCTGATCTTTGACAAACTTGACCAAAACAAGAAATGGGGAAAGGATTCCCTATTTAATAAATGGTGCTGGGAAAACTGGCTAGCCATATATAGAAAGCTGAAACTGAATCCCTTCCTTACACCTTATACAAAAATTAATTTAGGATGTATTAAAGACTTACATGTTAGACCTAAAACCATAAAAACCCTAGAAGAAAACCTAGGCAATACCATTCAGGACATAGGCATGGGCAAGGACTTCATGTCTAAAACACCAAAAGCAATGGCAACAAAAGCCAAAATTGACAAATGGGATCTAATTAAACTAAAGAGCTTCTGCACAGCAAAAGAAACTACCAGAGAGTGAACAGGCAACCTACAGAATGGGAGAAAATTTCTGCAAGTTACTCATCTGACAAAGGGCTAATATCCAGAATCTACAAAGAACTCAAATTTACAAGAAAAAAAACAGCCCCATCAAAAAGTGGGCAAAGGATATGAACAGACACTTCTCAAAAGAAGACATTTATGCAGCCAAAAAACACATGAAAAAAATGCTCATCATCACTGGCCATCAGAGAAATGCAAATCAAAACCACAATGAGATACCATCTCACACCAGTTAGAATGGCCGTCATTAAAAAGTCAGGAAACAACAGGTGCTGGAGAGGATGTAGAGAAATAGGAACACTTTTACACTGTTGGTGGGACTGTAAACTAGTTCAACCATTGTGGAGGTCAGTGTGGCGATTCCTCAGGGATCTAGAACTAGAAATACCATTTGACCCAGCCATCCCATTACTGGGTATATACCCAAAGGATTATAAATCATGCTGCTATAAAGACACATGCACATGTATGTTTATTGCGGCACTATTCACAATAGCATAGACTTGGAACCAACCCAAATGTCCAACAAAGATAGACTAGATTAAGAAAATGTGGCACATATACACCATGGAATACTATGCAGCCATAAAAAAGGATGAGTTCATGTCCTTTGTAGGGACATGGATGAAGCTGGAAACCGTCATTCTCAGCAAACTATCACAAGGACAAAAAACCAAACACCACATGTTCTCACTCATAGGTGGGAATTGAACAATGAGAACACATGGATACAGGAAGGGGAACATCACACACCAGGGACTGTTGTGGGGTAGGGGAAGTGGGGAGGTACAGCATTAGGAGATATGCCTAATGCTAAATGAGTTAACGGGTGC
The DNA here is from genome assembly GCF_028878055.3 of Symphalangus syndactylus. NCBI lineage: Eukaryota > Metazoa > Chordata > Mammalia > Primates > Hylobatidae > Symphalangus > Symphalangus syndactylus. The sequence goes on along the minus strand of NC_072430.2, from coordinate 60,622,628 downwards.
AACACACCAACATGGCACATGTATATATAGGTAACAAACCTGCACGTTGTGCACATGTACCCTAAAACTTAAAGTATAATAAAATTTAAAAATATATACTTAATTTAAAAAATAAAATTGATATCTGTAAAACAACAATAAAAAACTTGTAGGATTTTGAAAACTGAAGAGTTCCTTAATACCTGCTTTGTGTGAGGCAGCATGCTACAGCCTTTACACCCGTGTCTTATCAGAGGAGGGCTCAGGAAGTGAAACCACTAGAGAAAAAAGGATGGTGACAAAAAGGGTAAAGCAACTTTGAATATTTTACCAAGAGGATAAAAGGGTAGGAGTCTGACAGTAACCTTGATGTATATGAAAGTGCATGGTGATTCTTTCCCATTTTTTCTTTCTTTTTTATTTATTTTTTATAACTGGAGAAGGAGTCTTGCTTTGTGGGCCAGGCTCGTCTCCCACTCCTGATCTCAAGCAATCCTCTGGCCTCGGCCTCCCAAAGTGCCGGGATTGCAGGCATGGGCCACCATGCCCAGCCTTTTCCCTACTGTATAAAATAAAGGGAACTAAGGGGAAATTTGCTTTAAAAGGAAGCTGGACAACTGAGGGTTATTAACTATTGAAACAACATGTCAAACATGAATTGTGGAATATTTCATGAGGGTGCTGTTTAAAAATAGGTATGCATTTGTCTGCCCTGGAGTAGGAATTGGAAAAATAGATAATATGATTAGGTTTCTTTTAACTAAATTATGTCATGTCTAACTCAAAAAGCACGTGTCCCTTGGAGAAAGCACTATTGTTTTTCTGTGCGCTCAGAAAGTCTACAGGTAACTCCTGTGAATACAGCTCTAACTTGACAATCTCCAAGAAAGCTGTGAGATTCCCAAATAAGCAACTGTAATATTCCATTTTGCAGATTTGTATCTGCATTTTTATTTGTTAAATTTTTGATGTGTTTCCTCTAGAAAACTCAGTATCAAAAAATCTAACTATCCAATTAATACTCTCTCTGATGTTGAAAAATGAAATTCTAAATTCCTATGGGCAAAGTTTTAACTATCAAAATTGTAAATTACAGGATACTGTGAAGCTTTTCAGTATCTCGCTTTATGGATATCTCTTAAATTCTATCACACCCAGCCTCTATGATGATGAATTTGTCTGGATTGTTTTATCGTTGCTATTGTTATTAGTGTTGCTTTTAATATAGAGAGAAATTTCTGTCAAAAATGTGGGACAAAAATTTAAATTCCTTTAAGTTCTTTTTCCAGGCAGTCTTCTAAAGAAAGCTGTTTTTTTTTTTTTTCTCCAACAGCTAAATTTAGAGTTTCAACCCTTCTGCCTGTTGAGTAAATAGCTTTCCATGAATTAAAACTAAATCCCTTCCCCAGAACATCTTTCTGGAGGAAGAGCATTTTGTCCTAACACAGTGTGTCTTAGGTTTCCCCTGCAACATCTGAAAACCTCAGAAGCAGTTTTAGATACACCATATTTGCCTCCTGCTAATGTAATAATTACAGTAACATTCTTGCATTTTCTGCATGGCCTAGCAATGATTAGATTTTTACTGGAGGCTGCTTGAATTTTTTTTTCTTGTTATTAATTCCTCTGTGTGATTTTTGTTTTTGAAAAAAAAAAAGTCAAAGAATAACAATGGAATACCAACATTTCTGCTGTTTTCTAGCTTTATAAGGAGATTGTCTATTTACAAAAGGAGCACCCAGTGAATTGGCACAAGAACTACGCCATCGCCTGTGAGCGGATGCTGCGTCTTCAGGCAAGAGATGCAGACCCTGAAGTGCTGTTATCTGAAACCATCAGACATTTCCGTCTGTACTCTCAGAAAGCACCGAATGACCCACAGCAAGCTGATATTTTAGGTGCTCTAAAGCACCTAAGAAAAGAACTGCAAAGTCTGAGAAATAGGAAAAATGTCTGAGACAGCAAAATATGAAAAACCTGCTCATCAGTCAGCTTCCAAAATTCTGAAGTCCGGAAGTTTTTCCTTCAAGAAAAGAAACTGCATAAAAAATTTAAAACTAAGTCATCTCCCAGATATAAGTATCATGGTCCAGCAGTACTGTTTAATGGGGTGTTCAGTGACTAAGATCTACTATTTATGCAAAATTCTGTTTATCCCGTGTTACCAAATTACCATTTCAGTGAGAAGCTTTTGAAAAGTCTTCTGACTTCTAGTCTTTCACCAGATGACTGCGCTGGATTAGATTCTAGAAGAGAATGAACCATTTTCATATAACTAAATATTGGTCATGAACTGTGTAAGGGCCATGCTTATTGGGATCAGTTTTAAAGTTAAATTCTTTTGATATTAATACCAGACCAAAGACATTTTCTGTTTCCTGGAAAAAAATGAATCATGTTAGGCTTTAGGTGAGAGTACCAAGTAGCTATAGTTGTTACATAGTCTTACACTTCAAGCTAAACACCAAATGGGTGATATTTTGAAAAAAGTTTGTATTTTACTGTCTTAGATTGTTCTCAGAAATCACTAAAAAAAAAAAAAAAAAGCTAATTTGATGTTTGCTTATTTCAGTTGCAGAAACTGATTGGCGAGTAAAAAAGATTTTGCATTTACTTAACTAATTTTATATTTATGTTTTATTTCTATTTGGACTCAGAGATCTAGGCCCAATAATTAGTAGGCTCCTGCTGCCAAAATGCAAAGGGGAAAAAAAAAGGCAGGGATTAGGGGGGATGGGGAAGTGGCCCAATAAATTCATTTCTGTTACAAGCATCTTTTATACATATTACTAAAGAGAACATAGTAAGAAATGCAAATAATAGTTCTTTATTTTATTATGACAGTTAATTAATAGCAACCTGTTTTAATGAATAAAGTCACTCAGAGTCCTTCAGCACTTCCTAAGTAGAGGCCAGAATCTGTAGGGCTTCTTTTCCCCCCAATTGTATAGCTCCTAGACTCCAAGCACTATATAGGCCCCTGTATAGAAATGCTCACTAATGAAGAGGGAGGGCTAGAAGCTTGTCTGCATTCAAAGATCACTGGTGAGTCATTCAGCAAGAAAAGGCCCCTTACCAGGAATAGTCACAGTTCCGTGGCATTGTACTAGCAAAAGGGTCTGATCAAAGGTCTCCTGTGGAGCTTGCATGGTTCCCTTTCATACTACGACCATAATTAAAACCACTAATTCTCTTTTAAAATGCTGCAGGATGCCATGTAGGCATCTGTCTGGAGTGTCCTTTGTGATGTCATAAGCTGTTAAGGACCAGTGCCGAGGGCTTTTGAGTGAAATGCCAGTCATGAAGGTGCTTCAAGACAAGGGTGCCTCTAAAAGCTTGACAGGGCCTTGACTGCACAATTCGAGCTGAATTTGCCCCTTGTCAGCTGCCAGTAAATAAATCTCAAAGGGGGAAAAGCTGAAGTTTCATTACCTGATCCATGGGGCTTTGTTGGTTTTGGCATCACACAGGGGAAGCTCTTGCCCCTCCATTCTCTGGATTTGAAGATGTCCATTGGAGCCTGCAGTGCCTGGACAGGGTTCAGAGCGGAACCTTTTGAAGAGTGTCAATAGTTGTAACAGTTCAGCTGTTAGGAAGACAAATAAATGGAGGAGCTCATTAATCCGCTTTTGGCTCTCAGTGCCTTTTGCCCTTTTATCACAGCCTTATTAGGCTCCTACTCATCTTGAACCAGAAAAAAATGAATTGAAGTTGTTGAGTACTAATTGGCAAAGACTTTTAATCATGGGCCAAGAACTTTCACTGACTTGAAAGTAACTTCTCCACAGGGAAGGACCAAAAACCTGGTTTACCTTAAAACAAAAACCTGTTGGAGTTCAGCGTGGTGTAAAAATGTAAGGAAGCGTTGATAAATTGTCTAAGTTTATCCATTTGAAAGAAATTGTGTAAGATTATGATATTCTCTTTTCTTTAAAAAAAAGTACAATAAAATTCAAACATTGCTTAGGAAAGCATTGTCTTTACTGGTTCAGAAAAGAGATTGCACACATGCGTGGTGGTCGTATTTGTTTCTGAACATCTATACACAGGTATGTGAATATTCATCTCTGCATCTACATACGCATGTGGTGTTTGAGGAACCTTATTAAAAGTGGTATTTCCTATTAGTAGCCTTAAGAATGGCAAATGAAGACCTCTTTTTGAGACTCTCTGCTTTTAAAATTTTTTAAAATATGTGTCTGTACTATAGAGATATGTGTATGGCTGAATGTGCTTTGTGTATAGATTATTGTCAAATGGTACATAGATTATTTCATATGTGTGCAACAGTGACTTCAGGCCACTCTGTCTTTGAGAAACCAATGATATGATGGCTCGGAGTAGATAGGATCATAATGATTTAAGTTTCTAAAAACCACTGGTAAATGAAAACTAGTAAACTGAGCTGAGATTTTGGGATGTTGGGCTTCATTCCCAGATCAACTACTTTGGAGAATCCTTTCCTTTCTATTAGATGAGGTTAAACAAGTTGCTTTCTTTTTCTTTCTCTTACTTTCCTTGGCTAGTGTACAGACACCATAAAATCTGATAAAAGGGGTTTCCTGTAGTCTGACCCCCGACATTGAGGAGACTGTAATGGAGGTGACTTCTCATGCAAGATTTGGCCAGCGTTCTAGCAGTGTCCCGGGAGTGCCATGGTTCGGCAGGACAACAGGAACCCCACAAGGCCAACTTCTGCCTGGACTTCGGCCTGAGGAGCCAGTGAGAGCCAGTGAAACTGTCTGCCTCTCCACATGTGTCAGGGCCCTGCCGCCCTGGCACCAAGGCTGGCACGCACCAGAGGGCAAGTGGAGAAGCGGATGGTGGCTCCCATGTTATCTGACTAACCACTGGGTGGGCTACACTCCCTGTGCCCCGCCGTTGCCTCTGATAGGAGTATGCTTGGTTCTTGGTATTGACTTGCCTTTTTTTGTTGTTTTTTAAAAGGACCCATTTTGTTCAATGCTTCTGTTCTGTTACTCAAAATGTAGCCAAAATAGAAGGGAATCAATTACTAGTGTATTATTTTGAAAGCTTCAAACAGAAATTGTGAAATGTTATTTCTGCTCATATTCTTAGTGTTTTTTCTTGGTAGAATCATAATGTTTAGCCTTTATGATATTTAAAACCCATTTTGAATGTTAGATTTATTTTTGTGATACTCTGCTGGTAACTTTAAGTCATCAGGCTAGGATATGAAGAGTAGTTTTTTAAAAGTGAAATATTGTGAATCTTTAATCATAGTTCTCATCAATATCCCTCAGAATTTTTAAATGTTAATGCTTTAATATTTAGGAAAAAATTTTAGACCAAAGGTTGAAAAAAAAAAAGAATCCTGTTACTCCGACTTCTGATGTGTTTTATAAATGCATCAACACAGGATATTACTTAAAATTGTTCTAACTGGCTTCAAGTCTTATGGTTAGGTAAAGAAAACAACTTCAACCCAGTAAGAGATTCACATTTTGTTGTGAATGCAAAGCCATTCTAAAGCTGATGCTCACAAACAAATAAGTAATGTTTCCAGGGATTCTGGGAACATGTAAAGGCCAAGATCTTGGCACAGCATTACAGAGCAAACAAGGAGCTAAAGCTTTAGCAGTGATCATATTCAATGAAGACATCATTGTCAGCACCCTCTAAAGGTCTGTTTGATTTGGATCAGCACAGACAGTATTTTTAAAACAGCCCCAGGAATAGTACAGTGTGCTTACCCAGCTATAGAAAATTGAACAGGAATATATCCTGAAAAGGGGGTTTTTCAGGAAAAAAAAATTCTGATTGCTCTTAACAATGTAACATACATTTGATGGAAATTGTATGTACTAGAAAGATTAGCTCATGCCATATTGGAAAACAAAAAAAAGGTGGTGATGCCACATGGGAAGGACAAGTAGCATTTCCAACAGTATACATGTGAAGCCAACAATTATTGGCCTGAAAGTGGAGTTCTCTGACTCTTTGCTGCAGATCCAAAGTTAGGTGTGAGGGTTAATTTTCAATACAGACATTGCGATGATATTAAAAAGTTGAGCTGACAAGGTTGAGAAAGTTACAAGATAAAGGTCAAGACACAAAGGCACAATTACGGGGCCATACTCCTATCCCAGTGATCCAACCTCACAGAGCAACTGCAGAGTTGCAAGTCTTCTGGTACATAGTTGCCATTAGATGAGGATAAGTATAATAAAAGATAAATAGAAATAAGCCAAATCTAAGGTTTAACCATTCAAAACGTTAACTTTAGCGTATAAGAAGAATGGGGTGAAGTACAATAGATGGAAATGGCATAAAAGTTTTTAATCATTAAGTTCATTGTTTAATAAACATTGCAAACTAATAAATGGAGATTATGTCCTGTTTTTAAAATAACAAACCATAATCATCTTCTATTTAGAAGCGTTATCTGAAAGGGTATTTTTTGGAATGTAACCTTTTAAAAAAGGTACTTGATATTTCTCTCAGCTAAATGAAATATTCCCTTAGATAGTTGAACTGTTGAAGATATCTTTAATACCAGTGGTTGTTGTTCACATATAAAAGTGTGTGTGATTAAAACTGAAAGGGCAACACTGCTTGGAAAATCAGACCCAGTTTTCTCATCCTTGGATTATGGACGTAAGTGAATCACCCATTACCCTGGATCCTTGAGTATCAGCTAAGACACAAGAATTCAGGGCCGGGAGTGGTGGCTCATGCCTGTAATCCCAGCACTTTGGGAGGCTGAGGCGTGTGGACCGCTTGAGTCCGAGAGTTTGAGACCATCCTGGGCAACATGGTGAAACCTTGTCTCTACAAAAGAAATACAAAAATAAATTAGCAGGGCAAGGTGGCATGCACCTGTAGTTCCAGCTACTTGAGAGGCTGAGGCAGGAGGGTCCCTTGAGCCTGGGAGGTGGAGGTTGAAGTGAGCTGTGGTTGCGCCACTGCACTCCAGCCTTGGTGACAGTGTCTCAAAAAAAAAAAAAAGTTATAAAAACTCAAGAGCTTTTAAAAATTACTCTTGGAAAAGCTACAGAAACTTTAAAGAGAATTGTTTATAAATGGAAAATGATCCATTTATCAAAAAACTAGGGTTCCTTAGTCTAACAGGTGAAAAAGTTTTCAAAAAAGTTCATTCTTAGAAGCATAAAAAACGAGTTCAATTATGCAGAGCTTAAAACAAGCAACTTCACTGATTGATAGAGAATACTCGTACTTAGTGTTTGTTTTTACTTAGAGTGTCATAATTTTCCCCTAAAATTATAGCATATTCATTCAATATGTGGCTTGTATCTACACAGTTAAGTTTCTCTTTCAGTGATTAGAATTTTAGCCATTAACCTATGCCGTTGCCTGTATCCACCTGGAGGCAGTTCCTTCAGTTGCAGGATTGTGCTTATTTAAACTGATTGTCAGACTGTGGGTCATGAAGTCAATTGAGTGAGAATTGACCAGCTTTTTCATAATGAAATAGAATTAAAAATACCACAATGGGCCGGGCGCGGTGGCTCACGCCTATAATCACAGCACTTTGGGAGGCCGAGGCAGGTGGATCACCTGAGATCAGGAGTTCAAGACCAGCCTGGCCAACGTGGCGAAACCCTGTCTCTACTAAAAAATACAAAGTTTAGCCGGGCATGGTGGCAGGTGCCTGTAATCCCAACTACTCAGGAGGCTGAGGCAGGGAGAATTGCTTGAACCCAGAGGCAGAGGTTGCAGTGAGCCAAGATCATGCCACTGCACTCCAGCCTGGGCAACAGAGCAAGACTCTCAAAAAAAAAATAAAAAATAAAAAAATACCACAATGCATTCGAGGTAACAAAGGTAAGTATTGTTTCATGGAACCTTCAGTTTCATTTCATATGTGTATGCACATATGCATGTGTGTATAACATATATGTCATACTTTTGTATGTATATAAAGAAATTGATAAATGTGTATACTGAGTCAATATAAAATATACTCATTGTAGTTCATAGTAAAAAATACATTTGAAAGTCACTGGCTTAGAAGAACTTAACACCAGGCCAGGCACGGTGGCTCACACTCATAATCCCAGCACTTTGAGAGGCCAAGGCGGGTGGATCACTTGAGATCAGGAGTTGGAAACCAGCCTGGGCAACAGGCAAAACCCCATCTCTACTAAAAATACAAAAATTAGCTGGGCGAGGTGGTGCACACCTTTAATCTGAGCCACTCAGGAGGCTGAGGCTCGAGTTTTGCTTGAACCTAGGAAGCAGAGGTTGCAAGTGAGCCGAGATGGCACCACTGCACTCCAGCCTGGGTGACAGAGCAAGACTTTCTAAAAAAAAAAAACAAAAACAAAACAAAACAAAAAAACAGGACATCAAAAGGGTTAGTAAGGGATCATCCAGTGTTAACTATCACAGCTAATCTAGTTTAATAAATGAAAACTGACATCTATACTAAACAAAGAAGCACTTGGAAGGATGTGGGTCTGGAGTGTTCATTTTGCCCCTAAAAAGAGCAAAGAGCAGAAACGGAGTTCTTTCCCGAACATAGGCTTTTTCTGGATTGCACCAGAAGCACTGTATAGTATAGCGATTAGACTCCCAGCTCTGCCACTTCCTCACTGTGTGACTTGGAGTAAGTTTTTAAAGTTCTGCGTGGGCCAAGCACAATGATTCACACCTGTAATCTCACCACTTTGGGAGGCTGAGATGGAAGGATCGCTTGAGGCCAGGAGTTTGAGACCAGCCTGGGCAACATAGTTGAGACCTCATCTCTACAAAAAATTTTTAAAAATTGCCAAGCATGGTGTCGTGTGCCTGTGGTCTCAGCTACTCAGAAGGCTGAGGTGAGAGGATCGCTTGAGCCCGGGAGGTTGAGGCTGCAGTGAGCTGTGTTTGTGCCACTGCACTCCAGCCTGGGGCAATATAGTGAGATCTTATCTCAAATAATAATAATAATAATAAAGCTCTGTGTGCCTTAATTTCCTTTTCTGTAGAATGGAAATAGACTACCTCATGATGCAGCTATAAAAATGAAAAAGGTTAATATTTATAAAGTATATTGAACAGTGCCTAGTATAGACCAACTGCAAGTAATGTTGGCTGTTTTCATTAGTATGTCAGTAAAAACAGTTCTTCTCTACTTTCTACTCAGTAAAATAAATGTTCAAAGCCTCCTGGTACTTTGCTTGTCTCTCTAGTATGTTTAAAAACGTCTTTACTAAATATGCATCTGGAAAATTTAAATAATTCAAATAAATTACAATGATAATTATAAATATGTTACTTAAGTTATGTAAGTATCTGGGAATTAGAAGAGAGTAACCAAAAAGCACTAAGCAGTTAAAGAAGTGAAATCAGCCCCATTAATAAGGAAAACACATCTCAATCTGTGCACACGCATGCACACACACAAGTGAAAATCATGTGTGCACCATTCATTTTCACGAGACCCTATTACCATGACTGTCCTTCCCTCTTTCTACTGGTTTCCCCAAACCATGGCCCACCTGGAAGCAGGCATCTACATTATCTCCTCTTCTTCCCAAACTTAGATTTTACCATCTATATATTTGATCTTGGTCTATCGTCCCCTGCATTCTGCCCCTCAGGGACTTCTCAAAGAACAGTCTCCTACCAGCACAGCTTCTGCAGGTGCTTTGAGGACTGGCATGGGGCAGAAAGCTTGCAGTCCAGAGCACAGGGGCCCTGCTGGACCTTCAAAACCATCCTGGGGCATAGGTTCGTAGATCGCTGAGCTGGGATGAGTGGAGTGGCCAAGAGTATGTTTTGTAAATGAGCACCCCATTTATTCACTTCTTTTTTTATTACTTTTTAAAAAATAGACGTGAGGTCTTCTATGTTGCCCCAGCTGGTCATGAACTCCTGGGCTCAAGCAATCCTGTCACCTCAGCCTCCTCAAAGTGCTGGGATTACAGGCATGAGCCACCATGCCCAGCCCATTCACTTACGTTTAATACATTTGATCAATAAACATTTTTTGAGCTTCTATAGTGTGCCAGGTCTGAATACGAGGTTTTCAGAGGGGAACCAGACAAGGGCCCTGTCCCCGACAGAGCTTCCATTCCAGAAGGGGAGAAAGCCAAAATGCCAATCTAAAAATCTGCCCAAGGATCTTTGTTCACCACTACTACATTCTACCCAACCAAAGAATCAAACCTGCTTTCTCATTGTTAAAAGTGTTTCTTACGAAATGTTTACCACCATCCTCTCAACCCGAGTTACAAGTTTCCCACCTGTTGAGATGTCTGCATCTCATTCTTGGTCTATCTGGAGCTTTGCTGAATCCGCAAGGCTTCACTGGACCCCCAAATGGTCGTTAGACCACACTTTTATTTTGGCACATCTCTCCCCACCTTCTTTCCCACAGCAACGTGAGTAATTCTCTGCTTTCCTTGGCTACCCTTTATCCTTCTGCTGGTCTCAGCAACGTTGGATTCAAAAAACATTCATGCTATCTGTGGCAAAGAAATATTCCCACCTCTCCCATTGCCACCCATAGTAACAGAGAAAGGAGGCGAGAGGTAATAAAAGTGTGTCACCTGCTCTTAAGCTTGGTGCCTAACTCTCCTTAAAGCCACCACTCAAATTTCCAGAGGGATGTTGATCTCATTCAGGCTCTTATCCCATGCCCCTGCTTAGCTTCATTGCTAGGAAAGCGGGCCCTGCTTCCACAAAGCAATGAAGGGAATCATTGGAATCATTGCTTCGGTAGCATTCTTGCCAAAAATATATAATCTCAATTTAATTTTTTTGTTTGTTTGTTTTTGAGATGGAGTCTTACTCCGTTGCCCAGGCTGGAGTGCAACGGAGCAATCTCGGCTCACTGCAAACTCCGCCTCCCAGGTTCAAGTGATTCCTGTGCCTCGGCCTCCCGAGTAGCTGGGAATACAGGTGCCCGCCACCATGCCTGGCTGATTTTATATTTTTTGTAGAGACAGGGTTTCACCATGTTAGCCAGGCTGGTCTCGAACTCCTGACCACTCGCCTCAGCCTCCCAAAGTGCTGAGATTACAGGCCTGAGCCACCGCACCCGGTCTTAATTTAATCATGAGAAAACATCTCGCAAATCCAAATTGAGAGACTGTCCACAAAATACCTGACCAGTACTCTTCAAACATGTTAAGGTTGAGAAAGACAAGGAAAGATAAGAGAGTGTCCTGAATTTAAGGAAACTAAAGAGACACGACAGCTACGTGCAATGTGGGATCCTGGATTCAATCTTAGGACAGAAAATACTATTACTATTATTAGACAAAGTCTCACTCTGTCGCCCAGGCTGGAGTGCAATGGTATGATCTCAGCTCACTGCAACCTCTGCCTCCCGGGTTCAAGCGATTCTCCTGCCTCAGCCTCCCGAGTAGCTGGAATTACAGGCATGTGCCACCATGCCCAGCTAATTGTGTATTTTCAGTAGAGACAGGGTTTCTCAATGTTGGCCAGGCTGGTCTTGAACTCCCGACCTCAGTTGATCCGCCCGCCTCAACCTCCCAAAGTGCTGGGATTACAGGCGTGAGCCACCGCGCCCAATGAAAAATACTATTATTAGAAATAGTGGTGAAATCTGAATTTAATCTATAGTGTGGTTAATAGTATTGCACTAAAGTCCCAGTTTCTTGGTTTTGATCATTACGTAAGATATTAAGGTGAGTGAAGTTGCATGAAGGGTAGACAGGAACTTTCTGAACTATTGTTGCAACTTTTCTGTAATTCTAAAACTATTTAGGAATAGAAGAGAGTTTTTGTTTTTTGTTTTATGGGGTTTTATTTTTTTTTTTAGTTTTAAAAGCAAGGCACTCCTTTTCCCCCTTACTCCTTGTCATTCTTTGTCAACTACTGCTTTAGGCCTCAAGACAAACAATAGATAGGACAGTGGTCTTTATGACTTGGGTGCACCAATGATCAAAGAGACACAATCCCTAAGGCCAAAGGCCACAGGCCTGCCACCAGCCCAGTCGTTAGGGTAGGTAGCTCTCGGCCCTGGGCCTGAGCCTCTTCCTAGTAGCTGTCTAGGTGGACCTGGGTGAGAACTGGGCAGCCCCAGGGAGTCTGAAGCTCTGTTTTCAGCACCTTGGGAGGCTCAGGAGAGGCCGATGGGATTAAATTTCCCTCAAAGCCACTGGGCTCACACCCAGCTTGAAGACAGCAGGATCTAGTCGGGGATTATTCCTCCAGTCCAGGTTTCTCTCTTCAGGCAGCCACTACGGAGAAGAGAGAGTGGAGACGAAGCACCCTTAATACCCTCATTCTTTCAAAAGATGAGTCAGGTTTTTGTAGCTTCATTAGCATTTGCAGATAAAAATACATTTTAAGTGGCATTATGCTAAGTAATTATTCTTACAAGATGTGAAATTAAACACATTTTACTCAGCATGAAATTATTCCTGCCACGTACTGAGTTTTGTGACAGCTTGAGAGTTTGGACAGTGGGTTGCAAGAAGGGGAGAAGCAATCTATGTACTTAAAAAAAAAAAAACCCAAAATATTTTACCAAAGGTAAGTCCTTGTAGCGAAATGATTTGGCTGGATGGAATATTAAACCTGCTACTATAAATTTCACGCCTTGCATTCCTAAAGCAGATACAGAGTGATGATGCCAAAAATTAATTGGAAATAATGTGACTTGTCTTGTGTACTCTATCCAGTAGAGGGCATAGCAGATAAGCATTGTGTGCATTGGTGACTTAGCAGCAACTGATAAGGCTTGTTTGTAATTGCTTCTGTAAAGATATGTAGCAGCATGCTTGGATGCTTATTTACATTTAGGAATGTGGTTCGGAATAGGAGATTTAGATTTATAACTTTGGTTTTGTCTGTCAATACGTGGGAGACTTTTGGTTGTTGCGAGCATTATATTTACCAATGCGCAATGTTAAATTGCTGGATTTAATTGTTACAGTACAGTGAATTATTCTATTATTTCTTACTTTTTTATCCCAAGGAAAATTCAAACTTTCCAGGCTTAAGGGCAGGATAAAATGGCTCTGAGCATGTCAACGTCTCAAGAGCACATTATTTTCTTATTGGATTGTATTAACTTTACAGATGGAAATTTGAAGGAGAATTAGAAGGCTTAGAGATGGGAAATTTGGAGAAGAAAAGAATAATGTCCTAAGATTTCTGGAGGGGCTAACCGGTAAGTCATTTTGAAAGCTGCTGATGCTAATTCTCATAGCAAAAGACATAGCAGACCCTAAAATTATCAGGAATGAGGCATGAGGCACAGAATTGCTAAGAAGGAAGTGAATCTTGTGTCACACTAAGAATTGCCAAAGGATTATTCAGGTTCTCTCTCTCTCTCTCTCTCTCTGTCTCTCTCTCTCTCCTCTACCTGTTACAATTGGCACAGATTTTTCTTATGTAAACTCCTAATAGTGCACCTGTCCACAAGCTGGGTGAAGGGTGTTTGGCAGTTCCACTTAGTTTAAAAACCAAACACAGTCTCCTGCTTCAAATACACACATTTGTTCTGAAGGGACAGCAACATGACATATGTAAACAAACATTCATCCATAGGCACTCTGGTTTGCAGCTGAAGGAAAGGCTGGAGGCGGGAGTGGGGACACAACATAATAAAACCAAACAGACAACCATGCTAAAGAAAAAGGCACCGCCCTCCCTCCCACTACTGCCCAGGTGTCAGGTGGCTGCAGGGGGTAACCACAGACTGTCCTGTCCACGCTGGAGGATCCAACCCTGGACTGGGCACCAGCCTAGTGGGTCTGGAATCCTTGTGGTCGCCACCCCTCCTCCTCTTAGACTCTGCCTCTCCTCTGGAATTCTTCCCCACAATGTTGGATGCTTCCATAGGATCTGAGGTGAGAGGAGTGGGGAAAATGAACAAGGGGAGAAACCACAGAGTCTGCTTCTGGGTAGGGAACCAGGAATGCCCTTGGGGGTGGAGCAGGAGACTTGCTTTTCACTCTGTGCCCTTGTTAGCTTTGAATTTTGTACGATGAGCAAGTGTTAGCCAATCTTTAAATGGATAGACAGACAGGTAGTTGGTGAAAGAAAGAAAAAGCAAGAAGGAAGGAAAGGGAGGAGGGGAGGGAGCGAAAGAGGGAGGGAAAGAAGGAGGGAAAGAGGGAAGGAAGGGAGGGAGGGAGGGAGGGAAGGAAAGAATTAAAAAAGGGAAAATTGTAGGGAAACAGGACCTGGCCTAAAGGAGTGACTAGCCAATTCCTAGACTTATTCTCATGGTCAGCCTCTCCCTGCCATGTGAGTGACTTTCCCCTCTTGCGCTTGTCATAGAGGAATAATTGTCCTTTCTCACAGGCATATGTTCTATTGCAGATTTTGTTATCTTTTCTCCTTTGAAACTTGAGTTTGTTGTTTGTATGACACTGTTTCTTTACAAATGGCCTTCTCCCACCCACATGTGTGTATGTGGGGGTGGAGTGGGAGTCCTTACTCCTAGGGGAAGGGAGAAAAAAGAGGTGGAGAATGGAGAGAGGCTATTCATCATTAGAAAGGTTGTGACAGAAGAATTAGACCCTCGGGAGTATAAGTTTAGGTCTCAGGGTGAGTTCAAGTTTAGTGTGAAAGTTAGGGCCCCCAGAGGTCTGCCTTTCATTCACCCCTCAAAATCCGATTGCTGTTACTGTCACGGAAAGTTGTACATGCACCCCAAGTGGCAAGAGCCATGATTTGGCTTCTACGTAGCTGCAGCTCTCAAGAGAAAAGTCTAAATCTTGTCTGTCTTCTCAGATAGCTACTTTTCTTGCCTAAACATCTTTCCAACCAGAAGCTATATTTAATATTGCAGACAACTATTCCCATGGCATATAGGTCATGAATTTATTGCCAAGAACAGAATCCATTCCACCTAGTTTAAGCATTAAATGGCTGAGAGAATTACGAGGAGGGTGAAGAGACAGGCTCTAGGTTTAACCTTCCCAAAGAAGACTCTCAAAACTTCTCTGCAGAGCCCGGCCACCAATAGAACTGTGGCCTTTCGCAACCAGGAAGCTCCCTAACAAGATGGGAAGCTACTGCTTTTGTCCCCAACTCCAGAACCATGACACCCCTGCCACTCTCAGAAGCCACCGTGTTCGGGAAGTTACTGCAACTGCTACAACCAGAACCACCCCTGTGCCCACTAGAATCCACACAAATTAAATGGCCTCCCCAACATTGCCTTTCAACACACACAAAGCTACTGAGCAGACACAGGGAAACTAAGCATCTCCGACTAGGCTTGCCTGCAAAAACAACAGAAAATGTAGGCTGTGTCTCACTGCCACCTTCTGAATCCCACATGAGTGTATCTGAATGGCCGAACTATGCTCACGTCCAGAACCCTCACTGCAAGGGCATTTGGGAAGCACAGTTTTAATTGTCCAGCCTCTGCAGTACACAAAACATTCTAGAAGGCAGTTGCATTGGCCGGGCACGGTGGCTATGCCTGTAATCCCAGCACTTTGGGAGGCCAAGGTGGGCAGATCAGCTGAGGTCGGGAGTTCGAGACCAGCCTGACCAAGATGGAGAAACCCCATCTCTACTAAAAATACAAAATTAGCCAGGCGTGGTGGCGCATGCCTGTAACCCCAGTTACTCAGGAAGGCTGAGGCAGGAGAATCGAATGAGGCGGAGGTTGGGATGAGCCGAGATCGCGCTGTTGCACACCAGCCTGAGCAACAAGAACAAAACTCCGTCTTAAAAAAAAAAAAAAAAAAAAAAAAAAAAAAAAAGGCAGTTGCATTAAATGTTGAGCATCGATACACTATATCTGCTACTCTTTAACAATTACAGAAATGAAGACATGGGTTTTATTTTGAAACAGCATATTTACAAACTGTACACAAGAGCAAATTTTTTTTTAACCAAAAACAAATGCACATTCAGAAGTGGGTAAATTAGTAATGCAGGAATTTTCAACAAGGGTTTATGGGTATTGAGATCAACCCAAAATAATGGGGGTTAAGAATTATGTATTTCTGGCCGGGCATGGTGGCTTAAGCCTGTAATCCCAGCACTTTGGGAGGCTGAGGCAGCGGGAAGATCACCTGAGATCAGGAGTTTGAGACTAGCCTGGCCAACATGTATCTATTTATGTGACATCCAAAGCACACTAATCAGTACATTGATTAGAACATGAGGAAGAGCAAAAGATAGCCAGTTTTACCCACTAATGACATGAAAGCTAGGTGAGGACTTCTCTGAAGACTAGAACTGAGAAGGGAAACTATTATTTCATCAATAGAATGGGTTAAAGATGCAGCGTGATCTTGCCAGTCTGCAGGAATTGGATCTGCATGCATCAGCAGTTGGAATCAGCATGCTTCCAAAATGATCAGAAGGCCTTCATGTAGAAAACTAATGCAAAACAGAAACCACAGCATCTTCTGTTCTTTTTTGTCATTTGAGAAGCCATTCTAGGACTACTTGGGTATGAGTGGAAGCACATCCTTGGGACACTGCCCGAAGGCAGAGTAGGAATTATGAGAACTGGGACAGTTATTTATGCTACAAGAAAAGAGCAGCTTACAATAACAAGTTCTAGGAATTCAAAATCAAATGTCCCGGGAGAGTCCAAGACACCCTCTTCCAAGGCTCTCAGAAGCTGGATGAGCACTTATAAAGAAAAGCATTCCCTGTGACCAAAACACAGAGACCACTGATTACAAAAGAGACAGGGGGTGCAAAGGGGCAGAAAGACACAGCAGAAATTATCCTGCGGGGAACCCTCCCAAAGCCTCATGCAGTTCGTGATGGAAGTCAGAAGTCCAACTGAGAAGCAGAGCATGAAACAGGGGTCTGAGTCCTGATGCAGGTGCAGAGTGCGCTTCCCTGACGTCCCCCGCATCAAGGTCAATCCCATTGTGCCTTGAGGGGAAGCAGAACCAATTGTTTGAAAGCTTTGAGTTACTTACGACTTTCAGCATAGACGTTAACTGTTTCAATATTTTCATTTATTTACTTATTTCACATTTTTTAAAGTATCTGGCATGTGTCAAGTAATATGAAAAACAGGATACTTTAAGGGGTTTATACTTTTATGAGGACCTAAGATAGGTAAAGGAGCAATTGCATTACAAGGTATACTTGCTCTAATAAGGGAAACATAGAGGGTTGTACGGGAAACCTGTGTAGACTCAGAGTGGAGGATGTCAAAGAAAGCTGGCTGGCAGAGGGGACTAACTGAGCTGCAGGGAGGAGGAGAGTTAGCAGGAGAGGGCAGATGACTGGGGAGTGCTAGAGTAGGAGGGGAATGAGGACTCGGGAACAAGGATGAGCAAGTGCAAAGCCTTGAAGGGGAGAAAGAGAGGACAGCACGTTCAAGGAATTTATAAAGTAATTCTGAGTGGTTGAAATGCAGAATTTAGGCCAGGTGTGGTGGCTCACACCTGTAATCCCAGCTCTTGGGGAAGATGAGGTGGGAGGATCACTTGAGGACAGGAGTTTGAGACCAGCCTAAGCAAAATGGTGAGACCCCCGCCCCGCACCACCACTACCCCACTCCAGCCGCCACTCCCTGTCTCTGAAAAAAAGAAAAAGAAAAACACTAGCTGGGTGTGGTTGTGCAAGCCTGTAGTCCCAGCTACTCCAGAGGCTGAGGTGGGAAGACTGCTTAAGCCCAGGAGTTTGAGGGCACAGTGAGCTATGATCGCACTACTGCACTCCAGCCTGGGTGACGGAGCAAAGCCCGTCTCAAAAAAAAATGCAGAATTTGAGTGGAAGTGGAATGAGGCTACTGAAGCATAAACCAGCTGATAACGATCTTGAGAGCAACAGTAAAGAGTTGGGTTTTACCTGGAGGGCAGTGGGAAACTAGGGGAAGGACTTTAAGCTGGAGAGTGATGCCACGCAAACTTTGAATGACCATGGTGACAGCAATGTGGAGAATAGACTGGGTTGGGGTGGGGGTGGGGCACGATGGGAAGAAGAATACCCAATCAGAGGTGGTTGCACTTACACAGGGTGATGATGTGGCCTGAACTAGGTCGATAACAGTGGGGAGAAGGAAAAATGAACACATTCTAGAAACCAAACCCTGAACAGACTCTTAACACTGCCCAGCCATCCTGGCAAGCATGACTTCTCACTCTCCAAGACAAACATCCCAAGCTTGCTTCTCTCCACACTTCAGCTCCCACTCCTCCACCTCTTAGCTATCTAATGTAGTCGAGAAAATAGAAGCCTTTAGACAGGATTTCCCTTTTCCCTTACATCATACCTGTCTGCTTCTGTGTCTGTCTTCCCCTCCTCCGCTCCTGAACCACCGCCTTCTCAAGGAGTCTGTCTGTTCCTTTAGTTCTCTCCTCTTCTGTATCCTTTCATTGCTCTCTCTCTTTCTCCATATCACACACCCTGGTGTTCTCCATCTGGAGAGACGCTTGTCCTTACACTTCAGCTGTTTCCTCTTACAATCCTTCATACCCTGGGTCTGCCTCTTTCCCAGCTCACCTGGGTTCATTCTACTGCTTGCGCCTACACTTCAGCCACACTGGCCCCAAACACTCCAAGCCCTTTCACCTGAGGGCCTGTGTAAAAACTGCCCTGTACGCCTGTAAAAGAGTGTTCCTTTGTACTAGATTGAATAGTGTCTCCCCAAAATTCTGGCCTTATTTGAAAATAGGATCTCTGTAGGTGTCAATTTGTTAAGGTGAAGTCACACTGGATTAGGGTGAATCCTAAATCCAATGACTAGTATCCTTATAAGAGGAGAGGACACACAGAGATAGAGACATGGAGGGAATGTGACCATGTGGAGGTGGAAACTGGAGTGATGTGTCCATAAGCCAAGGAATGACAAGAAGTGTCAGTTTTGATTGAGGAGAAAGGAAAAAAAAAAAATGGTTAGGCAGACAGGGTGGCTCTTCGGTTAAATCCTTTCAAACAAAAGAACAGCCGGCAGGGACAGATAAGGGAACTTGCACAGGAGGGCTTACCTGAGACATGCCACAGCCATACAGATAAGAAAGATTACACAGGTGACTTGCCCAGGCATGCCCGCAATGGAAAATTCCATTCCCTGACACGTGCAGTAAGGGGAACAAAGCAATATGGAATAACTCAAGCTAAGGGCCCACACGTGCATTAGGAAGATGGGGTGGAACGACCAGAAATTCGTGCTTTAGGCAAATGAGACACCCAGCCCTCATCGATTTCCTAAAAAAGCCTTTGCATGCAACTGTGAAAACGGCAGCCCTCTTCTGGTTCCCCTTTCTGCAGCAGAGAGCTTCGTCTTTCGCTTATTAAACTTTTGCTCCAACCTCACCCATTGTGTGCACAGTCCTGAGAAAAAGAACTCTGGGTGATACCTTATAATGAGAAACTGCTACATTGTGGTACGTTGGTGAGACTGTAACAGTTGGAGGGAATTTGTTACTGCAGCCCTAGGAAATTAATACATCATTCTTCACCTGTGACTCATCCCGTCTCAGGCATCTCCTCCTAAGGAGGTCTTTCCCTGGCCACCTTACCTAAGAGTATTGCTATTTTTCTCCTTTGTTGAAACTAGTTTAGTTTCTTTATAGCCCTTAGCATGAGAGGAAGCCATATATGTATTGTTTCATTTTTCATTTTGTTATCTGTAAGCTCCCAGAGGGCAGAGACCATCATCTACCTTTCTAGTACTGGCCTGAAACACGGTCAGTATTTAGTAAATGTTTGACAATCTAGTGAACTATGAATGAATGAATGAATCAATCAATGGGCTATTCAGAAGCTAGAGTGGACAGGACTTGTGACTGGTTTGATGTGAGGGGAAGGGGCTGCAGGGGCAGAAATTCCAGGTTCTGGCTTGAGTCCCTGGTGGATTTGGGTGTCCTGAGCACAAGAGGAAGAGCAAGTTTAGAAGAAGGGTAATGAGCTCAGTGTTGGAGTTTTGAGTCTCAGGTGCCCACAGGGCATTTAAAAATAGATGTCCAGTAGCTGATATCCCTGTTCCTGCCTTTCTCTGCTCACTCCTACCCCCCTCCTCAGTCTATTTGCAACACAATAGCCAGAAGGACCCTTTAGAAATACAAGCAGATGATATCGCCCTCTGCTCATCATCCTTTGATAGTACTAACATCTTATTTATTTATTTATCGTCTGACCTCCCCTATTCTAGTGACCTCTATGCTTCATGAGGATGGGATTTTTGTCTGTTTTGTTCACTACTTGTACATCCAGCACCTACAACAAGTGTCTGGCAGACAGGAGTGGTCAGCAAAATATTTGTGTAATAGATAGATGATACTCCAGTAGGAAACCACATTATGGGTCTGGCACTCAGTAGTGAGTTCTGATCTAGAGATGAGGACTGGAGGCCACCAACAGATAGATGGTACATGAAACCCTTGCAGTGGATGTGACCTCCCATGGGAAGGACATAGAGTAGGAATAAATAAGAGGCAAGGAAAGGGCCCTGAGAAACATCAGTCTTTAAGAGAAGGGCAGAGGTGAGGCCAGGCACGGTGGCCACGCCTGTAATCCCAGCACTTTTGGAGGCCAAGGGGGGTGGATCACTTGAGGTCAGGAGTTCGAGACTAGCTTGGCCAACATGGTGAAACTCCATCCTACTAAAATACAAAAATTAGCTGGGCGTGGTGGCACACGCCTATAATCCCAGCTACTCAGGAGGCTGTTGCAGGAGAATCGCTTGAACCCAGGAGGCGGAGGTTGCAGTGAGCCAAGATCATGCCACTGCACACCAGCCTGGGTGACAGAGTGAGACTCTATCTCAAAAAAAAAAAAAGAGAGAAGGGCAGAGACAGTGATGTCCCCAAAAGAAAGAAGGAAGAAGCCTGTGTGATACCAAAAGACCAAGAAGAAAGGGCATTTCAGAGAAGGGGTGGTCCAAAGTCAAAGCCACTGCGAAGAAGCAGTCTAAGAACAGATATGTGAGGGTGGTTTCCTAGGATAACAGTGGAGAGTCCGATTTCGGTCTGGAGGAATTAGTGGGAAATTAGGATGTGAAGACAGGAGCTAAGCAACTGACATGGACAACTCACCAAGAAATCAGACTGAGAAGGAGAGTGAGGATGATTACTGAAGGAGAACTTGGGGGTCAATATGGATGTTTTGGTTTAGTGATTGGAGCCAGCAGAGCCAGTTTAAATGCGGATGAGGAACAAGTGAAGGAAACAGCTTTCAGACACAAGTGAGGGACGGAGATGCCTGGCAGAGTGCAGAAAACAGGCTATAAAACAGGTAAAGTGGGGGAAGCCCTTTTGTGAAGGAGAGATACAGAAAGATGGGGCAGTAGCATATGACAACGAGCACTTATTTCTTGCTTGCACACCTGTGATAAGGCTAGAGTTTGGCTGATCTAGGTTAGGCACAGCTGGGCTTGGCTTCAGGCTATTCAGAATGTCTCATTTCCTGGGACTGGCCGAGCAGGATGTCTTTCTCATTGCCATGACAGAAGCCAAGAGGGAAAACGCAACTACGCAAACACATCTCTATGCAGTGTGTTTGGGCAGTAGCAAGTAGGTCTGAGTGCCTCATAGATAGGAGTGAAGGCTACGATGATGGGGAAAGAGTGTGGGGTGGCTGGTGGGGCCATCTACAGAAGGGCGTTGTACTCCATGCTCAGGGCTTTGAACTTTATAAGAGAGTGGAAGCAACATGAGGCCAGAGGAACATATGGGTTCGGGGTATTCAAGGTTACCCAAGGTGTATTTAGCCCTCCAAATAGCCAGATGCCAAACAAATAATTAGAACCTATTCCATCTACAGCATGCTTCCTGTTTCAGGATAGCTTGCCCAAACCTGAAAGAGCGATCTTTGCGATGACTTTGCAGTTGCCCTTTCCCAGACGATCACTGGCTTCTCTCTTCTAACCAGCTCCCAGGGTATTGAACGGTGACCTCTCTATGCTGAGATAGGGCTGCATTAACATCTGCAAGGCCCTCTTCACTTCTGCCTGTGGCGGCCAAGGAGTGGAGTGTCCCTGTAGGCCCCCCTGCTAACTTAGGCTTGCTCTTCAACATGATCTTCCATTTGTCCCTGAATTGGAGTAAAGAGGATTTTTGCCTTTCTCCATATTTCCAAAGCATTGGCAGACACCATCTGTAGGAGCCAGAGTTAACCTGGCAGAGAAATACACATGATCTCTTTGGAATGCTTGATGCCCTTGGAGGCTGGTGATAATGGTATTCCCCAACACAGGGTCATCTCTCAACATCATTGTGTGTTCTGGATGGTATTTGATAAGCACCAGGAAAGAGAAGGAGACCTCAGTATTATGATGCTGTTTCTTCCTGGATTGTTCATATGCTCTTGCCTTTCCTTCCCTAACTCAGAGCTAGTGCAGGGGTGGGTGCCTGTGGTTCAGACATTCCCCCTGTTCCCAGATCCTTCGTGCCCTGGCACTTGCTTGCAAGATGCGACATTGCTTTCTCCCATCTCATATGCTGGCCAGAAGCAGGACGCCCCAGCATCCCAAAGTTCCATAGGTCCACATGAGGAACACTCCATTTACTACTACTTTTTGGCTACAATCTTATTTCTTTGCCTTTGGAGAGTGGCATAAAGCTTCCCACATTGTTCTCTACCTACACATTCAGAATGAAGTGTGTAATTTTTTGGTAAATTGAGATGTTTCTAGGGCAGGTCAGAGATCCACAGTGAGCTTTCAGACATTCCTCACTAAACTGTTGTCCAGCACGCCTTTGCATTGTACTGACATAACCTGTTTGCTTTCTTGAGATGACTGAGTGTTTCTCTGGTTACTAAGGTGGAGCTTGGCCAGCCCACTCCAGCCTTCTGAATGTGCAGAGCACCTGCTTTCTGTGTCTTAAGGCATCCTTCCAGGAGCACTAGCCTTGGGTGAGGAGCTAGGGTGTGGCATGTGTTTAGGAGTTCGTGATCCCATCTTTCCTTCTCATTTGGGAGACCCCTGCAGGGTCTTGGACCTGACCTCTCTGAGTGTCAGCTTCATCTAGAAAATGTA
Organism: Symphalangus syndactylus; assembly: GCF_028878055.3. NCBI lineage: Eukaryota > Metazoa > Chordata > Mammalia > Primates > Hylobatidae > Symphalangus > Symphalangus syndactylus. Next base: position 60,599,791 of record NC_072430.2, on the reverse strand, counting down.
GGCAATAATATTTCCTCTATAGGATGCCTGAGGGGGTTCAATGATATAATAAATGCAAACTGATCCATGCTAAGTGCTCATTCAGAATCTATTTCTGTTATTATACCACAAGCCAGGCCTAGGCAGTGGTTTTCCCCTGACTGTTATTCCCTTCTGTCTTATTCCATTTGGGATGCTAGGACAGAATAACATTGTTTGAGTGACATATAAGCAATAGACATGAATTTCTCAGGAGTCTGGGAAGTCCAAGAACAAGGTGCTGGCAGACTCAGTGTCTAGTGAGGGCCCATTTCCTGGTTCCTTGAGGGATGTCTTCTTGCTGTGTCCTCACATAGCACAAGACAGCTCTCGGGGGTCCTTTTTATAAGGGCACTAATCCCATTCATGAGGGCTTCCCCATCATAACCTAGTTACCTCCCAGAGGCCCAATCTCCAAATACCATCACCTTGGGGATTAGGATTTCAACATAGGAACTTGGGGGAAACACAAGCATTCAGCCATAGCACCTTCCTTCCCTTATTCCTGGACAATTTATTTCCCTTCTGGCTCAAACTCTGTTAGACTTAGCCTGTGGGCCACTGTGTGCTGCCCTCCCTGTCCAGCCAGAGTGGCTCTAGTGAGAGCTTGACTACTCCCAGGGTCATGGATCCAGGTCACTGCTGCTGCTGCTGTCACCCCAGCAGACAGAGGAGTCCACTGGCTGGATTGTTCTCTCAGGCAGGGGTGCTGGCCTCCCCAGTGGCTGCACAGAGACAGGTAATGCAATCCACAGTGCAAAAAGGTAAATCACTTATGGACCAGGCTCTAGCCAATGGGAGACAGGGATGGAAGGCAACTCTTGGGATCATTTATCTCCCTTTCTCCTCCTGTACAGACTGTGATGCAGTTTACATAGTCTTTCTAATGAACCCCACAAGATTGAGCAATCAGTGGCACCTGTTTCGAAGCTGAGACCAGCTTAGTAACATGCTCCCATATTTATCTCACTGCTGCTCTGCCTCACTCGACTTGCCCCTCACTTCTGCTTCCCTACGATTGTACCCTGCACCCCAATAAAGGGTAACCATGTAAACTATTGCCTTTGACACTGCCTTTTAGAGGACTTGGGCCAAGATGCAGAGATATTTTTTTCCTAGTATACCTGGCAGATGGTCATAAATGTGAGACAAAGACATGAGAGGACAATGATGAGCAGAGCATAAGGAGCTCACCATGTCATGGCCAGTCTTTCCACCATGGCTTTGAGCACTCTTTTCTCTGTGAGTTGATTTGCATTCATGTATGCTGGTTTTGGTCTTTCTTCCTGGAACACGTGGTGTGAGTCCACTACTCCTCTACTAATAGTACTTTTCATTTTTTATCCACAACAATGGCCTTCCTCAGTCTTCTCCAAGTTAGACACAGCTAATCTCTTCATTCATTAAAAAGTGGTTTCCAGGCTCGCACCTCCCATTGTTGTCACCTTCCAGGGCCATGGTGTCCAAGATCAATGTTCCTCTTGAAAGGCAGCTTCCAAAAAGAGAGCCAATGTTGCAGGTGTAAACTGAGCAGAACAGAGGCTGCATGTGCCGTACTTTGGCCCCTCCCTTTGCTGACAACTGCATTAGATTATCCATCAACTCTCACCTGATCCACTGCATCTGAAGTATTGCCACCACCTCATTCTTATTAAATAGCAGAGGGGAGCCAGTTTTCAAAAAAAAATAATAATAACATTTATTACATAACACCCTTTCAAAGTTTCCTAATCTAGAAAACTGGGCAGTACATTGACATCATAGAAAGAAAATTCATGAATTTTGGAGTCCAGTGAAATTGGATTTGAATCTAGGCTCTCACTGGGAAAATTGGATAGCCAACTGCAAAAGAATGAAACTGAACCCCATCTCTCCCCATATACAAAATCAACTCAAAGTAGATTAAAGACTTAAACATAAGACCCAAAACTATAGAAATACTAGAAGAAAACCTAAAAAAAAAAGCTCTCCCAGACATTGGTCTAGGCAAATAATTTGTGACTAAGTCCTCAAAAACAGACAACAGAAACAAAAATAGATAAATTGGACTAAACTAAAAAGCTTCTATACAGCAAAGGAAGCAATCAACAGAGTGAAGAGAAAACCTGTTGAATGGGAGAAAATATTTGCAAACTATTCATCTGAAAGAAACTAATATCCAGAATATATGAGGAACTCAAACAACTCAACAGGAAAAAAAGGTCCTATTAAAAAGTGGGCAAAGGAAATTAATAGATAGTTCTCAATAGAAGACATACAAATGGCCAGCAGGCATGTGAGGTATATTTTTTGAATGCTCAATATGACTAATCCTCAAAGAAATGCAAATCAAAACCACAATGAGATATCATCTTAACCCCATCAGAATAGCTATTACTAAAAAGACAAAAATTAACAGATATTGGTGAGGATGTGGAGAAAAAGAAACTCTTACACATGGTTGGTGGGAATGTAAACTAGTACAGCCACTATGGAAGACTGTATGGAGATTTCTCACAAAACTAAAAATAGAAATACCATTGGATTCAGCAATCTCACTACTGGGCATCTACCCAAAGAAAATGAAATGAATATATCAAAGGGATACTTGCACTCACATATTTATTGCAGCACTATTCACAATAGCAAAGCAATAGCAATAGCAAAGATATGGAATCAGCAGATGAATGGGTAAAAAAAAAAGTGGTATATATACACATGGAATACTCTTCTGCCATAAAAATAATGAAATCCTGTCATTTGCAGCAACATAGATGGAGCTGGAGGCCATTATGTTAAGTGAAATAAGCCAGGCACAAAAAGACAAATATTGTATGTTCTCACTTATATGAAGGAACTGGAAAATTTGATCATTTGAAGGAAGGAAGTGGAAAAATAGCTAACAGAGACTAGGAAGGATGAGTGGGGTGAGAGAGGAGGAAGAAGAGAACTGGGTCAAAGGGTACAAACATACAGTAGTAAAACAGAAGGAATAAATTCAATGTTTGATAGGAGAGTAGGGTGACTATACTTTACAAAAATGCATTGTACTTCGACGCCCTGAAAACCATGACTTGATAATTATGCATTATATACATGGAACAAAATTTCTCATGTGCCCCATAAATTTGTATGAATAACTAGAAAACAAAGCTTTGTGACCTTAGGCAAGTGACAATTTCAATGAGCCTGTTTTCTCTTCTTTAAAATAGAAATATTGAAATCTACCCCACAATACTACTGTTAGCATTAAATTAGATAATATAATAGTGAGTGCTCAGTAAGTGTTGGCCTTGACCATCCCTACTCACTGAGCCTCTGCTTCCTTAAGGGTGGCTTTGAGACACAAAGTGCTCTTGACTGGACGTGAAGAAACTTGGATGCTGGTCCCGATTTTCTTTCTTCACATAGCGTGAGGACTATGATTTCTGTTCTACATAGTCTTTAGGGCTAATGTGATATCAAAGAGATAGTGCAGGTAGAAGTGACTTAAAAAGGAGTAAGGTAAACATAGGGACATTTATTTTGTTTTTACTTAGCTGATATTTCAAGTGCATTTGCTGTGGGTCAGGCACTGTGCTAGGCGGAGTGGATACAGTAGTGTAAAAACTAACCACAAACCATCCTCTGCCACATCGCGACTGTAAGGAGGCTAGGGCTAGTGTCCCCATTTATTCATGGGGTTGGAGGATGTTTTCAAGCCTTCTTTTTATGGATAGGCCCAGCTAGATTTCAGCTTGGCTTTTCAGGCCAACCAACCTCTAATCTGAAATAAGTTACCTGCTAGGGCTACTTTCTGGGTTGTGTGAGGTGAAGCCACCAGCAGATAATAATTCTGTTCCTGCAAAGCACTGAGTTTGCAAGAACTGTGCAACCTTCCAGTTCAGCAACCTTACCCAAATTCCTGAACTTCCCTGAGCCTCATTGCTACCCTGTATAATGGGCACTTTCCCTATGTGGGAATATACTTTGGTAATAAACGTGACAGTTGATACTTCATCTATTTCATTCCTTCACCATTGTATAGTGGCAGAATTACCATCTGAAGAAACAGAGATGCTTCCAGAATCTATTTTAAAACAGGAGGGTAATTTTGATACTGTGGACTATAAACAAGAAAACTGGATGAAACTAATTATTGCAGTAAAAAATTCATGATGGGCTGGGCGCAGTGGCTCACGCCTGTAATCCCAGAACTTTGGGAGGCCAAGGCGGGTGAATCACAAGGTTAGGAGTTTAAGACCAGCTTGGCCAACATGGTGAAACCCCGTCTCTACTAAAAATATAAAAATTAGCTGGTCATGGTGGCAGGTGCCTGTAATCACAGCTATTCGGGAGGGAGAGGTTGCAGTGAGCTGAGATCACGCCACTGCACTCCAGCCCGGGTGAGGGTGTGAGACTTTCTCAAAAAAAAAAAAAAAAAAAAAAAAAAAAAAAATTATGATGGTTGTTCAAGTTGTTTTCTTTCCAATAGACTGTGGGCTTCTCTAGGGTAGGGACTTTGATAGGCCTGGCACATAGTAGGCATGCAAGCAGTGCTTATCTTGACGCATAGAAGTTTGTCAGTCAGTGAATAAAGAAAGCAATATTCTAAGCAAAGTGCAATGTTCTGGACCCAAAAAAATGGCACTGCGTGGTTAGGAAAGATGAGAAGATAAAAAATGCAAAGGATATAGACAAGAATTTGTGGAGCTAAGTTTAGGGCGAATGATACCATCTTGACAGTGAAGAGTCTTTTATGTCATAGTCAAGTTTTTTTTTAACTAATAGACTATTTTTTTGAACAATTTTAGATTTATAGAAAAATTGGTCGGAAAATACAGTTTCCATCCTCTCTCATCCCCCTTTCTCTTCCCCCCTAGTTTCCCCCATTAATATCTTGCATTAGTGTGATACATTAGTTACAATTGATGAACCAATATTGATACACTATTATTAACTAATATCTATAGTTTACATTAGGGTTCACTCTTTGTGTTGTTCAGTTTTACGGGTTTCGACAAATGCACAGTGTCATATACCCACAAGTGTGAGTCACACAAAAACAACTTCACTGCCCTAAAAATCTCCTATTTTCTACCCATTAATCCTCCTCCATCTTCCCTGAAACCCTTGGCAACCATGGATCTTTCTACTGTCTATATTTTTGCTTTTTACAGAATGTCATGTAGTTGGAATCGTATATTATGTAGCCTTTTCAGAATTACTTTTTCTTTTTTTAAAAAAAAGATTTTGTAGAGACAGAATCTCACTTTGTCACCCAGGCTGGAGTACAGTGGGATGATCATAGCTCACTGTAGCCTTGAACTCCTGGGATCAAGAGATCCCCCCACCTCTGCCTCCTGAGTAGTTTGGACTATAGACGCCAGTTACCATGCCTGGCTAATATTTTTATTTTGTAGAAACAGGGCCTTGCTACATTGCCCAGGATGGTCTCAAACTCCTGGCCTCAAGTAATCTTCCCATTTCATCCTGCCAAAGTACTGGGATTACAGGTGTGAGTCACACTGTGCTTGGTCCAGACTGGCTTATTTTACTTGGCAATGAGCATGTAAGGCCCCTCTAAGTCTTTTTGTGGCTCGATAGCTCACTTCTTATTACAGACTAACATTCCATTATATGGATGTACTTGAGTTTGTTTATCCATTTGCTTATTGAAGGGCATCTTTGTTGTTTTCAAGTTTTTGACAATTGTAAATGTCAGGTTTTTGTGTGGGCATAAATTTTCAACTCATTTGTGTAAAACACCAAAAAGTGTGATTGCTGGGTCATAGGGTAAGACTATGTTTAGCTTTGTAAGAAACTGCCAAACTGTCTTCAATAGTGGCTATACCATTTTGTATTCCCACCAGCAATAAACGAGAGTTCCTGTTGCTCTATATCCTCACCAGGATTTGATGTTGTCAGTGTTTTGGTTTTTATCCATTCTAATAGATATGTAATGGTATCTCACTGTTGTTTTAATTTGCAATTCCCTAACGTTGAGCATCTTTTCATGTGCTTATTTTCCATCTCTATATCTTTTTGGTTGAGATATCAGTTCAGATCTTTCACCCATTTTTAAATTGTGTTGTCTGTTTCCTTACTGTTAAATTTGAAGAGTTCTTTGTGTATTTTGGATACAAGCGCTTTATCAGTTAGGTGTTTTGCAAATATTATCTCCCAGTCTGTAGCTTGTCTCTTCATTCTCTTAACAGTGTCTTTTGCAGAGCAGAAGTTTTTAATTCTAATGAAGTTCAACTTTTTGATTTTTTTCTTTCTTTCATGAATCATTTTTTTTGTGTGTATTGTATCTAAAAAGCCATCACCCAATCCAATGTTATCTAGATTTTCTCATATTATCTCTAGAAGTTTAATAGTTTTGCATTTTACTTTAGGCCGAAGATCCATTTTGAATTAATTTTGCAAAAGGTATAAGATTTACGTCTAGATTCTTTTTCCTTTCTTCACATGGTCCAGTTGTTCCAGCACGATTTGTTGCAAAGAATGTCCTTTCTCCATTGAATTGCCATTACTTCTTTGTCAAAAATCGGTTGGCTATATTTGTCTATTTCTGTAGGTCTATTCTGTTTCATTGATTTATTTGTCTATTCTTTCACCAATACCATACTGCCTCAATTACTATAGTTTTATCATAAGTCTTGAAGTTGGCTAGCGTCAGACCTCTGACTTTTTCTGCAATACTGTGTTTACTCTTCTTGGTTTCATTTGCCTTTCAATATAAACTTTCTTTTTTTTTTCAACTCAAGATTTTATTGTCTTCCCAATCAAACAAAGGATCACACTTAGAACTGGATCACTTGGCTTTCTCTCTTCTTACCTCCTCCCCGTTCAAAACGCTTGCATCTCTTCATAGCCAGCATTCTTTTAGATCTGCAGTTGGGCTCAATGCACTCAAGCCTTAGCACAATCTTCTTTGTAGTTTTAGCCTTTTTCCAGAAAATCGGCTTAGTCTGCCCACCACAGCCGCTCTCCTTCCTGTCGTAACGCTGCTTTCCCTGGGCCTACAGAGAATCCTTGCCCTTCTTGTACTGTGTCACTTTGTGGGGTTGGTGCTTGCCTCATTTCTTACAGAAAGTCCAGTGGGTTTTAGGAACATTCACCATGTTTGCGGGAGTGCTATCGGTAAGGAAATATATATATATATATGTATAAACTTTCCAATCAATTTGTTGATACTCACAAAATAACTTGCTGGGATTTTGATTAGCATTGCATTAAATCTATGGATCATGTTGGGAAGGACTGACATCTTAATAATATTTAGCCTTCCTATCCATGAGCATGGAATGTCTTTCGATTTATTTAGCTCTACATTGATTTCTTTCATAAGTTTTTTTAGTTTTCCTAACATAAATGTCATACAAATTTGTTAGATGTATACCTAAATATTTTATTTTTTTGGTATGTTAATGCAGAGATGTTTAACTTTATATTACAGGTGATAGCAAGTCAAAGAGGTTGCTACACAAAATAATATTATACATTTATTTTTGAGAAGATGGTCCTACTAACAATGTGGAAGTTGGACTAGATTTGATTAAGATTGGAGGTAGGAAGACCAGTTAAAAGAATTTTTTTTAATGTGTACAAACAGAAGTAAAGGCTTTAACCAAGGAATTGGCAGATATAGATAATAGTAAGTCTCATTCAAGAAATAAGGCAAATAGTAAGGATTTTCTATTTAGTAAGGTTCTTTTCCTGAGAAGCCTAGGCAGACAGACATTCCAGCAGCCTTGATGACTCTACACTAATCTTCACATCCCCCAAGGGATTGGCATTTAAAGGCCAAAATGATAGTGTTAGCTGTCTGCCCAGCATCCACTTCTCCCCTGCCCCTTCTTCCTTCCCAACACAACCCCAACTTTGCTCGAGTGTCTTCCTTTCACACCTGGCCAAGTATTAGAAGGGAAGCCAACTCCAGGAGTGGCTTGGTTGGTCTAAGAGTGACCCCAGCCTCCATGACAAGATGGGATCACAAATGGACATGTGGGCCTTCTGGCCAGTGAGACAAAAGTAGTCTGCTGGAGGAGGCGGAGACATGGGCTAGACCATTTTTCCTCCATCCTAAGGGAAAGCAACAGGAAGAAATAGTCTTCTGTCTTTAATTGCTGCAGCCATATAGCTATGAGTCCAAAGATGGGGCCAACAGTGAAGATGGTATAACCCAGAGAAGGCATTGTTGAGCCACTGAATTAAAAAAAAAAATCACATTTCTTTATTATTTAAGGCAGTTTGAGGTGAGATTTCTGAGATCTATATCTGAAAGCACTCTGTTTGTTACACCTGCTCTTACTTAGCAACTGAGCTCCAGGAATCTTGCCTGCTATCCGCCGACTCCTCTGGGGATGGTAAGTTCTTTCTTAGCATCAGATGAGATCATACCCTGAGAGTAGGACTTTGCCCACCGCTTCACTGCTCTATTTCCCTTACTAGAGCCTGACACTTAGTAGGCACTTGATAAATATCAAATGCACCAATGAATGAATGAAGTACCCCAAAGCTAAATTTTATTTCTATTTTTATTTTTTAGAGATGAGTTTTGCTATGTTCTGGAATACAGCAGCTATTCACAGGCATGATCATAGTGCACTGTAGCCTCAAACTCCTGGGCTCAAGTGATTCTTCCAACTCAGCCTCCCTGGTGGGACTACAGGCATCTACCACCATGGTGGACAAGAAATAAAAAATTTGATTCACATTTGTGTAGCTACCCTTCACCCCACACTTTGTTTTATCCCATTAAGATTTACCATTACTGAGTTGTGATTGATATATGCCCTTTGCAAATGCCAAAGATTATAGCAAGAATGAGCAATATCAGAATAGCCTCTGCATTTACTGTATAACAAGATTGATAGACACACTGTATAATGTTTTCAAAGTTTCCTATACAAAGTCTCCTAAAAGAAAGTTAATGCGCCAGGCGTGGTGGCTCACCCCTGTAATCCCAGCACTTTGGGAAGCTGAGGCGAGTGGATTACCTGAGGTCGGGAGTTTGAGACCAGCCTGGCCAACATGGTAAAACCCCGTCTCTACTAAAATTACAAACATTAGCTGGGCGTGGTGGTAGGTGCCTGTAATCCCAGCTACTTGGGAGGCTGAGGCTGGATAATCGCTTGAACCTGGGAGGCAGAGGTTGCAGTGAGCTGAAATTGCACCACTGCACTCCAGCCTGGGCAACAAGAGTGGAACTCCGTCTCAGAAAACACGCACACACACACAGAGAGAAAAGAAAGAAAGTTAATGTCAGAAGAAAAAACAAAAAACCTCTCTTAGAGAATTGTCCCCCTTCCTTCTAATAGGTTGTATGGACTGTCTCATTGGGTATCCTTTCTTGCCCTGCCTGCCAGGAAGCTCAAGGCCTAATCTGATGCTAAATCACAGTAATTCTATCATACTTCCTAGTCAATGCTTGGTTCTTCCTCCTTTCCATGGCTTTGCTTTTCTAATTTTAGTTGAATGACTTTATTGTTTGCCTTTTTGTAAGTTGCTTCAAATCCTTTTTAGAAAGAGGTGCATATAAAAAAATTTAACAGCTCAATTCTAAAAAGCCATGGTTGGCACCACTTGCTCTTTGTAATAGCCTGGGAGGGCCCCCAAAGTAGCCTGGTGCTTTATCTTTACAAACACATGTCAGCCAGAGCAGCGGTGCTCACCGGAGATTTCGGGAGACAAGGGCAAAAATCACCCGTCATTTTCTACTGAATGGGTGTCTGGAGGACCATTCAGGCTCCTAGTGGCTGGATTTGGTGGGGAGGATTAATGTGGAGAGCCCTTGGAAAATCAGCATTGCTCCTGCCTGCACCGGCTATTGTTCCAGAGGTGAATGTTCTATTTTAAAGATAGAATCTCTCTCCTGCCTGGTTCCCAACCCTGCAAGCTTTGAATGCAGGGTGCCGTGCCCTTTCCCCTGACTCTGGGCCACAGGCCTCTCCAGCCAGCCCTCTGTGCCAACTGGCAGAGGGTGCTCTTGTATAGCAGATCTGACTCCCTCCCCACGCCTGAGCTCCTGAGGCCTTTCTGCTCCAGCCTGCTGCCTCGACCTGCTGGGGGCCCAGGAACCCTGCAAGCATAGAGAGGAGGAAAATTCCTATTTTTCCCCCAAACCTGGCCCCATCTTGCCCCAAAATCACTGCTGAGCTGGCCTCATTTACCTTGAGGCTTGTGTGCCCCTCTCTGTACCCCAATTTCCCCCAGATTGCACAGAGGCTATATACGTGTTGGAGGACTTGGGATTTCAGCTTGCTTACAGCATATCACACATATGTGTTCACAAGTGGATAGGAGGTGGCAGAGAGAGAGAGAGAGAGAGAGAAAAGAATGGGAAAGATACTGCCTTCTTAGAGCTCTGCAATAATAGATTTCATGATTTAATTGGAAATTTAGTAAATCTGCTAAAACATTTAGTGGTTTAAATTTTTCCTGTTCTGCAAAGAAACAAAAGCTTCTGGTTTACTCTGTGTCTTTCAACAACTTTAATTTCATTTGTAGATTATGGATGGAAGTAGCATTTCCACTCGATTGCATACTGGGCATTAAGAAGACAAAAACCTTCATTGTTTGCAGCCCTCAGAATTTTTTTTTTCAGATATTAAGCTGTAGGTGGCATTCTTTATACCTGACATCAGAGCACTTTTGTCAGGCGTTTAGTTGACAGGATTTACTGCAAGCCCGTCCTAGGTGTGTGAAGCAGGGAAAACAAGAAAATATTTCATTCAGGTGGACAGAGAGAGGAGCGCAGAGCCCGATCAGGCCGATCGGGTAACCGCTGCTTTTCAAGCTGTGTAATTAAAGATCTTTAGAGTTCTTCGAAGGGAATTAATTAGTAGAGAAAGGCTGTTTTGTTTACGGTCTTTATCATCAACATAATCAAAAGCAAGCCTTGATACTGGTGGCAAATTGGACTGAATCCTCCCGAAGCCAAGAAGGCCTCCTGCAGCGCTTTTCTTGTTTTTCGAGGTTAGTTCCATCTGCAGTTAACTTGCCTTTGGGTGTCAGGGACAGAGTGGGACGCAGTGCATCACGGATGGAGTAGGGGAGGGGCACACTCAGTATTGTCAAAACACCCTCAGCCTTGTTCCCATCACTAATCGCCCACCTGTGCGTGGTGCAGCGGTGGGTTGGGATTAATGTTTAGGTTCACCTGTCTGGATGGTTTGTTCATGAGTGACTATGTTTTCAGGTCTGAACCATGCTCCTGGGAAGCCCTAAAAAGATCATCCGGTAACATGTCACAGTGGATGTCACTGTCCTGGCCTGGTGGCATCAGAAATACCTGCACTGCTTCATAATAAATGCAATTTTTGGGTCCCACCTAGTCTAGGACCTCCTGGGATAGGGCTCAGGAATCTGTTATTAACTCACTACCCAGGTGCTTCTGATATGCAGCCAGGTTTGGGAACTACCGATCTAAATTATTTGGTAACCTAGGACATGAACATGAAGAGGGGAGAAAGGCAAGGGTGCCCAGGAGATGTCAGGCCAGAAAAGGCCGGTCACAACGCATTAGACCCATGGCCTCCGAATAGAGACTAAAGCTGCTGGGCGGCAGGGCCAGCTGGCCAAGTCCAACAAAAGACTTGAAGGACTATCCTGTGCACCTTGACTGAGCAACAAGGGCCAGTCCCCAAGCTGAGAGAGCCTACAGGACAGCTCCAGCCCCGCTGCCCATGTTCCTCTCAGGATCCCATTTCATGGTGTCAGGAAATGTTCCAAAGGACCCACAGATTTAGAGGAAGGAGCTCTAGTTGATCATATGATTATCCAGTGTGTGAGAAGTAGGTCTCAGTGGAGTCTGGGTTTCACAGGCCTAGTGTGATCTGATGATCTATATGAGAATATTCTGGATCCTATCTTGTCTTAGTCATGATAAGTGCTCAGAGACTTTTTCCTCAGTTGTTCCCAGTTGGTCCTTATTTGGCCACCTATGCAATCCTTACCCACCATTTCCTCTGGATTTTATAGGAGATCTAGCCCTAGCCCCTGAGTTTCCATTTCAATGAAAAGTTTATATTGTACAAGTAATACAATGTGGTGTTTAAAAAAATGTTTTTAAACAAGTAGAGGTTTTTAAAGTGAAGAGTGAAAGTTCTTCCTATAATCTCATCCTTCAGAGATAATTCCTGGTAATGGGGTCAACTACCTCATTTAAAGATACGGATACTAGGCTTCAGAGAGTTTAAGTCAAGCAGTCATTCTGTGGCAGAGCAAGGGCAGGGGTCCCTGATCCCGTCGCCCAGTGCTCTTTCCACCCCCTCCTCTGTGCAAGAGGCCTCTCCCAGCACCTCAGGCCATTAGGAGCTTTTTGATGCCATCAACAGGGAGGTGACTAACCCATTCCTCATGTTCCCAAAACCTGAAGCCACACCTCAACCCCAGATTCTTCCAGATTACAGGGAACACATCCTGTGGCTGATTCCTCCTCCGCTTCCCTGCTCTTTATAGCCGTGCATTCATCATCACAAGGCTTCACTTTTCTGAATCCAGTTCTCAATGAGGAAAGCAGAATTGTGCGGGCTTCATAACTGTTGGCCCGCTGCGGTCGGTGGGCGGAGCAACTGCAGCCAACTTGGAAAATGCCTTGGGAAGAGTCAAGAGGGTGAAGCAGGTTGGGTTATGGCCCTAGGAGAGCCCACTGGGCTATTCTGAGAGTTCTCCTAAGCCTTTTCACTTTTCCCTAATATTCCTGGAGACTCAAGCCTACGCATGGTTGTCATATCTTTCTATAACATACAGTCTAATGATGGGGTGGGGAGTGGGTAGAGTTGTAGAATTAAATATCCTCAATTTCCAAGTAATAGGGGAGAATCCCAGAGCAGTTTGGTTATAGAAGCAACACTAACAACAGCACCCACAGCAAACTTAGAGGTTTAACAACAAAGGTGGAGGTTGAAGCTTCAGGATGTGTTTTGTTGTTCACTAGTGAAGAGTCTCACTTAGCCCATTCACAGTACGCACAGAGTCCTAGTACAACAATAAGTATCACTATATTATCCGCATTAAGCATCAAACATGTGCCAGGCACCAGGATTGGTGCTCCACATAAATTACCGTATCCAATCTACTCTAGCAGAAGGTGTTATTATCATCTCCATTTTATAGATGAAGAGATTGAGGCCAGGCATGGTGGCTCACACCTGTAATCTCAACATTTTGAGACTTTGTAAGCCCAGCCACTTTTGGGGTGGGAGGACTGCTTGAGCCCAGGAGGTCGAGGCTGCAGTGAGCTGTGTTTGTGCCACTACTGTACTCCATCCTGGGTGACAGAGCAAGACCTGTCTCAAAAGAATAATAATAATAAAAAAAAAACAGAAAAGAAATTTAGACTCAGAGAAGTTATCCAAGGTCACACAGCTAGTTGCTGATAGAGGCAGATTTCCAATCCAGGTTGATGTGATTGCAAAGTCTGAGAGTTTGTAAATATAAATGCAGGCCTGGTGTCAAATCTTGGCTTATATTCACCACATTCTGAGACGCAGCTTGTCGAGAAAGGTGAAGACAGCTAAGGTGAGGACTGGTTTTCCACTCTGCACCCCAGCAAGTGGAGGCTGAGCAGGGCTGTCCACGGCTGCTATGTTGGGTAGACCTTGTGGGGATACCATAGTCCCTGAAAACATGACAAGTGCAGACTCAGCCAAGTTTAGGAGTCTGTTATTCAGCCTGGCTGATTTATTTATTTTATGTTTAATCCCCTCTGCCCCTAGAAAAATGATCTCCACCTCTTTTGAAACCCTTTGCCAATAGTTCTGTTGACTGTAGTAATGTATACTGACCACAGCAATTGATAAAGAAATAAAGGTTTCTGTCAGATCTCAGGGTGGAAGGAAGCTGAGGGGCTAGTAATCACTAAGAGAGACCCAGCCAACTGGGAAGTAATTCCAGAGTAGCCAAGAGGCCGGAGTAGTGGTTTTTTTTTTCCTTTTGCCATTTTAAAATTCATGTCAGTAAAGCTAGGTTCTCCATGTGCCTCTCTGAGGAACCTCTTGCTTTTTAAGCTTAGTCTGAATCTCCTCTGTATTTGCCATGCCATTGGTGGAAGAGACCTTAATTTTAATTCTGTTCTTTTCTTAGGCCCCTCCCTCCTCCCCAAATGTTTCAGCATCTGTTAATCCCAGCTGGAAACCTCAGCAGATAAAAGTCGTGTTCTATGTAGATTGCTTCCAGAACAAATACAGGGTGGTAGATAATTCAGCATTCAGTTTCAGGAGGGTTTAGGATGGGGGCTGCAGAGGACAGCACCTCTTCCTCAGAAGACATCCAGTGAAAGCCAAAGGAAAGTAATTCCCAAGCTCAGATGGAATGCATGTAGATCAGGTTCATTTCCAGAACTGCCACTGCCTGCACTGAGGTGATATTAGAAGCCACCGTGACAGCAAAGTAGTTTTATGCATAGCGGCTTAGTGGACACTTTGAGAACAGTTTAGTGAAGCTATCAGGTTGAAAAATACCAAGTCACAAAGTTTTAATGAAACTAAGTGTGGATCAACGTATCATAAAGAGCATCCAGGACGACTTAAAACATCCTTGGGTGGAAATTAGAATGGATCTTTGGGATTTATTTGGCAAAGCTGTCTATTTTGACCTTTTCCCATTTCATATTAAGGCCACTGAAAGTGTGTTTTGTTTGGCTGAGGCTGGAGGAGGACAGCAGCCACTGGTGCCGTTACACTGATGCTGCCAGTGAAGTTTAGCTGCATTAATTGACTGATAAGGGCCTGGGCCTCAAATAGCAGAGAGAAAGGCCATCGGAGATCTTCTTGCTTTATTTCTCTCTGCACTTCATTTACATCTTAAGCCACATTGGTGATCCAGATTTGAATAAAGCCACAGCTTAAGCAGTGATTAGATCTCAATAGCTTGGATTTCTATGAAATTGCTGCATTTTTACTAGATGTATTTAGAAATACTGGTGAAAACTGACACCTTGGGTAACTTTATCATTTAAAACGGAGCTCTGAGTGGATAAAAACCCCCAGCTAAAATGGGGGTATTAGTTGCCAGGCCTTTGACTCAAGTAGTGTCAGGGGTTAGAATTAGACAAAAGACAAGCTCAGCATGATTTAAACAAGAAAGAACGCAGATAAGTCAACCTACCACCTTCTTATAAGCCTCCTCTCCCCAAAAATGTTAATCGAGGTGGTGATCCCATCACCTGAAGAAAAATAAGGAAGGCACAATGAATATATAATGCAACAAGGAGCTTTTTTTATTTTGAGATTTTTTTAATCATAAAGCAATATTTTTAATTCTAAGGTTAACCTGCTAATCCTTAAGCTGGTGATATGACAGTGTCAAATGTGATGGGATTTTGTGATTCTCATTATTGTTATGTATTGTTCTTTCCCTGGTATTCCATATTAATATTTATAAATGCCCTTTTTATAGAAACAAGAGGACCAAACCCCATTATTAAATTTTTAAAATGGACAAACCTCGCATCCAATATAGTTGATTACAGTTTAGAACAAAAAGGATTTCGTTCGGTAGTAATCCACTTCTTGTTTCTCATTGTTGTTGATTTGTGTAGACAGCAGAGCTCCTGATGTTATTTTTTTTTTAACTACTGTTTGCACAAAGTAACATCCAAATGACAGAGAGTAACGGAATATTGATTGCACTCCACAAGGAGGAGGCAGAAAACCACCGCGTGCAGGTAAGAGGGCATAATGGAGAAAAGGTGAGTGTTTCAAGTACGAAAGTCACCCACCAAGAGCAACGGCAAGATGAAAGAATCGACTAAAATTTTTAAAAGAGGAGGTTGTTCATTCAGTTGTTTTCAAGTGCCTCATTTTACTTGACAAGTGGCCTCAGAAGGGTTCAGTGGGCATCCGTGTGTGTGAAGGAGGAAGTCTCCATAATAAAGAGAGGCGAATCAATCATTCTATGCCCTACCTATAGAGGACAGTTAAAGTTGATGCCTAATCTACCCAGTCCGTTCTCTTTTAGCACCATGGGATGCAATCCAGAGTCAAAAAGGAGGAAAAAAGTCTCTTTGCTTAGAGACATTACTACATTGCAAGATCTGGGTAGCCGAAGCCTTTAGCCCCAGTGAGGAATATTTGTGGAAGGAAGATGTTTTCTGGCTGACTGGCCTCATCACTCCTTCTGTCTCCAAAAGGACCTGCATAACTCGTAATTAGCAGGAGTGTGTAGGAATAATTGGTTGTGGTTTTGGGGAGGGGGTGATTGGGTGGCCTGGTTTTGCTGAAGAGAAGTTGATGAGGAGAAAAGATAATATTTCTGCTCCTGAAGCCAAGAACTCAAAGCAGTGATAACAGATTATTAGAAATATCTCAACTCATCCTTTTGGACAGAAGATGTTTTCATAGGGGATATTTTTATTCTTATTTATAATTTCTTTCTCCCTACTCAATACCTAAAGCCAGGGCTTCGGAATCAGACCTGAATTGAGCTCCGGCTCTTGCCCTTCAAATTGTGTGATCATGAGCATGGTTTTTTTGTTTTTGTTTGTTTGTTTGTTTCAGATGAAGTTTCTCTCTTGTTGCCCAAGCTGGAGTGCAGTGGCGCGATCTCGGCTCACTGCAACCTCTGCCTCCTGGGTTCAAGCGATTCTTCTGCCTCACCCTCCCAAGTAGCTGGGATTATAGGCGTGCACCACCATGCTCGGCTAATTTTGTATTTTTAGTAAAGACGGGGTTTCACCATGTTGGTCAGGCTGGTCTCCAACTCCTGACTTCATTATCCCGCCCACCTCAGCCTCCCAAAGTGCTGGGATTACAGGCGTGAGCCACTGCGCCCAGCCATGGGCATGTTATTTGATCAAGTTTCCTTGATTATAAAATGTGGAAACTAGCACCTACTTCACACTGTTATAAGGATCAAATGAGATAATTCTATTTTGGACAGGACCTGGCACACAGTAAGCATGCAAGAAATGGTAGCTCTAATTAGTAAGTTTATGACTTGGAGGTTTGAAACTCTGTTTCTTTCTGGATAATTTCTTCTGTTTTTTCCTCTCCTTATTTGGGAATTGCAGCCCACGCATGTGGGTCTTTGGAACTCTAGGTTCACACATGCAAAAAATAAACCAAGTGGAGTATGTGGGGGCCTGGGTTGCTTGAGGAGTTCCAGGCTGTGTTTGGCCTTCTGGAATAAAAGCACTTGGGCATTTGGTTTTAAACATATTGAAGGTGTTTTCCAATACCAATAAGGAAAGAGGAGCCAGAATTGATGGCTAGTGGTTCTGACAGTTATTCTATTAGAGTGCAGAGTTACGGCCACAGAAGGTAGTGTCTCAGCTCTCAGCTGAGTAGGATTGTATGTTCAAAGCAGCAACGGTGTAATCCAATTCCAATGAAACCCAAGTTTGGTGGAGCAATGAGAAGGCTATTCATCGTGACCAATCTTTATAGAAACTGGCCTCGCCTTCTGGGGAAATGTGTCTTATGTTTCAAGTATGTGTAATGGCCTGGGTTTGCAAAGTGGCCTTAGTTCAGAAAATATGCTAAGGATGAAGGCTTTTCAGCCTTCTCAAAAACTTGTCAGTCTCCCTCTCCGTGAAGCCCTGAGTGCCCTGCTGTCTTTAAGCATCTTCATTTTGAGTTTCTCCTAGAGGGACTCCTCCTGAGTACAGCTGGAGAGCTTTGCCACAGGCGTTTCTTTCCTTCTTTCCACAGAGGACCTCTGAAGCTTCCTTCACACTCTCCTCAGGCAGTTGGTGATCTGAGTCAGTCTCATGGGCTTTCCCTGTTTTCCCCCGAAAACTTCCACCACCTCTCACTGCCCCCAAAAGGTTCTTCTCCCACGGGCTTATCGGAATTTGCCTGTCCCCTGGTCCCTTTCCTCGGGAGGACCCTGAGGGAGCAAACCAGGCCCTGGAGTGGAAAGCCCAATAAATGCTGCATCAGAATTGAATATGCATGCTCGGTAGCTGGCACTAGCCTAGTGGAATAGTAACCTTTCCTCCGATAACATTTCCTTTAAGCCAAGCACCTTTGATGACCTTTAGTCTGTTGACTCAGGCCACCGTGAGTTCCTGCTGTTGCTGCAGCAGCCTCCTGTGCAGTTGGAGCCTGACAGCCCTTCCTTGGCGGTCCTTCCTTTCTCCTGCCCCTACTCCCAGGCTTCCGTCTCCACAGCCCTGGTGCACACACACAAAACCCAGGAAATGTGAGCGTCAACACTCCAGAGCGAACTTTGACCAAAGGATGGAAGAGCCAATAGGGGAAACCTCCCCTCTCCCATGCCTTTTAGTGGTTCCTCAGAAAGCCTCCCCGGGGGAACTGTCCCACTTGCCCATGGGAGTAACCAGCTCTGTAGTTCTGTAATGCACCCCTAAGTTGGCTTTCCCTTCCTCCTTTTTTTTTTTTTTTTTTTTTTTGAGATGGACTCTTGCCCTGTTGCCCAGGCTGGAGTGCAGTGAAACAATCTCAGCTCACTGCAACCTCTGCCTCCCAAGTTCAAGTGATTCTTGTGCCTCAGCCTCCCAAGTAGCTGGGATTACAGGCGTGCACCACCATGCCCGGATAGTTTCTATATTTTTATCAGTAGTAGAGATGGAGTTTCACCATGTTGGCCAGGCTGGTCTTGAACTCCTGACCTCAGGTGATCCACCCACCTCAGCCTCCCAAAGTGCTGGGATTACAGGCATGAGCCACCAAGCCCAGCCCTTGTTTGGTTCTTCTTGATTCCCTCACACCAGACCCCTAGGATGGCTTATCAAAATAAACCACTGACACACAGGCCCTCAGCTCAGACTGCACTTTTTGGGAGAAGCCAAGGTAAGATCTTATTTTAAACAGAGGACTTCTTAAGAGGGCTTCCATCTCCACGGGTGGAATTTCCATGCTGCAGGATACATGTTGGTGTACTGCACTTCCCCCAAGCCCCCGAAGCTACTAAGGCACGATCTCACATGGCTTTCGTTCTGCTGGATTGTCAGGGCCTGCTTATTTGTTTATCTCCCACTTTATACTGAATTCAAGAACAGTGTCTTTGTTTTTTATTTTTCTGAGATGGAGTCTTGCTCTGTCTGCCCAGGCTGGAGTGCAATGACGTGATCTCGGCTCACTGCAACCTCTGCCTCCTGGGTTCAAGCAATTCTCCCGCCTCAGCCTCCTGAGTAGCTGGGATTACAGATGCCCACCACCACGTCTGGCTAATTTTTGTATTTTTAGTAGAGACGGGGTTTCACCATGTAAGCCAGGCTGGTCTTGAACTCCTGACCTCGTGACAGTGTCTCTTCTTTCTGTATCCCTGTGCCTAGTACAATGTCTGGCAAGCAGTAGATCCTTAAAAGTATTTTTGATGGGTGAATGAATGAGGTGACTGCAAGCGAACCATGACTGTCCCCATATTGGATATCACAGCTAACTATTTACTCTACTTAAACCCCACCTACATCCCCAAATAATTTAAACATAATACAACATAAAAATAATATAACAGAATTACACTTGATCTTAGCCAAAAGGCCAAGAAGTGATTATAACAGAATTAAGTTAAATTTTAAGGGAAGAAAGAAGAGACACACAGTCTCCTGGATATTTCCCCCAACACACACAAAGAACACTTAGTTTTGTCACTGCATACCCACATCAATGGCACCCTCCAGTATCATCATGGTTGAGCCCCTCACAGCGGCTACTGAGTAGTTGTACTCGCCTTGGTCCCTTTCTCATGCTTTCCCAGTGACCCTTTAGAGATCTGCATAGATTTTCCCTCAGAGATTCCTCTAGGGGAAGTGTAAGGATGTCTTTTTTTTTTTGAGACAGAGTTTCGTTCTTGTCACTCAGGTTGGAGTGCAGTGGCATTATCTTGGCTCACTGCAACCTCTACCTCCTGGGTTCAAGTGATTTTCCCACCTCAGCCTCCCAAGTAGCTGGGAGTACAGGCACGTGCCACCATGCCCAGCTTTTTTTCTATTTTTTGGTAGAGACAGGAGTTTCACCATGTTGGCCAGGCTGGTCTGGAACTCCTGAACTCAAGTGATCCACCCACCTCAGCCTCCCAGAGTGCTGGGATTACAGGCATGAGCCACCATGCCCATCTGGGAGTCTTGTATCAAGGATATGAAGATAGAAAGGATATAACCTTTCTATGAGGTTTTAGGACCATTCAGATGCAGAGCGAGTAGGCACACTGTGCCCATATCTCACCTGAGCTCCGCATAATAGGAGACCAAATCATCTTGGGAAGCTGGCACCAGAAGAGACTTATCTTAAAAGTTGTCCTGGGGTGCCGAGAAGCTCTGTTCAGGTTCCCTTACCCTCTGAATCATCACATGCAACTGCAGTATAACATGGCATTTTTTTTTCCACAACCAGATGCTGAGACAAGCGGGCAGGAGGCAGGGCCTGTGGGAGAATGCAGGTCCAGGGACCGAGCTCCCTCCAGAGCCAAGAAGGTGCCACACCTCAGTGTTGTCCCCACAGTTGGGAGCCAGATTCTCTCACTGGCTTCTGTGGGATCTTAAGGAGATAAATACTATAAAGCAGTTAGAACAATTGGAAGTTTGTTTTTTATTTTTATTTTTGAGATGGAGCCTCACTCTGTTGCCCTGGCTGGAGTGCAGTGGTGTGATCTCTACTCACCGCAACCTCCGCCTCTCACCGGGTTTAAGCAATTCTCCTGCCTCAGCCTCTGGAGTGGCTGGGATTACAGGTGCCCGCCACCACACCTGGCTAATTTTTGTATTTTTATTAGAGAGGGTGTTTTGCCATATTGGCCAGGCTGGTCTCAAACTCCTGACCTCAAGTGATCCTCCCTCTTCGGCCTCCCAAAATGCGGGGATTACAGGCGTGAGCCACCGTGCCTGGCCTGGAAGTTTATTTTAAATTTAGTTTCCTATTTAATTCAATTAGATTTTATTTATTTATTTTTTTTCAAGACAGAGTCTTGTTCTGTATCCCAGGCTCATGCAGTGGCACAATCATTGCTCACTGCAGCTTTGACTTTTGGGGCTCAAGCAATCCTCCCACCTGAGCCTCCTAAGTTCCTGGAACTACAGGCATGCGACACCATGCCTGGCTAATTTTTAAGAAATCTTTTGTAGAGATGAAGTCTCACCATATTGCCCAGGCTGGTCTCAAACTCCTGAACTCAAGCAGTCCTCCCGCCTTTGCCTCCCAAAGTGTTGGGATTACAGTAAGACACTGTGCCTGGCCCTAGATGAGAAATAGAGCTTTTAGCAACATTTCTGCTACGAGATTAGTATTTGCAGAGGAGTAAAGTTCAGTTTAATCGTGTATTGCCAAAAGCTATGATTGATCAGTTAAGATGCTTTCGAATGAAAGTAACTGTATTAGGGTTCTCTAGAGGGACAGAACTAATGGGATGTATGTATATATGAAGGGGAGTTTATTAAGGAGAATTGACTTACACAATCAAAAGTCCCACAATGAGTAGTCTGCAAGTTAAGGAGCAAGGAAGCCAGTGGTGGATCAGTCCAAGTCCCAAAACCTCACAAGTATGGAAGCTGACAGAGAAGCTTTCAGTCTGTGGCCAAAGGGCCGAGAGCTCCTGGCAAAACCACTAGTGTAAGTCCAAGAGTCCAAAAGTTGAAGAACTTGGAGTCTGATGTTCAAGGGCAGGAAGCATCCAGCATGGGAGAAAGATGAAAGCCGGAAGACTCAGCAAGTCAAGTCTTTCTACGTTCTCCTGCCTGTTTCATTCTAGCCACGCTGGCTGCTGATTAAATGGTACCCACTCAAGTTGAAGGTGGGTCTATCTCTCCCAGTCCACTAACTTAATTGTTAAGTTGGCAACACCCTCAGAGACACACCCAGGAACAGTACTTTGCATCCTTCAATCCAATCAAGTTGACACTCAATATTAACCATCACAGTAACAAACTCCAAATCAAACTAATTTGAACAATAAGGAAATTTGTTATATCACATAGCAGAAAGAAAAGAGGTACAGTAAGTTCCAGAGTTGTTGATTCAACACCTCAAAGCTGTCACCAATGATCCAAGACCTCTCTGCTCTCCCATCTTAAGTAGCCTCACTCTGGGGCCGGGAGTGAGATGGCTGTAGTGGCCCCAGCCTCACACCCAGACCTAAAATCCAGAGGGAAATGAGAAACTACCTCTTCCTGTGTTTTTTTTTAGGAGAGGAAACTTTCCCCCAAAGTGCCCTCATCAGATTTTTTTTTGAGACAGAGTTTCTCTCTGTCTCCCAGACTGGAGTGCAGTGGTGCAATCTCAGCTCACTGCAACCTCCACCTCCCGGGTTCGGGTGATTCTCCTGCCTCAGCCTCCTGAGTAGCTGGGATTACAGGCATGCACCACCGTGCCTGACTAATTTTTGTATTTTTAGTAGAGACGGGGTTTCACCTTGTTGGCCAGGCTGATCTCAAACTCCTGACCTCAGGTGATCTGCCCACCTGCCTGAGCCTCCCAAAGTGCTAGGATTACAGACGTAAGCCACTGTGCCCGGCCACTCATCAGATTTTATCTAACATTTCATTATCTAGAATAGGTTCATAGCTTAAGCTAAATTATGCTCTAGTAGGAAATAATCCTCAACTCACAGCAGTTTCAGACTGCAAAGGTGTGTTTCTTGCTTCATGCAAAGTATGTTGTGGTTCCAGAGACTCTCTGGGGCAGCTCACTCCATGAGTTGGCTGGCTTAGAAATCTTGTGGACACCTGCATGTCCATTCTTCCACATTCCTTATGGCAGAGGGAGAGTAGCAGAGGCTCTTGCACAACTATTTAATGCTGAATCCCTAAGTGATACTTCTCACTTTCGTTCATGGCTTATTAGTCATATGGCCCCATTCAATTGCAAGTATATGGAGAAGTATTGTCTTCCTATGTCCTAAGGAGGGACAGTCGAATCAGATGTGGAGGACGCTGGAAAGTCTCCACCACCATGCCTAATCCTGACCAGTCACCCGAGAAGGTGGTGGTAGCAGGGCAGTGGAATAAGATTAGTCTAATCTTCTAAGGTGGGATGAATGTTGAGGAGTAAATCATAAATCCACTCCAGGTGGTCTGACAATTAAGAAAACAAATATAAACCTTTTAGATCTTAGAAGATGACACAAATGAAAGAGTAGTTTACTCTGTATTGCTCATGTATTGATTACCCAATCTTTGATTTGATCATCAGAAAAAAGAATGACAAATCCAGTTACCTGTGTTAGACTCTCATCTAAACACACTACCATTCTCCACCTGAAAAGTCCCTTCTGCCTAGACAATTTGAATTTGGAGGCACAGGTGTTTCATACAATTTCAGGGTTCATTTTATTTGCACATCACAGTTGAACATTTAAGAGTTCGTAAAATGGTTTTTGATCCTGCAGAACAATCTTTATTAAATTAAAACTCTGTTCAATCTCTAGCAACCAAATTCAGTCTCAAATATGAGGAAGAAGTTTATGGGCAACTTTTGGAAACTCTTTTCCTACAAAACCAAACACAGGACACTGTTTTTAAAAAAAGGATTTCTCATGGCTTCTCAATTTCTCAAAATGAACCCCGGCTGCTTCTTCTCTAAAAGGTAGACTCTGCCACATGCCACATTTGAGAAAAGCTTTTTTTGGTCTTGGCCATCCAGTGACCAGCTGCATCAAAATTCCCTGGAGAATTATAAATGTTCCTTCCTCACCACCACCACCACCACCACCACACACACACACACACACACACACACACACACACACACACAGTAAATAAATAAATATAAATAGAAGAAGCTGGAGCCTAGAGATTCTGCCTGAGCAGCTCTAGTATGTGGTTCAGGAAGCTGCACTTTTAAAAAGCCTCTCAAATAATCATGATGTGCTGCTGGTTTTACATCACAGTTGTCTGTCAACAGGTAAAGGGCCTCCTATTGACAGTTATTTTCTTCACCTGATGGTTAGTTTATCTAACAAGTCATGGCTCTCACTAGGTTGTTAGGGTAACAGAGTGATCTTTATTGAACTTAAGAGAATAAATCCAGCTAGTGTCACTTTATTGTATCTAAGTCTAGGTGTTTGTTTCTTGACACTATTCTGACGGGTCAGATGAGGATATTTCTGGTTTGACTTTGTATAGAATGAATTTTAATGTAACTGAGCCCACCTTTAGTATAGCTTTTTCTCATTATAAATAGAAGTGGTTGTCAGTATTCTTGCTTGCCTTTTAAAGTAGCAAACATTTAGTGATAAAAACCTTGTTCTGTTCTCTGTATGTCAGTTTATTCATCTGTAGAGACGATAATAGCATCTATTTATTACAAGCAATTGTTAAAAATTAAAGGCAGGCTGGGCGTGGTGGCTCCCGCCCGCAATCCCAGGACTCTGGGAGGCCAAGGTGGGCGGATCACCTGCGGTCAGAAGTTTGAGACCAGCCTGGCCAACATGGTGAAACTCCATCTCTACTAAAAATACAAAAATTAGCTGGATGTGGTGGCAGGTGCCTGTAATCCCAGCTACTTGGGAGGCTGAGGCAGAAGAATCGCTTGAACCTAGGAGGCGGAGGTTGCAGTGAACAGAGAATGCACCACTGCACACCAGCTTGGGTGACAAGAGTGAGACTCCATCTCAAAAAAAAAAAAGACGGAACAGAGTACCTGGAAATAGACCCACATACAAATATATCCAATCGAATTTTGACAAAGATGCAAAAGAAATTCAATAGAAGAAAGAGAGCCTTTTCAACAAATGGTGCTAGAGCAATTAGACATCCATAGGCTGTTCCTTATACAAAAATTAATTCAAAATAGATCACAAACTTAATAAATGTAAATGGGAAAACTTCTAGAAAAATACAGGAGAAAATCTTTAGGATCTAGGACTAGGCAAAGAATTCTTATACTTGACACCAAAAGCATGATCTCTTAAAAAAAAAAAAAAGATAAATTGTACTTAATCAAAATTTAAATTTTTGTTCTACATAAGACCCTATTAAGAAGATGAAAAAACAAGCCACAGAGTTGGAGAAACTATTGCAAATCTCTTATCCTATAGAGGATATGTAATATTCTAGTATCTAGAATAGAAAAAGAACTTTCAAAACTTTACAGTGAAAGCAAACAAACAAAAAAGCAAACAAAAAAAACTTCACCAAAAAGGAGAACATTACAATAGAAAATGGGCAAAAGACATGAAGAAACATTTCATCATACAGGATACACAATCATCATACAGGATACACAAATGATAAACAAGCACATGAAAACATATTCAACATCAGCCATTAGGGAAATGTAAAATAAAACCACAGTGAAATATCAGTATATACCTATCAGAGTGACTGAACTAAAAAATAGTGACAACACCAAATGCTGGTGAGGATGTGCAGAAACTGGACAGATCAGACATTGCTACTGGGCATGTAAAACAATCTGGCAGACTTAAACATGGAACTACGATACAACCCAATAACTGTATTCTTAGGCATTTATCCCAGGGAAGCGAATACTTACATTCACACACAAACCTGTACACAAATGTTTACAGAAGCTTTATTTATATAGTCAAAAACTGGAACAGGGGCCGGGCGCGGTGGCTCACGCTTGTAATCCCAGCACTTTGGGAGGCCGAGGCGGGCGGATCACGAGGTCAGGAGATCGAGACCACGGTGAAACCCCGTCTCTACTACAAATACAAAAAATTAGCCGGGCGTGGTGGTGGGCGCCTGTAGTCCCAGCTACTCGGAGAGGCTGAGGCAGGAGAATGGTGGAAACCCGGGAGGCGGAGCTTGCAGTGAGCCGAGATTGTGCCACTGCACTCCAGCCTGGGCGACAGAGCAAGACTCCATCTCAAAAAAAAAAAAAAAAAAAAAAAAAAAAACTGGAACAGGTAGATGGTTAAACTGTGGTACTTCTGGACCATGGAATGCTATCAGCAATAAAGAGGAATGAACTATTGATACATACAGCAATCTTGATGGATCTCCAGACAATTATGCTGAGTGGGGAAGGCTGGGAATCACGCATTACTTGCTGCATACTTCTACTCATACAACAACATCATGGAAATAACAAATTCATAGACATGCAGAACAGACTAGTGGTTGCCAGGGGTTAAGGAGGGATGGGGGTGACAGGGAAGTAGGTGTGGCTATAATAGAACAATATAAGGTAGTGGTCCCCAACCTTTGTGGCACCAGGGATCTGTTTAATGGAAGACAATTTTTCCACGGAGTGCAGCGGAATGGTTTCAGGCTGATTCAAGCACATTACATTTATCAGATTCTCATAAGAAGCATGCAGCCTAGATCCCTCACATCTGTGGTTCGCAATAGGGTTTGCACTCCTGTGAGGATCTAATGCCGCCAGTGAACTGACAGGAGGCGGTAATTTGAGTGATGGGGAGCGGCTGTAAATACAGATGAAGCTGTGCTCGCTCACGCTCTGCTCACCTCCTGCAGTGTGGCCCTGTTGCTAACAGGCCACGAACCAGTACTGGGTTGGGGACTTCTTTTATAAGGGATCTCCGTGGTGATGAAAATATTGCGTATCTTAACTGTATGAATGTCAACATCCTGGTTCTGACTTTGTTCTATGGTCCTGCAAGATACTACTATTGGGGGAAACTAGGCAAAGGATACACAGGATCTTTTTATTTCCTACAACTGCATGTGAGTCTACAATTATCTCAAACTAAAAAGTTGAATTAAAAAATTAAATGAGGTTGGGCACAGTGGCTCACGCCTGTAATTCCAGCACTTTGGGAGGCCGAGGCGGGTGGATCACCTGAGGTCAGGAGTTCGAGACCAGCCTGACCAATATAGTGAAACTCCGTCTCTACTAAAAATACAAAAATTAGCCAGGCATGGTGGCGTGTACCTGTAGTCCCAGTTACTAGGGAGGCTGAGGCAGGAGAATCACTTGAACCTGGGAGGCGGAGGTTGCAGTGGGCTGAGATCACACTACTGCACTCACGCCACTCCCCAGAGTGAAGGGGCTGACTCTGTAGATATTTTAGGAGTGACAGAGCAAGACTCCATCCCCCCCACAAAAAAAAATTAAATGAGATAATATCCATGGCAGACACATAGTAAGCCTTTAATAGGTTCTAGCTGTTATTGATTACACTCTCCTGCACTCAGTTAATATAACTCCTGTTCTGTCCCTGTGTCCCTTCTGAAATACCATGAAGCAACATGAAACAGAAGAAAGGCAGTGCTAGCTAGTAGACAAACTCAAGTTCTAATCATAACTCTGACACCTATGAATCAGTTATATGACATTGGGCAAGATAAAGTCTTTCTCTAGCCTTATTCTCATCAGTAAAACGAGGATAATTCCTCTTTGTCCTCATCGCAGGCCTTTTGGGTTTGTTTGCTTGTTTAAGAATGAAATAAATGATGTTCAGGGGGGAAAAAAGGCTTTGAAAACTGTTAAGTGCTATAGAAACATGAACATATTCAACATACATTTATTAAATCCCTCTTACTCATCTACCACCGCTATTACTAATAAATATGACCATTTACTCGCTTGAAACCCATGCTGGAATTTGGCATGCAAATATCCTGAGTGTTGCTCATTTGCATTGGAAAAAGGGAAAGAGGTGGGAGGCCTTTTGAAGCGTTTTAAAAATTGAGCTCGGGGGATGAATTCTTATCACTGGGCCCAAGGTATAATTGATTTTCTACACAATGGCTCACAGGTGCTACATTTAACACCCTGAGTAGGAGGATGGAAACGTATCCCAAGGTGCAGCTATTACTTAAAATATGTACAACGTCAGCCCCTTCACTCTGGGGAAAGCAGAGAAGTCTTGGGGGTGGGAAGACCTGGGGGGGGGGGACTCCACCCAATTGGTGGATGTGCTGACAGAGGCACCTGCTCTTTACTTATCCCACTCAGAGAACTGGGCCTTGGCTTCCATGGCCAGAAGCCAAAAAGCACCTCTTTTTCAGACCTGGATCACAAGGGCCGGGAAGAACACAGGGCAAACCCACCATGAAATACATATTAATATTATAACAACCCTTTCAGAATTCACTGTTGCTATGTCAACAAAGCAGCTGGGGAAATTGGGTCTTTGGGAAATTGGGAAATGAGGTCGGCTTTGGCAACCTGGCAAATGTTTCCTTCTCTCAGAACAATTGGTCTGTGACACCAGTCAGCCTTTTCCTACCTACCCTTTCTTCTGCTTATTTCTATGAAAACTGAGAAGCAAAACAACAGCCATTAAGGTTTGGGGTTAGGGAATTTCTGTGTCATGGGAGAAGAAAGAGAAACAAAATGATTTTTCTCTCCCCACCAATCTTAACTGTTTTCACCTGTTTATGCCCTTTTCTCAGTTCCAACTTGGACTCCACCAGACTGAAATGGATTCTGTAGCCATCTCTGTGATTTTAGTTTAATTACTGACTTCATCTCAGTTTCAATTACCTCCTCTTCTAAAATGAAAGTATATTCGCAGTACTGACTACATAATTTGTGGGGTGAATACAAGATTAAAGTGTGGGGTCCCTTGTAAAAATGGTTAAGGCCGGGCTCGGTGGCTTACGCCTGTAATCCCAACACTTTGGGAGGCCGAGGCAGACGGATCACTTGAGCTCAGGAGTTCGCGGCCAGCCTGGCCAACCTGGTGAAACCCTGTCTCTACTAAAAATACAAAAATTAGCCAGGCATGTTGGTGGGCGCCTATAGTCCCAGCTACTCAGGAGGCTGAGGCAGGAGCGTTGCTTGAAGTGGGAGGTGGAGCTTGCAGTGAGCCGAGATTGTGCTACTGCACTCCAGCCTGGGCGACAGAGCGAGACTCCGTCTCAAAAAAAAAAGGTTAAGAATTTCAAGACAATGATAGCAGACCATTAAACCAAGCACAGTGCCCTAAGCATGAAGCCACTTGTGAGGACACAGGTTGCATAGCCCTGAAGCTGGGTCTCTGTATTAATTAAGATTCTGGGTTTACAAATGAGAGAAGCCAGTCATGCTTGTTCTGCAAAAAGTACTTCATGGAGTGGTTACTGTGGTGTGTGGAATCTGAGGGAGAGGTGATCAAGTGAGGGGGTTTGGCCTGTGCCGCAGACTCAGCTGCGATGAGCCCCCAGGCCCCTGTCCTCTCATCTCTGCCCTCCTCAAAGTAGCAGCTCTGTCCTCTGCCTTTGGATGTACACTGAGGATTGAGCAGCCCAGGCAACTCCTGAGTTTTCCATTTGAAGCTTCAGCCACCAGAGAGACTCACTGACACGCTCTTGGTCTCCTAAATGCAAAAAAAAACCTGGGAAGGGCTGCCCTTAACATTAGTTCAGGTGCCCACCCTAGACCAATCAACCGTGGATGGGGGCCCCCAGTCAGCTTCAGAATAATGGTGGGGAAGTTGGGGGCAGACTGGCAAATAATCCTTATAGATGCCTACCTGTTATAAGAACATGGATGTCTGATTTCATGTCACGGCTGCTACAGATCTATTGGTAGCAACTGCCTCGAGGAATGGATAGAGACTACGGCTGGGGCCACGCTAGACTTGGTAGGGCAGGCCACCCTGCTGTCCATGAGAAGCGATGGCCCAGCTGCCTGCATCTGCCATCCCTGGACTAGATGCTGTTGAGCACAATGTTCTCTCACAGCCCTAACATTCTATGCATATTGCCTCTCTTTGCTCATATTCATCCCCCAAATCAACTTTCAGGAAGCCTTCGCATGTAGGGATAATTTATTTCATTCAATAGATGTTGGCGCAATCTGATTAAATCTTTTAAAAATAAATGGATTTATTTTAAACACACAAGAGAAATGCGCTAGCTTAGGCAATCCTAAAGCGAATCCTTTTGTAAAGCAGACTCTTATTTAAATTGAATAGCCACTTAGCTCCTTCACAAATACGAATTTTTATATAGAGTGCTTTGCTTAACTGAGATAGACTGAGGCTCCAACTTGCAAATGCAACCACTGAGGAAGAAGGTGGTGGGTCCGCAGCTTATAGAAAAATGTATCAATATGCCTTGATCTATCCCACCCCCATCTAAGCGCAAGAGAGTTTCTCCTTCATTGGTACATCCTCTGGTGACTTCTTTCCTTCAAGGATGCCTGAGTGTTTATTTCAGCATGTGTCCACTTGTAGAGGAATTTTTCCTTTATGTGGTGGTGTGAGGGTGAGCAGCAGAGGCAAATAAAGGTGACAGCTTTAGATATGCACTGTCTAATTTGGTAGCTATGAGCCACATATGCTTTTCTTTCTTTCTTTCTTTCTTTCTTTCTTTCTTTCTTTCTTTCTTTCTTTCTTTCTTTCTTTCTTTCTCTTTCCTTTCTTTTCCTTTCTTTCTCTTTCTTTGTTCTTTCTCTTTCTTTTTTTCCCATTTCTTTCTTTCTCTTCCTTTCTTTCCTTCTCCCTTCCTTCCTTCCTTTCTTTTCTTTCTTTCTTTATTCTTTCTCTTTGATTTTTTTTTGACAGGGTGTTGCTTTGTTGCCCAAGCTAGAGTGCAGTGGTGCAATCACAATCACAGCTCACTGGAGCCTCCACCTCCCAGGTTCAAGTGATCCTCCCACCTCAGCCTCCCTAGCTGGGACTACAGGTGTGCACCACCCCACCCAGCTAATTTTTACATTTTTTGCAGAGACGGGGGTTTCATCATGTTGCCTAGGCTGGCCTCGAACTCCTGAGTTCAAGCAATTTGCCTTCCTCAGCCTCCCAAAGTGCTGGGATTACAGGCATGAGCTACTGCACCTGGCCCCACATGTGCTATGGAACACTTGAAACATGGCTCTACTGAATAGAGACATGCTGTATATATAAATACCACACTGGATTTTGAAGACTTCATATGAAAAAAAGGAAACTATCTTAATTTTACTATTTATTAATTGCATGCTGAATTTTTTTCATACATTGGGTCAAATAAAATGTATTATTAATTTTACCTGTTTCTTTTTACTTTTTAATGCAGTTACTGAAAAATTTAAAGTGACTGATGTGGTTCGTACAGGCAGTAAGGAGGCCAAGCTCAACTGGTTGCTGCTTCTCCGTGTGATCTCCAGACTTCTCCATGTGTTCTCTCCAGAAAAGGAATGGTGGCTCCATGGTGGCTCAAAGATTTAAAGGAAGGAAGCAGAAACTGCCAGTCCTCTTAAAGGCTGGGCCCAGAAATGACAGAAAGTCACAGAGTCTGCCTGGGCTCAAAAAGAGGGGACACAGACCCAGTTCCTGGTGGGAGGGGTCTCAAAAGTTTGGCTGGGCATCTGTATCCCCCTCTGCGTCAATCTCATAGAAGGCTCATGCCCCTCTCCAGCAGATTCTTCTCTGAGCTGAGTACAGTGATCATCAGGGCTGAGAAGGGCTGAGAAGGGTGACTGTGGGGCAGGGAACTCTGGTCACCCTGGTGGCTTCTGACTCTGCTCCTCACCCACCATGCAGACACAGGAAACCTGCTGCCCTTCTATAAAACGGGGATGTTTTCATCACTTAATGAGCCATAAGGACTGTGCCAACTCAAATCTCTGCCTGGGAACGATGGCCCTAGGGAAGGGCCCTTGTCACCAGGCCTGAGGGACACTGCACATGGGGGAGAGGTTTCTCACAGGACCACATGGTGTCTTCTAGAATGACAAGCTAGTGCTCCCTCAAAGGAAGACAGGAAGAGATTCATGGGCATTCCCATTCAGCAGATGATGGAAAACATAAGTGTCCCTCTCTTGCTCTTCCTTGATTCTGTTCTAACCTAAGGCTTATCCTCTAAAGCGTTGATCTTCTGCCCACTCTTTTCCTAAGGACTGGTAGGAAGCAGCCCACCCCATTTTACCCATTGCCATGTCGGACCTGAGCCCACCCTGCCCACTGTTTCATCCCCTTCCCTCCCTGTCCCTCCAGACCTGTGCAAGAAGACTTATTTCCTGTGTGGGAAATGAAGCAGAAAGTGGCAGTGGACGATCCACCGTCATTTCTGAGTCGCACTGCCCACATAGCAAGGTTTGGGGGCTCAGAACAGCTAAGTGGCACCTTTGCTCCCTGGGTCAGTATTTGAAAGTAACGTCAGCTCCCAGTACCCAGTTAAAATTCACACATTTTATCCTCCACAATCATTTGAGATTCATATCATTAAGTTTGATTCTGGGAAGATGCCTCGATATTCTAAATTATTTGTCAGCCTGGCGCGGCAAATAAATATTTGTGAAATCCATTTCAAAAGATGTTAACACTGGTGAAACCCACGTGCCCCCAGAGGGATTATACAAATTTCCATGTCAAATATTTGAGGCAAAGCACTTGTAGAGAAACAGTGTTTTTTTGTGTTTTGATGCCTTTCATTTCCATAAACTAGATTACTTTCTGAAATTACTTTCACACAGAGAACAGTTTCTATTGAATTCCAGTCAGTGAACTCCTCCGAGTATGAGGTGAATAAAATATTTCAGGGCTGAGGGGCTTCCTTTACGCATATACACACGTGTCATGTAAGGAC
The DNA here is from genome assembly GCF_028878055.3 of Symphalangus syndactylus. Lineage (NCBI taxonomy): Eukaryota > Metazoa > Chordata > Mammalia > Primates > Hylobatidae > Symphalangus > Symphalangus syndactylus. The sequence continues at coordinate 60,567,480 of NC_072430.2, read as the reverse complement.
AGCAAACCAAGTTGAGATGTTATCTACAGAGCTCATGTACCCCGATCTGCTGTCTTACAGTAATTGCTAAACAACTGATTCATTTAGAGCCTAACAAGGACGCTCTCCAGCTTTCTCTTCCCCTGTCTCTCCTACCTGGCTAACAATAACTCCGGCTCCGTTGTTAACTGCAGATTTGCTGGCAGGCAGCTGCTTGCTACAGTGAGGTTCTCCAACAGTCAAGTTTTATCTGCTTCTTGCAAACACTGATTCTGCCAAAAAAATTCATACAAAAAAATTTGATCCCAGCAAACATTGTCCTATTGTCCTAGTTCTGTCAAACCCACAAAATTAAAATGGACTTCGTTTTCTTAAAGGGGAGGAAAAAAGAAAAAAGAAAAAGTAGTGGAAGAGCCAAGTAGAAGAAAGCTGCTGGGTTCAATGTTACTTGAAACAAACAGACATTTCCCATAGATGGGGGCTGTGAGCTGCTGTATGGAGACAGAATGTTGATTCCTACATGGGTGGGAACAGAGGAGACAGCCTCCTCTTAAAGTCACTTGAAGTTCTTATCTCCCAGGCATACCAGGGAGAGTTCTCAGAACTAGGAAATACATTTCTTAGCAAATCTCACCTTGACCAACTTTAAAATGACCAACTAATGATCACACGAGGGTAGCTCCAGCTGCAGCCAGAGTGTGGCCCTGAAGACATCAGAGACCAGGGCACTCCCACCTGAGAGGGAGGGGGAACAAAAGGAGAAGCCTAGAGCAGGCAGGGCTTGCTTTGTTTGTTGGTTTGGTTTTTTTAGTTTTATTTTCTTTTTCAGAGGAGAAGAGAGGAGAGTTTCAAGCTCTCCTCTAAGTAAGGTGGGAGCCACTGGAGGGCATGAACTGAGGAGTGAGATGATATGATTTACTAATGAACAAGACCACTCTGGCCACTGAGTTAGGAGTGGGACCCCAAGAAGGAAGGGTTAGAAGGCTGTTAGAATCACCAAGCCAAGAGATGCTGGTGGCTTGAACTAGAGTGATAGCAGAAAAAAGGGTCAGAAAGGATTGAATTCTGGATGTATTTGAAGGTGAGCCAAGCCCTTCTGGGTGTAAGAATAAAGGAGGAGTAAAAGATGACTCCAAATTTGTCCTGAGCAGCTGGACAAATGAAGTTGCCATATACTTAGATGAAGAAGGCTGCAGATGGAAACCAGGATTTGGACATATGCGATGCTCATTCTGGGATGTCTATTAGACTGTCCAGTGGAAAAATCAAATAGGCAGACAGGACAGTCTACAATGGAATATAACTTTGAGAGTCATCTATTCATAGATGTATTCAAAGCCTTGGAACTGGATGAGATCACCGAGGGGGTGAAAGTAAAGATAAGAAGAGGCCCCCAGGCAATGCAACATTAAGACATATTTTCAGCCTATCAAAATGTAAATACAATGCAAAATCAGTTAATTTTGTATGGACAAAAACTATCTGGTCACTTAATAGGCCTAGAGGATTGAAACACAGAAAGCATGGCTTGTGACAGCAAAGTCACAAGGATTGGTTGACATTTAAGGGAATGGGAAGGAGGAAGGAGTGGTATCTATCATCTTCAGAGCAGGCTCACTCCAGAAAGCAGAGGTTTTAGCAATAGCCAAGGATGTAGATAGGGAAGCCCAGGTGTGCTGGGAGGTCACTGGGCTGCTAAAAAAGAGCTTGAAGAGGAGACCAAAGCCCAAGGAACAACATCTGCTTTGCAAATTCGACTTGGTCTCCTTGTTTCTCCTTGCCCTTCTCTACTTCACCGCCTTCACTCCTCATGCCCATGCACTGCAGGTACGCATGCACATGCCCACATGCTGTCCCATATTTTCCCTCCCTTCACATCCAGGAAAGAGATTGGTAACAGAGTGCAGTCTATGGAAAGAGGCCTCCTGCTGGGTGGACAAATGCTAGAGACCAAAGTAGCCACCCCATCCCTTTCATTCTCCATCCCCTCACCCTGCTTCACTTTTCTGCATCTCCTCACTGCCACCCAACATTTCATCATGGATTTGTTTATTGCCTTCTCAACCACTGAACGGGAACTCCATGGGGGCAGAGACTTTCTTTGGTTCACTAATGCATCCTTAGTTTCTGGGACTGTGGCTAGTATTAATACATAGCAGGTGCTCAATAAAATTATGTATTGAATGAAATGAATGGTGTGCTGAAAGATACTGAGGGTTGCAATGCCAACACCAACGAGTTATGTGACTTTGGACAAGTTTCATCATCTCTCCTAGCTTCAGTTATCTGAACTACAAAATGGAAAGCATATCCACCTCAGTGGGTTGTGAGAATTAAATAAGATTGTTTTTGTAAAGCACATGGTCTGTAATGGGTACATAAGGAAACCTTTCTTCTTCCATGCCCCCAACTTCCATCCAAAGAGAGTCGCAGAGAATTCAATTCTGGTTTTAGTGATGCAAACTAGCTTTTGGCATCGTGGGTTCTCTCTACCTTTTCTAGCTTTCTATGAAGTAAAAAAGTTTTAAGTGGCAGAGAATGAGTTTTCATGGTAAGAACTGCATTTTATAAAGTACTTTAGGCCACGCATGTTGGCTCACACCTGTAATTCCAGCACTTTGGCAGGCCATGGTAGGAGAATCCCTTGAACCCAGGAGTTCAAGACCAGCCTGGGCAACATGATGAGACTCTGTCTCTACAAAAAATTTAAAAATTAGCTGGGTGATGTGGCGTGCACTGGTAGTCCCAGCTACTCGGGAGGCTAAAGAAGGAGGATCGCTTGAGCCCAGGAGGTGCAGGCTGCAGTAAGCCATGATAGTGCCACTGCACTCCAGCCTGGGTGACAGAGCAAGACCCTGTCTCAAAAAATAAAACAAGGTACTTTAACAATAATAACATGTATGAGGGAATAATCTCAGAAAATAACCATACATTTTCTAAATGACAACCTTGTACCTAATAGACATTCAACAATATTAGATGAATGAGTAAAGGGACAGTGAGATAAATACAAATCCAACTGAAAAGTAAAGGCTTTTACTAAATCTTGCTCTCGATTATCACTACATTTTTTTTTTTTAATGGAGATAGTGTATTGATATGTCGACCAGGCTGGTCTTGAACTCCTGGCCACAAACTATCCTCCTGCCTCAACCTCCCAAAGTGTTGGGATTATAGGCGTGAGCCACTGCGTGCCTAGCCTAAGTTTTATTTTTGTCAAAGTAGCCTATACTGTATTTTCTTTTTCTTTTTTTTTCTTTGAGATGGAGTCTCGCTGCTCTGTCACTCAGGCTGGAGTGGAGTGGCACGATCTCGGCTCACTGCAACCTCTGCCTTCTGGGTTCAAGTGATTCTTCTGCCTCAGCCTCCTGAGTAGCTGGGATTACAGACGTCCACCACCACACCCAGCTAATTTTTGTATTTTAGTAGAGACGGGGTTTCATCATGTTGGCCAGGCTGGTCTCGAACTCCTGACCTCAAGTGATCCGCCCACCTCAGCCTTCCAAAGTACTGGGATTACAGGCGTGACCCACCACGCCCAGCCTATACTCTATTTTCAAGAGCTCTCATTTTGTAGGTGGGCTTTCCTTGGAATAAATACCAAAAGGCAAAATTTACATTTCTGCATTGAAAATATTTTATATTTGATTCTAAATGTCTTTAATTTTTTCAGCAAGAAAGGTTAATTTATTAGTAATTATGCATGAAATATAAGCACTTCAAACACCCCGCATTCTCCCCTGGCCTTTGTGTGTGTGTGCTTTCTATATTGTACAGAGGTTGTTCCTCTCTAGCTGCAAGATTCCCACTAATGCCCAAGGAAGTTCTGGGCACAGAATAAATAAGAGGAAAAGTTGCCAGGAGCAAGGTTGTGATGTTTGCCATCAATAAGAGAATAACAGTGTGCTCAGGAGAGGCTGTGGGAGAAGCTCCTTTAGGCTTAGGCTCAGAAGGGAGGATCCAGGACACCTGGAGAAGCTGTTGCTGGTGGTAGAATTCACCTCCAGAAGATTCAGAGAGGTGGGGGTGAGGTCTACTTTGAGAAGACTTTTCTGGGTGAATTGATTAAATGACTAATTCAAAATCTGTCAAAAAGAGAAAAACAAAAATAAAAAGCTTTTTCTTGGCTTAAGACATCCCATGTCAGATTTCTGCCTGCAGCAAGTTTTCATGGCAAAGGTTGGAAAATGGCGAACAAAAGGCAGTGCTATGGAAAATGGCAGCCTGTGGCGTGGTAATATAAACACAGCTTCGATGGGGAGTCAGGTGGGGCGGGTCCCATTGAGAAACAGTGCCCACCCGGCCTGTCCTTGTTCCAGCCCTACGCGCGCCCCTGCCCTCCTCTCTCAGGCTTCGAGTCAGCTCTACCCCAGGCCAGGCTTTCCAGGAAAAGCAGTTACCTGTTTCCCCAGGGTGTCTGTGGCTGCCGGCATTGCCTCCCACATCTCAGGAGAACTAAAAGAGCCTGGAAGCTGAAGTGTTCCTGTGGGATGGGGCTGGAACGGGTGGGGGTGGAATCATGGTAATATTATCTTTGAGGAGCACAGTTTCACAGGCAGTCGCTTTGATTCTCTCTTCTGCTTTAGTTAGGGCAGGAGTCAGGGCACCTGGAGAGCTTTGTGTGGAGATGGAAGTTTTTTTTTTGAGACAGAGTCACTCTTGTTACCCAGGCTGGAGTGCAGTGACACAATCTCGGGTCGCTGCAACCTCCGCCTCCCTAGTTCAAGTGATTCTCCTGCCTCAGCCTCTTGAGTAGCTGGGACTTCAGGCGCGTGCCACCACACCTGGCTAATTTTTGTAGTTTTTTAGTAGAGGCAGGGTTTCACTATGTTGGCCAGGCTGGTCTTGAACTCCTGACCTCAGATGATCCTCCCACCTAGGCCTCCCAAAGTGCTGGGATTACAGGCGTGAGCTACAGCGTCCGGCCGGAGACGGAAGTTTTGCAATGGCAGAGCCACTCTGGCTGCTTGAAGAGCACGTTGCTTTGTTCTTTCACTGACAGAGTTCTAGTGACCATAGTTTTGGGGATATGTGGTGCTAACAGCTTAATACTAACAATTTTATACTCGTTATCATTTAATCTACACAACAAATCTCTGAGGCAAGAACTGCCCTTTCCACGGACGAGAAGACCAAATGCATGGAGACTTTCAGGTCCTTGTCCCATACAGCTAGTAGTAAGTGGTGGACGATCCCAGATTGCAAACATGATGCCAAATTCGGGCCCTGAGCCCATTTTCTGTGCTGTAAGTAGGTTTTTCTCTCTCTGTCCAGCAGGTAAGGAAACACAGCAGACTTCTTCAAACAGAAGAAGGCTTTTGCTAGATCAGCGGGCAGCCCTGCACCATACTTCTTTGGCTGCTTCAATTCCAACTCCAGTACAGCTGGGGGTCCTGAAATTAACCTGAAGAAAACACGTGGTATCATAGAGCCACTGTGGCTTGAACTTGCTCAAGGTCATAATGTGACCCTGACCTATACTTAACCCTAGTGCAGTCACATAGACCTGAGAGGGACACAATGATAGGACTTAAAGTCACCTGGTCCTCACTACTCTTAAGGGAAAAGAAACTATCTGAGCGTTTCTCCACAAATGATCTCGGGAGTGGCCACTTGGTTAATCTTGATGGCCAGATTAACCTTACGTGGGTTATTAGTTAACAGGATCGGTTTTCTTCTTCCTAAGATAATATGGATGCTTCTAATTGCTTTGTATGGATCTATGACCACCTGTTAGAATAGACACCCCCTATGTAGAGCAGACAAACTTTTTCTGGTTAGGTTAACAATGGCAGCTGGGGAAACCTTAAACCTCTCTGACTTCTGATTTTTGCAGTCATGTGGAAGACTTTTTTGACATAGAATAGCAAAGGCAGCCTGGATTTCCTGGGTAAGCAGACCACCTCAAAAGTCCACATAAAGTCACTTCCAAGCAATTTAATAGGTAGCACTTTACTGACTCAAAATGTCTTCTAAAACACCTAGGCATTTAACTAACAGCAAGATAATACACAAGGCTCTTCTCAAAGGTAGATTTCCAGTGCATAGCTCAGTTTTTGGATGTTAGTAGTTCATCAAAAATGGTTAAAGATGGCAAGGTCCAGCTCAAAGACCTGGGCAAGGACAAAGAGTCATATCTGGCCACTGGGCCTGGGTGGGTGTAGTCCTTGATTTCCCATTTCCTCCCTGGGTGGGATTATGCCTGCAGTACCTGCTCGATACTGGCACACTTCCTGTAGCTGGGTCAGCTCCAGAAGGTCCCACCCTGTCACCTCAATCCTACCTCTGTTCCCCATCCCCAACCCATCCTCTTGGTCCCACCAGCCTTGACATCCATCTTGGCCTCTGCTCTCCCATGATTCTTCCGCACTTCCTTCCCCCCACCTTCCTTCACCACGCACCACCCTTAGTCCCAGCCTTGGAACCAGGGCCTTCCCTTTTCACTCTGCAGCAGGAGCGATGCCTTAACAAGTTCTTGGCTTGGGAGAGGAAGTATTAGAATTGTCTTAGAACAAAAGCATTTGAGAGCCAGTGCCCTAATCACTTGCGAAAACTTTTCAACAAATGTAAAAAGGAGGAAGAGACCTTAGCTCTAGCCTGGGCTCCACCGCCTACAGATAGGAACCCAGGAATCCAATAGTGGGACTTCTGGCTCAGAAGAACCCCTGAGCCCATTGGTTAATGAGGTTGGCAGTCCAGGGGCTGCCTGCCGTTGACTGTATTCCAGCAAAGGCTTCTTCTACAGGATCTCAAAGGAAGGGGTGACACAGGAGAGAACAGTGTCACATTTGGAAGCTTTGTCCATGTTTTTCAGGTAATTAATTTGTTGTAAAAAACAAATATCTAGAGAGAGCAAACTTTTCTCAGGGATGCAAATAACCGTGGATGTCTGCGTTTTGTAAAGACGGCTAAACACTGCTGGTTTCATGAATAGCTTTATTACATGTGTGAACCATCAGAAATGTAGCCTCACTCCCAATCAACAGGAGCAATTTGTAATCACAAACTTTGTGACAGAAAGACAAATGCAGAAATCTCAGGACCAAATTAAGCATAATTAGTATCCATACAGGAAACTCTCCAGTAACCTGGCAATTTGCAGCCTGGGAAGGACACATGCAGCATTGTCTTAACAACAAGTTCATCAAACATGTAATTAGCCACCGGCCACCAGCCACCTTTGCAAACCAAATCTGAGCTGCTGCCAGTCAGAGACTGGTCTGCAGATGCCTCTTGGCTGGAAACAATTTTGAGCAGAAGTTTAGATGGGTGGATGTGCAAATTCAATGCGCACCAGTAGGGGCAAACAGCTACACCTCTCTGGCTTTTTATTTCACGGACTCACAATATTTTTCCTCATTTTAATGAACTTGGATTTCAGGGGTCAGTTTCGCTCAAGTACTGCCTGAAGCAGGAAGTTCAGGGCATCACTTTATGTCACAGTTTAGCCACTGCTATGAAGATAGTTGGCCTGTAAAGGATGACCTTGATTCAATTACATTTTTCATCATCAAGAATTGATTTCAAGCACTTCCAATAAAAAAAATTTCAGAAAATGCCAGGATTCATAGCCTCATAAAACCAGTACAGTAAGAAAGACCTCGGGATCCCCACCTTTCAATTCCAGCATTACAGAAAGAATTAACTGAAAAATATTGTCTCTGCAAATAAAAAAATAATAGTGCATCCAATTAAGCATGACCAATAAAGATTAAAGTCAGTGGCTTTTCTTTCTGGACCTATCTGTCAATTCACTCTAGGACCAATATAGACTATTTCTCTCAGGAGGTAAGATTACAAAGGAAGAAAAATGTTCTCAGAGCTCAGTTGGTAATTAATCTTTGCATATGACTTCCTCATAGTTCCCATTAATTATCAATATTCAATCATGCATTAAAAATGGATTTTTCTTTGACAGAATTTAGCTATTTATAAGATGATATCAAACTAACTTCTAATATAATCACAGAGCTTGGCCTTGCAAACCTTCATTACATTTCTACAAATCTTTTAGTGAAAGGTTACATACAAACGGATTAATAATAGCCATTTCAGCAAAATCAATGTGCAGAAAAACAATATCAAAAGCAAACGTAAGCATATCAACCAACTGCAACATGTAGACTTTATTTGGATTCTGATTCGAACAAACCAATTTTTCAAAAACATGATGGCATTCTTAAGATGATTGGAACTTGAACAATGACTGGATATTTTATATTAAAAAAATTTTAAGTGCAATAATTGTATTGTGGTTATGTTTAAATATTTATAGATGAGATGATATCTAAGATTTGCTTCAAAATAATATGAGAGGGAGTGGCTGAGGGTTTAGATAAAATAATATTGGCCATTAGTTGACAAATGCACATGGGGGCTTTTTTTTGTCTCTTCAGCCACATATAAACAAAAATGTAAAACAAACACATAAAGTTGACACCAGCATGTCTCTCTCAAGATTATTTATCAGGTAGCAACTGCTTAATAAAAATAAAAGCAGGCTGGGTGCAGTGGCTCAAGCCTGTAATCCTAGCACTTTGGGAGGCCGAAGCAGGTGGATCACTTGAGGACCTTGAGGTCAGGAGTTCAAGACCAATCTGGTCAGCAAGGTGAAACCCCATGTCTACAAAAAATACAAAAATTGGCCAGGCACGGTGGCTCATGCCTGTAATCCCAGCACTTTGGGAGGCTGAGGCGGGTGGATCATGAGGTCAGGAGATCGAGACCATCCTGGCTAACATGGTGAAAACCCGTCTCTACTAAAAATACAAAAAATTAGCCGGGCGTGGTGGTGGGCACCTGTAGTCCCAGCTACTTTGGAGGCTGAGGCAGAAGAATGGCATGAACCCGGGAGGCAGAGCTTGCAGTGAGCCGAGATCACGCCACTGCATTCCAGCCTGGGCGACAGAGTGAGACTCCGTCTCAAAAAATAAATAAATAAATAAAATAAATAAATAAATTGCAGGGTGTGGTAGTGTGCACCTGTGATCCTAGCTACTCAGGAGGCTGAGGCATGAGAATCGCTTGAACCTGGGAGGTGGAAGTCTCAGTGAGCCAAGATTGTGCCACTGCACTCCAGCCTGGGTGACAGAGTGAGACCCTGTCTCAAAAATAAATAAATATATAAATAAGCAAATTTTTAAAAATAAAATAAAAATGAAAGCCAATTCTTTTTAATAGTCAAAACCCTAAGCCAGAACTATCAAACCAGATACCTGCCAATTGAATCTGGCTTGCCATTGTGTTTTGTTTGGCTTGCATGGGGTTTTATCAAACATTTAAATTTGTTACTAGCGATCAAATCAGAATCTTTTGCCAGATTGCTGGCTTCTCTTGAAAAGTCAAAAGATGGGGTGACTCACGCCTGTAATCTCAGCACTTTGGGAGGCCAAGACAGGAGGATCCTTTGAGCTTAGGAGTTCAAGACCAGCCTGGGCAACATAGTGAGACCCTGTCTCTATGAAAAAAAGAAAGGAAGAAAAGAAGAAGAGGAAGAATAAGAATAAGAAGGAGGAGGAGGAAGAAGAAGCAAAGAAAGAAAAGTCTAAAGATTTGGAAGTCCTGGGCCCACATTCCCACTTGGCAGCAATTGGTGGGAGCTGAGTGGAGGCTGCCCCTGTTGGATGGGGCAGGACTCCTAGGTTGCCAGTTCCCAGCAAGCCCACGTAATGTTTACATTCTCTGTGTGCTTAGGCTTTGGACTCTGTTCTTAGAACAGCCCTCCAGAGTTCAGGAACCCATTGCCTGCAGACAAAGGGTTTTAAATCAGTTTTTCAGCCATTGTCATAAGTTACGACAAGCCACCCACATTTTCAAACCCAGACCATTTTGTCAAAATGGCAAAATTCTCTTACCGGAGGCCAGAAAGGGCTTTTAGACCATCTAGCCCAGTGGTCCCCAGCCCTGGCTGCACATTAGAAATCACCTAGGGGGATTTAAAACATTCCAATGCCCAAACTTCAATTGAGGCCTTTAAATCAGACTCTCTAGGGATGACATGTAAATTCACCTGGCCCTACCCAGCCTAGCAGTCTGCCTTCCACGCTATTCCATAGGAGCTCTACCTTCCACGCAATCTTAGCTGCTCATGAGTGTCTAAATGTGTCCCAGATTTCCCATGCCTTCATAGATGCTATTCCTACCATCAAAAACATCCTTTGCCTGTTGCAAAACTTTCAAGGGTTTAGGTGCCATCTCCTAATGATGCCTTCCCTGATCTCACTCCCACCAAGCAAAATCTTTTTCCCTCTTCTGATCTCCCCTATACCAAGTAATTGAAAACTTTCTTATAATGTTTACTCTATTCTGCCCTATGTTACAGCGATTTTATACACCTGTCTTTCTTAATCCCTTTGAGGCCAGGGGTTGTGTCTTCATTATTTTATTTCCCCCAGCACGATGTCTTAGAAGCAAGTATTCCAGGATGTCAGTGAAATGAATTAATCTAGGCCAAGCATGCCTGTAATCCTAGCATTTTGGGAGGCTGAGGTGGGAGGATTGCTTGAGCCTAAGAGTTTGAGACCACCCTGGGCAAGGAAGTGAGACCCTGTCTCTATAAAAAATAGAAAAAAATTAGCCAGTGAGTTGACATGCGCCTGTAGTCCCAGCTACTTGGAAGGCTGAGGTGGGAGGATTGCTTGAACCCAGGAGGTTAAGAGTGCAGTGAGCCAAGGTTGTGCCATTGCACTCTAGCCGGGGTGAGAGAGAGAGAGACCCTGTCTTTTTTTTCTTCTCTTGTTTTTTTTATTTTTTGAGATGGAGTCTCGCTCTGTCACCCAGGCTGGAGTGCAATGGCTTGATCTCAGTTCACTGCAACCTCGACCTCCCAGTTCAAGCGATTCTCCCACCTCAGCCTCCAGAGTAGCTGGGATTACAGGCACCTGCCATCATGCCCAGCTAATTTTTTTCTATTTTTTGTAAAGAAGGGGTTCCACCATGTTGGCCAGGCTGGTCTTGAACTCCAGACTTCAAGTGATCCACCTACCTCAGCCTCCCAAAGTGCTGGGATTACAGGTGTGAGCCACTGCGCCCGGCCGAGACCCTGTCTTAAAAAAATAAATAAATAAAAATACAATTAATTTGAATTGCATTAAATCATTGGGAACTCATTAGCTTCATACTCTTCAGTAATACCCACATCAAAAAACTAGCTGCTTAGAGACTTTCCATGCTCAGCAGCTATAGAAACTCTGTTCTTCTTACTACCCTGGCAGGATTGAGGGCCTCTAAAAGGAATGCCACGGTCCTTCCTCAGCCCTTGGTTGCACTCCTACCGTGGGTGAGAGTTCCCAGCAGAACTGGCACATGGTAGGTCCTCCTCAACCAATGGTAGTTGTTGATGTGTTATTGGTGCTCAAGTATCCCGCCAAGTTCAAGTGCAGAATGAGCAGCATGAGCTTCCCGGGGGGCCCCACAGCAGCTGCTGGTCCTCAAAGAAAGCTCAAGGCAGCCGTGCTTATTATTATTTAAATCAGGTAGGCTTTTCAGAAACTGAAGAAAGCCGTGGGCTCCCTCCTGGAAAAGGTACACAGACATCCAGAGGTTGTGTACCATTTCAGGGACTTCATGTGCAGCCCTGCTGAAGCTCCTCATTAGTAACCCCTGGCTAAGAAACTGCCCACAATAGATGACCCTGTGCACTGAAGCTTGAGAGAGAAAGCCCAGTGCCAGCCCCAGGAGGCACATGGTTGTGGGCACAAGCACAACCTCCTGGCCATGTGGCCTTGGATGTAGATTACCCCGTTACCCATAGGATTTTTGAGGAGATTAAAAATGAGACTTCTTTTAAACGCCTGTCACCTGTCATAGCGTAGGTGCTCAATAAATGTTATTTCCATCCTCTAAGGCAGAAAGGACTCAAACTCTAGCTAACTGATCACTAGGCCAAGAGAACATCAACAGTCAACATATTTGGCTTGTCTTTTCCGGGAATCAGAAATCTAATCAAGTAAGAGGACTTGTACCACATCCTGAAGGTCAAGCCCTTAGGGCCTGCCAGCCCGGGGTGGAATGAACTGCTTTCAGAGGCTGACTTTCCATTTACTGCAGGATGGAGATAATTTGGCACATTTGAATTGCAATTGAAGGTAAACAGAGCACTTGTGAGTCACTAGAGAATATAACTGGGTGCCTGGTGGATGTGTGAATCCTATTTTTACATTACACTGTGGTCCTGTTCTCCAATACCACACTCCAAACAAGAAAATTAAATTAAGCATTGTTTAAAATGCCTCAGACAATAATATAAATTTGTATTAAATGAATTTAGTGTCATTTTCTTGTTTGGAGTGGAAGGTGGGAAAACACTGGAGTGGTGGAAAGAGTAAATAGCTAACTTGATTAATCCTATTGAAGGAGAGGATGGAGCCACACGAGCGACTTTTGTGTGTGTTTGGTTAATATTTTACTGAAAATTGCTATTAGCTCTAACTGATCCGAATCAAAATCCACTGTGTAATATAGCCAACAACTTAATAGCTAAAGAATGGGATGGAAGGCTTGGCATGATACCACAGTATTCAGGGAAGTGGCAAAAACAATGGAAAAATAAAGGGGCTAGGGAAGGGCTGGAGCTGGGGATTTAAAGCCCAGCAGAGGGAAGGTTCCAACCAAGTAGGGAAGTGGGATGATTGTGGGAGAAGAAGGTCGGGAGGGTGCATGCCTGTCCAATGGCGGCTCTACTGGAAGTCTGCTTTTTGTCATTCATAAATGACAAGGAAAGCATTTAGACATGGGGGATAGAGAATCTCAAAGTGAAACCCTAGCCCTACCCACCCAAGAGCCGTGGTTATAGCAGCTGCCATCTTCCCTAGAATCCAGCAAAGTCTAGAGCAAGAAGAGGGAGAATTCCCATGCTGTCCTCAGCCTATGGGGTAATTTTTGTTGGGTGGTCTTTTTGCCCTTAACCTGAAGGAGGGAGGGTTATTTTTAATTTCCTTTCACAGGGGTGTGGAGGGAGCCTGAGAGCAGGGGTCCAGTGGAGGCTGCCATGTTGAGCCCCTGCCTCAGAGCCCAGGTCACCTTACCCATTACCCGGGCCTCAGCCCAGTGAGGCAGAGCCACTGTGGAAAAGTGACGATGCTCTGAAGGGCCAGCTGGGTCCACAGTCTGGGGCTTTCCTCCTTCCAGACAGTACAGCCAGGAAAATGAGGGCCTTCTCTTCTCCATTGTTCCATTCTAAGGTACACAGCCTTTGGAATCTGGCAGTTTGTGGTTAAAATCCTGATTTTACCACTTATTAGCTATAAGCAGAAAATGATGTGTAGAAAATGAGGGCTATTGTGGGGAAGTGAAGAAGATGACGTCTATAAAGAGTTTAGCACTTTACAATACCAGGAAGTAAATGTCCACCATTACTGTTATTATGACTTCCAGAGATTTTCAGATTCTCATCCAAAACGTTGTGGAAGCAGACAAGAAGAACTGATCACATTTGGCTACTCAGACTATATTCACATGTTCCAGAAAGGATTTCAGGTGACTTACAATGTGAAAAATAATATCAAGTGGAACATTAAAGGTAGAAACAGGACAGAAACCATCTGGGGAAGCAGAGGAAGCTGGTCTTCCAGGAACTCTCTAAGAGGAGTTAATTAGTGTTGCTGAGGATTGATTTTGGCTTTAGATCTCTAGGTAACTAAGGCAAGGAGGAAAGTATGTTGGGTTGCATGGTGTCCTTACACACACACACACACACACACACACACAGATGGATGCACACACACATACACGCACGACTATAGAGAAATTCTTCCCTAAAAACTAATTTCCAGGAGAAATTTATGATGTGAGTTCTTGAATATACTATATTGAGTAACAAGATAATGCTTTCTATCATGGCTCAGATACTCAAAGAGGACTCTTCTACCCACCCTTATGCGCTGTGAGGTCATGATGCCTATAGCTAAATTACAGCATGGAGGGGAGGGCAGCAGCAACTGAGATAATGTAGTACTAGATATTTTGCTCTCTCCTCATTTACTTAATAAAGCGAGAGAATGTGAAGGATCTAGCAGAATGGATAATGGAAATGTTCTTTAGCTATCCCTCTAAAAATCTCTGGCTCCTATTCTAGATTCATGGTAGAAATCTCCAGTAAGTACCTACAGTGACAATATTTGAGGGTAGCAGTTAAACTACGAGCTACTGCTTTTAGTTACCAAATGTGAGGGCAGTAGGAAAACATGCTACTGATCCAGCTATGCTTTACTTATCTAGCAGAATCTGTTAAAGATGTTAGCACATCAGTATAATGTGGGTAAAGAAAAGAAAATAGGGAACAAACGAGAAAACATAAGCATAATTGTTTATTTTAACAAGCTCAACAAGTAACACCTATCATGAAACAATAGCCATTCTTTATAAAACCAAAAAGCAGGCTGGGCACAGTGGTGCATGCCTATAATCCCAGCACTTTGGGAAGTTGAGGCAGGAGGATCCCTTGGTTCCAGGAGTTCAAGACCAGCCTGGGCAACAAAATGAGACCTTGTCTCTATTTTGTAAAAGAAAAACAAAATTTTTAACCAAAAAGCAAAGGGGGAAAATGAATCTAATCACTAATTCAACAGTAACCTCTAAGATAACACATGAATCAGTAAAAGCTAGTCATGAAGTTATTCTAGTTAGTGATCGCAAAAAAATTGGAAATGTAGGCATGAATTCCAATCTTTTGAACAAATTTGGGAGTCTCTAAACAGTCTTGCTAAAAAATAATTGTTTTCCTTCATTCAACAAATGTTTGTTAGCATCTATCACGTGCCAGGCACTGTTCTAGGTCCTGAAGATACACCAGTGAACAAAACAAAGATCCCTGCCCTGGAGAAGCTCACATTCTCAAAGGGCAGACAATGACAATACACTAAGCAACAAATGAAACATGTAATATTGAAACGTGATAAATGTTGCAGGGAGAAAAACAAGAATAAGAGGAGTTTGGGGGACACGGGGGATAAAGGGATGGGGCAGGGTACAGTTTTGAACAAAGGGGTCAGGTAAACCTTGTTGAGAAGGTAACATCTGAGCAAAGCCCTGAGGAGATGAGGGAGGTCTAGATAACTGGTAGATGAATTTGTGTTTCACAACGAACTGGAACTCAGTTTCAACATATCCAAATTTCACCCTCCAGTCCTTCTGCCCATCGCTGTCTACTACTGTTTCCATGTTGGTGAATGACACCACCATTCATCCATGGAGCTAGCAAAAAACCAAGGTACAACGGAACGCGCTAGAGCAGAGTGGTCAAGAGTAAGGGCTTGAACCCCAACTGCCTGGGTCCACCTGGCGGTTCTGCCATTGGCCTATGCCTCTGTCTTCTCATTTATGAGTTAGAGACAATAAGTTTACCACCACATTGAGTTATTGTATGTAGCAAATGAATCACTACGTGTAGAGCACTTTGGCCAGTGCCAAGAACATAAAAGGCTTCCATAAATAATGGCTGTTTGTAACACCTCATAAAACAATCACTGAGTCCCATTGCATTTTATCTCCTAAATGCCTATCAAATTCACTCACATCTCTCCTTCAACATCACGGTCCCAGTCCAAGCTACCATCATCTACCCTGGCTTAAAATCCTTCCATAGTTGGGCCAGGCACGGTGGCTCACGCCTTTAGCCCCAGCACTTTGGGAGGCTGAGGCAGGAGGATCACGAGGTCAGGAGATTGAGACCATCATGGCCAACATGGTGAAACCCCATCTTTACTAAAAACACAAAAATTAGCTGGGCATGGTGGCGTGTGCCTGTAGTCCCAGCTACTTGGGAGGCTGAGGCAGGAGAATCACTTGAACCCGGAAGGTGGAGGTTGCAGTGAGCCGAGATCATGCCACTGCACCCCAGCCTGGCGACAGAGCAAGAATCTGTCTCAAAAAAAAAAAAAAAAAAGAATAAATAAATAAAAATAAAAAAAAATCCTTCATTAGTTTTTCTTCCACACAAACTCTGATGTGTTCAACAAGGCCCTGCATGGTTGTGCCCACCACTGCAACCTCATCTCACAGCACGCTCCTGGTCATCCTCTGACTCTGACCTTCCCATTCCTCACCAACATCCCCCTCCCACACACACACACTTCTCCCTCCTATCACAGAGCCTTTGCTGCTGTTGCTTCTACCCTCCTTCATCTAGGTGAGTGCTGCTCAGCCCTCAGGTCTCAGTGAAAACATCCCTTCCTCCTGGAAGCCTTCCCTGACCTCCTCAACTGAATTAAATCTCATGTATCACCAATTGTCCTCATTCAATGTGCCCTCCTTTGTAGCACTTGCCCAGAGCCTGTTTACATGTTGCTCTTCCTGACAGCTGGTCAACTTCCTGAACACCATGCTCGCCTTTACCCACTGATGCATTCCCAGGGCTGGGAACAGCCTGCCCCCTGGTATGGATGCTCCATAAACACTCCCTGAATGAATGATAGAGGCCCAAAGCACCTGCCACCAAAGATATGTGAATTGTCCCCAAGGAGCACAATCCTCAAATATCTACCTGAAGGGCTCCAGTTAGCAAAAGATACAATCTTCTTTTGAGAAATTTGAGTCTAGCTACAGAGAAACAGTTGAACATTTACAAACAGCATATTAGCAGGACAAACCAAGGCTATACAAAAATAAGTAAGGGGTCAGAAATTGCAAAATCATCGTTCAAATAATGTCAGGTGTGGCTCCTATGAAGGAGGAGAGTTTTGAGACAGGTTTTAAAGGAGGTAGGGCTGAAAGGAGGGAAGGGGCACGTTTTTATTCAGTATTCAAATTTAGTATTATTCTTATTTAGTATGAGTCAGTCAAGGGCACCATCTCTGGAGTCACAGTGCTATTCAAACCTGTGTGATCATGGACAAGTTGCTTTCCCTCCATGCATCTCAATTTCCTCATCCAGGCCGGGTACAGTGGCTCACACCTGTAATCCCAGCACTTTGGGAGGCCAAGGTGGGCAGATCACCTGAGGTCGGGAGTTCGAGACCAGGCTGACCAACATGGAGAAACCCCATCTCTACTAAAAATACAGAATTAGCCAAGGGTGGTGGCACATACCTGTAATCCCAGCTACTCGGGAGGCTGAGGCAGGAGAATCACTTGAACCTGGGAGGCAGAGGTTGCGGTGAGCTGAGATGGCGCCATTGTACTCCAGCCTGGGCAACAAGAGCGCCCGGCTTCTTTTTTTTTTCTTAGTCTCAAAAAAAAAAAAAAAAAAGAAGAGAATAATAGTACTTACCTCCAAGGGATATGGTGAGGGTTAAACCAGTCTGTGCTTATAAAGTGCATGTACTAATACCGTGTATGTGCTTGCTGCTATTTTTATTGGTTGTTGCTATATTATTCTTACTGGCAGAAGGAATGGGCAAGACAGAGGCAAAGAAGTGCTGGTTAAATGCTGCAAATAGACTTTAGCATGTCCGGCTAAGGATAACAGGTTTTTACTGAGAAAGTTATGAACTCTAGAACAAAGTACTCTGTTGTTCAGTCAGCATTAATCTCAACAAGCACAGTGCCTGACACCAGTATGTCCTTAATAAAAATTTGTGGAATTAATTATTTTTTAACCATTTGTTGGTTATGTACAATATTCTGGGCACAAAACTACTTTATATGGATAATTATATTTAATCCTCACAATAAACATACAAGTTAAGCACTATTATTATCTTTGCTTTTCAGATGAGGTTTATGAAAGTTAACTTACCCAAGGGCACATGGCCAGTACCTGGCAGATCTAAATATGAACACAAACAACCTGATTCCAGGGCTCTTAACTGGTATTCCAGAACAAATTCATTCAAATGAATGAATGAATGAATGATCAATCCGTTAATAAAGGGTTTGAGTACTGTCAACAGCAAGAATCAGAAATAACCGTGAGCAGGAAATGCAAAGGTATTACCTGAGATTTAAAAAAAATAAAAAAAAGGTTGTTAAGGGGCAAGATAGTGGAGACAAAGAACTTATTTAGAAGCAAATATGGAATACAGGCACTGGGTGATAAAGGCCTGGAAGTGAGATAAAACAAGGTCTCCTGGGCAAGACCACACTGAGGTTTCTCAAGTCCTCCTTTGCATAAGGGGACTGGTGCCGGGTACCACCTCTTGCTCTAAAATTTGTTGTTTTAATTTGGGGGAATTGATGTAGGAATCTAACAAAAACTATGAGCCTGTTCTTTGGAAACACACATGAACAAGTGTTAACATCTCCAGAGGAGCCCAGGCCTCCTGAAGCCAACACAGATCCAGGTTAGGAGCCCTCGTGGTCTAAATCCAAACTGGCAAACTCAGGGCACCCACCAAGCTTGCTAGCTGATGTTGATATCTAAGGGATATAAGCCAAGAGGAGCCCTCCTGCCAATGCATATTCACTGACAGCCAGACTCCCCTGCAGTGAGATAAGGCTATGGAGTTCCCAGGGGAAGGAAGCTGGTAGTTCTGGGTTGAAAGCAGGAGGATGAGAATGTGTTGTCCTTAAGCCCCAGGCTTTTTTTTTTTTTGAGACGGGGTCTCACTCTGTTGCCCAGGCTGGAGTGCAGTGCTGCGATCACAGCTCACTGTAGCCTCGACCTCCTGGGCTCAAGGGATTCTCCCACCTCAGCCTCCAGAGTAGTTAGGACCACAGGCTTGCACCACCCTGAGTGGCTAGGACCATAGGCTCATACCACACCCGGCTAATTTTTTTTTTTTTTTTTTTTTTTTAGATACGGAGTTATGCCATGTTGCCCAGGCTGATCTTGAACTCATGAGCGCAAGCATTCTGCCCACCTCAGCCTCCCAAAGTGCTGGGATTACAGGCATGAGCCACCATGCCTGGCCGAGCCCAGGCTTTCATAAAGCAAAGAGAACTCAGTGTGAAGCCCTGCAGATATGGAAATAAGAAGGGAGGTCACTTCAGGGACAGCATTCTCAGGGGACAAGATGATGATTTTTGTGAATTTGCAAGACTCACAATCCAGCATTTAAAAAAGAGCACCTGGCCAAGTGCAGTGGCTCATACCTGTAATCCCAGCACTTTGGGAGGTCGAAGCAGGAAGATTGCTTGAGCCCAGGAGTTCAAGCCCAGTCTGGGCAACATAGTGGGACTCTGTCTGCACCAAAAATTTAACAAATTAGCCGAGTTTGGTGGGGTGCGCTTGTAGTCCCAGCTACTGGGAAGGCTGAGGTGGAAGGATTGCTTGAGCCCAGGAGTTTGAGGCTGCAGTGAGCTGTGATCACACCACTGCACTTTAGCCTGGGTGACAAAGTGAGACCTTATCTTAAAAAAAAAAAAAAAAAGCATCTAAAATCAGCACCAAAAGAACTGTTTCGGTTGATATTTCTTTGCTTACTGGAGATATCTTCAACCCAGTTACAATCATAAGAAACTTTAAAAACAACCCCAGAAAATAGGAGCATGTAGAATTACCCCAGAATTCAGTAGAAATCTATTCCAAGAACACAGTGAACAATTCTGAGTGAAAAAAGTATAATCCATCTTACACAGTTTCTACTACTGAAAGGAACTGCCCACACTAAGTATTTCGCATACCCAAGTATTCCTTTGTTCAATTTTAACGAAAGAAGATTGAGGCTTAATCTAAAAAATTAATTTTAAGCCATAATGTTTCCAAATATGTTTCCAATGTTTGTCTGATGCTAAATATCACATGTCCTATAACCAGACATTTAAAGGCATTTTGGACTTTTGTTTATAACATAAAACAAGTCATCCACAATTAGGAATAAAACAATTTTTTTGTTGTTGTTCACCAATATACTATTCCTTCCTATAGCTCTGAAGGGAAATGAAGTATATTTCAATAGGGAAAGCAGAAAACCTGCAACTGAAAAAAAATTTCTCTTTTACAGAATTAAATTTGTTTTCTTTTCTTTTCTTTCTATCTTTTTTTTTTTTTTTTTTTGAGATGGAGTCTTGCTCTGTCGCCCAGGCTGGTGTGCAATGGCTCGATCTCGGCTCACTGCAACCTCCGCCTCCTGGGTTCAGGTGATTCTCCTGTCTCAGCATCCCGAGTAGCTGGGATTACAGGCATGCACCACCAGGCCCGGCTAATTTTTGTATTTTTAGTAGAGACGAGTTTTTGCCATGTTGGCCAGGCTGGTCTCGAACTCCTGACCTCAGGTGATCCGCCTGCCTTGGCCTCCCAAAGTGCTGGGATTACAGGCATGAGCCACCGTGCCCAGCCTAAATTTTATTTTCAACAACCAGAAGAGCCTTTGCATTTTTGCTACTTTTGTTTGTTTGCTTTTACATTCTAGTGTAATCCTTTAGGTGGTGGGAAATGGGAAACGTAGGCAATTAAGTGGTCATGTGTTATACATGATCCCCCAAATCTTCATTGACTGCTTATGGTCACTGATTGCTACATGACGGGTTCATCCACCCTGCCAAAATGCTGACATGCCCATGGTGCAGCTGCATCCAACAGCTCTGTCTACAACAGGAATGTGCCCTTGAAAGCTCCCCCTCCAGTATGAGCTACTTGGCTCTCTTTTCCTCTCAGTCATGCTCTGGACACCTTTATATTGTTGAGTTTCAACAGCTTAGGGGAGTTTGCTCCCTGATATTCCTAGGATTCAGGCATCCTTTATCAGCCAGAGTTCCCAAAGTGGAAGGAGAAGGGATTCCTGGGAAATTCTAAGGTAGAAGGTGAATTGGAAAGATTGATGCTACAGGGAGACTCTGCTACTCCAAACCACATGTCCCCCCCTCCCCATAAGCGAGAAGCAGAGAGTGTATGGCGCTCAGGCAAGAACTTCATGCTTCTCTGAATGGTTGGCTATTCCTAAAATAAATGTTCTGTTCTTTCTGGCAAACAATTGCTTTTATTGGACTTTACTCCCAGGTGAGCTTTTGGTCCCTGGATAATAACCTTTAAAAAAAAAAAAAAAAACAGCCTCGAAAATGTGATCCCTGGGTGACCAGTGTCCAGGAATCTGTGTAGCAACAGGGACACCATTTCAGAAAGCCCTAGGCAGAAAGGAGACCGTTTATCTTGATGCACTTCAATGAAAATCGTCATGCTTTATATTGCCATGAAATAACAATCAGAGCTGGGGGAAGGCACAAAATTTCCTCTGCCCAGTTGTCCAAAATGGCAGCCCTGCAGAAACCAATTATGCTAATAATATTTTCATACTAAAAAGGAACTGTGCCATTGCTGGAGATTTCATTTTGAATGGGTGTTGTTTTTTTCCATTGGGGAAAATTTAAATGCAATTTTGTTATTTTCCTTTCCTCAAAAATGGATCTCAAATGGCAATAAGCCCCAGTTACAAGAATCTTCTAGTGAATTTTGAGGACTAAAGTGTAGGTAACAGTGCTTGCCCCAAGCTGCTTTCAGCTTCTGGCAGGTTAGCATGAGTGCCAGGAATTCATCTGCCCACCTTGTTCTGCTCTGGCCTCATCAAGCTCCTTAGTCATTTTCAGTCTGTATCCAAACTTGCAAATCAAATGCAGTCTTCTGTCTCTCAGGATCACAACTCACACACAAACTTCCAGTGGAACTGTCCGAGCTGAGGCTGGTTCTGGCTCATGCATAACCAAGGAGGATGCATTCTCCCCTAACCAGGCCACAGCACTTTAAAATCAAAACAAACCACCCAAGCCCAACACAAAACAATCTCTGGGCTCTCACCACTTTCAGCCCACTCTCATCCCCTCAGGAGTGATGCGGTCAAAAGCCCTTCCTTCTTCAGAGTGATTTCTAGTAACCTCCAGAGCTGTTTTTCTAATTAAATAAACCTCATCTTGTCTAGCTTCCTGGTCAGCATTTTGAACCCCCTACAGATGGGTCTGAAGGATTAACAGCAAATCCTCCTCGACCTAGCTCTGGCAGATGGGCGGCATGTGTCTGATAAATACTCGGACTGGGCTTGCTTCCTCCTGTTCCTAACAGATAGACAGAACACCCAGCAAATTAATTTTAAAATGGTGCCCCTTGTAACTCTTAGAATGGCAAAGGAGGCCAAACACAAATGATATGAATTTCATATGTGGAACACATTATCACCTCCCAATAACTGAGAAAAAGGACCTGTTGGGTAAACAGGACCTGGGGGGAGGCTTGGTCAGCAAGCTTGCCCTCAGCCTGAAGAGCGGTCTACACGTACACTCACGGAGGCACCTTCCTGCTCCACGTTCGTATTTGCATGTGGCCCTTTCCTGCTGTGAAAATGCCTTTTTGCTTTTGCGTTTACTTTGTGGTGATCCAGGAGCCTTTGGAATTTGAGGGTAGATACACCCGAAGATAGAACTCGTGTGGCTTTCATGTTTAAAAGAAAAAAGAGGCAATGAAGAGGAAAGAGCAAAACATCTTCCCTAATTGTTAGAGATTTTTACATTTAAGAATTGATGGCTATCTCAGTCTATTCCAACTTGGAAAGAGAAAAGAAATGCTAAATTCTGGGAGAAGGGAGTAACACACGTAACTTCATTTATGAGATGCCCTGCACTCGAGAAAGCATTCTTCCAACTGCGCCTCACTTTGCAAGCTGCTTGGAATAGCTGGCCAAGCTCAGCTCTGCCAGTCAGAGGTGCGTGCTCCCTCTCCTTCACTGGCTGTGTAACCCCAGGCCTCTATGACTTCATTTTGTAAAATGCAAGGAATATCATTAAGAGCTGTGATTTACACCCCCAGTAACTGGACAAGACAGGTAGAAATGTTATTTTTCTCATTCTACACAAATGAGAGAATGTATTCTTCTTGAGAACATACAGTAGTTGCTCGGTAAATGCTGAATAAAAGAGTAAAGGATGGAAAGAATGAAACTCAGTCACAGGGATAACGTCCTTAACAACACACAGCTGCTTTCTGGAAGGGACAGAAGTAGAACCCAGGCTTCTAGATGGTGCATCATTCCCCTACAGAGACAATGTACTTTGCAGCTACAACTCGAATTTCCCCAAGTGATACAGGTGGCAACTTGCTGATAACTACTTCACGGTTGAAGCAGCCTGGCTCTCAGACATTGAGGTGACTAGCCAAAGGTAATACAGGAATTCCAAAAACAATTCAAATCAAGAATCCAGGTCTCCTGGCTCAAGCTTCTGTGTCACCATAATCTCTGTGACCTTATTAGCTTTATTTTTCTTCATACCTAGGGTGACCAGATATCCACTTTTTCTCAGGACAGTCCTACTTTACACCACTGACCTTGTGTAATTATTAATAATTCCCTCTTTCACACCCAAAAGGGAAGTGGTTCAGATGATTAAAACTGCATGATAAATCACCAACTAACATACATACTTTTTGTTTATTATTATTATTGTTGTTATTTTCTTTTTTTGAGATGGAGTTTTGCTCTTGTTGCCCAGGCTGGAGTGTAGTGGCACAATCTCGTCTCACTGCAACCTCTGTATCCCGGGTTCAAGTGATTCTCCTGCCTCAGCCTCCCGAGTAGCTGGGATTACAGGCATCCGCCAACACGCCCAGCTGATTTTTTTTTTTTTTCTGTATTTTTAGTAGAGATGGGGTTTCACCATGTTGGCCAGGCTGGTCTCGAACCCCTGACCTCAGGTCATCCACCTGCCTCAGCTTCCCAAAGTGCTGGGATTACAGGTGTGAGCCATCACAACTGGCCTTGTTTATTATTTAATTCCCCATTAGAACGTCAGCTCTGGGATAGCAGGAATTTGTATGCTTTGTTCAATGCTGTATCCTCAATACTTTAAATGGTACTAATACATAGTAGGTGTCCAATAAATATTGTTAATTTATGTGTTTTAAATGAGTGAGATTTATGACCTCAGAAGAATATTAAAGAACAAACACAATAAAATGGGTTTGAGGTTTAACTCTGGCTCTATGTGTCTATGTGGCTTTTGAACAAGGCCCCAAATCTCCTGAGCTTCAGTGTCTCCTGGACGAAATGGGGCTAATAGCAATACCAGCTCTGCCTACTAAGGGTATAAGCAAATGTGCTAATGTATATCAACATAGATGAAAATGTCTTAGAAATTCTAAACTATCCTCCAAATTGCTATTTGATTTTGCCTCAACAATTATAGAACGGTGGCTTTGTTAGAAATAAGATAGCAGGAGGGATTAAAATGGAAGTGGTAGCCAGGTGCCGTGGCTCACGCCTGTAATCCCAGCACTTCGGGAGGCCAAGGTGGGCAGATCACCTGAGGTCGGGAGTTTGAGACCAGCCTGACCTAAAGAAACTCCATCTCTACTAAAAAATACAAAATTAGCCGGGCATGGTGGCACATGCCTGTAATCCCAGCTACTTGGGAGGATGAGGCAGGAGAATCGCTTGAACCCGGGAGGAGGAGATTGCGGTGAGCCGAGATCGCACCTTTGCACCCCAGCCTGGGCAACAAAAGCAAAACTCCGTCTCAAAACAACAGCAATGAGGAAGCGGTAAAGCTCATATTCAGACATTTTTAAAGGACTGGGGCACACTGTAACTTTTCCTTGGCTTGTGCTAAAGCCCCATAAGCTAAGGAGGGCATTGTAAAAGGATATTTTACAAGGCTGCGTTTAAAAGGCAAGTTTTTGCAGATTTCTTCATAAGGAAGGAGGAAGCAGGGAACATTGCTCTTAAATGAACTGTTTCCAGGCCCAGCTGGCTGCCTACCTCTGCTTCTCCAGGAGTCCCAGGGCAGCTCTGGAGCCCGATCCTCAGAGCAGCTACGTGGGTCCCGCTCGCTCTCCACGGGCCATCGTACACACTTGAAGCCAAACCACTGCAGGTCCAGGGCTTTCTACCCTCTCCCAGGGAGTTCCCAGAGCAATTAACAAAACAGAAGGCCTAATTAGGAGCAATTGGGATTTACTGCCGACTTTAAAGTGATCCTGAGACCCTTTTGAAGAAAAGTGAGGTCTTTTCCCAGGATCCTCCAAGCAAGAATTTGTCAAAGATTTGTCTAAGGTGGCAGCCTGGCAGCTAATTCTCAAGCCTCTCCCGCTGGAATCTCTACTCTTTGAAGGGTTTTCCTCCGTCTAGAAAAATCTAAGTAGCGACGCAAGGAAACATAATTTTGACAACTCGAGGCCTCGTCTTTTGCAAATGACTTTCTTGGCTGTTAATTTGTGTATTTTCTTCAGTCTACAATGAATTTTGCTTTTGGCTTTTTTCTCTTTTTCAAGGCCTGACAATTTAGCACATGTAAGTGGTGTGCCTGTGGCATTCCATCAGTAACCCCTCCAACAGCATGCAATAGTGATTCCTATGTGCTTTGCACCACCAGACACCCAGAAGAGTAAAATCACTGTAAATGGTCTTCTCTGTCTCAACATCACTCATAGGAAGAGAAATGCAAATTAAACCTATATTGTGATACCTGTTTTCACCTGTTAGATTAGCACAGCTTTAAAAACATCTTGCAGTGTGTTGGTGAGACTGTGGATATAGGTAAATTGCTGGGGCATTTAAGTTAGGGCAGCCTCTTTGGAAAGCAATTTGTGGATATCTTTCACCCAGCAATTCCACTTCTAGGAATTTTTCTTACAGACATACTAGTTTGTGTGTGAAATGGCTTCTCCATATCAATAGGAAACTGTTTACAATGCCTTATTAGTACAGCTGTTAAAAAAAAAGGGAGGGGGAAGCTTTATGCATATAATATGGAATGATCTGCCAGTTATAGTTCTAGGTTAGGAAAACAAAGGGCAAACAATGTGTGCAATATACTACTGTGTTTCTAAAATGGTGTAGGGTGATAGAGTGCAGAAACACAGGCAAATAAGTTTGAATGTACATAAAATGTCTCTGCAATGATAACCCAGCAACAGTTGACATTGTTTGCCTTTGGTAAAGGGAACTGGTAGTTTGGGAACAAGTATAGAAGGGAGACTTCTTTCTATACCCTTTTGTTATCTTTTAAATTTTGCATCCTAGGCAATTAGCTTATGCAAAATAAGCAAGTAAGCATGTAAATAAATGTCTTAAATGGTGATTTGTGCATTCTAGATGCTTTCACTCTAGGCACCAAGATTTGCTTATCTGCTTGTTGTGAAGCACTGTATTCCCATTTTTCATGATTTTAATGCAAGGAAATACCATATTGCACTTCTGAAGTGGTTTCAGGTACAGGATTAACACAGGAAAATTGGTTAAATGGTGCCTCTCTAATAAAAACAACATTCTGTCTAATTTCTTAATTCTGTAAGAAAAATAAAAATAAGATTAACAAAGAGATGAATTTAAGGTGCCTAAAATCAGATATACATCTCTAAAACCAGATCCTAATATTTGATCTAATAAATGATAAACACATCCCCCAAAAAGTGTATATTTAAAGCAGAAATTAAGTTATTAAGTTCACTTTAATATCTCTCTCTCTCTTTTTTTTTTTTTTTTTTTGAGACAGAGTCTCGCTCTGTCACCCAGGCAGGCTGGATTGCCATAGGTGCAATCTTGGCTCACTGCAACCTCCACCTCCTGGGTTCCAGCAATTCTCATGCCTCAGCCTCCTGAGTAGCTGGGATTACAGATGCGCACCACCACATCTGGCTAATTTTTGTATTTTTAGTACAGATGGGGTCTCACCATGCTAGCCAGGCTGGTCTTGAACTCCTGACCTCAAGTGATCTGCCTGCCTCAGCCTCCCAAAGTGCTGGGATTACAGGCGTGAGTCACCACACTGGGCTGTCGTATTGCTCTCTTCTTTAAAACTCTTTCATGAGTCACTCTTTTCATCTTCTGAATTTTTTGACCTTTCATTTATATTTTATTAGGTAGCCCCACAGTACATGTTTATATTGAGCACAATTTCTGTGGCTAACCTAAACATATGAGGCTTAGAGAGACAGGCTAGCTTCAGATCCCAAAGCCGTATTTACTAGCTATGTGACATCAAGCAAATTACATAATTTCTCTGAATTACTGCCCCTCACCTATAAAATGGGATGGTCCTGATACACAGAAGAGTTGTGGGGATGGGGTGAGATCATTCATGTAGAATGCTTGGTGTGGCTGGTGAGTGGCAGCTATCATCTTTATCATTTTAGTTCCTTGGTCTACCTCCTTAACTCAATTATAAGTGATACTAAAGCTGCCTTTTTTTTAACCAGCTCTTTTCTGGCAGCATTAGTGACCTACACACGGTAAGCACTAAATAAAAGCTGACTAGCTCATAGCTCTTAGAGATAAGGGCCTCATTTTGGTCCAACCCCTTGTGCAAAGACATTAGTCCCATTTTTTATTTTTTAATTAAAAATTTTTTTCCTTTTTAAGGCAGAGTCTTGCTCTTTCACACAGGCTACAGTGCAGTGGTGCTATCATGATCACACAGCTCACTGCAGCCTCGGCTTCCTGGGCTCAAGTGATCCTCCCACTTCAGCTTCCCAAGTAGCTGGTACAACAGGCACATGCCACCATGCCCAGCTAAGTTTCTAATTTTTTGTAGGGACAGGGTCTCACTGTATTTCCCAGGCTGTTCTTGAGCTTTTGGACTCAAGCAATCTTCCCACCGCCTCCCAAAGTGTGGGGATTATAGGTGGGAGCCACTGTGCCCAGCCTAACCTCATCTTATACAAGGTAAATGGGACCCTAAGAGAGTTAAATAACTTGGATTTTTACTTCTTTCTTTAAAGCATAGTTCTTTTGTTCTTAGAGAAGTACAAAAGCTAACTGAGTATATTTATTCTTTCACATTGTATTCAAATCCACCCATTATATTTCTCATTACATCTTTTATTAGGTTCTCTTTGTTTTCATGCTATTTTCTAAGACATGATGAAAAAATACCCTCACTGATTTTTTGAAATGAGACCAGATGATCTGATGGAGTTTCTCAGAGTTTCGGTGGGGGAGGATGTTAGGGAGTGGGCACAGTCTTTATCTGGCTGTTTGGGACACCAGGTCACCCCTGAAGAAATGCAGACAGGGTTTTTCCTATATATGGTCTTGGCAGCCAACAACTTTTGAGAGGCCTTCTCACTGATGCCCAATCTACTAGCGTCCCAGGTGAGAGACAGAATGTTCTTGAGAAGCCTGGGATGAAAAAAGTCTACAAGGCCTTCGCCGTAGATGCAAACTCGTTACGACTGCTGCTACAGTAAAAATACTACAACTATTTTTATGGTTGTTATTATTACATTACCATACTGCATTTTATTCAAGTCCAATCAGCTCTATTTTACTTAACTTATATCAATTACTCTTTTCTATATTTAGGCCAGAAAAACTGAAAAGAAGGATTTAGGTGAAAAAACACAATAAATTCAGCTCTTTCAAAGGATATCCAAAGCCACATATCGCTCTCCTTCCTCATCTTTCACACTCATGCTAACTTTCAGGTGTTCATAAGGGAAAGGGACACTGCTTATAAAACAGCCTTCACAATTAGTCCTCTGTTAAGCTCTGCAGTATCATCTGTCCCTACCCTGCCACACTCCAACCACACTGAACCACTTCAATTCCCCCCGAGCATCATGAAAAGCCAGTCATTAACATGGTGGCTCTGGAATCGAAATTGTTAACGTGGTAAGAAGTCATTAGCTTTTGTCATTAAATATAGTGACTCTGGAATTGAACACCTGGACTTGAATCCCAGATCTTCTCACTACTAGCTCAAGGACTGTGGGCAAGTTTCTTAAACTTTCTATGGCTTTCTATGGCTCATAGAAATGTTATAACTATTGATAAAAATGGGGATTCTGATGGTATACGCATGCTTCATAGAGAGGAATGTGTGTGTGTGTGTGTGTGTGTACTTAGAGGAGTGCTGTGCAAATAGTAAGTGCTCAATACATATTAGCTGTCATTACTGTATTAATTCTGAGATTTTGCCCTTGCTGTTCTATACCTAGCAACACTCCCACTTTCCATGTGTGCCCCTCGCCTTTGCCTTTTCCCCATCCTTTAGATCTTGGCTTAAAGGTCAACTTTCTGCAGGAAGCTTTCTCTCAATATCCTACTTAACACAGCCAAAACTAGGTGCCCTTCCCTTGGGATGCCCTAGCCTCTTGCCACCCTTAGGTAGAGCATACTACCCTCATTTATAAGTATCTGTTTACTTATAAACAGATGGTTTCTCCATTATATCACAGGTTTCGTGAGGATAACTAGTGTGTTCATCATTACATTTGTGGCACCTAGTCAAGTGCTTGACACACAGCAGGTCATCTATATTTGCATAAGATAGAATGTTTAAGAACCTTCTCTCTGGAGGCAGCAAATGTCTTTGAAGCGAGCTTCCCATTGGATGACCTCTTGACATTCAAAAATGTTGAGCCAATCAGAGATGGACAGCTAGGATAGACCTTGACATGAATTTAAAACTTGAAAAAAAAGGTGACTGTAGATTGTAGAGATAAACCACTATCGAAATACCCTAGGTAGTAAGTACTTAGTCCTCTGTGTATTTTGGATCCTGCCAGTTGTTATTTTGACAGATATTCACTAATGCCCATCCACAGAGGTGAATAAACTCATTCACGGAGGTGAAAGGGGGTGGTGCCGTTAGAACCTGATCCTCTGGGCTTCTGCATGCCGGATTCACCATCATAATCTTCTCTTACTTCTTGACTATCCTTTAGTCCTTCCTCCCATCAGGAAGAACATGACCCCAGGAAGAGAGGCTTGGCCTGAGCACCCAGTGGGTCTTGCTGTAAGTTTCCTCACTGTGGCAAGAACTCAAGTTCTCTAACCTAATATTTTGAAAAACTGACAAATAGGCTTCTTATTGGCTAATAACATAGCAATATGGTTTTGTATCCCCAAGCTTACAAATAGATCTTTAGTAGCCTGATATGTATGTGTGTTTGTATATTAAAGAAGGTAGATTTCTAGGCAAATATCAGGACGCCAAGAATTATCTTGCCACTGTGTTATTTTCACACTCTCTGGCCTCAGTACTAGGACTACTGGGATTTCTCCTGAGTTTTTGCTTTGTTTTCCTCCCTCAATAACATAACCAATTGCCTTTCCCTTTTCAACCCGGCCACCCTTTTCAACCCGGCCACGCTTTTCAACCCAGCCACCCTTTTCAACCCGGCCACTAGAAAATTAACACTACTGCTTTTCTAAGTTAAAACTGCTTTTCAGAACTGTAAAATATAAATGAATCATAGACACACAGAATTTTAGTCTCTTGTAGATGAGCTAGTCTGCCCCCTTACTTTTCAGATGAGGAAATTGATCCAAACCGAGGAAGTGGGAGGCCGAGCACAGCCTGTGGTTTGTGCACCACCCACCTTTTTGATGCTCTCTCACTTTCTTACTCTTCTTTACTTCATTTTGCTCACCTATTCTTAATTTATTTTGCTTAAGTAAAAACCATATCTTCACTGAAATGTTGGTTTCTTTCCCTTTTGCCCTGTTCTTAAAGTAAGAAACTGATGTCTCTGGGAGCCCTGGTCAACTGGAATTGGGGACTTGGTGCTGCTGGTTTGGTTGAGCTGCCACTGCTAGGCCATCTGAACCCACAGCAAGCTGATGATAGACTGCGGGAAAAGCTCCATTCAGATAGCAAGGGTCCTTCACCAGCCCATTCCATGACGCACTCAACGACCCTGCCTCCAAGATGAGTACACAACGCTCATTGTTTTCTTTGGGGACCCTTTGCCACATTTCCCTCTTACTGTGCTTTGAAAATTAACCACCAGAGTCTAGTCATTACAGCTTCATTAACTATTCCTTGTAATTGCACCCGTCATAATTAATTCATTTGTTATTCACATGGGTGACATACGGACACTTTAATAGATTTTCCTCAGGGAATTCCACATATTAACTGATATTGATGGTGCCTTTAGAAAAGGCTTAAAGGGGAATCCCAATATTAACTATTTTGTATAAGTAGAGATATGTTATTTTATTATAAAAATGAAGTATTTTTAATCCTTTAATCTTTTCAGATGAAAAAAAAGTTGAATAAACTAGCCCTTCCTCCCTCTACCAGATTTTTCTAATCTATAACTTAGAGTGCCAAAATAAAGTCATTATTATAAAAATAGATGGTGTATTTACACAAATGCATGCCGGAGTATTTAAGTAAATAATATGTGAATTAATTTCAGGTTAAAAATCTTTCCTTTAAGGCTTCCTCATTTTTTTTCGATATCATCTGTATTTTAATATCTTACTGTGCAGCTGCATTTCTCATGTTTAATTTATGTTGGAGTTCTTTTGTGACAAGCCCAACTTATTTTTTAAATGAAATCAATTTATTTTAGGTAAAACATTGATGACCCAAATATTAAAAACCCTCAAATTATGCATAATCCCTCCCCTACCCCTGGGCTTCCCCACAAATACACATCTCTGTCCCCGCCTCCTCCTTATTGGTAGAGCTGAATGGGAATTCCACACTGCTGAATATTTAACCAAATACTTTAATCATTGGTTATCTGGTAGAAGCATCAAGCCTGTGCTGACAGACACACAATTAAATGGCAGAACTGAGGTAATTATCTATAAATTCAGTTTAAAAACGAAACTCAATGGCCAGTTTTGCCTGAAATACCCCAATAGAGAGAGTTCCTTTTGGTTTGCAAAATGTCCCTTTGGTTTGTATTATTCCCATAATTGCCTTAATTCCCACTTGACTCCGTGTGAGTGGAATCACAGACACACAGAATTTTAGTCTCTTGGAGATTAGTGAGTCCAACCCCTTTATTTTTCAGATCAGAAAACTGAGACCCACAGAGGTTAAATGCCCCGTCCCGGTCATCAGAGGGTGGTAGCAGAGTCCAGTCATGAGCTTATATCTGCCAGCTCCCAGCTCAATACGATGCCACCTTGTCCCGGCTCCGTTACCTCTACAGCAAGAAAATGGTGTTGCCAACAAGGTGAAAGGGACAAGTAGTTAGTTGTAATTCTGGTAAACTTTAAATGAAGACAGCAAAATTCCACTCAAACCAAACGCAACAATTTACCTTGACTGAATATCAAATAACTTTCTCTATACATTTTCCAGGAACGCTAAAATAACTAGCTTTGAAAAATAAACGAGTCTTCACAAAATAAACAAAAATAATTTACACCATTCCTTTTTTTTTCTTTTGAGACAGAGTTTCACTCTTGTTGCCCAGGCTGGAGTGCAATGGCGTGACCTCAGCTCACTGCAACCTCTGCCTCCCAGGTTCAAGCCATTCTCCTGCCTCAGCCACCAAAGTAGCTGGGATTACAGGTGCCCACCACAACGCCCAGCTTTTTTTATTTTTTATTTTTAGTGGAGATGGGGTTTCACTATGTTGGCCAGGCTGGTCTTGAATTTCTGACCTCAGGTGATCCACCCACCTCAGCCTCCCAAAGTGTTGGGATTATAGGCATGAGCCACTGTGCCCAGCCTTCACCATTTCTAATAGGTATCCAGTGAAAAACCTACAAAAATCTTTTAAGACCCACAGGGAAGCTCAGGTCCAGGATGTTGCACTAGCTGAATATCTGGCTCAGTGTGAAGGCACGCCAAGCCAGGTTAACAGTTCAAGGACCTTCAAGCACAGCCAACACGTTACATCAGACTGTTATGAAACAGCCCACACTTAGGCCCAAAGTTCTCTATAAGGGAGCTCCCAACCCGTTAGTAGGTGCTTTTTTCACTCTGCTAGGGCATTAAATTCGAGAAGCACATATCCTTTGTTTTTGATTTGGGATTTTTTTTTTGTTTTTTGGTTGTTTTGGGGGGACAGAGTCTCGCTCTGTCGCCCAGGCTGGAGTGCAGTGGTGCCATCTTGACCCACTGCAACCTCCACCTCCCAGGTTCAAGCGATTCTCCTGTCTCAGCCTCCTGAGTAGCTGGGACTACAGGCACGTGCCACCACGCCTGGCTAATTTTTGTATTTTCTTTTAGTAGAGGCAGGGTTTCAACATGTTGGCTAGGCTGATCTCAATCTCCTGACCTCATGATCCACCTGCCTTGGCCTTCCAAAGTGCTGGGATTACAGGCGTGAGCCACCGTGCCTGGCCTATATCCTTTGTTTTTGAAACATAAAAGTTTTTTTTTGTTCTTCTGCCAAAAGAGTACTTTCTGTTTTAAAGATAGCTCAGGACACCAAATGCTTAGTTTATCTGCCTTCTCTACCTTAAAGTTGAGCATATGATTTTTTGTTCTTTATTGTAGTATTTCTCTGATTTTTCAGAGCCATGGAGCTCACCTGTGCAGTGGCTTGTGAGTATAAACTACCCAGGAAAGGTTGTGGTTGTTCTGCATTCTACTGGCTAGAATGGAGGACCCAGACTAAGGTCAAAATTATTATGTGGAGATTAAACTGTAGAATTTAATTATGTGTTCTGTTGCTCCTGGTACATTTATTAATTTAGCAGTACAAACTGACTGGAGCTAAACAGGCAGGACTGATTAATTTGCAAAGACATCTAGGTAACAGATTGTGATCAAAGTGGGGACCTGATCCTGTTAGATTGAAATGTGTTGTTCTGTGCTGCATGAAGGACATGAAGCAGCATGGTTTATCTTTATCAATGCTTTCCTCTGAAGGAGGGGAACAAGCTTGCAGATACTAATCAGGGCTGAGGCCCTGCCACTCAATAATTACCCACTGTCTCATCATAATCCCGGAACTAAGCCCCTGCCCAATCCATCTGGGACCCTTTTCCATCTATTGCACAGCTCAAGAATACGTGTGTAAGCTATTACCTCTGGTTGTGCTATCTGTCCCCTGAGTATAGATTCATGGCAGTGACCAATTAGGTTGCCGTGTTCTTTTTCCCCCTTTGCTTCCAATTCATCCTGTACTCCTCAGCACTGGTAATGAAGCGGATTCATCGGGGTGCAGAAATCCACTCACCTCTAAAAGCTGTCTGGACACAGTCACTGATAAACATCATATGATGCCTAATATTGTAGGATACTTTCAAAAGAAAGGTGGCGAGATCATACTTCTGTATTCTGAGGCTTCTTTAAGCCACTCTCAACCTGCCACTGCCTTCTGCCAGGAACAAATCACACATGGAGGAAAATATTCCTGACCCTAATCCAGAAATCAAACATCTGAGAAGTGAAGAGGGCAAATGTGGGGATAATTGAATCCTGCATCCCTGAATGAGAACCCAGTGTCATGCCATGGTTATGAGCCCAGGGTCCTGAAATCCAAGACACGTGTGTGGAAACTCAGGTTCTGCTGTTTGCCGGCCACTCCCTCAACCTCTTAAATATTCCATTTTTGCCCTCGCTAAAACAGCATCTGCTTCATCAAGTTGCTCTGAAAGTTAACTGAGACATTCCATGTAAAGCACTCAACTTTACAAATGATAAAACCTTGATAAAAGTTAGCTACTCTTATCATTTTCTGAATTCCTATTGGAGTTATAGCCAAAACCAAAAAAAGATTAGCTCTTGATCAAATTGTGCTGACCATTATCTACTGATTACTTTGTGTGTATACATTTCATCTTCCCCAAAAACGTATACATTCTTGAAGGGTAAAATTCACATCTTGTTCTTTTGTGTTTCCTACAGGTGACCATTTATAAATGCTTACTGATTCCTGTATTTGAACATAAGAACACAAAATTCTTCATAAACAATTTTGAAGGTGACAGAGACAAGTAGTTAGTTATAATTCTCAAAGAAATTAGGCCAGGCCCAGTGGCTCACGCCTGTGACCCCAGCACTTTGGGAGGCCAAGGCAGGTGGATCACCTGAGGTCAGGAGTTCAAGACCAGTTTGGCCAACATGGTGAAACTCCATCTCTACTAAAAATATAAAAATTAGCCCGGCGTAGTGGCGGGCACCTGTATTCCCAGCTACTTGTGAGGCTGAGGCAAGAGAATCACTTGAACCCAGGAGGTGGAGGTTGCAGTGAGCTGAAATTGCGCCACTGTACTCCAGCCTGGGCAACAGAGCGAGACTGTCTCAAAAAAAGAAATAGAGGCAATGATGATGTTAATCAAGTTAGCCAGCAGATTTGCTGTTATTAGTGGCAGAAATTCATAAGGTATGAGTTTCAAGTTACTGTTAATTGTAGAATCTGCAGAGGAACTGCATGGGGCCCACTGCATGCTCTCGGTCAAGGCAAAACCTACTTGAAACGGCAGGGGCTGTTTTCAGTGTACACTCTGTCAGGGCACAGGCCCAGCTCTTAATCAGCCAGGACCCCATTTCAGATCTTTGCTGATACTGACAGGGTTTTAATTAGTTAAATCTACAAGTTGGCTCTTCTTGTTCTCTGGCAGAGAGGAAAATACGCTAACATGTGAATGTTTCACATTTACACTTCCAAAACACCCCTTCCCCGAGGCTTTGAGGAAGTACCCTGAAGAAGGACCACCCTTTGGAATTTATACCAGCAGCCCTGACAGCTGCTTTGTATTTATTTCCACGGTTGGGCCATTTCAATTTGGGGCTTTTATTCATTATATAAGCAAATATTTGTTAAAGGATCAGGCACGGGATGAGGTATGTTTGTCAGGATTGTAATTAAGGTGGTGTGTATACCAGGGTTGCAAGAGGACAGAGATGGGTTGGGTCTTCAAGCCACTGTGGCTGTGTTACTTTGAAAGACTCACAGACCTCTCTGGGCCACATCTGGCCTACATGCCCATGCATGTACAGTCCTCATTCCTACTGTCCTGAAGGGTAGAGAAGAAATGATTAATTTGGATAAAACATTTTAAGGCCCTAATACATTAGCTTTTGGCAAATTATTTGCCTGCAGTGTATACTAACGCCCTTTTATTTTTCAGATTGTCCTTTTCAAAGTGAATAATAATTTTTTTTTTTTTTCTGAGACAGAGCCTGACTCTGTCACCCAGGCTGAGTGCAATGGCATGATCTCGGCTCACTGCAACCTCTGCCTCCCAGGTTCAAGCGATTCTCCTGCCTCAGCTTCCTGAGTAGCTGGGATCACAGGCACGCGCCAGTATGCCTGGCTAATTTTTGCATTTTTAGTAGAGACAGGGTTTCACCATGTTGGCCAGACTGTCTCGAACTGCTGACTTCAGGCAATCTGCCCTCCTCAGCCTCCCAAAGTGCTGGGATTACAGGTGTGAGCCACTACACCTGGCGGTGAATAATAATTTTTAAAAATTTCTCAAAGAATATTTTGGTTTATAAGTTTTTAATTATTTCTAATACATTCACTATTTCACTTCTTACAAAACAATTTTAGATGTTATCAATGAGTACTTTGCAGAAGACATAATTATTTCTCTGAACAGTTTCCTGACTTTGCCAGTTGGCCCTGCGCTTGCCCCCTGAGGAAAACCAGCCTCAGAAGTGTGGCACTCACTTCTCAGCACCCCTCCGGGCATTCCTGCATCCCCCAGCATTACTTGTAAATATTTCAAATTCTTGCCAAATGAGAACACGTAGCAGAGTCACACATACAGTATTGACTCTCTTATAGGTCAACTCCTTCATTTCGTTTAATAGCTTTCATCTTGGAAACTGTAGCAATTCATCAGTTTAGGCTCCTCTGGCTTCCAAGTAGGATGTGTCTACCTTGATAAGGTGGGGAAACTGAGGCTGTTGTAGTTACAAGTCTTCCCAGGGAGTCAGTCCTCTTTCTTATGAGGAAGTTGGAATGCCCGAATCCCAGCCAGGCCCCCACACTAGAGAACTCCAGTTCTCCATGCTCATCTTGCCCACCTTCTCTGTAGCTGGTGACATTGCAGACTGCGCTCTACATCAAACACACCTGTGGCTTCTGTAATGTGATCTTCCCCCGCTCTTTCTCCTCCTGGACCTCTGACTATGAGTGTTCCTTAATCCTCCATCAGTTTCTTTCCAAATTTAAGCCCTCCAGAACTTGCTATTTCTAGTGTCCTTAGTATGATCCCTGTATAGAACTTGGAAGTCTCCTTCTCCAGTCCTGCCCATGCCCCTGGCTCTGATTCTATTTTACCAGCTCTTTCCAGATGTCTGTGCCTGGAAAAAGCCTCATCTCCCTAACTTCCACATGGCCCCAAATAAGCCCATTAATGCCTCTCCCCACATACACACACCCTAGGAACGTATTTCCTCTTCCAAACGACAGTATTTGACTTCCAGCAGTGGCTCCACACAATTTGACACTTCCCCTTTCTCTAATTGCTTACTTTGTGTGTCTGTTTTGCCTCCTGACTAGACTGCAATATCTTTGAGGGAGGAGGTTCCGTGGAGCAGGAGGCCCCCGGAGAGTCCCTAATAAGTGCCAAATGCAAAAAGGTTGAAGTCACCAGTTGAGAAAATCCGCATAAAATACACCTGAGCTTTTGGCCTGTATAAAATCAGCATGATGTTTTCTCCTGGGAGAGGTTCACAGCATATAATTTTAGTTCCTATTCTCCCCAATGCTCAAGTTACTCCAGGAAGCAATTTGGGGTGAGAGAAAAGCAGAGGCCCTGCTGAATATAGGGAAACAAAAATGCTCTAAAATATCTTCCACAAGAAAACTTAGTTCCACCTGACTGAACATTCCCATGACACAGGTAGACCTCTGAAAATCCCACAGTCCACAGGCAAGGTGGAAATAGCTTGTTAAGGCAATACAGCCTGGGACTGCAGAATCAAGCAGGCCTGTGTTCAAATCCAACATTAGCTGCTTATGCTCTTGTGCACCCTTGAGA
Organism: Symphalangus syndactylus; assembly: GCF_028878055.3. Classification (NCBI taxonomy): domain Eukaryota; kingdom Metazoa; phylum Chordata; class Mammalia; order Primates; family Hylobatidae; genus Symphalangus; species Symphalangus syndactylus. Next base: position 60,530,068 of record NC_072430.2, on the reverse strand, counting down.
AAATCACTTAACCTCTCTGAGGCTCAATTTCCTCGTGGTAAAAATGGAAGTAAGGCTACTTTGCAGATTTGCGTGAGGATTATTGCTAGTAATAATTCAGTGAAGTCCCTATTACAGTGCTTGGCACAATGAATGGTGACTGCTATTTATGAGGTGGATGATGAGGAGGAGGGTGGTGGCAATGAGGATGATGTCCAGGACACACCTACCGACAAGAGAGGTCCGTGTATATATTTGCCATGCCACAGGCCTGCTCATGATTGGGGGGCCTGAGGATCACAGCTGTGAAAAGTGGCCTGCGTGTCCAACCAACAGGTGCTCCAGAAATTGACTTTCTTCCAGCCAAGTCAAATGCTTTTCCACAGTGCCGCCCTATTTCAAAAGAAAGGTGCACGGGGAAGATGTCCCTGAGTTTCTGTTGTTAGTGAAAAATGTGGCACTCGCCTGTGTTTTCTTCACTGTGAGGTTTTTTCCTCTGGGTAGAGATGTCACTAAAGGATGGAGTCCTTGGAAGTACTGATTACAGTAGTGGAGGGTACATCTCTGCAGTGATTATTCCTGCCTAAGATTTTTGCAATGTCTACAATGCTCCTGGTCATCTCAAGAATTTCTAAAAATTGTTTTGATTCACTTTAATGAAAAAAGTTTTGATTCTCTTTAATTAAAAAAAAATAAAACTCCAAAAGGCACTGCGTCTCCACAAACCTTTGTAATTACTGGCGCCTAGTCAGCAGGTTTGGTAGAAGAGGGAACGAGGAATGAATATTAAATCATAATCTCATCAGTAGGTTTCCTTTCTCATTTTTTTTCCTTTTCCCAGTTAATGGGCAACTTCAGTAGTGCAAATGCTCTGAGTAGACCACTGGCCCACAGGGAAACACCCCCTGGGGTTAGTGAAAAGACTAGAATTGTTCTCACAATGCTACAGATGGGGCATCTCAGATTCATACTACATATTATCTAGTTGGGTCTATAAAATGACATACTTAGGATCCTGCCACCAGCTCTTGGGATGCACTGCTTGTTCTTCACCCCTTATACTCTCCCATCCACTTTCCCAGACATTGCCCTGCTCTGAGGAAATCAACCACTCATCTGCTATATTCACCTTTAAGAAGTTGCCTATTCACATCCAGTCTTCTCCCTGTCTCTCAGTAATAAAAGAACAAGGGTCAGTCACTGGTACTCCATTCTTGGAGAATTTTCCACCTAATTCTAGACATCTTCCATCCATTTATTTATGCATTCATATAGCTATGACTGATGACTGATCTCATCTATCTATACTGGGAGAATCCAGCCCTTAAGCACAGAGAAGTCTCTCCTAAGCCACACCACTGTGAAAAATACTTGTCCTGTTGAGATGTTGCTTGGCTAAACGTACTTTAGGAACAGACTCAGAAGGTGTCTTTAATCCTATACAGTGTCACAGACTTCAGTCCGTGTAAGTTGAAATTATATCCTTTAAACTTTAGGGGTAAAACATCTCTTAGACTTAAGGCAGCATGAAATGACCATTGAAGGAGAGCTGAGAGGTGTTCGATTTAATCACTGAGCTTTCTGGTTGGGGGGTATTCTAAAATGGTTTATGATGATTTTATCAGTCCACTTGAGTGAAGGTTGAATTTTCTATTTCCTAGGAACTGCCAATTTCCCATCTGTTGGATTTGAATAATACACAAAGTGCCCAACATGATTTATAATCCCTTTACTCTCATAATTAATGTGCAGTGCATTGCACCTTGGCCTGCAGATGAGGTAGCCATGGGTTTGGGCTGATTATTGTCTTCATATACTTCCCATTGCCTGACACTTCTCTTCCTAGTTTCAGATTATGTTCCTCAACTTTGCTGTGATAGAGAATGTGCTTATTGGTGGGGATTTACTCCAGTCTGGGGCATTTGTTAGACTTTCAGGTGCTAATCCAATTGCTGCCTTTTTGTTTCTTTCTCATGGACCACTGTCTCATTGCCTTTGATAAGGACTGAAAGCCTCTAGCTCCACTCAGAAAGTGTGATGAGAAATCCAAATCCCACCAAAGTTGAGTTCTTTGTTAACGTTCCAGAGTCTGAGAAGGGAGCTTGCATAGGACTGAGTGGACATGTGTGGATTTTCCCCTCCAGGGAGCAGAGTGCAAATCCTGAAATGTACAATAGTTAACCTAAGGATGGGTTCAATGTCTTAAAACACCTGCCTTTACAAGCAGGAGATGTCTTTGGGACATTTTTCCTAAGTCAAAATTCATTTGTTCTTTGTCCTCTGAGACAACTCGTAGACTTAAATGATGTTCTCAATCGAGAAGCCCTCCCCAAAAGGTTAAGTTGTGGTGATGGGTTGGGACCGAGCATACTTCAGTGGGCCTTGCTGAGAAACGTTTCTCCCCTGATAGAGAATGCGGACAGTCTCTGTCTGTGGTTCATGCATATAGACAAAGGTGAGGACACCACAGTCTATGTGATAAAAACCCCATAGGCAGGAAAGAGCAGGGGAGTTCATGACTTTCTTAAAACTGCTGCACCTTGCTCCCGACACCAGGGAAAGCAGTAGCTGTTAATTCAGTAGCTTCACTTCACATCCCATGAAGTGGGACCCACCGCAAGTGGAGCTCACCTCACAAATTCTAAGGAAACAGCAACTTTTTTTTTTTTTTTTTTTTTTGAGATGGAGTCTAACTCTGTCTCCCCAGTTGGAGTGCAGTGGGCAGATCACTTGAGGCTAGGAGTTCAAGATCAGCCTGGCCAGCATGAACCCTGTCTCTACTAAAAATACAAAAAAATTAACCAAGGGTGGTGGCACATGCCTGTAATCCCAACTGCTTGGGCGGCTGAGGCATGAGAATAGCTTGAACTTGGGAGGTGAAGGTTGCAGTGAGCCAAGATCTTGCCACAGCATTCCAGCCTGGGTGACAGAACAGGATGCATCTCAAAAACAGAAAAAAAAAAAAGAGATCCCTGAAAAGGAAAGCATTGGCCATTAATGTTAGTGACTGGTATCGGGTTTTGTTAGGGAGGAAAAGACAAGGGTACTAGAAATACGAGGAGAAGGGTGAAAGAATAACATCCAAATGAAGGTTGTGGTGAGGTGACAATGCTATGGTTGGTTGTCCATCATGTTCTTCCCAGCAGGACGATGTCACCCTGAGCTATTCACATGACCTAACAGGTCCTGCTTGTGGCCAACAGTATGGTGTCTGGCAGGGGAGGGCCCACAAGCCATGGACAAGGAACAGATCTAAATGGCCCACACACAGGGATGGAAACTGAGAGCCTCAGCCACAGACATCACGAAGGTCACACAATTGACTTCCTTGCCGAGTTAGCTCTGAAAGGAAGGATGAATGTGGTCAATTTCAGTTCAGAGAACTATACAAAGCCAGGGTCAGAAATAACGTACACAAAAACCCAAGTGTCTTCCCTCCCAAATATTCACCCCACAAGCTAAAAGTGTCATTGTCCTTCATAATCAAAATGGCATCAGAAAGTTCTGGGTATGACCAGTCAGATTAAAAAGTAAACACTTGTTTACTGTGTGCAATAGACACACACTGATCTGAAGTTGGACCCAAAATACCATATAACTTTTGGCCAAAAGAAGCTGCTCTGTTGCTTAAGATGAATGATAAGCTGGCCTCTTAGTAGGTACATTCTTCCACTTATCTAATATAAGGCTGTGAAGTTTGATTTGTAGTTCAGTGTGCCCTTAAGTTTTTTTTTTTTTTTCTGTTAATCTTATTTCAGTTGACTGTGTAGCACCTTTCTGATGTTTTTTTCACCCATTGTCTCCGCAAGTCAACCTCCAAGATCAGGGTGAGACAGCAAGCAGCATTTCAATGCTGGCAAACCACAATCCACGACATGGTTAGAGATTCATTATTGCTGTGCTATATGCTGGGCTCTAAAATTTAGTGTAGCTTCCAAAACTCCCCAGCTTACTTTTAGGGGCTGGTTTGAGTGCTGCAGAATAAGTTTCATCAAGCCACGTCTATTCAGATAACATATCCTTTAAGTAGTCTGCTAGAATGGAAAAAGCATGAGATTTGAAGTCAGGCTGCTCTGTTTGTCACTTGCCAGTTCTATGAACTTAGGCAAATTCTTTTTTTTTTTTTTTTTTTTTTTTGAGATGGAGTCTTGCTCTGTTGCCCAGGCTAGAGTGCAGTGGCATGATCTTGGCTAACTGCAACCGCCGCCTCCTGGGTTCCAGCAATTCTCCTGCCTCAGCCTCCCAAGTAGCTGGGACTGCAGGCGTGTGCCATCATGCCAGGCTAATTTTGTGTTTTTAGTAGAGACGGGGTTTCACCATGTTGGCCAGGCTGGTCTCCAACTCCTGACCTCAGGTAGTCCGCCTGCCTTGGCCTCCCAAAGTGCTGGGATTACAGGTGTGAGCCACCACACCCGGCCAGGGCAAATTCTTTAACCTCTCTGAGTCTCAAGTGCCTGTTCAATAAAATGGTAATCACAATAGTTTATAAAATGTTTTTTATAATGCCATTATAAAATTAAAAATAGTAACTGCTTTATTGACCACCTACCGTATGCTAGACATTGTACACATTTTATTTAACTCTTACAACTCTTCCTTGAGTTTAGTATTATTCCCACACCCTCTATTTTATAGATGAGAAAACTGAGGCTTCTAAGAGTCAAATGACGTGGCGAAGGACATTAAGCCAGCAACAGGTAGAATTTTGATTAGGACACAGAGATTTCTCATCCAAAGTCCATGATCTTAATTACTACATTACCCTTCTAAGAAGATTAAATGAGGCAATTTAGGTAAATGTATAGTATTTGGCCTTCGGAAGTTGCTCAGAAAATGTTACTTTGCTTCCTTTTTGCCTCCACTTTTGTTCTTAGCCTACTGAGTTATAGCTTTCCTTTCTGTGCTCAGGTAATTCATAGTGTACTTGTATTTGGCTTACTTTCATTCACATTCACTTAGCAATAGACATTTATTGAATGTCTACTATGTGTCTTGCCCTATGCCAGACACTGGGTATTCAGTCATGAATACAAAAGACACAATCCCCCATCCTCAATGCACTTGTAGCAATGCCAACAGCGTCCTCCAGGAGTCTCTGAATATGGAGGCTGAGCCACGTTGCACTTCTTTAAGATGGATTAATACCATAGCATTTGCAACTATGATATTATGTTACCTTGGACACCAGGCAATTAGCAAGTAATTAAATCTCCCTTGGTCTGAATACACCTGCAACCAAACTGTCTGCTAAAGTTCTGTTACACTCACTAATTAGCATGAGTTGAATGACAGGATAATCAGAAAGAAAATACCTCCTCTTAGAGACTAGGAGTAAATGACGAAAAAGTGAAATGTGATTTTAACACTTTTACTTGGATTTATATTAATGTAGAGTGGATGGACCCATTGTTTATCAATATTAATGTCTCTGGCAATAAATATGTGCCTAGGGAGGATTGACATATGCTCATATTTATATTCATTCTTTCAATATCACCAAAAGTTTGAAAATAACTATTGCTTAGTCACTATCTGAATGCTTCCAACAGTAGCAAATAACTATCTCTCGGAGCTAATAGTGAAGGCACTGACACCTGATTAAGTACAGGTGTACTCACTCAAGAAGCCGCAGTATTATTTTTGTGACCACCTACTACAAAGATACTATAGAAAATAGAGGACTCTCGTGCAATTTCTCCCCAGTCCAAAATATTACCCATTTCAAGAGAGACTGATGTCAGCCAGATTAGCTTATAAGTCAGGATAAATTAGCTTTTTGACTATACTTTTTTTTTTTAATAAATGGAGAGAAGTATTCAATGGATCTTTACAAATTAAATTTCCTCCTTTTAAAATTCCTTGGCTCTTTGATTAATACATTGCTTTTAAGACTTCAGTGAGAAGTATCATATTATCCTTATGTTATCCCCTATTTAGGAGCCTGCGAATGTCTCTTAATTGGGGACAAAAGTCACCACCTGGGCTGGTGGCTGACTCATTGTGCATGCTTTGCTGGACCTGCCACTGTTGAGTCAGTGGTTCTCATCCCTCCACCCAGGGCCCAGACAAGCTCCAGCCTTTAAGAAACGTCATGCGCCTGTAATCTCAGCACTTTGGGAGGCCGAGGTGGGAGGGAGGATCACGAGGTCAGGAGATGGAGACCATCCTGGCTAACACGGTGAAACCCGTCTTTACTAAAAAATACAAAAAAAAAAAAAAAAAAAAAAAATAGCCGGTCGTGGTGGCGGGCACCTGTAGTCCCAGCTACTAGGGAGGCTGAGGCAGGAGAATAGTGTGAACACGGGAGGCGGAGCTTTACAGTGAGCCAAGATCGCGCCACTGCACTCAAGCCTGGGCGACACGGCGAGACTCCGTCTCAAAAAAAAGAAAGAAAGAAAGAAACGTCATGGATCGAGGCTGCAGCAGAAACAGTGAGTTAGAACAGACTCGGGACAAAGTAAAAAGTCCTGAGAGCCCACTCTGGGTTTTTAAATGTCTACTATTTGAGACATTTGCCAGCCTTTAAACAAAAGCTCAATGGACAAACTTCAGTGTTCCCAGCTCTAAAGGAATTTAGCTTAATGCTAATGCAGAAAAAATTCCCCAGCCACTCGTGTAACTTTATTAGACAAAGTGGAGCATGCCTGCTCTTAAAGAAGAAGAAAAAAGACATTATTTTCTTTTTCAGAGATTGTGCTACCCTAGAAAGGGAATGCATTTGAAGTAGTAAATGTAGACATTTCAGGCAAATATGTACTTTGTCTTCAAATGAACAGCTTTCAAAATGATCTTGGTTAAGCTCCCTTTTATTTTTATCTTTTATTCCTCTACAATGCCAGCTGAGGTTACCCATCTCCCAACAGCTACCAAATGGACTAGTAATTGTAAGGCTCGGTGATTTAATTAGACTCATTCTAAACACTCACATTTTTATCAATTAGTTAATGGGCTAAAGAGAGTCTCTTTGTTGGAGCCAGGTCATTTGGAAGCTAGAGGCTTCTTGAGGGCAAGAAGCTGAAGAACAGCAGCGTTAATATCTGTAATTAACCTCACAAGTCCTAGGTTGTTCAATTAGGAATGACCTCCCTTCCTTTCCATATGCCTTTCATCAGATGGGGTTTTAATGTGAAATAATCATTGAAGAAAAATGAACCAAAAAGAAACCTTCCCAAAAAATTAGACCTGGATGAAAACAGGACAAAAAGAAAAAGTTTCCCATCTCAAGTGCTTCTCAGTTATTTATTCAACCAGAGTTGTTCATTGGTGGCATTCCTAAAAATAATAATGATGAATTTTTCAGATAGTCAATGCTACTAATAATAGATATCAGAAAATCTTTTAAAATAGGGGTTTGTCTAATCATGCAAGCTGATTCTAAAACAGGGGTGATCTATTGTGCTTCTGAAAAATTTTAACTTTTGATTCCTTTTTGTAAATTATTGCTTCAACTTTTTTGTGTGGAGAATTCCATTTACATTTCCCTGTGAAAAAAGGCTACCATCTTATGCCTATAGTTATAATAAATAAATGCTAGGTGCATTGAATCAAAGATTATTTTGCTTCTTAGCATGCTAGTCAACTTCTACTCTTGCAAGAAATCCATGGGCAGTTCACAAATTGTACATACCTATTCCTACTGATGATTACTGATAAAACATAAAGCATCTTTACACATAAATAAGACTAGTATTGATTTAAAAAATTAATCTGTGAGGATGGGATAAAACAATTTATAAATTAAAATACACGAAAGACCACAATGAATGATCTATCAAAAAAATTAACACTCTCAAAGAATATACACCGTTATTTTTTATTTGTAACTAAATCTTTAAATCTCTATTGTTCAGCTTCATCAGCATTTTGAATTTAGTGGAAAAAGATATATTCACTTTGATGGCAAACACATCAAAATAGTAGCAGTTACAAAGATAATTTCTTTGTTTTCTGCCTGGTTAGAAGCCATTCACAAAGAAAATAAAGGACTGAATTTCCTAGAAACATGCAAAACAGAGAGGAAGTGACACTTGTTTTGAGGATTTTAACAAAAAAGGAGGATGGACCATCACTTGAGAAAATTGAATTCTTGCAGTCATTCATCACAAACTTTGAGTCCTATCTATTGCCCCCAGTCATCAAAATTAAAGACGCCCAAGCAGCTGGTAAAAAGTAGCAATTCCTTGCTCCTACTGTGATTGTGTGCATGTTTCAGTGGTTCTGACCAGTAGCAGTTTACGTTTATTGTTATGATCAACAATTATATTGTGCATGCTCAGTAAATATGCTGCTCTGCTGCGCTTCATAAATGTGTCCTTTGTTTCCTTCATCATTAGGCAGACATTCGTTCTGTACAATGTCCAACTTCCAGACAGGTGGAATAAGGAGGTGGCATCTGTCTAAATATTGAATGCCACGCTTCCCCCATCTGCTGTAATAACAGTGCTGGGTCTGCTTGGCTTCAGTTATCCTCTTCTGCATACAACCAGTCAGCCATATGCCCTATATACTGCACGTGCCACCAGAGTGGCAGGGCCTGTTTTACAGCCTCTGAGCAAGTAGCCAAACAAGTGGGGAAAAGATGAGAGGAAAGACGAGAAGCAGAGGTTAGAGGTCAGGCCAGTGCAGGAATCAGCAGGTGATGGTCAATACAGCCACCGAGAGCTACTCAAAGAACCAATAGAAAAGGCCTTCAAAAGTCAATGGCCAGCATAGAACACACTGCCAATCAAATTTTACAGGGCATACCTTCCAGGCTAGGCAAATAAGAAGATTTAGAGCACATGGCAGTTCATCGTTTATAATCCTGTCTTAGCCCAGCATGGCTTAGTGATAGTTCAGTGACAGATGATGAGCACATGACAGCTGCAGGATCTTATACAAACGCATACAGTAAAATTAAAATTAAATTAGTGACACACGTGTACACATTGGTTGTGCAACAGTTACACAATCTGTTTGGGACCCCTCACAGACCCTGCCACTAGGCCTTCCATACAGGATATCAATAAAGCACTTTGAAAAGGCACCCAGGAGTTTGTCCTGGCCAGGAAGAGCCCTTGCCTTGGGCAAAGGTAGAATTCAAAAGGACTCAGGCAAATAAAGGTGCTCAGGTTCCCACCTACAAAAATGGCAAAGTTTAATGATGCTTTCCATTGGCCTAATTAAAATGGACTGAGGGTTTAGAGTATTCAAAGGAGGAGAAAGAAGCCCAACAAGGAAGTAAGTGTATTGGGCCTGGACTAAATTATTAACTGTCATGCTCCTTCAATCTGTAATCTGCTGATTTTATTACTGACAATTTTTATATGCTCTTATAAAAATATGAATTCCTGTACTGGATAACTCTAATTTGAGAGTAACTTCTATTGTTGTAAATGCCTAGGTCCTTCGTTACAAATTATGTGTTCCTTCATTCGTCTGAAGATTTGTTTTAGGTAATTTATCACGATAAGGGATTTTCCAAATCGCGTTTCTTTATGAAACCTTATAAAGGTGTTATATATTTTTCAAACTTTAAAGTTTATTTTACTATTTTTGCTCTCTTTCCTTGACCCAACCCATTTCAAATGTATTTGTGTTTGATATTCATATTTGCTTCAACTCAGATTTTAATTAAAAAAACGTCATGTTGGCAAACAATAATATTAGATAGAAGAAAATAGTTTTGGTTTCGGAGCTGCTTGTCACACCTCTGTAAAATATTCTATTTGGACCTCAGGAAATCAAAACAAGAATTACAACTCCACAGTTCTGAATGTTTATAATAATTTACTCTCTATATAATTACTTTATAAATCAACTCTATATTTTAATACATAAGACATTAAATTTTTTAATTAAGTTTTTTAAAATACTACTTTAAATTATTAGAACATTATATCAAAACAAATTTTTATATTGTTAATCCTCACAGTACCTCTTTGAACACAATGAGTGAAATATAACAAAGTGCCAAAAGAAATAAGCAATTTGACCAAAGTCACATGCAAGAAAAAAACAATTCATCAGTGAAGTTAAGACTCAAACAAAGAATTTGTTACCTGCCTTTAGACTTTTATTATAGATTCAAAACTTCCTCATCTAATTTTAAATTCCTGTCCCCCTTTTTGGGTACTGCTCTTCTGCTTTAAATCACCTCTGTCTTCCACACATCTGAACATGAAGGCAACCTGAGAATCCATGTCAGTGTGTCTGCAAATCAAGAAAAAGCCAACCAGTGCTTAAGGTGAGGACTGAAGCCTGACTTCTAGATTGCTTTGGAGCCATCTCTAAAAACTTGAAAGAATTGTATTCTTTTAAGAAAAAAGAATTTTCCTGACAATGAAATCTTATCTATCAATTCTAACAGTGTTTTGGATATAGGGTTGATTTATTGGAGACTTTTACATTCTCATGATATAGTAACAAAATCACGTCCTATTTTCCAATTGAAGAATCTTTGAACATTTCCTCTTTCATTTCTATATGATATGTAGCTTCCCTTGAGGTCAAGTTACACTGAGTATACACACAAATTATTACATGCCTCAACTAAAGAGATTTCCTTAATCATTCCTTAAGAAAAAAGAAAAATGGAAACAAAAAACACTTTCACAAGCAATTGTTTTGTTTTTATTGTTACTGATGTTTGGCCAAAGTTTCTGCCAAATCCCAATTCTCTGTCCCATTCCCAGAAGGATTGTCAAACAAGTTTCAGCACTGGTCATATGTGTTGTGTGGTGGTATAGTACAAACAAACGTATGGCAAACACAAATTCTGTGACACTCTACATTTACTGTGAGGTGGCAGAGGCCCTTGTTTGAAAGAAAGTGAAAAACAAATGACAATTTTGAATCTGTATCACTAACCCTTTATTTTGTATATCCAAACAACAGGCTGAAAATCTGCCCCCTCCAGGGCCAGGTATTCAAATTAGATTGCTAGTTCATCCATATCATGAGTATAGTCTGTGTACCTGCTAACACAAAAACCAGAGGGTTTGTTGTCCTAACCTGTGCGAGGCCTGGAGATCTACAGATGGCCAACAACGAGGATGTGCACGCAAGGAGATGCACTCTTCTTCCAAAGGTTGGAGAAAATGGAAAATAAACATTGATAGTAACTATATATGTCCTATTAAAGAAATATACACATACATTTTTTATAAATACTGTCACATGAAGAGAACATCCAGGCATCAAGGGTAGTCAGGTTGTTGTAAAATTTGCCCAGGGGATGGAAACTCAGGGTTTGGGGGATGAAATGCCCTGCCTAAAATGGAAAATAGTCACAATCACAGCAGGTGGCCTCAAGTTTATTGAAAAATGATGCAAATCATAATACCGAGTAAATTATAAACATACACCATTAGGCTGATGGTTGGGTTGATAAAGTTGTGAAACCAACAGGGACAAGTGTTTTCTTTCAAGGGAATTTTGTGTCCCAGTTCCTCTCCGTAGCCCACTCATCAGGATGAAGCTCAAATCTTTCCCGGGTGGGCAGCAATGGAAGGAAAAGGCAGGGTGGAACATGATCTCTCTATATCCCCAAACAAATCTTAAAAAAAAAGAATTCCTTATTATTATTATTATTTTCAGTCCCAGTTCTTCATTAGAAATAAAAGAGTTGTATTCAGAAGCCAAATCTGAAATGATGAAAATCCTGAGAGGAAAAGAAGCAAGAAAGATTTAGCAGTTCACCCTTTTATTACTGTTATGATTACTCTTTATTACTTAGCACTTACATGGCACTTTAATTTTTTCCGAGTGCTTTACACTCCTTAATTACTTAATCTTGAAATATATTTAGAAAGGCACTTGAATTTATTTGACGCTGCTATTCAAAACCTATTTTGCCTCATTTTCAGCCCCCACTCGTGGCAGTACAGTATCTTCCTGCTGGGAATCGAGGTGTGGCTGATAGAAAGGAACTCCTGAAGAAAAATGGAGGGGGAGGAAGGAAAGGAGAAACCAGCCTGTGCTCAAATAACAATAATCAGCACTGACTACTACTCTCTCCTTCTCTTTGGCATTCATTGCCAATCTGGTGTCTTTCAAATTTTTAAATAATCAGTAATTTATAAAATGCAATAAATATAGATTCTGTATACCATACACACAACAGATTTTTCTAACTGAATTATGTTGCTTGTCATGCACCAATTTAAAAACAAAGGCGTGTTGTAATGTAGTAATGGAAATTTCTTGAGGCCAGCTCTTGGGTACAGGGTCCCTAAAGACAGAGAAGAAGAAAAAGAAAAAGAAACATGGAGAACAATATCATCATTCTATCAGCAGTTAACTTGAGTCTACTTATGCATGATCAAAGACTACAAATATAGTTTAAACAGCATGAAATAATCGCCGGGTTTACAATATGAAATGATTTTTAAAAGCAAAACCGACAACAATCCTGGTGCCACTATGTTCGGAGACTAAAGACTAATTTTGTGATGCACAGCCAAGCCGAGGTAGTGGTAGGGAAAGTAGGGTTAAGAGGCTAACCTCCCTCCTGGGTTCCCTTTGAAGATTTCTATATTCTGGGGGAGACGGTAATGAAAATATTTTACCACCCCTATTGCAATTAGGTCAGTGGGCCAAAGAAAAAAGCTGCTCACACCACCACACACCAATGCAGTTGCAATCCCAAAGGAGGCAGAAGGGACGGTATTCAGTTCCATCAGCTGCATCGGAAAGGCTAAGTCCAAGGGCAGTGAACAAACTTCCTTCAGAACAGGTCTTCCTCTCTAGCCCTGGCATTTTGACAAGAGAGTGAGAGACTAAAAGAAGCAAGTCTTCCTTTCTTCTTCAGCTTCTCCCACCTGAAGAGCACCCACACCAACAAGGAGAAGGAGAAAACCCAAACAAACCATGCCCACAGCTTGGAGATGAGGGCTGGTATTACGAAGATAAAAAGAACAGCCTTTGCATCTAGATTCCCTTGGTAAGAAAAGAAAGCTGTAACTGGTAGCTTCCATCTATTTGGCTGCTCTGTTGTTGTTTTTCTATTTTCATTTTTAATACTGATGAGGCAAAGGAGTGACACAGAAAAAATTAGAAAGCAGAAACTTAATAAAACAGCTCTAAACATGACAGCATTTATGAAAAAGATTAATTACTAGGAGTAAAGAGGCCCGATGCCAGGAATTTATAGGATTGATACAAATATGATGCCCTGCTGGGCTGCTAGGCCCATAAAATGCAACCCTAATCTTCAGGCCTATTATTGTTTTTGCAGAAACAACAGGCTTCAGCCATGACAACAAAAGGGTATATAATAGAGTTTCAGTAGGGGGAAAAAATCACTCCAGCCATGGAAAATAAACACCATTAGAGAATATGTTTGTGAACACCTAACCCAGCCTTCCCTTAAAGCACCAGTGTCGACAGAGTGAAGGTGGCATTGCTGTGTGTTACCTAGAGGACTGAAGGAAAGAAGAGGACCACTTAGTAAGAAGAAATGAGGCCACTAACAGTTCTGACTGGCAGTGGACAGAGAATTTGTTCACTTGGGAAATAATCCAGCCAGTTTCTTAAATAAAAGAATTGCTCTTGTAAAGGTTGTAGGACAACTTCTGCCTACCCTCACTACTTTAATTTCTTGTAAACATTTTTAAAGCCCCTCTCCCCCTTACTGTGGTTCTCCTTATGCATCTTGCCAATCTCTTATAATTGATGTGTCTGACATTCAGAAACACTTTGTGAAACCACAAATTAGTCATGGCAGGAACAAGAAAAGAAGCTCAACTCGGCAATTGGATTACACTAACCAATCAGACTGGCGTCTGCCTTTGTTTGTACTCGCCACATTGATGGTGAAGAGAGAGACAAATTTCATAACCAGTAATTTGAGGTTTGCACTAAATTCATATTTTAAATCATACACATTTTCTGGGGACCAACTGAAGGAAAAACAGTGTGCCATCTATGTTTGTGTGTCCATAGCATCTTTGAAAAGTATGAATGGGCATACGTAAAATCCCCTACCCTAAGTGTAACCTGTGTTTACATATGAATTATCTTGATGTTCTACATCATTCAAAGGGTTTGTTTATAACATATGGTGTCTGTTTCACACACTAACAGTGACTTTTTAATTTGAAGTCAGCCACAATCAGTGGTCCTAAATCCTCACTGTCTCCGGGATTAATTATGGGCACTAGACAGCAATAGCAATCCTCTCTTCCTGATAAGCTCCATAGACGAATTGGCAAGAGGAGAAAATAGGCCTTTCAAGGTTAGAGAGTTTTCAGAGCTGACATACACAGGCCTTTCATGACACCCATTTGGAACTGGAATATTAAAGATAAAACTCCCTCCATTATTAGGGCATCTTAGTAAAACATCACACATGCAAGAAATGATGTTTCTAAATGCTTGCTTGCTTACTTTTCTTTACAGAAAGTTTCTACATTTTCCCCTCAGTAGAACAATTTAAAAAGCTATCTACCTCTGCCTCTGCGGTGATTCACTGATTGTTAAAGAAACAAACAAAACAACAACCACAAAAGCCCATAATCAAAATAAGGAACGAAGCAGCAGACTGTGGTTCCACAGGTCGGTGGCGTCACAGCTTCACAAACCAGAACTTGTGGGAACTCAGAGTGTGTCCAGGACACATTGTCTCACTACAGATAAAAAGATTCTAGGTGGTCAGGCGTGGTGGCTCATGCCTGTAATCCCAGCACTTTGGGAGGCCGAGGTGGGCGGATCACGAGGTCAGGAGATTGAGACCATCCTGGCCAACATGGTGAAATCCCGTCTCTACTAAAAATAAAAAATTAGCCAGACATGGTGGCACGTGCCTGTAGTCCCAGCTACTTGGGAGGCTGAGGCAGGGGAATCGCTTGAACCCAGGAGGTGGAGGTTGCAGTGAACTGAGATCGTGCCACTCACTCCAGCCTGGAGACAGAGCAAAACTACATCTAAAAAAAGACTCTAGGTCTCTCCCCACAGATAAATGAAGCAGCCACAATGTAACTGACAATGTAGCTACCTGGTTTCCCTGTAATGTCCAACCTAAAGCTAGAATGCCTCATTACAATTTCTCATGCAGACTTGTTTACATAATAGATGCTCTAACCGACTTATTGGTTAGGAATATATTATTCTACCCATTCGTCGCCTACTTCTAAAGATTGGAGAAAGGGTCAAATGATTTCTTGAGATCCTTTCTAGTCCTATTTTTCAGAATCTAAGATGTTTTATGGAAGCAGGCTGATTGTGTCATGGGCCTCTTGTTTACATGTTGTTCACCTGAGAACTCTCAGGCACCTACATCTTGCTGGGCATTGATTGCACTGAGTGAGGGTACCATAGTGGGAATGAACATTGGAGTTCCTACCTTTGGGGCTGCCAGAAGGAAAAGGGCATTAGATCATTCTGGGGACTGGGGAAAGTTTCCTTGAAGAAGTGACTTTGGGGCTGAAATCTTAAGGAGGAGTAGAAATTACCTGAATGAAGCCAAGGAAGGAAAATGGAAGTCAGCTTTCTCCAGGCAAAGGGCACATCATGAACAAAGTTCCTGAGACGGGTGAGGGCAAGTTTCTTTAAGGAATTGAAAGAAGGCCAGTGTCTGACACCCCGGGAGTGAGGAGGGCCTGGTGCTGAAGGAGGCAGTAAGTGTGGGCCGGGGCCCAGCTTCAGGGTCTGGATTAATGCAAAACCCAAGAGCCTTTTCCCTGTGTCCTCTGCTCTTGTAGAGTCTTGTCAATTATATCATGAACAAATAAGACTGTACAATCTCACTTTGGAAACCCTCGAAGATTTAACTACCCCATAATACTCACAAACAATGTAGAATTATAGAAACCTAGGGTTTACAGTCTGAGCTGGTCAGATATCCAACTCCTGTTTTGCAATTAACACCCCACTTTAAAGGCTTAACCATCTACTAATTTCAGAGCTGTAACCAAAATGTTCTCCTCATGTGTACAACAGGTTAGCCTCTGAGTTAGGAACTTCACTGGCATGCAAAGATGAATAAGCTCCTTTATAATTGGCCTATATTCAAAACAATTTTGGTCTTCTATGAATAAAACTTTGGTTCTATCATAGCTAAGAATTTGTTTCTCAGTGTCTTCTTCTTAAACTACCCAAGCAATTTCTTAAAAGGTAAATACCAGCACTAAGATACTGGACTCCTAAAAAGTGGAAAAAAGACAAAAAACAAACAAAAAAAAGCAAAACCAGCCAAACCTACCTATTATGAGATTGAGTTAGCCTGCCAATGTGGACAAAGGATTGAACTTGTTGTAGATACGCATTTATATAAGGTATAGTTTCATATGTCTTTGGAAAGTTGACCCTACGGAACGCAACACAAGAAAGCATCATAAATAGGGATGTGTTGACTATTACACTTGACTCAAACATCACTAAAGAAAACATATTTTGGTTGGGCACGGTAGCTCATGCCTGTAATCCCAGCACTTCGGGAGGCCAAGGCAGGAGGATTACTTGAGGTCAGAGTTCGAGACCGGCCTGGCCAACATGGTGAAACTCCTTCTTTACTAAAAATACAAAAATTTAGCTGCAGCTTATTAATTAGTGCACACATATAGTCCCAGTTGCTTGGGAGGCTGAGGCACGAGAATCGCTTGAACCCAGGAGGCAGTTGCAGTGAGCCAAGATCACGCCACTGCACTCCAGCCTGGGCAACAGAGTAAGACTGTCTCAAAAAAAAAAAAAAAGAAAAAAGAAAAGAAAACATCTTTTTCTTAGCCTAATTAAACATGAGCATTACTAATGTACAAGAGCATTTCTTAATTCATAAGAAATTCAAAAGCATCAACTCCACACTTCACTGATTCTTTTTTTTTTATTTAATTTTTTAACCTCCCTGACACCTTCATTGATTCTTCTAGGCATTTCCTAAGCTCTTTTACTCTTTCTGAAGATGAGGTTCTTGTCTCCCATTGTTGACTATATCTTGTTAGTGGACATACTTTTGGGATTTTTAATAAATTGTCTTCTTACCCTACATTCTGTCTTCTTTTACTCAACTCCTCCTCATTCAGATTTTTAGTTTTAGAGACAAGTTCTCACTCTTTTGCCCAGACTGGAGTGCAGTGGTGCAATCATAGCTCACTGTAACCTTGAAGTCCTGGACTCAAGAGATCCTCCCACATCATCCTCCTGAGCAGCTGGGACTATAGGCATGCACTACCACACGTGGCTAATTTTTAAATTTTTTGTAGAGACCAGGTCTCACTATGTTGCTCAGGCTGGTCTTGAACTCCTGGCCTCAAGTAATTCTCCCACCTTACCCTCCCAAAATGCTGAGATTACAGGTTGAACCACTGCTCCCTCCTCATTTTTAAAAAACGTGTTACTGTTTGGTTTATTTCCCCTGAGCCAAATACTGCTTTTGTATACGGCAGTATTCTTTCTCTTGGTCTATCAAACAGGGACTCCTATCTCTGTCATCTCTTCAGCACTGGCACCGGTAGCGGCAGCAGATCAGTCCTCTGGACTTTGTTTCATTTTTTAAAGTTCATGGATGACTGTTAGTACCCTTTCCCTTAAGAGTGGGTTTAATTTTCAGGAGCAAGAACCCAAACATCAGGAATGATGTCATCCTTCAGCGCTAAAGGGCAACTATTATAATAAAACCCACTCAATTTATCCAGAAGCCATATTTGCAGCTTATTAATTACATAACTCTACAGCAACCCTCCAGGCTACTGGCTTTTGGCCATTTCACTTTTCACTGGCACTTTCAATAGAAAAAGGACAAGAAAAAAACAGAAGGTTGAAATTCTCATAAAGCAGACTTGGTTCCTCCCTTGTGTACTGAGAATTTTAAAAATTTGGGGGAAAGGGCTTTAGGGATGACCTAGCCCATCCAAGACATGAGGAAACTGAGGCCCAGGACCCTGCAACTTTCAAGAACACAGCGCTGATGTGATGCCAATGTGCAGATTAGAGCTAGACCGCTGACTCTGGGTCCTGTGCCTGTCTACTATATTACAGATACTCTCTTCAGGGACAGGAAGTCAAAGTTTGGAATTCTAGTTTTCTCCTAGCTTCCTTCTGACACTGTACTTATAGGGGAGTCTTATAAGTTTTCTGAAGCCCAGGATGATAACACCTGCATTACCTATTTCACAGAGTTACTATACAGGAAGTACTTTAAAAGTCTATAAAAAGATTTTTCTTTTGGAGGGCAGAAGAAAACACATTTGAAACATTGTAGTGAAAGATGTCTGGTTCCCAAGAAGACGGCAAACAACTCGGGATACTGGCTTCCAGCATGAAACCTCAATCCTCGGTGGTGCCACTGAGGTGAGAGGGGAACCGATGATTCCAGAACTTAAAACCCCTAGTTCTCTTTGAATAGATCAGTCCAAGAAATGGAGGGAAGAGAAACCAGACAGGTCAGGTATTACAAACGTGTTTCAGGCATGGGAGAGAGCACTTCTCTGCCATGCACTTTTTCTTCCCTCCAGTGCCCTCTGTGCACAAGCCACCACTAACTACCTGGGGCAGAAAAATATTAGTGCCAGTCAGCACTAGCTGGCGGCAGTAGGACTCATATCAGGATAGCTCTGAAGCCCAGCTGTCATGAGAAGCTAATAACATAATCTATACCTTTCTTGAAATTCCAATCAAAATTCCAGGAAGACTTTTTGGAAACTTGAACACACTTAGTCTAACTTGAATATGGAAGAATAAAGATCCATGAATAGCTAAGATGCTTTTAAAAAAGAGGAGCCAAGAGGGAGGAGTGTGATTCACCCTATGAGACTTTCAGACATTCAGTAAAGCCTTGGGAATAATAAAAAACAGTAGTTGTGTGATATAAAAATAGACCAATAGTTCAGAATAAAGAGTAAATTAAAATAGTAAAATAAATATGTAATAAAACTATATCTAAATATATGAAACTTCTCTAACATACCAAGCACTTTGCATATAAGAAAACCATCACAAATCAGTGAAGAAAAAAATGGGTCATTTAGAATGATACAGTTTTGGAAAACTGATTCATTATATGAAGAAAAATTGAATTTATACCTAAAAGGATGAACTTCAGTGAGAATTAGAGATCTCAATGTGAAAGATAAAACTGAAAAGCTAATATAAGAAAACTGTTGCAGAATATCTTGGTAAACTAAAGGTGAGGAAAGATTTATTTAACAAATTTAAAGGCATAAACCATAAGAGGGAAAACCGATGGACTTGAAAACATATTAAAATTGGGAACTTTATTCAACAAAGGACACCACAGACAGATAATAATTAGGTGACATATAGGAAAAATTTGTGTGTGCTGAGTAAAACCAATTAATTTGGTTTATTAATTTCTAGACTATCCAAAGAAATCCTTCAGATGAACATGAAAAAAGCAGCCAGGCGCTGTGGCTCATGCCTGTAATCCTAGCACTTTGGGAGACCAAGGCAGGTGGATCATTTGAGGTTAGGAGTTCAAGAACAGCCTGGCCAATATGGTGAAACCCCATCTCTACCAAAAACACAAAAATTAGCCAGGCATGGTGGCGGACACCTGCAATCCCAGCTACTCAGGAGGCTGAGACAGGAGAATCACTTGAACCTGGAGGCAGAGGCTGCAGTGAACAGAGATCGCACCACTGCACTCCAGCCTGGGCAACAGAGTGAGACTCTGTTGAAAAAAAAAAAAAAAGAAAAAAGAAAACATGATAAAAGCACAAATCTCAGTAGGAAAATGGTCCAAAGATATAAATATTCAAGTCACAGTAAAGGAAATCCAAGAGGTAACAAATACATGGAAATGTAAGCCACAACACTAATAACAAGAGCTATGTAAATTAGAACAATAAAATAACTGTTATGTATGTCGGATTAGTACAACATTGGAAAATCAGATAATGCTAAGTGTTAGGGGCTGAGATATTATGAACCCTCATGCACTGCTGGTGGGAGTGGAGGCCAGTACAGCTAAGCTAGAATATAACCTGACACTATTTATGATGGATATGTGAAATTCTCCAAAATAATCATATACAATGATGCTTATGGCAGCATTTTCATAACAGTGGAGAATTGAAACAAGGTAAACACAAATAAGATAGATGCATATAGTATTACGTAGTGATGAAATGCAATGAGCTGTAAGTATATACAGCAACATTTACAGATATTATAGTATGGAGGAAAAATTTCAAGTGGAATAAGATCCACAGTACAGGCTGGGCGTGGTGGCTAACGCCTGTAATCCCAATATTTTGGGAGGCCAAGGGCAAGTGGATCCCTTGAGCTCAGGAGTTTGAGACCAGCCTGAGCAACATGATGAAACCCCGTTTCTACAAAAAATAAAATTAGCCGGATGTGGTGGCACCCCAGCTACTTGGGAGGCTGAGGTGAAAGGATCGCTTGAGCCTGGAAAGTCGAGGCTGCAGTGAGCCAAGATCACACCACTGCACTGCAGCCTGGATGACAGAGCGAGACCCTGCCTCAAAACAAAACAAACCCCAAAGATCCACAGTACATCATTTATTTATATCAAAATCATACATACACCAAAAAAAATTCCCATACTGCATATCTTCCAAAGATATATACGTATTCAAGAAAAAATATGAACTATATTAGAGAGGGTGCCTGTGGAAACAGAGGGCCGAATGGGTATGAGGTTAGGGTAGGGGTGATGATGTGATGTTAACTGAAGAGTATCATTAACTCAACTGTTTGCACCTGAGGTTAAAATTAAACTAGAGGATTTTAATTTTACTACAGAGTGGAAACGTTTCATAAACTCTTAAAAAATATATGCTAAGACCAACAAGGAAAGGCATATTGTAAAAATTAAATAAAATAGTCATTGTGGACTTTTATCTGGAAACAAACATTCTCAAGGATAGATGACTCTTAGTCTCATAAATTTAGCCTCATCCAGCAGGTGAACCTAAATGTTAGGCATTTCTTTCTTTTTTTTTTTTCTTTGAGATGGAGTCTCACTCTGTTGCCCAGGCTGGAGTGCAATGGTGCAATCTCGGCGCGTTGCAACCTCTGCCTCCCAGGTTCAAGTCATTCTCCTGCCTCAGCCTCCCAAATAGCTGGGACTACAGGCATGCACCATCACGCTCAGCTAATTTTTGTATTTTTAGTAGAGACAAGTTTTCACCATGTTGGTCAGGCTGGTCTTGAACTCCTGGCCTCAAGTGATCTGTTTGCCTTGGCCTCCCAAAGTGCTGGGATTACAGCGTAAGCCACTGCACCTGGCTGGGATTTCTTTATATTCTGTCTTGTAGAACTGGTATAGGGGAACTTTGCATCTCTAAAAGAAATGTGCTAACACTTATTAACAGCTGGAATAAAAATATATGTCTGCTTTTCTGGGCTAGTGTTAGAGAAACCAGTAGGAGAGTGACACAGTATTTCGGGAGCATGACTAAGTGCCACTCATGGTACGTGCAGACGGCACCTACTCTAGGAGATTCAGCATATTTGCACCAGGGACAAATCTTTGGGTTTTTTTCTGGAGACAGTCTCACTCTGTCATCCAGGCTGGAGTACAGTGACACAATCTTGGCTCACTTCAACCTCCACCTCCCAGGTTCAAGCGATTCTCCTGCCTCAGCCTCCCACATAGCTGGGATTACAGGCGCCCACCACCACGCCCAGCTAATTTTTGTATTTTTAGTAGAGACGGGGGTTTCATCACGCTGGCCGGGCTGGTCTCGAACTTCTGACCTCAAGTGATCTGCCTGCATCGGCCTCCCAAAGTGCTGGGATTACAGGCTTGGGCCACCATGCCCGGCCTGCACCAAGGACAACTCTAAAGGTCTAAAATATGAGAATTAAAAATAAGAGAATCCATCTCTTTAATTCACTGTATTTCTAATTTTACTATTAGCAAACATACAATGCTTAAAGTATCATTTGAAAAGTACTATCTATTTCAGTGATTTGCAGCTATTATCATAAAGCTGCTCAAATATAAATAGTAGACTTATAACTTTATTCCCGAAGGACTTCATTTCTAAAGAAATTTCATGATGCATGCAGTGTGGTCCCTGTATCTACAGAAGGAACTGGAAATGAATTACAAGCCTCTGAGTGGTTCCCCTTTGAACTCTGAAGTCATTTGCATGGTGGTGGTTGGTGTCATGCAGCATGGTTGTAGACCTGAACAGCGCTCGGCTGCGCCTCTTCTTCCAGCCCTGCATGGACTGTCACCAGTGCATTACTAATTGAATATGGTGGGTGCTGGATTATTAAAGAGAAAATTGCACTCTACTTATCAAATGCTGATTAGCATAAGCAGCACATGGGTTTGCTTTCTCTTGCCCTATTCAATAAACATTTCATTCGAAAAATAAATTCTGTCACTTGGGACATGGAGTTCTAACTCAAACTTCTTACTTGGCATGTAATATTCAGAGGAACTTGATATATACCCCACGGTTTGTGCATTGCCATATTTATTTGAAAAAATCCCCCAAGCAAATCTTGATGTCTTTCCCTTTTAAAATAGGGGAAGTAGGCCGGCGCAGTGGCTCTCGCCTGTAATCCCAGCACTTTGGGAGGCCGAGGCGGGCGGATCACAAGGTTAGGCAATTGAGACCATCCTGGCTAACACGGTGATAACCCGGTCTCTACTAAAAACGGAAAAATTAGCCGGGCGTGGTGGCGGGCGCCTGCAATCCCAGCTACTCGGGAGGCTGAGGCAGAAGAATGCCGTGAACTCGGGAGGCGGAGCTTGCAGTGAGCCGAGATAGCGCCACTGCACTCCAGCCTGGGCGACAGAGCGAGACTCCGACTCAAAATAATAATAATAATAATAATGATAAGGGAAGTAAAAAAGATAAATTATGTAAGGTATTGGCCCAAGGCTGTGAAGAGCAGCTGACCCAGGCCCCTTGGGCAACAGACCAGAGCCCAGCTTCCAGGAGACCTGGGAGCCAAGGCAAACTCCTCTCAGAACAGCTTGGCACAGGCCAACTACAAAAAGCCTAGAGGCACCCAGCCCTCAGCTCCTGGCCTCATCTCTGGCTACAGGTGCAGCAGCTTTCCAAACTGTGAATGCCTTCCACACCCTGCCTCCCGCTTCCTCTAAATAAAATTGAAGGTAAGCAAGTATAAAGGAAATTAGGTGAATAAATAATGGACTCTTTCTCCTCTGCTGTAGTTGATAGCTTTTGGTGTGTCTGCGTAGCTCACAGTGGTTCCCTCACTTCTGGAAGTAGTTCTCCTACCCTGCCTGTCAACATAGTAAGGTGGCTTATACTTCATTACCCACCAGGATCTTCATGGATTGGATTAAGGGTGGGAGCATCTGTCCCAAACTAATTTCATTCCTTTCTCAGAATTTGGAAGTGGATCAGAAAGGCAGCAAACTAAATTCCACTGATACTTGGAATCATAGCATATACACTCAGGAACTGTGAGGAGGCCATATTCCACAGACCACAGAGAGAAAGAGAAAAAGAGCTGGCCAAAGAAGAAGCAAACAAGAAAATTATTAAGTATAAATACCCAGAAGAAAAAGAAACATAGAAGGCCTCAGGGCTTTGCACTTCAGCTTTGTGACTGCCTCCTGCATCCCTGACTTGAGTCTAAAAGAAAACCCTTAGATCCTGAAATATCCTTCCCACTTTGTTTAAACTAGTTTTAGTTTCTTTTCCATGGAATCCATGAGTCTTGACTAATTAATATAACATTTTTCTTCCAAGTAGTTCAAAGTGACTGAAAGAGAGTTCCAGAAATCATCAATATCTATGAGAAGCTAGGGCCAAGAAGTCCACAAAAGTTTAGAAGATGGAAAGCAGACGGCCAGGCGGTAACTCTCTCAGCAAAGCAAGAAAAAAAGGTTATTAATAGCACCTGCAGAGGAGAAAGACCAAAATCAAAATCAAACAAAACAGAATAAAAGCAATGTTTATGCCACAGAACCCAATAAGGGGCCAGGATTCAGAGGCACCAGAAAGAATAAAATAGGGGTGGGACCTTTCCACGGAAGAATACATCCTGTAGGGGTCACATGACCAGCCCTCCCTCACATCAGCAGGAGATAGGAGAGCTACTCTTTCAATAAATCAAACCAGGGCGCTCCAGACATGGGCTTTCCAGGCAAGGAGGAAGGCAGGGAGCATTAAAAGACAGAAGGGGCTGGGCGCGGTGGCTCACGCCTGTAATCCCAGCACTTTGGGAAGCCGAGGCGGGCGGATCACGAAGTCAGGAGATCAAGACCATCCTGGCTAACACGGTGAAACCCCGTCTCTACTAAAAATACAAAAAATTAGCCGGGCGTGGTGGCGGGCGCCTGTAGTCCCAGCTACTCAGGAGGCTGAGGCAGGAGAATGGCGTGAACCCAGGAGGCGGAGCTTGCAGTGAGCTGAGATGTGCCACTGCACTCCAGCCTGGGCGACAGAGCAAGACTCCGTCTCAAAAAAAAAAAAAAAAAAAAAGAAGGGATGACAGTTTGCAAGCTGAGTCAGGACCATTCAAACTTCTTTTCCTGCTTTTCCAGAATGCCAGGGACATGCCTTGTTTGTTTGTTTGTTTGTTTGTTTTTGTTTGTTTTTTGAGACAGAGTTTCGCTCCTGTTGCCCAGGCTGTAGTATAATGGCGCAGTCGGCTCACTGCAATCTCCGCCTCCCGGGTTCAAGCAATTTCTCCTGCTTCGGCCTCCTGAGTAGCTGGGATTAGGGGAGCCTGCCACCACGCCCAGCTATTTTCTTGGTATTTTTAGTAGAGACAGGGTTTCACCATGTTGGCCAGGCTGGTCTCAAACTCCTGACCTCAGGTAATCCACCCACCTTGGCCTCCCAAAGTGTTGGGATTAGAGGCATGAGCCACCACTCTGGGCCATGCTTTGTTTTTTAACATGTTAAATACAGCCAGTGTAGCCCGGGCACCAACCAAATGGAATGGACACTGACCTGAACGTTAAGGCAAGGTCCTGCAGGCTTTAACCGCTTTGTTACTAGGCTGTGGGAAAGTGGTCTCAGTGTGGCTGGAATGAGGCAGTCTGAGAACTTGAGGCAGTGGTTATAGGCCACTAGCAATAGGAGTTTCAATATGTTAACAACCGGTATGGCTGCACTGGTGTGTCCAGTTGACTGTCACCTCTGTTCATCACCCATAGGCAGGAAATTCGAGAATTCTTCTCTGGAGAAACAGAATAGGCCCAGAGAAAAAAATACTGAAAACTTAGAGTCCCCAAGTATAAAGACCAGGTTATGCCCAACCGTCCTATGATGGACTCCAATAGTCAGCAAAACTCTACCTATGCACATAGAGCTTCCAATTGGCTTTTAGTGCCCCATGTTTAAACATAAATGGACATCCAAGGATCGCTCAGCTTTAAAGATGGAGAGCAAACAAACAACAAAAATACAGAACTCAGAGGAAACAGAGACAAGGCAGAAAAAGCGGGGAGGGAAAGCCCCAAACTTAAAAAAATGAAAAATTAATATCTTCAGAGAGCTGAGTGAAAAAAATGCATACCTAGAACAAAAACAACTAAAAAGACACATTCATTCATTCAACAACTATTTATTGAACATGTATCAGACACTGTTCTAATGATCACAATCTATTTGCTACCTCTGAAATTGTTCTCTGGCTGGCTGCCCATCCACCACTCCACAGTTATAGCCCTAAAGCAGTCTTCATCACCTCTCAACTGAATTTTAGCAGCTGACCTCTAATTCTGCTCCTTGCCTCCAGTCTTGCTCTCCTATAATCCACGATTTACATTTAGTATGTAAACTCCCAGGGTCTATGGGATCTCCACAGCCCAGAGAAAAGAGCGCAGAAGACTTAGCCCTACAGACACAGCCACTGTTTATTTGGCCTCTGTCGCTGCTCCAGCCTCATTTACCACTCTCTCCTCAACTCAACAACATCAAAGCACTTGAATTTCCCCTAATATCTTTTGACATTTTTGCGGTTGTGTAATTTTAAGTTTCTTCTGCCTGAAATTGCCTCCCCAAACTTGTCCATCCTTCAGGCCTCACTTTGAGAGACGCCTCCTCTCATCTCACCCTAACACCAGGCAGCATTGAACACCTGCTCCTCACTGCCTGCACCATTGATGTTATGCTCTTCTCCTTGCATGAAGTGGTTGGCTTCCTGGTCTGTTGCCCCATCTAAACAATGTACTCCTAGAGGCCCAGGACCTTGTCTCATTTGTCCTTTGGGTCTTCAATAGTCCAGGGCTCAATGCCTGGTGGAGACGTGTTCTTTGAATGAATGGATAGGTGAGTGGAAGAATCCAAAATGGGCACAGTGAAAATGCTACCCTCCTTAGAACACAGGCCAGGTCCTAGGCAGAAGAGAGTCCATGGAGTCTCTAGAACGAGGAGTTTGATTTAGATATGCCACAGAATAGGAAGCCATTTTAAAAATGATGGTTTGTAGGTCTTCAAGTAATTAAAACTACGAGTTAGAATGATGAGTCTGTCATGAAGTCCAGCGTGGATCCAAAAAATTGAAGGAGGAAGTGTGGAGAAAGCAACGTGTATGAACCCCATCTGTGTGTGTCGTGCTTTACACGATACCTCAGGCAAGACTCATTCCAATCTGATGAAGTAGGAATCATTACCCCCCTTTTAGAGATGAAGGACCTGAAACAGAGATGTCAAGTAACATTCCCAAGATCAAGTAAATTATGATAAATTTAAATCCAGGTCTAGTTTGCCAAGGTAACACACCATGAAGATCACATTCTTTTCAGAACTTTAACTGGCATAAAAATCTAGGTCATTTCCGTACTTGACCCAAAATATGTGAAGTGCTCTGAAATAAACACCATTTAAATGAATTTCTGGCTTTAAGATCGGGTTTATTTCACCTATAACTAAGCAAGAAAACACATGCTGCCATCGCAGGAATACTGCCAAAAAAAAAAAATTAAAAGAAAAAATAAAAGAAAACACATGTCTGCACATGTCTACTTAACTTTATTGGCCATAGTTTACTCATCTATAAAGAAATAATTACCTCATAGAGTTGTTATATAGATTAATGAGTTAATAAACTTAATGTACTTCATCTTGGCTGGGCATGATGGCTCACATTTGTAATCCTAGCACTTTGGGAGGCTGAGGCGGGTGGATCAGTTAAGGTCAGGAGTTTAAGACAAGCCTGGCCAACATGGTGAAACCCTGTCTCTACTAAAATTACAAAAATTAGCTGGGCATGATGGCATGCTTCTGTAGTCCCAGCTACTCGGAAAGGCACGAGAATTGCTTGAACCCGGGAAGTGGAGGTTGCAGTGAGCCAAGATCATGCCACTATACTCCAGCCTGGGTGACAGAGCGAGACTCTGTCTCAAAAAAAAAGTACTTTGCCAGGCATGGTGGCTCATGCCTGTAATCCCAGCAATTTGGGAGGTGGAAGCAGATGGATCACTTGAGCACAGGAGTTTGAGACCAGCCTGGTCAACGTGGTGAAATGCCGTCTCTACTAAAAATACAAAAAACTAGCTGGGCATAGTGGTGTGCACCCGTAGTCCCAGCTAAAAAGGAGTCTGAGGTGGGAGGATTGCCTGAACCCAGTAGGTCGAGGCTGCAGTGAGCTGTGATCACACCTCTGCACTCCTGCCTGGGTGAGAAGTGAGATCCTGTCTCAACATCAACAAAAGAAATAAAAATAAAAATAAATTTAAAAATAAAATACTTAGCTAGTACTTGATATATATCAACACTTGATAAATATTAGCTACTATTGTTATATTTCTTTTATTAAACTGATACCATTCATCTAACAAGAATTCTAACCAACCATTTAAAATGTTCTCTTTGAACACAAAATTTCTTTACAGCTTGCATTAGATATAAGAATTATTTTGCAATGTAACATTTTAAAAGAAATTACAGGAAATATATAACTGAATCTTCTGTGTATACTCTTACTATAAACAGCTGTACTACAAGTATGTTAAAATTACACATTAGAAGTCAGTCCATCAGATTGATTTTTAAAGATATTGCATGCAATATGAAATCAGACACATAATGATGTACTGCTTTTGAACTTCTTATAAGCCCAAAAGGTACCACAACTTGTTTACTTGACAGCTCAGCCATTAATTTCAGAAAGGCTAAAATGAATAACCACCCAGGTTACAGTTGCCTTGCAGGAATCCCTGTGCTATAATCTCATAGTTTTTTCACCTAATTAATTTCCCCTTTCCTTGTACCAGAGTTTCATGAGTGTATCTTGTTTGGAGGAGATTAAGAGTCACACGCTTCATTAGCAAGGTGTAAATTATCAGCGAGGCCCTCTCCATCCACCTGCTTAATCGGGTTAATGAAGCACCTCTGCAGGGCCTTGCTGGGGCCGCCCTCGCCGAGCTCTCTACAAGTTTTACCTCCCTCAGCTGCTTGAAAAACAGGGAACTGTTTAAAGGTGCTACTGGCCTGCTCTGTTTCCAACAAGGGAAACCTTGTTTCTAAAGTTCAGCCTCGCTTTGGTCTTTGAAAGACAAAAATGTTGCTTGGGGAAAATTACCAACAGGTGTTTTTGCTTTTTCCCTTCTGTCCCTTGCTTTTTTAGTTAATTTGCCACAAATGGGGCTTGAGTCATCTTTTGAGATTAGACTTGTGATCATTTTGTATAGAGTCCCAACTTCCTTCTAGGCCTTTTGAATATCAGTGCAAATGTCAGGAAGGTAGAGCCTTCATCATTATTTCTTCTGGTCATCTCAGTTTTTGAGAATATCAAGGTACCTTTTCTTTTTCATTGCATGTAAGTTCGTGAGGGTTGACTTAAAACTTCTACAGAAATTTTTAAAATTGTGATACATCCCGGTTAGCTATGTTTAAGCTGGTCATTTCTAAAATATCCTTACGCATAAAGGAATGTCCTGGAGTTTGTTTCAAGCCCTCTGGGAAATCTGCATGCTGACCTGGGGCATGCTTATCTTACACCTATTAAAAAAAAAAAAAATGAGGCCAGGCACAGTGGCTCATGCCTGCAATCCCAGCACTTTAGGAGGCTGAGGCAGGTGGATCACTTGAGGTCAGGAGTTCGAGACCAGCCTGGCCAACATGATGAAACCCTGTCTCTACTAAAAATACAAAAACTAGCCAAGCGTGGTGGCACGTGCCTATAGTCCCAGATACTCAGGAGGCTGAGGCAGGGGAATCGCTTGAGCCTGGGAGGCAGACATTGCAGTGAGCCAAGATTGCGTGGCTGCACTCCAGCCTGGGTGACAGAGTGAGACTCCGTCTCAAAAAAAGAAGAAAAAATAAAGAACTACAGGTGTGCAATGTAGACATTTACTAGGAGACTTAAATAGGCTTCGGGTCTACTCTCCACTGCAGTCTTTCCTGATAGGCACAGCCAGCAGCTTCACAGCTTCGTCAGGTCCATGTATAGGCTGAATGGGACAAAAGTGGTGGAAACAAACTCTTGGGATCCCTCTTTGGCATTTCCTCAGGCCAAATTTTCAATGAACTTAAAATTAATTAAAAGTCAACTTTGGATGTTAGTGACTATCTTGGGAATTTTATCAGAGAAAGAAGCCCATTCATTGTGCTTAAATCACTTGGCTTTCTGAATGAAATCTCTTCTCAGAATTTGTCGTATCAGTTCCCTCATGTCCAATGAGAAATGCTCCTCCTCCTCCTTTCTGAAACTCCTTAAAGTGCAAGAAAACATACAGGGAGGGAAAAATCCTTTGCTAGATCAAGTTCGCCCTCTGACCATCTGTATACGCTTTGATTTAAAGGGAATCAGACAGAGGGGGTAGGTGGAGGTATAAAGACAGGAATAGAAAGAGATCTGTGAATACATTCAACATGTGTGCTTGTTTTAGCTACTCAGATGGAAACCGCTAAGTATAAGCATGCTAAAGCCTTTAGTTTCTACTGTAGTGTTTATGCTCTTCAGTTTATATAACCCTTAACACATTGAAATTTGAGTTTTTAAGATGATGTCTCATTTGGTTAACAGTAGCCCTCAAACATAAACATACACATACATGCACAGAACATATGCAAACACTTACATGGATGACACACACATGCACAGACACACATATACAATTCTGTGCTTCACAGAAATCCATTCTTCAGTCTTACAATAGGGTAATTTAAGGCAAATTATGTGAATGACAGATTGGTCCATCTGTAATGTCAACACTGATAATGCAAATATAGTAGGGATTTTAGACCTGTAAGCTTTTTCTTTTATTATTAATGGAAAATTAATCAAATGACAGCTGAATCTGTTTCCATGCAGCCTTGTGAAACAGTGTTAATATTAATGTTGGGATCTGTTTATCTTCACTGTCAATCCTGGTTACAATTATTATGTTGTTAAGATAAGAAACCTTTACATTTACAGTAGGTTCCTCGTTCTTCTTTTATAATCACTCCCATTACAGACACAACTATCCACTTCTGATGTAATAATTTTTAACTGTGTAATCTCTAGGACAACACTCATTAACATGCACCACGCTGACCTGATTGTGTGTGAGCCACCAAGAAGCATCCAGGGCTGCTCGGCAGTCAGGGGGCAGTAGCCAGCTCTGCCACCCCAAATGTGCTAGGAAACAAATATTAATATATTGCTTCCCCTTTCCATAAGGAAAATTTTTGCCTTTCTTTCCTTTGCAAACAAATGCAATTTCTCATTGCCGCCATCATAAATCTAAGGAGAGAAAGTAGCCTTAAATCCATACCTGGATAATGGCTGCACACGGGGCATGTTCTCTGATCTGACTTACAGCTCTTTTCCATGTTTGTGAAGACAAACTAGCATCTCCAATCAAATTAAGTTTTCTGAACTTGCAGGCACTAGTCATGTTTGGACCATTCCCCACACAGGGAACCATATTTTCAGCCCCATGGCAACTTCAGCAGCAGTCTCTGGTAACATAGACTGACAACTATAGGCATTATAAACAGTGTGCAAATAATGTCAAAGGATAAGTGAGAAACCGGATCTTTTGGGAGAACCACCTGCAATGTCAGGTGATTCCTAACAATATGATTGTGATCATTTGATGCTGAATGGCTCAGAAACTACGTAAGTTGACTCTATACTGTTCTTTTTCATATGTACCTTGTATGTATGTTTCTAGCTATTGAACTTTTAATAGCCACTGGTATTTTTATGCTTTTAAATTTGTATTAATGAAATAAAAAGCAAATGCAACTTTGAAGTCTCCTGATTTTCTGCTACCCTGAAAACATATTCTGACTTTTCAGATAAGGTGATTACTTTCAATTATGATCAAACTCCCTTATATTTCTGTAAGCGAGTCTGTACTAGGAAAGAAGAAGGAAAGAAAGCATATGATTTCTGAGAATGAGACTTTCCCACTAAGGTAATTTTGCAAATGGAAACTGCCCAGCTTTAGCTCCTTTTACTAAAATTTTATAGCAGTTGCACTCAAATCATCTCCATTCATTTATTTATTCAACACTTGACAAACATTTACTGAATGCTAATACTCTGTGCTGAACACTGCACTAGACAATAAACTTATGTAGATAAAAGACAATCCCTACCTTCAAAGACATGGCAGTCTAATGAGGAAGACAGGTAAGTGATTACCACAATGTGGGGGGGGGTACTAGTATGACAGTGGTAGCCCCAGGGTGCTTTGTGAGCACTCAGACTAGGGCAGAAAGGAAATAAGGATGGTTTCCTTGGAGAAATGAAGCTAAGGATTTTAGAGCGCAAAGATATCTTAAACATCTTGTAATTCAACCTTCCTTCTATAGACTATGGAAATTCCTTCTACAAAACATAGGACCAAAATTTCATCCTGTTTCTGCTTGGCTGGTTCTTAGATGAATCGCTCACTGCTCTGCGAGTCCATTCGTTGCACTATTTGGAGGCCTCATTGTTAATAATTTATTTCTTGGGATAAGTCAAAATTGTTTCTCCTTGTAACTTCTATCTATCACCACCCTACTACCTTTCACCACAGAAAATAATTAAATCCCTCTTTCCTTTTTCAATGTCTCCTATATTTAAAGACAGTGATCATAACCTCCCTATTTGTTTCTTTGGATTTAAATATTCCCAGTTTCTTGTAATGTTCTTCAAATGAGAGAATTTACAAGTCACCGTAATTGTCAAAGTCCGTCACTTTGCACTTTTGCAGTTATAATTGGGACACTATATTTCTACTAAATCAGCCTACCATTGCATTTAATGTTCGTTGCTTGATTGGAAGGCTTTCACTCTTTCTGTATTCCAGCAGCTTTAGAGCCAAACCATTTTTTTTTCCTGCAACTGCCCCCTAAATCTTCTCTTCTTACTACACACTCTCTCTTAAAGGCATCAACATACTTTCAGGCACCTAGACTTGAAAACTTAAAAGTCCTCATGTGGGTATTTATTATATCTCAGTTGGACTAATTAAATGGCTGCCAACTGGTGTTTCTGCCTTAAATCTCTCTCTGCTATAATCCATTCTTCAGCTGCCACCAAAGTAATCTCCATAAGGAAGGCTCTGATCATGTCACTCCAAGCTGATATATATGCTCTATCTTCTTAAACTTCCCCTGCACTTCTGATGGTAATTTTTTTTTTTTTTTTTTTTTTTTTTTTTTTTTTTTTTGAGACGGAGTCTTGCTCTGTTACCCAGGCTGGAGTGCAGTGGCGCGATCTCAGCTCACTGCAAGCTCCGCCTCCCGGGTTCACGCCATTCTCCTGCCTCAGCCTTTCCAAGTAGCTGGGACTACAGGCGCCCGCCACCACGCCCGGCTAATTTTTTAATATTTTTAGTAGAGACGGGGTTTCACCGTGGTCTCGATCTCCTGACCTCGTGATCCGCCCGCCTCGGCCTCCCAAGTGCTGGGATTACAAGCATGAGCCACCGCGCCCGGCCTATGGTAATTTTTTTAACCAAATATATATTTTTACTTGCCACATTCTATTCGTAATCCTATTATATACCATGTGGGTAATACCTGTGGGATTATATTTACAACCTTGTTTAATACTTCAAGTTCACTTTGTTTATTACTTATATTCTGTGTATTGATATATAATTATCCAGGGTCATAAGTATTGGTTTTTACTCTCAATCTTTTTTTCCTCCCATTACTGGACATTTTTTCTAGTATGATTTTTCTTCAAAGACCACAACTGTTGTTCTCCATAGTAACAAGGAAAAATATGTGTATCGTAAGAGAAATACAAATAAAGCGCTATGGAAGATTCAGAGTGAAAGAGATTGCCTCCAGCTTGGGGGCCAAGACAGACAGGAGGAGGCCCAGGAAAATCTTCATGAAAGAGGCAGAATTTGAGTTGAGCCATAAAGGATGGATAGGATTTTGGGACTGGGTTAGAGAAAGGGTATTATTGGTTTTGGAATTTGCAAAAGAAAATAAATGGGGAATGTGCAAAGAATTTTGATAGGTCTCATTGCCAAGAACATAAATTGCAATGAGAAAAGGCAGATAAGGCCCTAAGAAGAAAAGAGGGATCAGATCACAATGTAGTTGAATATCAGATGGAGGCATTTGATGCCATTAAAATAACAAATTTTCTTTTCTTTTCTTTTTTTTTTTTTTGAGATGAAGTCTCGCTCTGTCACACAGGCTGGAGTGCAATGGCACAATCTTGGCTCACTGCAACCTCCGCCTCCTGGGTTCAAGCAATTCTCCTGCCTCAGCCTCCCTAGTAGCTGGGATTGCAGGCGTGCACTACCACACCTGGCTAATTTTTGTATTTTTATTAGAGATGGGGTTTTGCCATGTTGGCCAGGCTGGTCTCAAACTCCTGACCTCAGGTGATCTGCCTGCCTTGGCCTCCCAAAATGCTGAGATTACAGGCATAAGCCACTGCACCCGGCCACAAATTTCCAATTTAGAATGATCAAAATTCCATTTGTGCCTCCAATGCAAGCTTTGGATTGCCTGTCTTTTCAAGGCCACTAAAAATATATACTACGGGCCAGGCACAGTGGCTCACATCTGTAATCCTAGCCCTTTGGAAGCCAAGGCAGGAGGATCGCTTGAGGCCAGGAGTTCCAGACCAGCCTGGGCAACATAGCAAGACCTCATCTATACCAAAAAAAAAAAAAAAAAGAAAAATGATGGATGTGATGGTGCATGCCTGTGGTCCTAGCTACTTGGGAGGCTGAGACAGGAGGATGGCTTGAGCCCAGGAATTCAAGGCTGCAGTGAGCTATGATTGCACCACTGCACTCCAGCCTGGTGCAGAGCAAGACCTTGTCTCTAAAAACAAACAATATTTTTTAAATTTAAAAAAATATATAAATACTAGGTGTGGGTTTAAATTGTGTCATGTGTTCCCATTTGAATCAGTCAAAATATGTAGAGGTTAGTAGGTTTGATGACCCTTGCCACATATCAGTGTATAATACAGGAAGACAGAGACACTTCCCAATTTGCCATCACGTGATGACTTTAGGCACAGATGCCTTTGTACTATTCAGTGCAGTGTCACTGATCATCATAATGTGTCTCTTCCTCCTGGGGACAGCTACAGAATTTATCCCAATTGCTGAGACTTGTACATAGCCTTTAAGATTCCTCTGAGTATGCTCTCTCCATCCTCTTCTGGGAATCTCTGGGTTCACCCTTCAAAGAAACAGTCTGTTACCTGTTGCATGGCTCTAATGCTGCCAAGTTTCTCCTCCTCCTCCTGTTCCTTGTCCCTTTTATTATACTCGTTCACTACATAACTCTTGCACTGACTTTTTGCCATTTCAGTGTATGTGATTTTTTTTCCATCTGACTTCTATCTAGTCAACCTGAGCACTCTAACCTCTCCAAAAAGGTAGTTGAGGTTCTTTGCCCTAGAACATGGATTTTTAACCTAAAGTTCACAGGGGCAGCCCCCAACACATACATATCCAAGGTGTTTGTGCATAGAATTCTGGGGGTCCATGAAATTGGATGGAAAAAAAAGTCTATAATTTCATTAACTTCTTATGGAAATTGAGCATTTTCTTCCATTTTGAATATAGGTAACAAACTATTGTACTTTTTTTTTTTTTTGAGACATAGTCTCTCTGTAGCCCAGGCTGGAGTGCAGTGGTGCAATCTCGGCTCACTGCAACCTCCAACTCCTGGGTTCAAGCAACTCTTCTGCCTCAGCCTCCTGAGTAGCTGGGATTACAGGCGCCCGCCACCATGCCTGGCTAATTTTTGTACTTTTAGTAGAGACAGGGTTTTGCCATGTTGGCCAGGCTGGTCTTGAATTCTTGACCTCAGGTGATCTGCCCACCTCGGCCTCTCAAAGTGCTGGGATTACAGGCGTGAGCCACTGCACCTGGCTTTTTTTTTTTTTTTTTTTTTTGAGAAGGCGTCTCACTCAGTCACCCAGGCTGGAGTGCACTGGCACAATCTCAGCTCACCGCAACCTCTGCCTACCAGGTTCAAGCGATTCTCGTGACTCAGCTTCCCAAGTAGCTGGGATTATGGGAATGCGCCACCATACCCAGCTAACTTTTTGTATTTTTAGTAGAGACAGGGTTTTATCATGTTGCCCAGGCTGGTCTTGAACTCCTAACCTCAGGCGATCCACCTGCCTCAGCCTCCCAAAGTGATAGAATTACAGGTGTGAGCCACCATACCTAGCCAGCTGTTGTAAGAATTAAATGAAGTTTTATATCTATGTAATTAGCACAGTGTCTGTTAAATAGTAAGCATTCAATAGATAAATAATAGCTATTATTAATGATAATTATAGTTTATTATTATAGTTGATAATACTATTAGGTTCGTGCAAAAGTAATTGCAGTTTCTGTTGTTACTTTTAATGGCAAAAACCGCAATTACTTTTGCACCAACCTTCCTCCTCAACTCTATCACTTTTTTTTTTTTTTTTTTAAGAGACAGGATCTCACTCTGTTACCTAGACAGGAGAGCAGTAGCTCCATTATAAGCTCACTGCAGCCTCAAACTCCTGGGCTTAAGTGATCCTCCCACCTCAGACTCCTAAGTAGCTGGGACTGCAGGTGTGCATCACCACACCAGCTAATTTTATTGTTGTAGAGACAAGGTCTCACTATATTGCCCAGGCTGGTCGAAAGCTCCTGGCCTCAGGAGATCCTCCCAGTTTGGCCTCCCAAAGTGCTAAGGATTACAGTTATGAGCCCCTGCACCTGGCCTAAGAAATGTTTTCTAATAGACTTTTTTCTTTAGAGCAGTTTTCAATTCATAGCAAAATAGAGCAGATAGAGATTTACCTCAAGATATGTTTTTTGTCTAAAAACATTCATCATTAAAAGTATTCTGCAAAATAGTGATAAGGAGAAATTCAGTTCAATTCAATTCAACCAATATTTATTAACGAATTATTGTGTGTTGGCCTCCGAAGTAGCTAGGATCACAGGCACACCACCACCATGCCTGGGTAATTTTTTTATTTTTATAGAGTCGGGGGTCTCCCTAAGTTGCCCAGGCTGATCTTGAACTTCTGGGCTCAAGCAGTCCTCCCACCTTGGCCTCCCAAAGTGTTGGGATTACAGGCATGAGCTACCATGCCTGGCCAGTGCTGAGATTATAAAATGGATAAGACCTGGCTTTCTGTCCTGTGTAGCTCATGGTCTAGCTGGAAAGATAATCATGTAAACAAACAGTTATGATAACTTGTAATAAGTGCTAAACATTAGTATTTGCAAAGTGTTGTGACGACTTGGTAGACAGAAGGATTCTTTGGCCAGGCCAACGAATGAATCCTTGGAGCTGGAAGGCCTCAGAGAAGAAGCTGTTTGAGCTGTCTGGAGGGATGAGTAATGGTTTATTAGGCAGAAAGAGTACAGAGAATTGCCACAGAATGCCAAGAGCAACAGTGTTTCTAGAATGTAGGGTGTGGGAACATATAGAGATGAACCTGAAAGGGCATTTAACCCCTGGGCCAGGTCAAGTGTTGTAAAACTTGCTACTCAGTGTGGTTCCAGGACCAGCAGCATCTGTATCACCTAGGAGATTGTTAAAAATGCAAATTCTTGGCCCGGTGAGGTGGCTCACGCCTGTAATCCCAGCACTTTGGGAGGCCAAGGTGGGTGAATCACTTGAGGTCAGGAGTTCGAGACCAGCCTGGCTAACCTGGTGAAACCCCCATCTCTACTAAAAATACAAAAATTAGCTAGGTATGGTGGCACATGTCTGTAATCCAAGCCACTCAGGAGGCTGAGGCATGGAAATCACTTGAATCAAGGAGGTGAAGGTTGTAGTGAGCTGAGATCATGCCACTGTACTCCAGCCTGGGTGACAGAGCGAGACTCCATCTCAAAAAAAATTACAAATTCTTGGGCTCCACCCCCATGTCTACTGGATCAGATCTGTATTAGTGAAATCTCCAGGTGATTTATATTCATATTGAGGTTTGAAAAACACTGCTGTAAAACCTTAAATGCCAGGCTAAGATGTTAAGCCTTTATTCTGTGGTCCATGTGTGTTATAGATCTGGTTTCTAGAAAGTAAATCTAATAGCAGCACTAACCAACAGATTGGAAAGTGGAAAGCAGAAAGCAGGAGGCTAGATAATAGACGCTTTCCACAATACTCTATGATAAAGTTTTTACTGGCCATCTTCCCCAGGTGAAACTGGCAACCAGTCCTGGTTTCATGGCTGAGCTCTGCTAATCTGAAGAGATGGGAATGGATAGTTAATGGGGGCTTAGAGCATCATCATATCAGCCATTAACTGGAGGGGAGGCAGTTTTTCCTTGATACTGCAATTTCTTGCCCCGTGCCTGGAATGTTTAAACTCGATATTATTTTGTATTTTATCACTGCTATTTTAGAAAAATAAAGAACAACAACAAGAAGAAGAAATTTTGCAACACACTTTCTTCCATCTCCATTAATATAAGAACTAGTTTGTTAGGCTAGGCACGATAGTTCACACCTGTAATCCCAGCACTTTGGGAGGCCGAGGTGGGATGATTACTTGAGCTCAGGAGTTTGAGACCAGCCTGGGCAACATGGTGAAACCCTGTCTCTACAAATAAATTTAAAAATTAGCCAGGTGTGGTGGTGCATGCCTGTAGTCCCAGCTACTCGAGAGGCTGAGGCAGGAGGATCATTTGAGCCCAGGAGGTTGAGGCTGCAGTGAGTCATGTTCACAACACCGCACTCTAGCCTGGATGATACAGAGAAACCTTGTCTCAAAAAAAAAAAAAGAATTAATTTATTAGATATTTGATGTAAATTTCAATGGCCTGATGAATTAGTAGCATTTAAAACTAGTAAGTATTAATAATAGTGACAATTCAAAATATATTAACTTTCATTTCTTAGCAGAATACCTGTTCTTCTAAAATGAAAGAGTATTTATTATCTTCAAGAAAATCTCCCTTCTTGACCAACATTGCATCCTAATGTATACCTGTGATTCTTTCTTTATTATTGGTGTAGCCAGCAGAGTGATGTCTTAGAAGTACCCATAACCCCACATTTTATAGCAGAAACATATCAGAAGGAGCCCTACAGCGGTTTAGCCAATGGACACACCTGTCCACTCTTCCTATCTGACTATGGACAAGTGGGAGAATTAGAGCTTGGTTACTAAACCGAGTTCTAAATATACCATCACCACCACTCTCTGTCTCGCTCTCGTTCTGTCTCTCTCTCTGTCACACACACACACACACACACATCTTTCTTCAGAAATTTCTCCATTGGTGTCATCTGTGAACAAGGCTAGCCCCATAGCAGATGCAGAAGAAATGAGGACATACATACTAAATTAGGAAAAGAGACAAAAATATAATTTCACTTTATTATTAAAGAAAATACAAATGTGTATAGAAAACCACCTTGTAACTTGATTTGAACATTAAGTCCATTGTTACATAACAATGTATTGGAAGTATGTAGGGAGCGTGGCCTGTTGACAGGGTTCAGGAATGTCACTACAGATTGTACCACTTGAGAAAGATTTGGGAACAGTCTGGGCACTCCCTCTCCGAAAGAGCTACGGAAGCTAGACAAAGCTTTCTAATGCTAGTAGCATGCCAGGTTTTCCAGGAGATATATTTTCACTTTTTTGTTTTCCTGGTAGGATTATTACTAGTAGGATCTACTAGGATTACTACTACATCATAGAAAAACAAAAACAAAATCAAACCCTGTACTATTTTTCTCAAAATCAAATAGTTTCTAAGTTTAACTAGCAGGTTAGAACTTTGGCATTTACCTGGCATATCACTTACTACTTATAATACCATATTTTCTCCTAGTTTGATTTTTATTTTTTTTTTTTGAGATGGAGTCTTGTTCTGTTGCCTGGCTAGAGTGCAGTGGCATGATCTCAGCTCACTGCAACCTCCGCCTCCCAGGTTCAAGCGATTCTCCTGCCTCTGCCTCCCAAGTAGCTGAGATTACACCACCATACCTGGCTAATTTTTGAACTTTTAGTAGAGACAGAGTTTTACCACGTTGGCCAGGCTGGTCTCGAACTCCTGACCTCAGTCTCCCAAAGTGCTGGGATTTGGTGCCCAGCTTCTAGTTTGAACTTTTAGTAAAACTCACCACACAGATTAATTTAAACATATTCAATATTTTACTAAGTCAGCTCACTTCCATGAATCAAGGGTCTAACAATGACTACTGAGGTTTAAATTGCGACATAAGAATAGTACTTTTTCCAATTAACTTTCTAAGTAGAACAAAGCCATTAGCCACTCTGCTCCTGTCCTTACCTCCCGTGTCTTGGTGACCAGGGGAAATGCCGAACATCCTCTGGTCCTGACAAAGACAAAGTGGGAGAAAGGTGATGAGCTACGGATGGACTGGCAAGTCCATGCCAGCTGTAAAAAGGGAAACTTTAAAGCCACAGCAGTCTTTTTGAGAATCAACTGATGCTAGGCACCACAAGAAGGAAACCTGCATTGGCAGGTTTTGTTATTTTTTTAACTTGACCCTGACAATACCTGCTGGGTTACCTGCACTTTCTGCCAAAGACGTGTCAAATGAGGGAGGAAGTTTGCACACCTGGTGAATTAAACCGTACAATACCATTCGGAGAGATGAAAGAGAGAGAAAGGCAACTACAGAAAAGAACAGAGCCAAGAAATAGAAACTAGCAGGGAGGAGGAAGAGTGAAGAGACAAACAATTTGAAGGAATTCTTCTATGACATTTTCCAAGATCACATTACACCACAGGGACAGTAATAATTAAGTATTATAGTAGCCCCAGAGTGGGACAATTCACTACTCTGGGTTTGAGTTTTTGTACCTGGAACTCAAAAGCAAACTGCATCAGCCACCATGTCTGTCTCAGATTTTGGTGACCTGTTTGGCTGGGCTGCTTCTCTATAGCGTTTCCAAACGCATATAATTAAACATTTAAGTGGTCTCTTAATGGACTGTCTTTTCCAAAAGGGCCTTTGTTTAATTTACAATCAGCATGTCTGCAGAAAACACTAAGTAATTGCTTTTGCCCATTCCAGTGACATTTTGGCCATTCCTTTAACAGCCCTGTTTTTCTTTCTTTCTTTTTTTTTTAATCAGGAGTCATTTGAGGCAATTGGAGAGGGTGAAGGAGCGGGTAGTTTCAAAGACATTTAGCCAAAGCCAAGCTTGTTAGCAGCAACTGTCACACAACAGGGCCAGGACACATGACACCATATGGAGCTTCAGCAGCCACAGACCCCGAGACCCACATGTGTTCTCAGTGTGGAGCACCTTGTGTGCACCAACCTCCTTCCACACATCCGGGACACCCAGAGAGAAACAGAGACTTGAGTAAGGAGTAGCACACACTGTGCTTCCTTCCCTCCATTAGAGTGCTGAATTCTGTTCAAATGTATCTTAAAAAATATGTGTTTTTATTCATTAGAGTGCTGACCAACATGAAGCTTCTGATATTATTTCCATTTCCATACTCCTTTAAACCCACTGCTGTTTCCTTTGGACTCAGAAGTTTCTGGCTTCTGTAATCACCACCCATCATTATGTTCTCCCTTAACAAGAGATGTGAATTCCAGGGAAGCTGAAACCTTGTGTGTTCCATACATTGAATGCTGTGTGGTACAGAGAAGACCCTCAAGTATTTGCTGAATGAATAGATACATCTTTATCATGGCCTAATTTTCCTAAATTCCAAAGAAAGTTTAAGTGGAAACTTAATTTTGAGTATGTCTGACACCTGAGAACCCTTTCCTGTAGCCATTCTAACATACATTTTAATGTCTCTAGGGCCAGAAAAACATGATTTTTTAACTCATATAATTGTGAGTAATGCAGTTAATGTCTGCTATTTGCAGAAATTTACAGAAGACACGAGAAGTTGGCATGTGTTTGGTTATTCTTTTCAATCTCCTGAGGAGGTCAAAGCTGAAGTATCTTCAAGGCAAATGCTGACTCTTAAGTAACTACATTTCGCATGTAACAAATGCAAATCCACATGAACCTACAGAAATCCCTTTGGCAATAACATCATTAGTGACACAGCTGTCAAGATAATTTTTAAAATAAGTGTTTAAGAAGCATACTGTTGATAAAATGTAGATAGAAACTCACATCTAACAGGTCATTTAATAGTAAGCCCAAACCTGTTAATGCTGGACAGTTCCCCATGGCTTACTTCCAAGAGTTCTTCCTTCCCTAGTTTTGAATGTTCTAAACTGAAGTTTCTGTCACTTGGCCTTGAGGGACTCTTCTATAGCTTGTGAGAGGTCATCATTGAGAGATTTCTTGTTTTCATCTCTTTACTCCAAATTAGCCCCTTGGATGACCCTGGACAATTCTTCTGCCTGCCTGGTGGGTGGTGCCTTTTCAGACACTCGTAGGTGGTTATCAAGTCCTTGCTCCATTGCAAACATCACAAAAAAGATCTTGCCTCCTGCCTGTGCCCTGGGACACGTTTTGATTTTGCAATCTTAAACAAATTGCTTGTTTGCACAGAACTGTGTGCTGAAGAACTGCTGAAGCTAGCACTAAAGAAAGCTTTGCTTTTGGCAAATGTGGTCCATTTTGCCTATTCAGAATTTCTTGAGATATTAGCCCCTCTAGCCACCTACTCATTTTCTCTGTAATTCCTTAGAGAGCTGAATTGCCATCTTCAGTAAATTCATTTGAACAAATTCATTACCCTGTTCTCTTCTCCTTCTGCCGTCATCCATACTAGTTGATTTGCATAAAGTCTTTTTTATTCCCAATTATTTTCTTACTTCATTTATAAACCAAGAGCCCATTTACAAGTCTTCATTACTTTATTACTAAACTGCTTTACACCACTTTTCTTATTAAATGCCAATATTTAGGGAGGAAAGTATGAAATGTGTTGGCAGCTCTCTTTGAGCCACATTTAAAAGGAAATTAAGACCATGTTTCACAGTGTTTTTATAGATGAGAAGGGTAATAAACATTGCCCATAGGCTGAATTAACCTACATTATATGGTAATAAACATGCCAGTGTCATTCTCAATTAAAGAACAGGTTGTTGTTCAGAGTGCTTGAACTAGAGCTACTTGCAGTGATGGAGAAATATTTTAAATCTTAGACGGAGAGGACTAAAGTGTGATCTAAAGACAGTGAGGTGGTTTGTTTGCTACAACTTGACCCCTTTGTAAAATTTGTCTTTGTTCATACTTCCTTTTTTCCTAATATATTTGCAGATTTCTAAATTCTTATGGTTTCTTTGATTGTTCAACAAAAGATACAGAATAGATGTGACAAAGACAAATACAATACAAAATGAATTTAGCCATGCAGTTATGCTACATATGTAGCTTGATATATGGTATATAATACTATATCACCTCTCTTCTTGAATTCTTCCTACCATATCAGTGTGCCTGTCCTTTCAGTAAAATGAAAGAGTCAGCATTAGTTCATCAAGATTTCTGCTCTGACTCAGTGTAGCTGGCTAGAAACTGACTACAGTGAGAATGACAATAACAATGATAACTCTAGCAGGCAACATGAATTGAGCACTTACAACCTGCCAGACACTTAATCCTCACAACAATCTGGAAATTAGAAAGTGTTATTTTTCCTATGTTGTAGACAAAGAGCCTCAGGCCCAGAGGGCTTAAATAATCTTCATGTGGACACATCTACCATGTTGTAGAGAACCTTGGATTTAAAAACAGACAATCCAACACTAGAGGCTGAATGCTTAAACACTGTCCGTAACTGCTCCCCTGGTGAAACTAGAGGCCAATATTTTAAAGAATTTTTTTAAAGTACCAATTTACATCTTTTTTTTTTTTTTTTTTTTTTTTTTTTTGAGACAGGGTCTTGCTGTGTCATCTAGGCTAGAGTGCAGTGGCACGATCTGGGCTCACTGGAGCCTTGACTGCCTGGGCTTAAGTGATCTTCCCACCTCAGCCTCCTAAGTATGTGGGACCACAGGCGTGCACCACCATGCCCAGCTAATTTTTAAAATTATTTGTAGAGACAAGGTCTTATTATGTTGCTCAGACCAGTCTTGAACTCCTGGTCTCAAGCAATCCACCTACCTTGGCTTCTAAAAGTGCCAGGATTACAGATGTAAGCCACTGGGCCCAGCCCTAATTTACATGTTTTAAAGCACCTGGAAATCTTATCTTCTTATTAAATACTGTTGTATGAGGGTTTCTATAATGTTGGGAGCCTAGAGATATAGACCAAAACAACATTCAATTTGTATATGAGGTTGGGATAAAATAAACCAAGGCTCAGGAAAAGCTCAAGATATTCAGGAAAGATAAGCAGGATGAGCCCAGATTGCACTTCTATAAGGGAAGGTACAGACTTCTATTGGCACCATACCTAATAAGTTATCAATGAAACACACAGGTGTAAAAGTTCTAGACCTAAAATGAAAACCGGCCTCCGGAAAGTGGTAAATTTGCCAATTTGGACATATCTTGGAAAGGCTAAGTAAATCACCTTGTCCAGTGCTCTGCTTATTAGTTAAGATACATGCAAATCATTTCAGTATAGGGGATCAATCATATCACCATCATCACCATCATCATCATCATCA
Organism: Symphalangus syndactylus; assembly: GCF_028878055.3. Lineage (NCBI taxonomy): Eukaryota > Metazoa > Chordata > Mammalia > Primates > Hylobatidae > Symphalangus > Symphalangus syndactylus. Next base: position 60,486,254 of record NC_072430.2, on the reverse strand, counting down.
TATCACCATCATCATCATCATGAAGACGTGGCAGCTCTAGGCCAAAAGAACAGAGGCCTAGTCTCCTCTCCTTCTAGGCTCCGGGCTCTAGCCAGACCACCTCTCATGGAGCAGATACTAAGGAAAGACAGTTCTGAAATTGTAATCCCTTCCAAATACTCTAACCATGGTAGTTTACCTCTTATCTTACCAGGCAAATGCTGTGACTCTCTTTATGCCGAAGCTTATATCAGCAAGACACTGGAGCCAAAGCCAGTGTTAAGCAGTGACAATACTTCAATGTTTATTCCATGCCCTGTTTCCTCACAATCACTTAGACAATCATACAGCGCTACAAAATGCACCACGTTATCAGTCAATCAGTGACTTTTTATCATAAGGAGTGTTCCTTTACCAATTGTATACAGTGCACCCATACTGTGGCTACTCTGTTTTCCCATTAGTAATTATAGCTTGTGTTTATTGAGTGTATTATTTTTGGGAGAAGATACCAAACAATGGGGTAGGGTTTGCAAATACCAGTTAATTAAAAAGGTAGGGCAGCAAACAAAGAATCTAGGAATGAAGTTATTGAACAACATAGTGGGATGTCGTTGTGACATCATTTGCTGAAGGCTAAAATTCTATATATGACAACTTGGTCTTTGATCCTATCCAAAAGAATGTTTTGCCTATTTTTTTTTTTTACTTCTAACATCAATAACCAACTTCCAACACATGAACCTTAAAAAATGTATTGTTAAAATCCCTGCAGTATTTTGACACCTCTTCAATTTATTTTTTATCTGTAAATCCTCTCTAGAGCAATCTAGCAAATCAAATCAAATCAAATCAAATCATTTAAGCTATGATATTGGGGTAGCAAGGGCAGAATAATTCCACCAGGCAGTAAAAGCACATTTCTATAACTTCAGGCTAGAGCTGAATACCCTGGGATGTGAGGCTAAAATTGTTCACTCTACATATTTGAAAAGTGCAAATAGTATCAGTTCCCCTGCAGGCCACTTAACCTGCTTTCCCTGCAGACACCAAAACACAGGACAGTTTTTGTTCACTAGTACTCCCCTTTCCTTAATTCTCCACTGTTCTCCCCACTTTCCCCTTCCCCTTCTTGCCCTGAACGGATGCTAAATGAGCATATGGTGATCTGTACTGACCCTGCCAGTTGCAAAAATAAAACTGTTTTCAAAACAATAAAACCAATTCTAGATAGGACTTTGCATTTTTTTTAAGGTGTATTTTCCCTGTACTGTTTGGCAAAAACATCTACTTCCACGGGCTTTTTCTGGTCATAGTCACAGTGATCTCGTTCACAGTTTATTGGGCAGGGAACACACACAGTTACCTTTCTAACCCTTCTAATTTGTACTGGATTCTAAGCTCCCACATCTTGGCCCTCGGGCATTTTCCTTGATAAAGCCCTCCTACCTTATAGTCCAACGAAGACCAAAGACTTTGGATATGAAATTTTTAAAGTAACCAGTGAAGAAGAGGCTTCAATTGTATTGGCCCAACTGGCAATCTGTGGAAGGCCACATGAATTGCTTAGAGATAACACTCTTGCCTTTCACCTTGTGGTCACCAGTTTGAATCAAGCAGATATTAACAGTGTCCAAGGGTTGTTATCATCTGGTGATGGCTTGGGAGCTGATATGAAATAAATTGCTAGTATATTGCGTCTACTTGCCAGAGGTCACCCAGTTCAGACTATTTTGGGGACCAGATCCAAATCTTAGCTACAAAGTTTACTCTAAATGGAAGCCTCTGCACAAGGATCAAATGCTAAATAAACGCATAGATGATGCTACCTCTTGCACTAATGGAAGATATCCTCCCAGACAAGGGTGGAAGCCAGGGAGTGATGGGTGGGGGCAATGGGCAAAATTTGTGTATTCTGAACAACAGGTTTCTGAATATTTAATTAAAATTCTACCCTGTCTCTCTTAAAGGTGATTTTACCATTTGATCTTGATTTCCTCACCTGGACGGTACAGCCATGCTCTCCTTCTGACTCAGAGCTCTCACCTCTTTTACCTATTGTTTCATCCACTCTTTTTTTTTTTTTTTTGAAATGGAGTCTTGTTCTGTCACCAAGGCTGGAGAGCAGTCGTGTGATCTTGGCTCACTGCAACCTCCACATCCTGCGTTCAAGAGATTCTCCTACCTCAACTTCCTGAGTAGCTGGGATTACAGGCACGCACCACTATACCTAGCTAATTTTTGTATTTTTAGTAGAGATGGGATTTCCCCATGTTGACCAGGCTGGTCTCAAACTCCTGGACTCAAATGCTGCCTGCCTTGACCTCCCGAAGTGCTGGGATTACAGGTGTGAGCCACCATGCTGGGTCTTCATCCACCTTTGAGAGTCATCAAGCTTTAAAGAAAATGAAAATTTTTCAAAAGAAAAATTTGGGCACTTGGGCATAGTTGGTAAATTTATGTATGTACAGAGAAAGAGAGAGAGAGAGAGAGACAGAACCAATCAAATAAATTTTCTTTTTTTTTTTTGAGACAAAGTCTCATTCACTACAACCAGGAGTCCGCCTCCTGGGTTCAAGCCATTCTCCTGCCTCAGCCTCCCGAGTAGCTGGGACTACAGGTGCGTGCCACCATGCCCAGCTAATCTTTTGTATTTTTAGTAGAGATGGGTATGTTGGCCAGGATGGTCTCAATCTCCTGACCTCATGATCCGCCCGCCTCGGCCTCCCAAAGTGCTGGGATTACAGGCATGAGCCACCACACCCAGCCAATAAATTTTCTTAAGCTTTTAATTAGGGCCAGGTAACTGCTTTTGTTGTTATTTTGGCTAAAGAGGGTTTTTAGTCTGAATCATTAAAATACTTGTTTAAATTTTCTACATTGCATTTCATGTTGTTCAAAGTCACTCTTGTTTAGTGCTTTTATTAATTTTAAATTTGTCATACATAAACAGCCTCTTTAAAAATAATTCAAATTAGGTCTCATTGAGTAAAATTTAGAAATAAAATTCTCTTTGGGGATTAATTTATTTAAATGAAATCAAAGTCTCAAAAAGTATAGGGTAGATTTACATTTTATGGGGCTGCCATCTTTCCCAGTTTTTGTTTTTTTCTCTTGTTTTGTTTTTGAGACAAGGTCTCTGTTTCTCAAGCTGGAGTGCAGTGGCACTATCTTGGCTCACTGCAGCCTCCAACTCCTGGGCTCAAGCCATCCTCCAGCCTCAGCCTCTGAGTAGGTGGGACTACAGGTGCTGTGTCACCACACCAAGCCAGTTTTTTGTAGAGACCAGTTTTGCCATGTTGCTCAGGCTGGTCTCCAACTCCTGGGCTCAAGCAATCCTCCCGCCTCAGCTTCTCAAAGTGCTGGGATCACCGGTGTGAGCCCCCACACCTGACTCTTTTCCAGTTGTCACCAAGAACTACAAAGTTTCTATCTCCAAGTTCACCCAACATAAGTATCATAAAGACAATGGCTCTTAATTCTGGGTTGTTACCAGTCTCTTTGTGAATTTGATGAAAACTGTGGATCTTCTGCCTGGGAAGACTACACTGCAGAAATAGAGAAAACAATTTTTTTTCCATACAATTGAAAGAATTCACCCATCCTATAGAACCTATTCATGGACAACTATCTTCAAAAGATGCCTGAACCACAGGTTAAGAATCTCTGAAAAAATATCAACTCAAGGATCTGGTGTTAAAAATGTGTACATAATCCACATTCTTGTCAATACATATGAAGGAAAAAAGGAGACAAAACAAGGTGCATACCCAAAATAGGCAGGAATCAAGGGTAGTGATTTAATCAGCTAAAATCACCGGTGAAAATGAAGATGGTGAATGCATGTTTCTCCCAAGTTTTCCACTTCTCCCCACCTTAAAATCAGAGGGCCGGAGTGAATGGACTGTTTTAAGACTAAATGAAAGCTATGTTTTTGGTTAAAGGTAATTAACAAATAGACTGAGAGCTTGTTAGCTTTCTAAAGCTTCAAGTGGTCAAATTAGACTAGAATTAAAAATAGAACCAATTTAATCAGCAAGAAGAGCAGTTGAAAGATGCATTTCAATTAGACTTGCATCAATTTAAATGTAAAAATAATAACGTGATTCCTCTTTCCAAAATTGCCCTATTTCATCTTAGACTTATTTGTTACATACATTTTATATCTGTATATGTTTCTTTTTTATTTTTGCCCATATATCTGCCTCTCAAATAAAAAAAATTCCCTAGCATTAAGCAATAGCAATAAGGTTGGTTGGAAATCTCGAACCAAATGTAACTCAAAGGTCATGAAACTCGGATTAGTGGCCATGAAGGACTTGCGGGGGTGGGGTGGGGTGTGAGGTGAGCTTTATGTGTGCAACTGTAGTGTTCAAAAGCTCTAACTCAAAATTCATTTTAGGCCAATTCGTTAAACCAGCCGTCTAAACGGGCCCTGGCACTGGGTATCCGACCGCTCCACGTACCAGCTGGTGAGGCCTGGAGTTGGAACCGGAAGCCGTCTCCAGCCAGCCTCCTAGGCCCTGGGTGCCCGGGTGGGCACACTTCCGCGAGGGCCAGGGGACAGCGCCGGCCAAGTTTTGTGGGCAACGGCACACTCGGTTCCGGGAGGCAGGTACTCCAGGCTGGGAGCCTTGAGGCCAAGCCTGTCTCAGTTCCCGCGTCAAGAGGAAGCCTGGGCTTCGGAGCCCACCCTGCCTGGGGCCGCGGTCCGGGAGCGCGGCGGGAAGAGCGCCCACGTCGCCTCCCGGTGTGGTTACAACCACACCACCACACTCTGACCCCGCAAAGACCACAGAGGAGTGGGAAGAGGGCTGCCCTCGTACTCCCCAAGCCACCCCCGCCTCTAAGCGCGGCGGCACCGTGTCCTGGGGCTCGAGCCCTCGCATCCGCCGGGCCAGCGCTAACCACCGGCCGCCGCCCTGGAGGGGACCCGGCGGCCCCGCCGGCCCCGCCACGTGCGGCCGCGAGTTTCAGGCCCGCTTCCAGGGGGCAGTGGCCGTCGGAGGCGCGGGTTGGGGGGTCGTGAGCCGGATGTTCCCCGCAGCTGGCCAGAAAGCTGCCTCTGAGCCTCTTGAGCAACTCCCTGCCTCCTCTGGTAGTCTCTCTGGACTCTCCAAATGACTTTTGCTGGGGGCACCGGGCGCGGGGAGGGCAAGCCCCCGGGGTGACGCAGGTGTGTACTTTAGAGCCAGAGAAGGCCTAGCTTTCAGGGACATTGGCTTAGTTTGTTGGGTGAGACGTGGCGGTGGAGAATGGGAGCACTGTCTCTTTGCCAAATTTTCCGGAGAAACCCCGGGACTAGCGCTGCCCCTGGTACCCCGGCCACTGCCAGCGGGTCCTTAGCGCTGTCGATTGCGCGCACCGGAGACCGAAGTCTTCCCCACCGCGGGCAGGAGAGCCCCGCGAGCTCTCCCGGACGTGTCGGGTCCTAAAGGGGAGAGCTGAGCAGCCACTTCAGGGATTGCACTCCGAGGTGGCCCGAGGCAGGAAGGAGCGCTGGCCCCGCGAAGGAGGCCCCAACCTTAGGACAACCCGGGCGTCCCTGGCGAAGGTCTCGATCTGCCGGAGCCACTGCCTTTCAGGCATCGCTCCATTAAAGCCAGGGAGGAGAGGGGCATTGGCCAGCGACCCGCCCTCCTTAAGTCCGGAGGTCACCCCACGCCTACAGGCAGGTTTTTCTGTCTTCTCTGCGGAACACTATGTGGTTGTTACATCGATTAAATGAAGAACACAGAAGTCTCTGGCTCTGCCGGGCAGAACGCCTCTTAAGAATATTGCAGCTAAAAAGTGGGTTGTCTGTAAGCTGATAATCAGGTAGCTGTGGTCAGACACCCACTCCAGAACCTCTGCTACTCAGAGACCATGTTATCACACGCGACGTCCATTAGGCCCCAGTAATCCGCTATCAACGCATTTTAGAGCCATTTGAACGTTAAGGAGATTTTTGTTAATGGTCCATGATCCTAAAATGTGACTATTGGTTCTAGGAACAGATTTTAACAACTCAAGGCTGTGATGAGTGATTTTCTGGTTTCCGTGCAGCCTAAGGCCTCAGGAGATTTCATTTGGGAGATTGGGGGCAAGACCTAAGGGAGAGAGCCCTCATCCCACCAAGGACCTGTCTCTAAAGGGTACGTTCCAGCTTTTACCTGGTGAAACTGAGATAGAGGGGGAGCAGGCCTGTGGCTCCTGAAGGCAGCATTTGAAGGTCCTTCTTTAATGGGGAGTCCAGGCGGACAAAAAAAGCAATCGACAATTGTATGGCTACTAGAACCTGGCATCTTATTTTTAAAGAAGCCCTCAGCTGGAAATGTCACCTAGTGATGTCAAGTAGACTAAGAAATTCTTAATCAAAAGGCCCCCTTTGCACACCTGCAGTAGGCAAACTAAGGCAGGAGCAGTAGAGGTAGCAGGTAGCAGAGGATTCTGATTCTTGAATACCTTTTTTCCTTGTGGTGCTGAAACAGAAGTCAATCCAAACTTTGCCCACTTACCATTATATTTTCAGTGGGATTCTTTTTTTTCTTTGTTGTTGCTGTTGTTTTTTCTTTCAAAATACCATGTTTCCACTAAGAATTAAAAGAAAAGGGGTGGGGAGATTAAGGAATAAAAGTGAGTCATAGACCTCATGCTGTTTGACTTTCCCTCTAGGAGAAAAACAAAATTTGAAGCGACCCTCCCCCTAGTGATAGCCTGGCTTCCCTGGCACCTGCAGTTATCTTTGACCAAATGGGTTGGACTTGGTAGGGATCCTTTATTTGAATTTGCTTACTGTTTGTTTGCAGTTGACAGCAGGTTGGTTTTTAAACATAAAACACACTACTTGCAAGAGAGGAAGTCTAGCTGTTTCTCTTTAGCATTGGGGGGCCTCCCTTGGTTGTGAGGACTGCTGCATAGTAGAAGGCCTTTCAAACGCACGTCTGCTCCCTCCTTTACAGCCACTTCAGTGTACAAAACTTCCTCTAGTTTCTCATTTGGTTCCGTTTCCTTCCATCTGCTGCCATCAGAAAAACTACCCTTTCCAAATAGTGCCTAGATTTTGTTTCCATCAGGTAAAAAACAAAAAAAAACACCCCCCCCCAACACATTATTATTGAAGGTCTCATGTTGCTATTAAGAGGCAGTTTGAAAGAGATGCTCCAAGCAATCCTATACAACGTGTCTCAATACACCGGAGCACTACGGTTTCACATGTAATGTTAATTCTGTCCGAGACAAATCCTATAATCTGTGCAGTTTCAGAGCCTAATACCAAAAAACATGGGGATGGGTTTTGTTTGGGGTTTTGCTCTCCCCATTCCCCGGGAAAGTCCCAGGGGCTCCCAGTCTTTTCTGTCACACCAACCCAAGGGCGGAAATGGGGCGACTAGGGGAATCAGGTTTTATCAGAGCACCCTGCGCTGACAGGCTCGGGTGGTTTAGAAGAGAAAATCAGAGGTGCTCAGGGCACCTGGTCACAAATCTGGGCATGCAGATGCCTGATGGGGGCTTGGACCCTTTCGTGGCACGAAAAGGTTAGAGACTGCTGTTCATCTTAAAAGTCTCGAATGAAGGCAAAAACCCAGGCGGAAGTCATGGCTGACTCTGATCCTGCATCTTCGCCTTCTGGTTGTTTTCCACCGCGTCTGCTCCCATTTGTTTGGGATGCGCTGGTCTCCTGCCCGACTCTTTTGTGTTCCTCTTTTGCATTATTAAAAACACGTTTCTGTATGCAATAAACCATCACCTAGCACTGACACGCCTGGTTTTGGGTTACAGCTTTGTCCGGGTAACAACAGCGAGGTTCTCCCTGGGTGTGAGATGCGGGTTCGAACATGTGGTGTGCGTGCCAGGGCTGGCCGCTTCCGGTTAAGTGGACGCGGGGACTTGACTGCGGGCCCCTGCCCTGCAGGTAACTGGAATGGGTTGCCTGGCAAGTTGGCCTTGCCCGGCACGCCGAAGGGACCGCTTCCCCATTCCAGAGCCGGCCTCTGGCCTTCAGGGCCGTTGAGTACTGCGACACGTCCGAAAAGAAAGAGAAGGCACTCAGTTTAAAAAAGAGATCTAGAGGACTGGGAGAAAGGGGATGAGCCAAGGCAAACTGGGAATTACTTGGCCTTCCCCCGAAAGCCTCAGCTGAGTGCCGGGGGAGACCCCAGCGGAGGGCCAGACTCCCCCAAATCCAGTGGCCGAGTACCTGGATTTCCTGGGAGGATCCCCGGGGTCCTGAGGCAGGCCCTGCTGGGACCCGTCTGCTCGTGACGCGGGAGGCCACAGCCGTGGCGGGAGGCCCCGCTGTGGCGGCCTCGCCCTTCGCGGCCAGGAGAAGCGGCCCCCTCCCAAGCCGTCCGCGGCTCATCCTACCGGGAGACCTGGAAAACTAGCGGCCGCGGGCCCCGCTGGGCTTTCTTTCGCCGTCCCAGCCCCTTCTCCCCGGCCAGTGGACCCCGCTCGCCGTCCCGTCTGTCAGGCTCGGTTTTGGCTCCTTCGGGCGCAGGACGCTCGCCTCCCGGCCGGGCCACCCCATCCTCCAATCCCCAAGGCCGACCCGACCCCTGCACTCCCCCAGGCTGCGAGGTTTCCCAGCGACGGGCGCCCCGGCCCGCGGCCGACCTGGAGGCCTGACTGCAGGGCTTGGGCGGGGCCCTCGCTCGGCTCTGGCTGGCGGCCCTCTCCCGCGGGCGCACAGGCCTCGCCACCGGGCCTCGGCCTTGCCGCGGCCCACAGCGCCCTGGGCCCGGCGCCCCCGAGGCCTGAGGACTAGGCCCAGCGGGGCGGGCTGAGGCTCAAGAGAAGTCCTAGGTGCGGGCCAGGGACGGAGCCAGCCCAGAGAGAAAGGGGGACACCCAGCGAGGCCAGAGCTTCAGTCCCGCCCCTGCCTGGCCCGCCAGGCTGTGAGTGGGGCCCAATGGGCAGAGCCAGGCTGGGGAGTCCGGCGTCTGCCCCGGCTGGGGACCCTCGGGGCAGAGATGTGAGTGCTGTTCCCAGCTAACTCCGACTGGGCATTGGGGAGTTAGAAAAGCCAGCTCTTTAGCCAGAGCTCCGAGGGCGCGGCGGAGAGCGAGGGCAGCCCGGCACCACGTTCCTTCTGACAGTCCCGCCCCAGCCTCCCAGCGTCTTGCGCCTGTGGCGGCGGCAGTACGGGCCTGGGGGGACACCCACAGGAAAGGTGAGATTAGCCGCACCATGTGGGAGAGGGGTTGAGGAAACCCACCATTATCTAAAACTTGGAGGTTTCGAAAGCCGGAACTTAATTGAGTTGATTGAATTTCTCTTCTTATCTAGGAAGGAAAGAAACACTCCCAAGGTGAAATACAAAGGGCCAAGAATCCCTGTGGGAAAGATAAAGGTTTGGGGCAACAGATCTTTGTAAAGCAAACTACCCCCACCCTCATCAGGACCTGCCCTCCAAACCGAAGCTTATATTGCCGGCTCACTTGTTGTTAATTGCCGATACGCAGCTGAAGTAGCTCCCTGACCTCTTTGGAGGACGGCATCATTTCAGTACCAAGTATCACCATTATTGGGCTTATTAACTTCATTAAAACCGGTCTTGACTAGGAGTGGAGATCGGAACTCTCTGGATGTCTTTAAGCCAGTGTTCACTCCCTGCCTCCTTCCCTCCCTCCGTTGCCTTCGGTCAGGGGAATTCATTTCTACTTCCCCTTTGATTCAAAGGGATTTAACTGCGTGGTCTTAGTTAAGAGAAGTTGTGCAGAGGTGATGGAAAAATTAGTTTCAGGGGGTGCTCAGTGCCTCTTCTTTCTGACCTTTTTTTTAAAGTTTCAGGAGAGAAACTGCCAACTGCGTTATTGGCTGAGTAGCCCAATGTTTATCGTCGTTATTGTTTTTAAAGAAAGGGTAATCTTTCCCTGCCCCTTGCGGGACATCCTGAAAACTGAAGGCAATGGTAGAAAATGGTTATTTTGGTTCTGCATTACTGTTGCAGAAGAAAAGCTGGGCGATTAAGACCCTGAATCTGGGTAAACCTCAGGCCCCAATTTAACTTCGTGTTAACTACAGTATGTTGAAGGTTATCAATAGGTGCTGAAAATTCTTGCCATCAAATTTGGCCTCAAATTTTGGTTGCAAACTATTGCATTTACTTTACCAGTGAACCAATTTACTTATTAGGAAAGATTACACAGAGTTCAAGAGAGCATGCGCAGCCAGAGACCGGAAAAATGAAATAGCCAGAAAACAAAATGGTTGCAACTGCTAACCTTCATTTAAAACGTTACAATCAAGAGTCACTTAATTTTGGTCAGCTGTAAGAGCTTAAGCAGCTTAAAATGAAATTAAATATTGCTTTTACCTGAGGAGCACCATGATCATTGGCCCATTTGTCTTTTCTGGTGAGTGGTTTACAAAATGCAGGTACAACTGAAAAGGGACCCATTTTTTTCCCCCTCGGCACTTTCTTAAACACACACACAAAAACTGACCAGGGTGCCTTATGTTCAACTACTGAAATTATAGGTTTTAAAACTTTTCTGAAACTCTTTTGTTCAGAAATAATTTCTGCCTGAATTGCTTTCAGATTCTGATTACACTCCCTCTCATGTTTACCTCAGTTTTTGGAAGTTAAAAAAAAAAATCCCCTTAACCAAGTAAGAGAATAGAAACAAGAAATTCTTGTCATTCTCATGTTTTCAGAGATACTCCAATTCTCCTCCCTCTTAAAAACTTGATATATTTTAAAACATACTAATAAAGTGCCTAAGAAATAGTTCAGGTTTGAAGCAGGGAGGGAAAAGCAAGGAAAACAAGATCTTATTGATTGTTAGGCTCTCCAAACTCAATTTCAGAGCAATTCTGATGAAAGTCACAAAAAGTCTACATAACACTGTCATTCATATCTAATTTATGCATAGATTAGCAAAAAAAAAAAAAGTAAAAATAAGTTTGCTAATTTCCTCTCTGTCCTAAGAAAAACGTGTTTTGGGGAGGAAAGGCTGAATGTAGGCTTCTCATTCGTAAATAGTGGTGTAAAATTAAACTGGACCCAATGTTGTGCTAGAACCATTTTAATATAATTATACATATCTGCCAAATCCAGGAAGAAAAGGTTTATGCATATATAACTTTTCCAGTTAACATCTGCAAGCATAAACGACAATGATCTCAGTTTAATAATTCATCAGGGTCAGAGCAATTGACCAATGTCTCTTTACTGCTAGGCTTACCAACAGTAAATTACAGATGAATTAGTGTCCTTTTGCTTCTCTTCTCTGACTCTCCTTGTCCAGAGACATTTTGTCGTAAAGTTTCAGTGCAGCTCACCTCCAGCCAAAGGTAATCTTTTTAGATCAGTACTCAGTTGCTCTGAATTTTGCTTATAATTATAACCTATTTAATCACAGAAGAACCCCTGCAGAGGTGGAGTTCAAGGTTGCATACAATAACAGGAGATCACAGTTTTGAAGTCTAGCACAGATTAAAAACCACAGATGTACCATTTATAAGACACACACTGATTGTCTCTTAAACTACATATTGACTCCTTATGAACATTATTTTTTAAATAAAGTAGTGCATCTAGGACAATCAGTCACACAATTCACACAGCCCTGAAAAGTTTTTTCAGTGCCAACTACCAGTTGGTCATGAAACGTGAATGAGCTTGAGACACTGTTCATTCCTAAGATTCAACCAAGGATTGGCTAAAACATTGGAACACCTCTGCTTAAGAAGGCTATGACCTTCCCTCCCTTCCTTCACAACTTAGTTTTGTTTGATTTTATTTTTGGTGGTGTTTAGTTGCACATGGCTAGAATGCTTTTGATCACTTTGCAAATCAGGATAACCAATGATCTAAAACTATGACAGGATCTTAAGTAGATTGGTTTGTCCATTTCGGGTTGCTGGTTGGTAGGCCCCTCTAAGGCCCTTCGTTTTTCCTTCTATGCCTCTCGGAACTTTGATCAGATGAGTCTGAGCATCATCCCATCTAACTCTTTTAACCAATGCCTGGCTAAAACTGGAACGTCCAGCCCAGTATATTTAAAAATCACCCACAATAAGAGGTTCTACATGTCTTCACAAAACCTGGAATTTCCACGAGGATGTCTGATCTTTATAATCCAAGCAGTCAGCATTGAAGTTAAGCTTCCAGGAGGCAGTTTGGTCCTTATAATCCAAGCAATCAGTGGTTGAGTTAAAACCCAAGCTTGAAGCTCCATATCCCTGGGTGGAAAGAGAAGCTGGGGACTGATTGAGATGGCTGGTGACTGCATTGGTACCCATGGGACTGAGTGTGGCCCCTGGTCCGGGAAGCTGGTGATGCATAGGGGTCAAATATGATCCACAGTCCATGCCCCCAAAGTAGGAAGTTGAGCCAGCATATCCTTGACTATAACCTGAAGCCTGAGTGTAAGTCATGGGATAGGACCTCTGCATGCAGGAAGAGGAGGTGGACAAGGGATCTGACAGTGGGGAGATGGAAGCTGGGCTCCAGATAGACACAGGAGCACTGCTGCTGGCAATGGTCGGGACTGAGGTGCTAGAAGGGGGAGTGAATTGGCCACTTGTTCCACTCTCTGAACTCACTTCCCGAGCTGGAGATGTCTTCTTTTTGGCAGGTCTCACTTTGTTTTGACCTCCATTCTGCTGCTGTTGCTGTTGTTGGCGGCACTTAGCTCTTCGATTCTTAAACCATACCTTGGAAGGGAAAGAAACTTCTTCAACATGGTTTTGATAATTCCTTAAGGACAAGAATGGCTCCCATATTATAGATCTATCCTACATGGGTGGATCAGCTTAACACACGATTTCCCCTGCCACTGACGACCTATTAGTGGCACTCTCATATAAACTTCTGGACTTGTAAGAAAGTTGGGGAAGCTCTGTCTAAAAACACTTGAGACTGCCTTATTTCTTGCCCAGAATAACATTTAAGATAATCCTCCAAATCACAGCCAAAAACTCCACATCATTTTCCTGTCTTATTTCGCCTCTAACACACACATACACATAGACCCAGCTATATTTTGGAACACTCTCACAGAGGAATAGAATGTATCTATGTCTTTTAGAGGGAAACACATGAGAAGTGAGAGAAAGCAATTCTGTTGTTACATGCTAACAGGAACAGCCTAACTTCATTTACAGTTCATCTTCCAGGGAGCAACTGCTAATATGGAGGTTGGTTGGTTCCATCACCCTTCTGTCTCTCTTAGAAAGACTCACAAAACAAAGCTCCAAGGGGAAGACATGATCTTGTTGAAGAAAGAGGTCTGAAAGCCACTATTTGCTAAAAGCTTCTTTGTGGTAAAAGGAGTGACTTACATGCACTCTGCCTGGAGCTGGAGCACAGACCTGCTAGTCTCTGAGACTCCAGTCTGTGTCTTTAGAGTAGTGCCACTCAGCACACAGACTCAGTCTCCTGTGCTGTGTTTACTGACTTACCACTTCAACCCCCTGCTGCAATCTTGACAATTCTCTTTACCAGCCCTGTTCATATTCTGCAATGAAGGAGCTATGATTGGTGCACGAGGAGGCTTAGAAGAGAAACTACTGGCATTTTCTGGAGGACAAATCCTTAGCTGAACTTTTGAATGAGCTCTCTGTATGGGTGCCGTAACTGCTGTAAAAGTGATGCCACCAAGGCCAAGCTCAAGACCACCAACCATTTGGAGCCATTTGTTTTCTCCTAGTGAGGACTTTGGTTCAAGCCTTACAAGTGCTAAAACTTCCTCTAACCTACTTTGAAAAAGCCCCTTTCCCAATTTGCAACTGACACTGATGTCTGTCGCTTTCATAAACATATTCTAGCTGAAGGAGAGGCCCAGGTGTGTATGTGGTTTATGTGCTAAACACTTTGCAGAGAATTCTGTACAGGGCTCACTCACAAGGCAAGCTGGAGTTGACCTTCCCTCTCCAGTTTAAGGTCAAGTTTAGGGGAACTAAAACAAGAGGGGTGTCACTAGAGACATTATGTAGATATTTATCTGTTAAATGGCTCAGAGCTAGAAAATTCTCTTCAATCTCTAAGAAGTCAAGGAAAATACATTCTTTTTGTGTTGATTTATTTGGTAAAAGCACCAGCTGCGTCTATACCCCGACTCTGCCACCAAACTTAGTTATGACCTTGAGCAAGTCATTTACTCTATTTTTTCATCTGTAAAAATATTTGGACTGTCCAGGAGCTGAGCTGCTTTCACACGTACGAATCCATGAGAATAGGAGAGGATTTCTATACAGAGGAAGGGAAGGGTTACAACACCACGTGACTACTCTCGAAATCTGCTCAAGGATGGGTCTCTGTCCACCAGCATCCCAGGCCTTGAAGACCCTTGCTTACAGGATTAAGTGGTGATAGGCAGGCAAAAAAGGGCAGAAGGAGAATAGTTTCCTGGCCCGTTAGTGAGTGAAGGAGAATTTCAAGCCTTCCTTCAGTCCTCTGAAAGACCTGGGGCTCTCCACAGCCCCATACTCTGGGGGAAGGGTGGCATGATCAGGAAGGATGGTTCTGCCTGCATCTGCCCTACCTGCACCCTGGACTCGGGCAAGTTGATTTTCAGTGCCACCTCCTCTCGCATGAAGATGTCTGGGTACCGGGTCTTGGCAAACAGTGCTTCCAGCACATCTAGCTGCGCCCGAGTGAACGTCGTCCTCTCCCGGCGCTGTTTCCGGGGGGTGGCTGCGGGACAAGAAGCCCAGGGCCCTTTAGGGTGGGGGAGCAGTTTCTCAGTCATAGGCGTTTCCGCGGGTTCCCCGACGCCCCTGCCCTCCACCCCGCAGCAGTCCCCCGTTCCTCACAGCCCTTCAACCGGAAGCCTACCAATGCTCTCCCCACCGTCTCCCCAGCCTTGCTCCCCGGGGACCCAGGACACACGCTGCTTCTTTCCCTACTCTTCTTGGTGTTGAGATTGCTCCAATCAGAGCATCACTTGAAAAGTTAACAAATGAAACTTTTTAAAAAGACAACACAAAAAAGTTCTCCAAGATCAACCCCCAAACCACAACACAAAAAGGCTATTCCATGAAGTCAAAGATCTCCGAGGACAGACTGGCAGCTCGAATTGATGGGGGAAATCTGGATCCTGTTCCCATGGTTTTTAGCACACCATGGGCCTTTGTTCCTCCATCTTTAAAATGGGGACATAGTTCATACTTCTGGGAGGATTTTTAAACAGATCTGATCGGAAAGGAAAGCACTCGCATTTGGAGGAAGTCACGCCTCTTGGGATTAAAGCAGGCTCAGGAGGTCATAGGGGAAGGCCTGGGCATGGAGGGAACAACTGCAAAGCCCGAGGGTGCTAAGGACTTACGGAGGGAAAACTCAGCTTCTCCAAGAGGACACTTCTGAGGAACTGGGCATTGAGATATGGGCAGGGGTCTTTTGCCCAAATGACAAGGACAGTAACCTTCCTCATCCCACTCTGATGCCAATCCTGATTTACTCGAATTAAGAATAAAGTGACGTGATTGTAACGGTTGCAGACCCACCTACTCACTTTTCCCAACCCCTGTTCTCTGCTTGGTCAGTAAATGCCCTGGGACTGCTTCCTCAGAAGGCAAACCTAGTGGAGACCTAGCCTGAAGCTGGGTGGGGACAGTGTGACTGCCAACCCCCGTGTTCCATGGGAACAGGGTGTTGCATCCCTGGAGGATGGGCGTGGGGAAGGGGGGTGCGGGAGTGCAGCAGGGCTCACTTACCCGGGTAGCCCACGGAAGGGTGCAGCAAGTCCATACCCGAAGTGGTCAGACTCAGCCCATTGACTGCGTAAGGCGGTTGCTTAAGATAAGACATCATGCTAAGGTTGTTTGGAGGTGCAAAGTCGGCCCAAATCGGGGGTACCCAGCTGGAAGATCTTGATGCGCCCGGGGTGGACAGGTTCAGAGTCCTCGGTGGGTGGGTTTGGAGCAGTGGAACTAAGGGCAAAGCAAACAAACAAACAGAGGGGCTGGTTTACTGCTTCGGAGGCAGCAGCTCTTCCACGTTCCACCACTAACTTAAAAAGAGCACGGGCTAGGCGAGGCAGAGGCTTTTAAAGGACTTGCAGACACTCCCCCACCCCCATCCCCACCCCCACCCCCACCCCCAGCTGCTCTGGAACTAGAGGGGATGGTGGGAGACCAGATAAACCTGTCTTCCCCACCCCCACCCTAACTTAAAAAAAAAAAGTACCCGAAGAAAGCAATTACAATCTGCCTTCCCCAAGAACAAAACCCCTTGCCTTCAAATGCACACATTGCATTCCTATCACTACATTTGCATAGGACTCATTGGCTGGCACTAGCTAATTGTCTCAAACAAAACTTGATTGGGGCCATTTGCAGAGACAAAGAACTCTTTGGCTAAATAAATAATGCTGATAACAAAGCCCATTGGTGAGAAACAAAGAAACAATTCAAGAAATCTACCTCTCCCCAGACTGTTGCCTTTCCAAGGCAGAGATTTTAATTATCTTAGCTTTTTACCACTTTCAACTGCTGCGAACCTAAAATGTCAGTGCGTTTAACATCTAAAATACCAACTTACTAAATGACAAACTTGGAAAAACCGCTCAACTACTATTATTCCACATTTGAAGTCATTTCCGGTAATCATTTTCACCTAATTAGTAGTCTAGGTAATTAGATTTCGAGGTAAGTAACAGATTTATTAGGGTTTTGGAGAACCTTGATTATATGTGTCTAAGGAACGAAAGCTAAACAAACAAGTATTTAACTTTTAATAGACACCCATCAAATATTTAAGCATATTGCAAAAAAGTCTTCAAGACTGTCACAGGGCTTGCCAGAAATTGTGAAGTAATGTTAGAATCCCACCAATCAGATAATGACGGGACCCCACATTTGTAGTGCAAGCTGCTTCCATGTTGATTTTGATGTGTGGAGGCTGCAGATCCTGCGGGAGGCAAATTTTCAGACATTTGGGTCCTCGGCAGCTGCAGCAGAGTTTCCTGTTAACTCTAACTGCCTTTTGCACATTTTAGTTTTGAAGAAAGTAGATACACAAACACCCAAAGCTGCGAAACTAGTAGAATTTCTCCCTACCTTTCAAGTTTCCTACAATCCTATAAGAAAAAGAGCTCAAGGGGGAAAAGAAAGGAAGAAAAAGAAAAGTTATTTACTTTCCTCAGCTGAGCTCCCCCACTCCACCCCAGCAAAGAGATTCAAAGTAGATGTTAATATAGACTGGCAGTTTGCAAGTCTGGCCTTTATTTTCCTAAAATGTGGCACTTATATGCAAGGATCTCTACTTTGAAACTTTGACACCATGAGAGATTGCTTCAAAATGGCGGATACAAGATAAAGGTCTTACTGAGTTTAAAGGACTCCGGGTTTTCATATTTACGTTGCTTAAGACAGCAAGGCATAAAAGTCCATAAATGAAACTCAGTAACTGCAACTTCTTTCTGATTTAAATTCAGAGCACAAAAGTCATGCTTTTCTACCCTAAGATCTATTTTAATATAATTTTATAAATGTCTTTCTTGGAGGAGTTTGTATTATCCTCAGTAAAACTAATTTAGTTGCTCCTACAATACAGACTTTATGTTTTTGCATTGTCTTTTCTTTTCAAAATGCTGTTCTTTGGAGGCTGCGAAAATAAACAAAAATCTCCAGCTTAGAGGCTGTTTAAACACATATACGACTGCTTTAAAATACAGTTGTATATGTGTTTAAACAGCCTCTAAACTGGAGATTGGAGATTTTTTGTTTAATCGTACTACCTTGCAAAGTTTTGAACTACAGTGCTACAGAGAATCGTAAAATCATATCAGATGTACCCTTGAGAAATATGGAAATGTTCTTACATGTCGAGCTCTCACCCAATTAGAAATGCCTGACACATCATACAATAAAGTAGCACATTCCAACATAAAAAGCAGTAACACACAGAAAGCACCAGGGCTAAGATCCTTCCAGGGGCCCCTTTGCCCTTACCATTGCAAAATGGCTAAAATTCTCGGAATAGACTATTTTCACTTTTGCTTCTGGATCCACCTTTAAAAGGAAAAGAGGAAAATCAAAACCCACCCGAAACTAAGAGATTCTCTCCACAACCGGCCTAGGTATGCACTCTGCATAGAAGGCATGGGACCTTCAATCTAACTTTCAAAGCCCTTTTCCTCTCGAAGCAGGGTCCAGAAGGGGGAAAAGAAATAACTTTTGAAAAATCCACGCCTCACTATGAGTGCTCACGAGGTGGCCTCTGGAGAACTCATACCTAGAAGCTGACCGCGGTCGCGCGGCGAGTCCCGGCAGCCGGTTGGCGACGGCACCTCCGGGCGCGAGTGCCTGGGTCCCGCGTCCCTGCCCGGCAGGCCCGCAGCCCCGCAGCCCCGCAGGCCTGGCGCCCGAGGTCCCGCTCCACTGCCCGCGTCGCCCGCGCAGCCTTATATCTAACGGTCAATTCGTGCAATCTGTCGCTTCCCCCTCCCCCAAGCCTTGTTTTTTTTTCTTCTTCCAAGAAGTCCATCTACCAGTTGCTGTGTCCTCGCTCAACAATAATTACCTCGTCCGAGAATTAATTATAATAAATGTTTTCTTGATAAACTAACGAGATAATCCGAGGGGCACACGTCCCTTAATTACAGGCCGCCATGCTCCGCTCTGCTTCTCGTCCGGGCTGATTAATTTTCTGCATGATGGAAAGGAAACAAAACTACGCGGACTGGCGGCTGGCCTGCGGCTGGGAAGATGACGAAGAGGAGGAAAGAAAGAAAAAGGAGACGTGTGGGCACCGCGGAAAACGGCCGGCGCTGGCCTCTCTCCGGCGAACTCGAATGAAAGTTTCTGGCCTCGGGGAATCAAATAACTCTGCCACCCGCGAGGGAGGGAGGAAGAAACGTGCCAAAAGGGTTGGCCTTGACTATTAATTATCGTTGGGAGAAAGCCCCGGTGTTAGCGCTGAGGTCTGGGTGTCTACCTTACTCTGGGGGGAGGAGTTTCCTCTCCTACTCCCCTCTCTGTTGCTAATAACTTTTGGTGCCTGTAGAAAGTCCCGAGCTGAGCAGGAGAAATCCTGACCCCGAAGCTCTAGGATGGAGGCGAGAATTTCTAGGAGCGACTTCCCCTTTCCCTCCCCAAGCAATCCACCACCGCAGGGTCAGCGCCGCTCGGCCTTCGCTGACCGCGCACCAGTTCTGTCTGTGAAGGAAGCAAAAGCCAACTCGGTGGAATCCTGACAGGGGACTTGGGTTTCCAAAAATATGTCCCGAAATCGGGCATCGATTTCAAGAGTCACTTGAACGCAGCAACGCGAAGACTTCTTGGGAGTTTGCAGAGCGACCCGTCGCCCGCGCCCGGCGCTGGCAGGGACCTTCAGATGGTTCTCACTGGGCCGACCCATGGCACAGGCTGGGCCTCGGCGAACCCCTCGGCCCCCTCCCGGCCCCGAGCCAGGACACCTCATTGTCCTGGAGCCTGGGAAAGGGGTGCGCGAGCGCGCGGGCGAGCCCTGCTTCTCCCTGCCAGAGAACAGCTGAGGGGCCGCGGTCCCAGCGGGAGGATTCCGGTCCCTGCCCCGGCCGCGGCCTCGGGCGGAGCAGAGGCCACTAGCTGCCACTTCTGCCCGCCCCAGGTGCGCGCGGAAGGCTACGTGGGGCGGGCCACGACCCGGCCAAGTCATGTTGAAAAAACACTCTTCACGTTCGCTTGGCCTGGTGACCAGGGTCGGAGACCACGACAACCGGGGGTTGGGAGGCTGCGTAATTACAACCCAGGGTGGTTTGGATTTTGGGGGGTGGTGGGTATTCAAAAGCAAAAAGATCTGGAAGCTTTTGGGAGAAACACAACCGAGCTGTGCTAGGCTGAGGGAAAGGAGGCCAAAGGGAGCGAGCAGTGAGGGCCGGGGCAGACGAGAAGCCAGCGCTCCCAGCCTCCTCGGTTATCCGCTCCGGTTTCCTCTCACGTTCATCAGGGGCAGACAGGAGCTCGAGCGGCGGCCCCCGGCCCAGCCTGACCCGCAAGCGAACCAGGCTTCCGGCGCGCGGGCCCAAGGAGGCGCCTGGCTTTTTATTATTGTTGTTTCAATCCATCCATCTAGTTACATCTGCATCTTTTTGTCTCGGACTCTAAAAAGGTCCCTGGGATCCATCCAAACGACCCCAATCCAATCTAGGTGCCAAAACGCAAAGATCGCGGGAGAAGCCCAGAACGGCGTTGACATAAAAACAAAACCACAAACAAAACCTTCCAAAACACCCCAGATTACATTCGCAGCGTTTCGACGACGTTTTGCAGAAGCGACGACCCCCAGGAGCACGCTCTCTGTCTCTCTCCCACTACCGCTCTCATCTCTAGATCACATTTTTCTTTTTGCAACGATCGTTATTACACCTCAAAATTTGTAAGAGAAAAAATACATCCGCCTACAGAACTCCACGTTCGCAGAGGGGCATCGGTCGGTGTATTGGAGGTACTGGGGTGATGGCCGACAGACACGGGGACACGTAGATATGGATATAGACAAAACAGACGGACACTTACCTTACAGCCTCATGGGAGGTTAGAAAAAGTCAAATATCCTTTAAATTCCAAATAGCCAGCTATCCTAAAAGAAATCAAGAGTATTGAGTTAGAAACCTTGCAGTCTTCACCCTTCCATGAAAAGTCAAACACAACCAAAAAAAAATTTTTTTTAAAGAACGGAGAATGAGGAAGGCGGCTAGAGTTCTAAACACGCGTGGGCCCCTCTGCAATACATACAAAGTAGATGTGGTGAGTGAGGGCTGCTCTAGCAATTTTTATTTTTAATCACAGTGGAGGCTGAGTTGGAGCTGAGGCCGGTCCCGCTCTCAGGGAGATTTGCTGAGAAAGCGCCTCTCTGGCAACTTTTTGACGCAAACTCTCCAACCAATGGCAGGGAGAGAATGATTGACACATCTAAGCCAGAGGGAAAATAATAAAAACACACAACAGGGGGAGGAAAACAGGCCGCTGCTGCACGGGGGGACGAGCAGGCAACAAATCCAGGCCTCCGACATTACCAGAATGTTCTTTAAAGACACTGGGCTTTGCTTAAAATATACATTATGGGCCGGAGCATGTGAACTAATTGTATAATTAAAATGATGGACAGGGAGTTCTTCTCTTATCCTCTTTTCCCCTGCTTCCTTTACTCCAAAATTTCCTTTCCTCTCTTTGTTTTTTTTTTTTTTTTTTTGTTGTTGTTGTTGTTGTTTTTAGGGAAGGGAAGAAAGGAAACTCGTGCGATGTAAGATGGAAGATAAAAATATTTAAGTAAATGCTGGAGAATGGCGGGGGATAGGGAGTGACTGGGTTACCACATTCAACCCCAGCAAAAAGTATGTGGATGACAGGCAGAAAACAAGTCAGACTGAAACTCAAAAACACTACTATGCCGTCTCAGACAGGGCCAGAGCACGCTGACGGCCAGAAAGGGTAAAGGAGGGAGGCCTGGGAGTGCGATGTGGGCATGCAGGGAAAACAGAGAGAGAAAGATACACAAGTCCAAGAACAAACTATTTTCTAAAACTCAGTGTCTTCTCTATTCCCTAAGCCCTTATAAATATCCTTACACATATAAATAAATGATCCCCGAGTGAGAGACCCCGGCTTCTGCTAGGCTCCTGGGGTTTTTTGGAATTGAGAAGCCCACGACAGACTGCAGGGAACACGAACCCCGGAATCTAATCTCAGGGCCCATTTAGGAGAAGTAGCTGGGGCCACATCGGGCCTCGAGGATGCGAGTGTGAGGTCGACAAGATATCGGGGAAGGGAGCGAACGCGGGAGGCCCCCGTCGGAAAGTTTCTGTGTTAGAACAAACGCCACCAAACGCCCGACACTCCGAGGCCTGGAGGTAACTGGGCTGGCGCCGCCCGAGCCCCGGGCTGCGAGCCGGGAGGCTGGGAAGTGATGGGACCTGGAGGCCCGAGGCGGAGAGTGCGACCCCCAGCCCAACTTTTTTGCCTGGCATAGAGAGCAGGGACCGGACAGGTTTCAAACGGATCCGAGTTCCTAGGAAAGGAAAAACAGACTGGGCGGAGTATGGGGTGGGGGGTGGCTAGTGGAACTGCTGAGTGTGTGCGAATAAGCTGGGTGGGGGGGTGGGAGCAGAAGACAGCTCTTGCTTCACAACACCCAGTGCAGGAAAAGAAAAATAAAATCTCTTCCTAAATACCCCACCCCCCGCCACCCACCCACCACCAACTACCATCACCACCACGGCTAGTGGGCCCAAAGAAACAGCTCGCTGCCTTTAATTTGGGGACCTATGTTAATGAAGTTGGTAATTAATTCGTCGCTTTGTTGTCGGTTCTTATACTGTATGTGTAATCAAATGTGGCCGTCCTTGGGATTTACAGCAATTAACGAATTACGGGAGTGCGCACGAGGCAGCAAGCTCTCGGCAGCCGGGCTGGGCTCCGGCTCGGGCTCGGCCTGGGGCTGGGGACTCCGCGGCAGCGGCCCCTGTCACAGGTGTCTTTAGAGCTCTGGGCCCTGGCGGCCCCTCGAGCCCCCGAGGGGCCCGGAGCCCGCCCAGCTCCTTCCTGGCCCTCTGCAGCAGCTCCAGTCCGGAGACCCGCTGGCTGTCGCCTTCCCAGGAGTCAAGACTTTCTAGGGGCCCGGGCGGGGGGAGGGTGAGTACGGACCTTTTTTCTCACCCCACCCCCACTGTACTGAAACACCTGGCGGCCGCCCCCGAAGCCTTTAATGGGGATGGTGGTGGGGAGGGGGTACCAATGTCCCAGGCGTTGTGGCCCTCGTGGCGCTGGCTGTCGGAGGCACTGGTTGGGTGCGCTTGGTCAGAGTCACGATGCTTTCGATGAAGGAAAGGCAAATCCACCTCCATCGCCTGAAGCAGAGTCTCCTTCCTACCCCTAGAAAAGACAACGTTTCCCCCAGTTTGATCACAATGATGTTTAAAACATAAAAGAGCCGAAAAAGAAAAATGGACGTTGTGGATCTGGCAGAGGAGAAGGCCGGAGGAAGGCCTTGGGGACAGTGGGCATGAGGTGGGCTGGAGAATTATCAGAACATGCGCTTGTGAGCTAAACCAAGTAAACCATTTTGGACTGGGAGATCCATCTGCTGTAGGGTCCAGTGTCCAGGGAAACCTTTCAAGCCCGATGTAGAGGTTTGCGATGTCCTCCCAGATGGCGGAGGCAGCTGAATCTCCCTAAAAATTCCCCTGTTCTATTCGACAGGGGCAGATTTATGCATGATGGGGCGTGAGAGGGTTTTGCCCTTCCAGCGGCCGGCAGCAGACAGCTCCCGCTTCTCCTTTGCCCTCTAGTCTAATAACTTCGCAGAAATACAGGGCCAATAAACTACGAGTTGGAAATGGACAGTGTTAAATAAACAAGGGTCTCTTTAAAATTCTCATCCACTTCAGATGTCTAAAGTAAGATTGTGATGATTTTGTCACGGTTTGGTAAATTTACCCCTTTAAGAGGCTTTCATAAATCCCAGAACACACCTTCAGCCAGATTTGAATATAGATTTAGGTTTTAAAACCCAGAAGCTGGAAACACCGCTTTATCAAAGAGAATTTCCCTTTAGCTTAGCAATGTGCTGAAGCTCTTAAAAGATTGGATCTGAGAGAGAGAGAGAGAGACAGAGAGGAGAAAGAGAACTAGAGACAGAGAGAGGCAGACAGGGAGGGGGGGAAGACTTTCTTTTTCTTTCTAGAGGAATTCTGCCCAGACTCTGCAGCAGTTGGTAGCAGGCAAGCTTTCTCCTGGGTGTCGCCTTGAAAAGTTGCAAAATTGCTCTTCACCTGTAAGAACATGCTCTTTATCTTCCAGTCTCTTCTTGTCAATTTGGAAATTGCAGACAGCCCGGCTCAGGTACAGTCCCCACAAACCCTATTCTAGGTCAGGACAAAAGCCACTGGCTTTGGGGGAAGGGGGCTGGGCTCTTTTACTGAAAACCTTAGATGCTTGGTGGGAGAAAAAGACTCTTTGGATGAAAAGTCTAACTCTTGATTTTCAGTAAGTTCTTGAACTTCCAGTATGCCTAGTATCTGTTCATTGTATTTCCGTGTTTAACTTTTTTTCTGTGTCCTGTGTCTTTAACATTTTTTTTTTCTATGAATCTGACTTATGGTAGCATGCTTTGTGTTTTTAAATAATTTTCATTTAAAAGTGGATGGTTTTTAATTGCCACTTGTACAATTATGTTGCTATGCATATGAGATATAAGCATTCAGAAGCTAAATTAAGAAAACCAATACGAAGGGAATCAAATTATTTGTCAGAGCTTGTGTGCAGTTTCCAGAATATGTCTGATATTCATATTTTGAAATCAAGATTCATGCGTGGCACTAACTAGGCTCAATTTCTCCACCGCACAAGCCAGGCCAGTTTAAAATATTCCAAACTTTCCTCCAAGTTTATTAACTTTGGTGGGGGGGAGTGGGGGAGGGGGAGGGGAGAGAAGACAGCCCGGGATTCTTCCAGGCTAATTAAAAAAGAAGAACAAAACCCATATTCCGTGAGAACGTAGCCTCTTGGGGGAAAGGATCCAGTTAGACTTCCTTAACACTGACTTCAGAAATATGAACATTAATTTCCAATCTTTTCAGCAATTCAGTGGACAGCGAGGGACTACGTTTTGCCTTAGAAACACCATAATACCTAGAAAGAAGTCATTTTTTCATTAGGTTTTTAGATATGTCTTTATTATAAACTTTGAGGAGATTAACCTTAATTTTTTTAACAAGGATTTAAGATTGGAAATGCAGACAAAATTTAGGAGAAAAAATAAGGCAACAGATCACTTACAAATTAAGCTTGGGTCTCTCACTCCCTGCACTGCGGTTGCCTCAAAAAAGAGGTTAAGGGAGAAAGAAACAACTTCAAAGATAGGATTGGGCTGTCTTGATAAAAGAGTAGGGAGGCAAACTCCAAATGCGAAAAAGAGGAAAAGAGGGCCATGTTGTTCCGGAATGAAACGGATTAAGACTGTGTGACAAGTGCGAGATGTGGGGCTGTGAGACATTTATGAGCGGAGTGTGAGCCGGGAGCTGTGCCTCTGTCCCTGAGAGTGTAGGGACCAAGGGTGTGTGCAGAGCAAGGTTAGGGTGAGGGATAGGAAGGGCATGTGTGGATGTGAGACAGAGAGAAGTGTGAGGCAGGGTCTGTGTGTGTGTGTGTGTGTGTGTGTGTTAGGAGGGTGTGGACGGGAATGTGGATGGATTGATGAAGGGTGGTAGCTGTCAGTTTACATAATTTTCATCTCCTGGTCCTGAAGTTTCCTTGAAATCAATTCTACTGCAGGCAGCAGCCTCGAGCTTGCAGAGCTGATATAAAACAACCATTACAGTCCAATATCTTGCCTGTTTGCAAACTTCATTTAAAACTGGGGAAAAAAAGACCCAGGAATGGTTTTGTAAGAAAGGAAAAAAAGAAGAAAAGAAAACCACAGTGAAGCTTTAAACTAGTTTGGATAAATCTCTAATCTTTTATTTGTAACCTTTTACAAGCTTTATTTCCCGTATATGAAAAGCTTCTTTTATATGGGCACGACAGACTTTTCCTTTGGATTTTTAATTAGAGTCCATCAATTGTAGCCATATTTAAGAATCAATATAAAGTAATCCTTCGAGATGGGATAAGGTTTTAATCGAAAATCTAATTTCCCACTCTTTGCAGATCATTTTAAGAGGCTGGTTGATAAAAAAGAGTTCAATTTTTAAAAGACATAACACCTAAAACCTGGAAAAGATCATGTCTACAAGAAACCAACTGATGTTGCCTTACAAAGAAAAAGTCTGGCTGTTGTTGGGAACTTTTTTTTTTCTACTTAGAAGAATTTGACTTATTTTTCTCTCAAACAGTATTCCCTAATGTGGCTCCTATGAGAGTATTCACACTGAATGGAGAAAGAAAAAGACAGAAATTGTTTGTTTGAAACAGTATTTCATATGCAAAAGATAGCAACCTTAATTTTTTATTAACAAAGAAAACATAGATCTTGACAGATCCCTTTCACTACATGCTCCCAAATTCCCAAGATTAGAGAATAAATAACACATACTTTTTCATTTTTGTGCATGAATGCGAACTTTCCATTTTCGGATTCAGGAGTGAATATTTCTGACCAATTTTTAAACTTCAAAATTAGAATTTTGCGATTTTTAATTTTTTTGCAACAATGGAAAAGTTGCTTATCTCAAAGGCATAGAATTTCAAACAGTTCTACCAGGGTCACTGGCTTTCAGTTTGTCTTAAAAGAGAAAAGAAAATGAAAGCAAGGAAGAAAGGAAATAAACAAACAAACAAATAAAAACTAATTGTAGGTGCACAGTCCAGACCGTTTGTGCTGCTGAACGATTAATCTGAGATATTTGTTCAAAGGCCGAACATTATATAAACGTGCATAGTGCATTTCCAACATTCACCGCTTAGTTTAAGATCTGCAAATCATCCGTAAACTAGAAGGGACCCCCCCCCAAAAAAGTTTATAATGTATTTTCAGGTAGTCACTGTACTTTTAAAAACTGTTGTATCTGTTAAGCTCATTTGGAAAAACGAACTCATCATGTTTGCTTTTAAAAATCTGAATGAAGCGTGTTTCAACATATTTGATAGCCATGCTTTTCTTTTATCTGCAGAAATTTCAATTTATTTAAAAGCCTGGCGTTTAATGCACTACATGACCGCATGAATTTTAGAGGCGCCCTCTTGTATTCCTCTGTAATCGTGTCTAATGAAAACCTGGGATTTTCCATTATTTAAAAAAAAGTGAAAATATAATGCATCTTCATTAGGAAAATTGACTGCTGTGCTCACGACAGTTCTTAATTGAAAAGGCAACCTATTTTAATGGTGTGGTTGAGAAGAAGATTACATACTTTATCCAAACACAAAGACAATTAATAATGAGAAGCAGGCTGCTGCCATTAACTCTAATGCAGTTGCATCAATGTCAGTGAAAAGTGCTCATACCTGAGATACACGGTGCAAACGCCCCCGGCTCCCTCCTTTCCCAATTCACCCACTTCTTAATTTGAGTTTCTTAATGTGCAAGCGCCAGGGCCGGCTGTGGTCAGGCGGGCTATTTTCTGGCAAGTGTAGCGGGGGACTGGACGCCCCTGCCGGCGGGTCGCCGGGTCTAGAGCTGCGCCGCCCCGCTGGAGGCGCCCGGGCTGCCTGGCTCTCCGCGCAAACCTAGCGCCCTTCCGTTTGCGCGCATGGAGCCGGGTGAGGGCGGCCGCGGCCACCGCGCGATGGAGGATTTGGAGGCTCTGAGCCACATGGTACCTTTTGAGAAATTTAGCAAACCAGACTGGGCTGCCTCGGAAACTGGGTTCTGTTCTGACTCATTTGCAGAAAAGTTACGGGGAAAAACATTAAGGTTATGTTTGGCGGGTACAGTCTTGAGCGCACATGGCCATCCGGCGAATCAGCCAAGTTTTCCAAAGCGCCCCCTCTCCAGCTCTCAGGCCAGGGGAGCAAAGCGTGCGTTTGTGCGTGTGCGTGTGCGCGCGCGCGTGTCTCTGTGTCTGCGTGTGTGCTCGCAAGCGAGTGTGGGTTTGGGGTGGGGGGACATCCCAACCTTTCTACACCCTAGTGCGTCCCAACTCCAGCCTGGGAGGAGACGTCTGCGGCCTCTGGTCTTTTCCCTTCTTGGACAAGGTGCTGCCAGCTAAGACCTCACACCGGCCGCCTCGGACCCAGTGCGCCGAGCTAGGGGAGACGGCGCGGGACTGGGGGACCCCGGGATCCCGCCCTCGGCGCGGAAGGAGTGGCAGCCCTTGGTACCGGGCCTGGTCCTTGAGGCTGCCTGCCCTCCCGGGCGCCAGGACTCGAGGACGCGGTTTGCCCTCGCAGTCCCAAGACCCCCGGGGCCGTGACAGCTTGGGGAAGGGGCAAACTCTGGTCTCCACGAAGTGCTTCGATGTTCGCGAAAGGGTAGGCCCCTGTTGCTCGGCGTCCTACACCCCTCGGAACTGGCTCTGCCCCTGCCTCGTCCCCAGCACAGCCTCCCACTTAAGGCTCAGACAGCCGGGGAAAGGGGCGCCCCCATCAGTATCCCCCACAACCCGCCCCAGTGTGAGCCAGGGCGCGGCTGCAGGCTGACAGGCGCACCGTGACCAGGCCGTCACTTCCCTTCACCAAAGGTTAGATGGGAAGCGTGCACCCTCTGGGGAGTTCGCAAAGCTTCTCGCTTTGATCAGCCACGCGCAGTGTCAGGGAGAGATATTGCTGGTGTCTGAGTCCATCGGAAGTGTCTAGGAAAGAAGAGAGAGGAGCAGGTAGTCAGACTTTGGCGGCTGCCCTGCGGACACTTGCACACATCCAGCCTCGTGGAGGAGGAAGGACCCTGTCCTCCAGGGCCAACTGAATACACTCTCCTCCCTTGAGGCATAGCCTCACAGGAAAGCTCCTTCCACAAATGCACCCTTCCCTCTGCAGCCCTGGGTATGCTGGGGCCAGCTCTGTTGTCCCTCAATCAAGCATACCCCACTTTCTTCCCTGCTTCCATCGATTTATCTACAAATTTCCTGTAGACTTGCCACTTCTGTGATTTTGCCCACGGGCTAGGTAGCCTCTTCAAGGCTCTGAAGACAAGCAGGCCTGGAGATTTCCACGAAGCCCCAGGTGCCTCCTCTCCCTCCCTTAGGGCAGATGAGTCTCTAGAACCTTGTAACCTCCCTTTGGTGAGAGCCAACTATCAGCTACTTGGTGTGGTCTAGGAATCTTCTTGCCTCCTTTCCAGCTTCTATGTTAGATAAGCCTCCTTGCATGATGTATCTAGAGTTTCACCTGTTCCTTTTAAATACCTTTTCCAGATTGCAAGCGTTGAAGTACTCAGTTACTATTTATCAACCAAGCCCTGGTTTCTGCTTTTGGTGAGGCCATGTGTGTCGGCTGGAGTAAGGAGGGCACCAGG
Source organism: Symphalangus syndactylus (assembly GCF_028878055.3). NCBI lineage: Eukaryota > Metazoa > Chordata > Mammalia > Primates > Hylobatidae > Symphalangus > Symphalangus syndactylus. Next base: position 60,457,474 of record NC_072430.2, on the reverse strand, counting down.
TCTCCTAGGGATAGCTTGAAGTCTAGATGTCTTACTTGCCCAACTACATAAAAGCAAAAACAGACTTGCTTCCATTTGTGGATCTGTTTCTTAGCATTTAACCTATGGATGCTTGGAGGCATCTTTATTAGCAAGTGTCTGACTTTGGATAGCCACTCAGTAATGACATTCCTAATCATTTATTGAATACCATTTAAGCTAGTTCAACCACAGACAGTAACTCTTAGCCTAAATGGCAGTTTTCTGGCAGCTTATTCAAGCAATGAACATGCAAAAAGTGAAAGATATCATTGCTTCCAATACTTAGCTCCCAAATATGACAATGAAAGCCATCACTTAAGGGACACCCAGATCACCCCAAGTGTAGATAGTGTATTCTGAGTTACTGGAAGAGCAGTAACCCTTTTGATTATGCTGTCTTGTATTTGATGGACAAAATATGTCAGATAAGCACAGAAGAAACAGGCATGGGGTATAGACCCTGAGTATCAACAGAATCATGGGCTTAAGTCTACCCTGACTTACTGTTTCAACTAAAAACCAGAAGTAGTGGTTGAAGGGGTTGAAGTCTTTCTCTAACAAAAAGACATTCTCTACATGAGATATTCACCAAGGAATTGGAGGGAAACCAAACAATTTCATTATCATCAAGAAATAGTTTTAATATCCTGGTAGTTGGCATTGGAGTCAACTCTAGAGTCTCAATGAAAACATTTCAGTAAAAGCAAACAACATTTTACATTAGACCATATATTCTTAAATCCAGTCGCACATTTGGATCAATTTGGTTTATTAACCAACTTGTGCACACATGGCCGGATGGATAAATTTGTTTATTTTTCACATGCAAAAATATTTATTGAAGTCTCTGATTTATCTAAAGATTTGTGATTATCAAGCCAGGACGTCTCCAGAGCATAAGTACTTTTTTGAAAGTTTTTTGTAGCATGAACTCACATTCATTCATTAATTCATGTATGCATTCAACAAGCATATCTGGGCACCTACTATGTAGTAGGACATTGTCAGAAATTGATTATGTCTAGAGGTTCGTATTTTTCTCATTTCAAATAATCAAATAGTTATAATAAACATTTGATCTAAAAGTTTTCATTGCTCTCTTTTGGCTGAAAATTAAGCCTGGAGAGATTTGTCAATTGCTCTAGGGTGTAAGGACTTGTAATGCTCATCCACAGTAGTGTTCCTAGGGAAAGCTGCAGGAGTTGTTTGCATGAACTGACAAAAGTATATGACTCTTAGTGTTCAAATCTAATTTGTTTCTAAAAAATAAAATCACAAGGCAGCTGAGTGTATGATTTATTATGTGTTTAGATTATGTGCTCGTCTGTAAAAAACTTTTTTTTGATAGGAATAAAAACAAACTTTAGATTTAACTCTATATTCTTTTAGTTCATCTCTAAAAGATAGAGACTATATTTGCATATATGCCATCATTACATTCTTATTTCAAAGAGGATGCAAAAAAAGTATTCAAATAATTATAAATACAATTTATTTTTTAAAACCCACTTTCTGGGCTAGAAGTAGTTACTGTTATTTATTTTTGTCCATTTTAGCTTCAACTACTCGCTAGTCCCAGAAATTAATGGGTTTAAATTCCCCTCGAATTTAGGAGTTTTCTAGTAACAACTTACACTCAAATGTAGTCTTTCTTATAAAGATTCTCCCCATCTCTATTTTATTTGCTTTCCATTCATGACACAGACATTACCATGAAAGTTTTCATAGGTTATTGATGGAGTTATTGAATGTGGTGATCAAATAACAGATTAAAACTGAGTCTCCATGAGGTGACCAGTGCATGAAGGTTTCTTTTTTTCTGAAGAATTCTCACAGGAAGAATTAAATGCTGCCTCTTACAAATCAGTCCTACTGATCTAGTGTGTGTTCGGACACACTAGAGTCTGAGCCACATCCTCACCAATAGTACTTTATCTTCTGGGTATGAATTGTGGGTCATGGTGCCTGTGCATAGCCTGTGGTCTGTAGAGAAGCCATATTGATTAATACTTTTCATGCAAATTATTCAGAAGGTTGAGGGTTTTTTTTTTTTAATCCCCAAACCTCTCAAAACTCATTCTTTAGTTTTCAAATTTGGTCTTTTTAATTTCCTTCGCAGCTAAGAGGATATGAGAGCCCCTTTGTTCTGGAGCTGCTGATTCTGGTATTCAAGGTGTTTGTTTGTTCCAAGGACTGCACTCATGATTTTAAAGTGCCATAAATTCTTCATACTAAGCTCCTATGGTCTTTATACCACCTTACCAGCTTAGATTATGTGATCCTAAAAATGAAAAAAAAAGTTTTTATGAGACTAGGTAGCTATTCATATTATAAATATGAATTTATTAAATTTAACTGGCAAAATGATCTATTATGAGTAAAGAAGGTGAAAATACAAGCTTAAAATATTCAGGACTGAGAACAGAGCATTTAATTTCTGATTCTCTCTGTAGGTGGGGTCTGAAATAGAATGCTAGTGTTGCTGATGCCAGCATGCTTGCCTATTTTTACACTTCCGTAAGAGATGTGGGCAATGGAAAGGGATACTTATGGAAGTACAACAGGGTTTATGTAAAAGTTCATTAGGCTTAAGGAGGGCAGTATTTGCCTTATGGAAGAGAGTGGGTCTCTTGATGCCCAAACTGTATATGAGAAAAACAGTGAAATGAAAAGGAGATGAGAATCCAGACACTCCATCAGCAGCCTTACCCTGTGACAGACCCAGAGGCAACTCCAAAGCCACCAGGGCAACTGCCTGTTCAGTCTGCCAAAGAGCCAGATGCTGTTGCTTGGAAGAATCTCTTCCACAGCTTGATGTCTGGGTCCTGTGATTGCCATCCAAAGAACAGTGGTGGGGCATGCTGGGATGAATGCAATCCCGGCATCCCACTACAGTGTTTTCTTTTTTAAAAAGAGTCATTTTAAATTAAACAAGTTTTAAAACTCACGTATTATTTTTGAAAATGTAAAAAGGAAATTAGAGGATAATAGCACAAGGCAAGGCTGTCTATTTGAAAAAAAATCCTCTTAAAACTTCACTTTGCTTATGGGTCATTTTAAATTATCCCATGAGGAATGGGACATTTAGAAGAGACAAAAGACCATCCACCATTCACAGTGATGAAATAAAAATCACTACAATCTAGAAGAATGGTGATACAAATAATACTTATTATGTTATTCACCATGATCATTTACAATATTTATTTAAATAAAATAAAAGTAAGATATTCAATATTGCATTTTGTAATATAATTTTGATTGTGGGTGCCACTGAACATGTGCCTAAATAAAAAAGGCAGTAAGAAAAATCATCAGTGACATTTAAGGGGAAAAATCATGCCTGCCTGAGTGTCTGATGAGTCACTAACATCTCTTCTTAAATATTATCAGTATCGTCACATGAAGCAACATCTCTCCTTTTCAAAATATGTGTTAATATTTGCTGTGTTGTAGCTAAGTGAATAATAGCTGCTGTATTTCTTCGAGTCACTCAGACTACTTCAACAAATGAATGTCATTTGATCCTAGCGTACAGCCAACACCTTTGCTCTTTCCGTGTAATCTTTTATTTTTTGTAATTATGGGAATTTTTCCCCTTATATTCCCAGACTTTGTCTAATAGCCTAATGGTGAGTGCCTGAGCACCATAGTAAATCTATAATTTCTTTAATCATTGTGATCAATGTGAATCATGGCATGATTAATGTGGCCAGGGTAATAGGTAATGGTTAAACAGATAATCAAAATATTTGGATAGTAATAACTCACTATACAGCAGTGTTTCTCAGCCAGGGACAATTTTGTCCCCCCAGGGGACATTTGGCAATGTCTGGAGACGCTTTTAGTCACCACAACTCTTATCTACTGGGTAGAGACCAGGAATGCTGCTAAACATCCTGCACTACAGAGGACAGCACCCTACAACAGAAAATTGGCCCAAAGTGTTAATAGTTCCAAGGTTGAAAAATCCTGGTGTAGAGAATGGATAACATGTATAATTATATTGACATTTTAAAAAGTTTGGTGACTACCAAAATATAGATAGCTCTGTAGTGTCGTTAATCTAGATGAAAAGAAAAAATAATCAGTAACAAATGTTTTCAAATATCTTCACATTTGGGATCATATTGACAAAGTATAAAGGCATAATATTGTTGTCACTTTCTGTAAAATATAATTCTCATCCTCACTTCAATTGTTATTTAAGCACATAGTTAGCTACGACTGGATGACATCAACAGCAGCTTGGGGATATCGTGTTCCTATTTCATAAACAGAATAATAATTCAACAGGAAAAATATATAAAAGAATTCTCAGTTTTTAAACTTTTTTCAATTCCAAAAGTTCTTTCCAAATAATTTGAAAAATGCATAAGCTTATAAAGAGGGAAATGAAAGTCATCTTTAATCCAGCCATCTTAAGTTTTTAGTTTCTTTAAACTTAAACTTGTGTCTATGGACATTGATTTCTTAATATAGGACCAAATACTGTTTAGCAAAATATTTTGTTATGGTTAAGTTTTCATGATATTAACTCCTTTGTCTAGCACATGTAAAGTGAAATTTATCGTTGTTTTCCTAATTGTTCTGTCCATACCAGTTTGACTCCTTTTTTCTGAGTGTGGATTCATTGGAATTTTTTCTTTCTTTTCTTTCTTTCTTCCTTTACTTCTTTTCTTTCTTTCTTCTCTAATGTATTCAGTTATATTAAGTGGAAGACATCTCCCCATAGGGAAACTGGCTTGTACCTCATCTGCGTTCTCTGTTTATATCTTGTAGGACTAGTATTCTCCAACACTATGTGTGACTTGTCTCCTAGTCATTTTTTCTTAAGTCAGATGTTTAGAACTAGTATTCTCCAACACTATGTACGACTTGTGTACTAGTAATTTTTTCTTAACTTGGGTGTTTATGCTGCAGAGCTAAAGTTGTTTAACAGGTAATAGCTTTGCCTCAGTTAAATCTATGGGTGAGGATATTGCCACTGGGCAAGACTAAGGTGGTAGTTACGATTTGGGCAGGGAGATAGGCACAGAGCCCTTGTTAAGGAATGAAACCCAGACAAAAGGGAGGGGAGAACTGCCAGAAGATAGAGCAGGCTAATATGTACAAATTACAGAAGGAAAGAGGACAAGTGGAAGATAATGCAATAATGCACAGCCTTTAAATAACACATTGAACAACAATGACTTTGCATTTAGCATTTGGGCAGTGCTATCATCTGAATGTTTGTGTCCCTCCAAAATTCATGTTAAAATCCTAACCCCTAAGGTGATGCTATTACGAGATGGGGACTTTGGGAAGTGATTAGGTAATGAGGAGGGAGCCCTCATGAATGGGATTAGTGTCCTTATAAAAGAGACCCCAGAGAGACCCTTACCCCTTCCATCTTGCTGTGAGAACACAGCAAGAAGGTGCCCTCTATAAACCAGAAAGCAGGCCATCACCAGACAGCAAATCTGCCTTAATTTTGCACTTCCCAGTCTTCGGAATGGTGAGCAATAAATTTCTGTTGTTTTAAAGCTACCCAGTTTATGGTATTTTGTTATAGCAGCCCAAGTAGTCTAAGAAGGGCAGTTATATGACAAGACTTTTGCTTTATTTGAGGCATTAATCTTTGGTTTCCTCCTCGGACCCATATTATTAGGTTGATGCAAAAGTAGTTGCGGTTTTTATCATTACTTTTAATGGCAAAAACTGCAATTTCTTTTGCACCAGTAACTCTTGTCAGGGAAGCAGAGAAAAAATTGGAAATGGTCCCACAATTTTCAGGGTTTATTTTTTCCAGGATTTTTTTTTTTTAATAAGATACCATGTTGTCCAGGTTGGAATGCAATTGCTGTTCACAGGTGTGATCCCACTACTGATCAGCACCGGAGTTTTGGCCTGCTCCATTTTTGATCTGAGCTGGTTCACCCCTCCTTGGGCAACCTGTTGGCCTCTTGCTCCCAGGAGGTCACCATATTGATGCTGAACTTGGTGCGAACATCCGATTGCTATAGCACAGAACTCCTGGGCTCAAGCTATCCTCCCACCTCAGCTTCCCAAGTAGCTGGGTCTACACGTGCATGCCACCACATCTGGCTTTTTCAGGAATTTAAAACAGTGACTAGCTCTCAAGCTACCGCAAGTTCTGCGTTGGGCAGTTGACAATGCCAACTTTATGGAAACATCCCCAATGTATTCCTCCCTAACCTGCAATATAAAACAAAAGCTTCACTCAACAGTTTGCAGAGCAGAACTTCTTTTCTTCTTCACAAAATCGGTTTCACCCTTGGGTAAATGATAGGTGGCACATGCAAACAGTTGTCTGGGGAAGCTGTTTATTTGTTTGTTTTTATGTACTCTGAGCAGCAGAATTTAGAAGCCAGCTCTCTTGTGTCCACCAAGTTCAGGCACATGAAAGGGAACATAGTGCTTGCTTTGGCAGCGTATACCCTAAAATTGGAACAACAGAGAGAAGATTAGTATGGCCCCTGCATGAGGATGACATGCAAATTTGTGAATCGTTCCACATTTTTTAAGTTACAAAAATAAAAAAAAAAAGAAAGAGAACATAAGTAGGGATTTTTTAAAAGATTGCAAAGGTTCCGTGAAGAGAAATGAAATATACCACAGAATAAATAATATGCCAGTTAGTAAAAAATATATGAGGGTTCAACTGAAGTATGGATCCTTTCCACAATAATGGACAGACAAACCCTTTTGTCCTTAAGACTACAGAATCCTTTGTTCTGATTCTGTGTTTGGTCTTTCTCCTCATCAACTAGCTGATTATGGGTCTCTGCTGGGTCTCCTTTAGGTCCTGTTCATATCTAAAGTTGGCCTATGCCATCCCGGTCACTTCTTTGAATCAGGGCTGACTTAGGAATTACAGAAAAATCTTGGTCTATAGGTGTTACTTGAAATTTGAAATTTAATGTCAAGTTACTTCATCAACTTTATGTCTACAGGTCTAGACATTTCTGTTCCTATTATCATACAAATATCAGAGGCAGCTCCTCATTTAATTCTGCAGTTGTCTGTAAATTGTTATGACTGCCAATTATAAAACTCATTTTATTTTGTTCTGCTGCTGTAGAGGAAGGGGTTTATATATCCGCCCCAGTGTTGATAGGAAGGGAATGGTAACTACTCTGGCTACTACCTGGAGTTTTCCTTTCTTTTTTTTTAGAGACAGCGTCTCGCTCTGTCGCCCAGGCTGGAGTGCAGTGGCATGATCTCGGCTCACTGCACGCTCTGCCTTCCAGGTTCATGCCATTCTCCTGCCTCAGCCTCCCGAGTAGCTGGGACTACAGGCGCCCACCACCACGCCTCATTAGTTTTTGTATTTTTAGTAGAGATGGGGTTTCACCGTGTTAGCCAGGATGGTCTCCATCTCCTGATCTCATGATCCACCCGCCTCAGCCTCCCAAAGTGCTGGGATTATAGGCACGAACCACCGAGCACGGCCTGGAGTTTTCTTTTTATTTCAGTCACTTACTTGTACATCCTTGGCTGAAGGATACTCTTTTTTCATATTCTTACATGCACTTCCATCATTAACTAAAAATTAACTAAAGAACCATGTGCTTCTTTACTGGGTTTTTGTGTTTTACATGAGGACATTTGTGTGTGGTTTGTCTATACAACACATTCTTCTCCCAAGAATGCTAAAAACAAAGAAAAGGAAAGGAAGGAAGGAAGGAAGGAAGGAAGGAAGGAAGGAAGGAAGGAAGGAAAGAAGGAAGGAAGGAAAAGGAAGAAAGAGAAACATAGCATGCAAGGCCGAGGAAGCACTCTAGCACTCTACTCTCGAGACTCGGGCTGAGTACAGAGCCTACTTTGGTCACTGTTCTTTAAAAGACAAAGGATGTGGACAACCGAAAGTGAAGAGAAAGAGCTATTATGATAGAAATGTTTTATGGGCATCTCTATGAGCATAGCACATCAAGGGCAGGTTTGTTAACCTTGAAGAAGAATGGCTAAAGAGATAATCCAATTATTGTCTTGAAAAGCATGGATATTTTCTAGAAGAGGAATTTTTATAGTAGTTCTCCATGCCTTGAGAGATCCAAGATGATGAAAGAACTTAACATAGGAGCTGTTTCAGCAGAAACACACAGACTCACATCCCCAGCTTAGCTATCCTAGTGCTAAAACATGAGAATATGTTCATTGGTGGCCATTGTGGAATCTCTGTGTTTGGAGATCTCTGAGAAGAGATTTGTAAGCTTTGGTTAAATACCTTTATGTACACCTGCCTGAAGGTAATCAAATGATTCTTCAAGTTTCCTTCCAGTTCTTATTCTATGAAGCAAACACAATTTTACAATTATTTTTATTAATTGCTGAACAAAATATTTATTCCCAACTAGTAAATCCTAGGAAAGCTGTCTCATCTTTTGAGATTGTAAGAAGTTTATGTTGTGAAGATTTGCTAGCCTTGAAATTCTCCCTTAAAAAAGCTCAGTCCCAAATTGCATCTGTGATAGATTGTTTTGTGATATTTGGGGGGATATACTTTAAAATCTTTTTTCTTGTTCTTTATAATCTTAGCATTATTTGTACTTTAAAAAAATGTTTATTTTATGCCATAGGTTATATTTTATCCTTCAGAGCCCAGCACAAACATTTAAAAAACTAAACTATTTATTACATCTTGAATATTAGTTTTGACTGGGCGTGGTGGTGCAATGTAGCCAGGCAATGTGATGAAGACACCCAATGCAAAAAAAAAAAGAGACAGTTAATTTTATTATTTGAATTATCATACAGTAAAATGGACTTCTTTTGGTGTACTATTCTGTGAATATTTTAATGTACATATAGATTCATGTAACCACCACTACAATCTGGATACACCGAACTCTTTTAACATAAGATATTCTCCATATTTTAATAGCTTTGTCACTGAAATCCATTCTCTAATATAACTGCTCAATGAGCAAAATACATAGTAGAATATATAATACTTACTACAAAATGTAAAGTAGTGTTATGTACAATAAAGTGCTTTACTGAAGATATTCTTAACAGATCCAAGTTGCTGAATCAGACCCATTGTGTTCAAATGAATTTTATGCAATTCCTTGTTATTGTAACAGCTGTCATTATTAACAGATAATAGCATATGCACATATACGTATCAATATGAATATCAATTCTCCATAATTTTGAAGATTTAATAGTGTCTCATAAGGTTTTTTAGTTTTTAAAATCTAATTTAAACTATGACATAGATCTACAATCAGATAATAACTTATAGAACTTTCTGATTTACAATCAGATTAAAACTTACAGTACTTTCACTCAATTACTTGTTGTAGAATCTACCCTGATTATGTTTTGTTTTATTTTTTCTTTAAAAGTTGCTTAGAGGCTGGGTGCGGTGGCTCATGCCTGTAATCCCAGCACTTTGGGAGGCCAAGGCGGGCGGATCACTAGATCAGGATATCGAGACTATCCTGGCTAACACGGTGAAACCCTGTCTCTACTAAAAGTATAAAAAATTAGATGGGCATTGTGGCGGGGGCCAGTATTCCCAGCTACTCGGGAAGCTGAGGCAGGAGAATGGCATAAACCCGGGAGGTGGAGCTTGCAGTGAGCCGAGATCACGCCACTGCACGCCAGCAACACTCATCTCAAAAAAAAAAAAAAAAAAAAAAAGTTGCTTAGAACAGATTGCAGAAAATATGACTTCCATCATAAGCCATCAAAACAAAACAAACTCTTTGCCACACCAGATTTTTGTATCCTAAAAATATTACACTCAAGATTAAAGAAATAGGTTTGGAGATTTTTTTTTTTTTTTTGAGATGGCATCTCACTCTGTCATCCAGGCTGGAGTGCAGTGGTGCAGTCTTGGCTCACTGCAATCTCTGCCTCCCGGGTTCCAGCGATTCTCCTGTCTCAGCCTCTCAAGTAGGTGGGATTACAGATGTGCGCCACCACACCCGGCGAGTTTTTGTATTTTTAGTAGAGGCAGGGTTTCACCATGTTGTCCAGGCTGGTTTCGAACTCCTGACCTCAGGTGATCCGACTGCCTTGGCTTCCTAAAGTGCTGGAATTACAGGCATGAGCCGCTGTACCCGGCCCAAGATTTGGAGATTCTACGCAACTTTTATGACTGAATTGGATATAATAAAAAGCTTGGGTCATTCTGACTTGCCTAAACTTCCTAAGAGGAATTAATACTATGGACAGAGTCTTTTTGATACACCATTATGAGTCAGATCTTTTAGCAGTGTCAAATTTGCCTACCTGTTTGTAGATATATAGCATATTAATAATTTACTGTAAGCCAAGTTTGTACATACACAGGTAAATAATATAGGTAAGATAGCATTGATTTTTGGTTATGTTATCTCTATAGATAGAAGAAAAGATAGGTTTGGAATTTTTAAGTAGCTAAGTTGAAAAAGTCAAGAATTTGTGCTCCAATAATTAGAGTCAACACACTGAATCGTATTCTGTTAATCATAGCCGTTTCTTTCCATCTCTTCTTCAGAAAGGGGGTTTATTATAATAATCATAAACATAATACGATTAAAAGTACCTGGAAATTTAGTACCTAGTGTCAGAGAAGATACCACAATAGTCCAATGTAATGAGGTTGGATCGCATGTATTCTTCCAATTTTAGTCATTTGCTTTCAAAGCTATTATTTCACCCTTACTGATAACCTCTCTTCAGTTTAAAAAAAAAATTACCATTAACATTCACTCACTTTTTGCAGGTTTTGAACAGTTTTTTAATCCAACAAGCTATTTTACCTTACACAATAGATGCGGTCTTAGCCAATAATCTTCATTGTTAATAACATTCAATGGCTTTTTAACAATTATATGACATCCATTGTGTTCCATTTTCTTTCTATGGCAGTAATGCCCTGTAAAGCATTCCAACTAGTAAGGTACGCAAGTATCGCTTTCATAAAGCTATGCTAGCTGTCTCTAATTCAATTACTTACCTCAAAGACTTCCTTCAATGCTGCAAAATTGTCCGGATACTTCCACATTTCTGATGTTCACAGGAGCTGTTTGCGGTTGCTTGGATTGTAAAATGTTTATCTATTTTCCCTTTTTTTATATACCATTTCACTTGTCATGAAGAAATAAATGTTTCAGATTTCTTTTAATCCTAAAGAATGATCATAGAAGTTATAGTAGTTACATAGTATAGTAGCGTAAGTGTAAAGAAGAGCATCTTGAAGGAAAAATATCAGTATCTCTATCCATGAAGAAAGCCACAGTGTTAAAGTTCAAACTGTACCACCCACGCCACTGCTCATTGCTGCTGACCACTCTTCTTCTCCTTATTTCTAAGAGGAAAGCTTATTTTGGATATTTGATTACTTACTTATTATGTCTAGAGGGTGGGCAGTGGGTGGTGCTGCTCAAACAAGTGTGGTTCAAGGAGCAGACTTCCAAATACACTCGAAATGCAATAAAGATGAGAAACGACAGTATCTCCCTTAATTCACACTGGTTATGTTCCACGATCTCCAGTGGATGTCTGAAACTTTGGATAATACTGAACTCTATGTATACTATGGATAATACTGAACTTTGGATAATACTGAACTCTATATATACTATGTTTTTTCCTATACATACATACCTATGACAAAATTTATTAATTAGCCATGCTAAGACATTGACTATAACATCTAATATTATAGAGCAATTATTAACAATATACCGTAATTGGCCGGGCGAGGTGGCTTATGCCTATAATCCCAGCACTTTGGGAGGCCGAGGCGGGTGGATCACCTGAGGTCAGGAGTTCGAGACCAGCCTGACCAATATGGTGAAACCCCGTCTCTACTAAAAATACAAAAATTAGCCAGGCACGGTGGTGGGCGCCTATAGTCCCAGCTACTTGGGAGGCTGAGACAGGAGAATTGCTTGAACCTAGGAGGCAGAGGTTGCAGTGAGCCGAGATGGTGCCACTGCTCTCCAGCCTGGGCAACAGAGTGAGACTCTGTCTCAAAACAAAACAAAACAACAACAACGACAACAACAAAACAAAAACCAATGTACTGTAATCAAAGTTTTGTGAATGTGATTTCTCTTTTTCTCTGGAATTTTCCATTTAATGTTTTTGAACCCTGGTTGATCTCAGATAACTGAAATCACTACAGGTAAGAGGGACTTGCTGTAGAGAGGATTAAATCCCTCTACATTTTGCAGTGATTGCTAAATTTATCTTTTGAAAACCCACTGGCTTTACCCCACAATTTCATCCTGGGAGAAAGTAGAAATAACGTTGAATACATTTTCAGAAGAGTCAGTATGCAGTTCTTTGCCAATAACTAATCATGAATCATTTCTCTCATAAAATAAAAATTTGAAGTTAGTTTGTGATAGTTTTTTTTTCTTTCTCTCTGAATTTTTAGGTATGGAAACCATAGATGCAAAATCTCTCATAGGTTTAATTCCATGGTGACTGAAATGATGAAACATTCGGCTGAAATAATTTTGCCTTTTTTTTAATCCCTCAATGTTAATGGTTATAACTTTGATCCACCTATACCACTGTTAGGATTTTGAATAGTAGGACCTTGGTATTCCCACCACAATCAACCTGCTATTGCTATTCATTGACCTAGCAAACTACCAAACGGTTATTTCTTCATGGAATATTGGCTATAAATGCATTAGTTGCAATATTATTCTTGGTGAACAATCATAGTGATGCTAAAAGGGTACTAATCAGATAGTAGTACTGCTCAAACCAGTATGGTTCAAGGAGCATGTATTTTGTGGTCACAGGCCATCCTCTGACTCTGAAAGACAAGGCAGAAGAGCTTGAGGGTTGCTTAAGAAAGACCACTGAGGAAGGAAGACCAGGCTTCAGGTATCTGAGTTTACTTTCGAGAGGTGACAGCCTCTCAAAAGATCACTGCTCAAGGAGTCATTTAACCTGTTCTCCGGGTTATCTATGTACACCTATCTTTTCATCTCCACTGCGCAGAACTAACGTACTTCTTTTCTCACCCATGTGTGATAGGCATGTGTCAGGTGGCACCTAGGATATTCAGCAGAACAGGGTGTAGATAAGCAGGTGAAAAAGCTGAGACTTTCTCAAGTGATTGACAGCTTATGTATGCATCAGATCTATTTAATTTTTACCCATTAGATTGAGATATGCAAAAACATGTCCAGAAAAAGGACTGAAAATAGGAGGGCAAAGTCTGGTATGACTGGATCATCAGTAAAGAAACTCCATTTAAAAAAGTGAAAAGCAAAGAAGGAGAAAAATAGAAGTTTCATTTCAACTAACCCAATTTATCGGAGTCCAACTAATTTTTTCTCCAGAATAAGTGGGACTAAATATGTGAACTATTTTAATATAGGTTAATTAATATCATAAATACAGATTCAAAAAGAAACACTATGAGAAAAAAAGAAATAGCACTGTGTTTGGTTATGTATAGGTACTAGGTGAAGGTGAATCTTCTCATTAGTTGAGGAACCATAGTGCTTAGAGATTCTTTTTCTTCTGTGAATTATCCATTGTTAATTCAAGTATGGTAGTTCACCCATGGTTTTATTCCTTCCTTCAGCAAATGCTTATTAAGCTCCACAGTGAGCTAGATGTTGTGGGGGCTATATGGAAGCATAACCCATGGGTATACATAGAAGCAAAATCCACAGTTGCTGCCCTAGCAGTCAGGATCCTGGCACTCAAGGATGGTAATTGATGGTGTACTCAAGCATGGCAGTTGAGGAGATAGTAATGAAGGGAGTATTTACAAATGTGTTGGCAGGGATAAGGGAAACCACAAGGGGTGGTGAAGCACATGAGACTAGCAACACTGGGGAGCCATTACCACCCACAAGCCTGAAGAGGTCAAGGAAAGGGCTGGGAACTGGAACCCAAGGCTAGCCAGAGCTGTGGTTGTGGCTGTAGCTGGAGGAGAGGGCCAGGTGATGGATGCGGTGGCCTTCAGGAGATAAATGTTGACCCAGTGCATCCCAGCATGGTGGGCACTGGGCAGCAAATGCTACACACCCTCTCCTCCCACCCACTGATTCCTGCTAGTGGCTTGCACTGGTTAAACTCAACCAAGAGCCAGAAAACAAGGGAACTCGTTGACATAATTCAGAAGGTCGGTGTCCTGCTATGCAGAGCAGGGTAGAGAAAGGTAGAGGATGGTTCTAGAGGGGCAAGTGGCATTTGCAGCATGCTGCCTTGAGACATACATGGCACAAAACATAGCCACAAAATAAAGCTGAGATACAAAAGATGTCACAAGATGACAGTGAGTGGTATAGACAATAGGTCCAGGTGAAGGATGTGATATAACTTAGGGAAGATCCCTAGAAAGAAAGGAATACTTTTTTGGGTTGGGCCTTTAAGAATGAGTAAGAATTAGATTAGCAGAGAGGAATATGGAGGACAGGGAGAACAGTGGAACAAACACATGGAAATAGAAATAAATATAGTATGGCTGAGAGGCTGTATCCAATTGGCTGAAGCACAGAATAGGCAGATGCAGGCATGAGTTCGAGACCAGCCTGGCCAACATGGCGAAACCCCATCTCTACTAAAAATACAAAAATTAGCTAGGCATGGTGTGCACCTGTAGTCCCAGCTACTTGGGAGGCTGAGGCAGGAGAATTGCTTGAACCCGGGAGGTGGAGGTTGTAGTGAGCCGAGATCGTGCCATTGCACTCCAGTCTGGGTGACAAGAGTGAAACTCCATCTCAAAAAAAAAAAAGGATTCAGTTCCTTGGGAGTGATCCAGTTCCGGAAGGCAATAATTGAGAGTTTGACTCAGCCTGAATCTCATCTAGTTTAGACAGGAAGCAAGTGAACTGTGCTCTTCCAAAGCAGGTTCTGATGAATCCACAACAGGTAGTCACTAAATATTTGTTGACCAAATGAATAAGTAATTAAAATGAAGTACTAGAAATTTCTATGTTTTGAAACAATGCATAAGATGGCCGTTTATATTGATTTCCAAAATCTAATCATCAGGCCAGGCACGGTGGTTCATGCCTGTAAACCCAGCACTTTGGGAAGCCAAGGCGGGTGGATCATGAGGTCAGGAGTTCGAGACAAGCCTGACCAACGTAGTGAAACCCCGTCTCTACTAAAAATAATAATAAAAAAAAATTAGCCGGGTGTGGTGGCGGGCACCTGTAATCCCAGCTACTCGGGAGGCTGAGGCAGGAGAATCACTTGAACCCGGGAGGCAGAGGTTGCAGCGAGCAGAGATCATGCCATTGCACTCCAGCTAATCATCATGCAGACCCACTGTGAAAGCAGGAACCTGGTCTACCTTGTTCTTAAAATAATCCCATCTCCTAGCACAGAGCCCAGCTTAGAGCTACAGCACCATCCTATATCTGTTGAATAAATGCTGGCATAAATTAATAAATGAATGCATACTTGAATGCATTTATCCTTTTACAGTCAGGTTGCTTGGGGTGATGATCTCTCCCTACCCTTTTCAGGTATAGTTACTGTTAAGGTACATTAAGTAGTCCGTCAGCCTTTTAATGACTACTTGTTTTTTGTTTTTGTTTTTGTTTTGTTTTTCTTTTTCTTTTATTTATTTATTTTTTTTTTCTGAGATAGATTTTCACTCTTTTTGCCCAGGCTGGAGTGCAATAGCACGATCTTGGTTCCCTGTAACCTCCGCCTCCCGGGTTCAAGTGATTCTCCTGCCTCAGCCTCTCAAGTGGCTGGGATTACAGGCGCCCGCCACCATGCCCGGCTAATTTGATATTTTTAGTAGAGATGGGGTTTCACCATGTTGGCCAGGCTGGTCTCAAACACTCCTGACCTCAGGTGATCTGCCTGCCTCGGCCTCCCAACGTGCTGGGATTACAGGTGTGAGCCACTGCACCCAGCCAACTACTTGTAAGTGCTTCTTACTTTTTCCTCACTTTAATTTCTTTTGAGTCTCAGATGTGCAGTTGTTTAAATAGCTTAAATATAAGAGTGGGTAAAAAAACCTCAGGCCCTGAATCACCTTTGAGAGGCAACCCACAAGAACAACCTATTTCAGATGCAGGGCTTCTGTCAACAGCCTCCAGCCCAGGGTGTGCGCACCTGCAGCTGGCCTCAGTGCCACTCGCTGCAGCGGAGGTGGCTCCTGGGCTCCTTTTACCTTTGTTCCTTTCTTTAAGCATTCAACTTCTTTCCCACTGCCATTAAAATCATATTAAGTAATTCTGAAGTGCTTCCCATAAACACCACATGAGAAGTACAACCGTGAGAACAATTATCTACCTGTGTGGAATAGGTTATTATTTTAATTTGTAATCTGAGTGACATTCATTTTAGAGAAGAGAGTATTGGGGTGTGCACCTTCCCCACACGCCCCATTTACTCAACAAAGAGTGAGGCACTTTTTTCGTCTTCCTTAATAGGTAGCTTTAACCTCACTGCCTTGTTAATTATGATACCTGAGGGTAAATTCCTGTTTACTGGCTTTTAAACATTACAATTTTTATTTGCCATCGGACACAAAGAGAGAACTAAGTTCAAACTTATTTTATGGCTTATAGAAGCTGAAAGTCAGACAAGGTTAATATTGTCAGATGATGTAAATATGTGGTAATTTTAACTTTAAAGTGGACAGCCCTCCTTTTACAGTGAATTACATTTGCACAACCGAATTTCTAATTGAGTTGAATTTCACTTTAACAATTCCTGCCTCTGTGAGGAGATCCAAGGCTTTCAGGTGTCTCTAAGATCTGGGAATACCTACTGCAATCCAATTGTGGGTGAGCTGCTCTGTGTAGCAAATCCTTGTGTTTATATTTAGAAAGAAATAGAAAATGACTGTTAGTGCTGATGGCACCCTGCTGACCTGAAGAGGGAGTTTGTGATGAGGGGGTTTTCAGAATCTTGTGCCTGAGATAGGATGAATTCTTTTCACTTGAACAAAAGATTATTTATGATGAAAACCTTAACCTATACACTGTAAGACAGACTGAAATGTAAAAAAGGTGAAAAGACTCTGAAACACATGGATGAAAATATGTTTTAAACATGTGTGCTAGGAATACAATTATGCATATGATACCTTCAGTTCTGAGTATTTGTTCTAATTTGTGAATTTTTTTCTTGTTTTAAAGATTTTCCCTCTGCTAAATATACTTAGATCTCAATGTGCAGATGTCTTTGCCAGCATTCAGTATCCAATATATATGTAATATTCTAAGCAAGTTTTTAGTAGAGATTATGAAATTAAACTGATACATTTAGTTTTTTTCCCTAATAATATTGTGGATGCTACATAGAAATAACACAATAGTACATATTTTGAACAGAGTTGAGACAACTGTAGCATTCCAATTGGTGGATTTTTTTTTTCTTTTAGAAGTTCATGAAGAAATGAAAAAAATCTGCTTTGGTCTGAAATATGAGACATGAAATCTCAGTTGAGGAGTATAATTTGGAATTATTTAAACATTTTTCAAATGTCTTCTGAACCCTAACAAATTTCAGATTGACAAACAATAAAATTAACTAGGTTTTTGTTATTTCCCATCACCTCTTTCAGTAAGTAAGAAACAAAGAAACTTTTTCACCATATTGGGCAAGCCGTAGGCATTTTAGCAAATAAGAAAAAAAAAAGACATGGTGATTTAGGATTTTAAAATTTAATTGATGGGCTATAATTATTTAATTTAATTAATTAATTTATTTATTTTTGAGACAGAGTCTTTCTCTGTTGCCCAGGCTGGAGTACAGTGGCGCGATCTCGGCTCACTGCAACCTCTGCCTCCCAGGTTCAAGCAATTCTCTGCCTCAGCCTCCCGAGAAGCTGGGATTACAGGCGCCTGCCGCTGTGCCCAGCTAATTTTTGTATTTTTAGTAGAGACGGGGTTTCACCATCTTGGCCAGGCTGGGCTTGAACTCCTGACTTCGTGATCCACCCGCCTTGGCCTCCCAAAGTGCCGGAATTACAGGCGTGAGCCACAGTGCCCAGCCAATAATGTTAAATAAAAACATTTAAAATAAATCATCTGTAATTCCATGTCTGATAGGGTAGGCAAGGCTGCACTAACAAAGACACCCAAACAAGTCATGGCTCAGGACAATGGAAGTTTAGTTCTTGCTCATGTCAGAGTCCTGGGAATATAAACAGAATCGCCAGCAGCTCTCCTTTACACACTCATTTAGGGTACCAGGCTGACAGAGACTTTGCCATCTTCAAATTATGGCTTCTGTAGTCACTATGGTTATTTCCATCACAGCCAGCTGGAAGGGAGAAGGAGTACAGAGGAGTAAGAATGGGAGGGCATTATGGTCCAGGCCTGGGAGTGGCACACAAGACTTCTGTTGCCATTCCACGTGGCTGGAACTTAGTCACATGGCTACCTAACTGCAAATGTATTCTAGCTCTGTGCCTAAGAAAAAGGGTATATAGGTTTTGGTGAGTAGCCAATAGCCTCTGCCACAGTCTAGCACCCTCCTGGCCTAGGAGAGTGTGTGATATATAGTATTCTATTAACATTTGTTGAATTGTGTATGTATATACTGCTTTCCAAAAACGTGTAGGTTTCTATGATGGCACAATAGGATAGTCATGCTATTTCCTGTTTTGCTACTGTGATTTCATAGTTTATTACTTGTTTAGGTAGTTACTTATGTCCCAATTTGTTATAAAAAGAATTAAAGATACAATAATGTGGCAACATAAAATAACTTGTCATTAACTAATAAATATTTTTCTATGGCTTCTGAATAGGCTTAATAATTGCAATGCTACAATTAAATTTATTAAGGCTTATTCCAAATGTTGACATATTTTTGCTTTTATACATATGATTTTTTCTTTTCTTTTCTTTTCTTCTCCTTTCTTTTCTTTTCTTTCTTTCTTTTTTTTTTTTTTGAGACGGAGTCTCGCTCTGTCACCCAGGCTAGAGTGCAGTGGCACTACCTCTGCTCACTGCAAGCTCCGCCTCCTGGGTTCACGCCATTCTCCCGCCTCAACCTTCCGAGTAGCTGGGACTACAAGCGCCCGCTACCACACCCGGCTAATTTTTTGTATTTTTGGTAGAGACGGGGTTTCACCATTCACAGGATGATCACTATCTCCTGACCTTGTGATCCGCCCAACTCGGCCTCCCAAAGTGCTGGGATTACAGGCGTGAGCCACTGTGCCCGGCTATACATATGATTTAACATAACTGTAAAGGGATTATTTTTGTGCACATATATATTTATGTTGGTTGAAGTAGTTGCTTACAATAAATCCCAGAAGTGAAAATATCGGATCAAAAGAAATAAACATTTTCATGATTTTTGTGAGGTATTTACAGTATTGGCAGAAATGAGTGCAAAGTTCTAGTGAGGCTGCAACCTCATTAGTCTGAATGGCATTTGAAACACATTTCAATGCCTAAAATGTGCAAAAATGATACCAATTGTTTTAATTTTTATTTCTTTGATTGTTAGTGAAATTTCCTTGCTACTTTTCTCCTCTTTGGGGAAGCAATTCTTATCTCTGTAGATTTGATGACTTATTGAGTCATTACACGTGCTACTTGGAAATAAAATTTATGTTTAAAATTTTGCCAGGGCACGGGAAGTGGAAAAAATGGGGAGATGTTGGTCAAAAGGTATGAACTTTGAGTAATAAGATGAATAAGTATCTAATTTACAGTGTAATGACTGTAATTAATGCTGTATTGTATACTCGAAATGTTCTAAGAGAGTAGATCTTAAGTGTTCTCACTCCACACCCCACCACACAATGGTAACTATGTGTGGTGATGGATGTGTCAACTAATTTGATTGTGGCAATCATTTTACAATGAACATGAATATCAAATCATCAGGTTGTACAGCTTGAATATATACAATTTTTATTTGTCAGTTATACCTCAATAAAGCTGGAAAAATAATTTGTTTTAAATGGGATATAAATAATGTCTGTAGGTTTTGCTTGGTTGAGAAACAAAAAAACACTAGTTAATTGGAAGCTCTTTTTTTCTTTTTCTTTTTCGACACTCTTGTTGCCCAGGCTGGAGTACAATGGCACGATCTCAGCTCACTGCAACCTCTGCCTCCCGGGTTCAATGGATTCTCCTGCCTCAGCCTCCTGAGTAGCTGGGATTACAGGCATGCCACCACACCAGGCTAATTTTGTATTTTTAGTAGAGACGGGGTTTCTCCATGTTGGTCAGGCTGATCTCAAACTCCCAATCTCAGGTGATCTGCCCGCCTCAGCCTCCCAAACTGCTAGGATTACAGATGTGAGCCACTGCACCTGGCAAGAAGCTCTTCCTTTTAATTTTATGTTATTAAGAATCTATGGCTCTATGACTCATAGATACTAGCTGTATGTGACTAATATTTCTTAGTTTTAGGAACTTTGTACAAAAGATTAAACAATAATGTGTTGTTATTTTTAAAGAATATTCCAAATATCAGAAGACACAGGAAAAAATAGTGGGAAAAGTGAAAAAACCAATTAAAATAACAAGAGAAAGCCCTGGGTTCATGGTAAAGTTTAGAATTAAACTGAATTACAGCTGGAAACAGAAGTAAAGAAGAGGCAGAAACACAAAGTAACATGGGAGAAAGATGAATAGTTTTGGTCCTATACTTATAATAAATGAGGATGTAAATTATTATATAGTGATTTTCATCTCTTAAGTAGACATACATCCCACTAGAATGCAAGCTCTATAGTGACAGTAATCTTGCCTGATCTTGACGGTATTCCCAGCACTTAGAAGAGTGCCCATTATAGTGGTGGGTGTTTAATGATAATTTATTAAAATAGATTTGTAAGCCAAATAATTTCCAAATGGGAAAAATATACACCTTGAAATCTCATTGGAAAGGTGGCAAAAAAAAAATACAAGATGGTACAGTGACCAGTGATTGTTTGATTCGAACACTGTATTAGGTCCATGCAAGTACTGTAACCACCCGGTTACAAACGGCTCACAGTCTTTTAAGTTTAGTGGCCATACCAAAAGGAGCCTTGGAAGGGGAGGGAGAATTTCACCCCACTATAATCTCAATGCCATCTCTCCTTCAAATAGGTGTGCTCTAATAAGGAAAACTGATGTTGTTATTAGTCTTAGAATATGAATAAGGCCGGGCGTGGTGGCTCATGCCGGTAATCCCAGCTCTTTGGGAAGCCGAGGAGGGTGGATCAAGAGGTCAGAAGATCGAGACCAGCCTGTCCAAGATGGTGAAACCCCGTCTCTACTAAAAATACAAAAATTAGCCAGGCGTGGAGGGGTGCACCTGTAGTCCCACCTACTCGGGGGGTTGAGGCAGGAGAATCGCTTGAACCTGGGAGGTGGAGGTTGCACACCACTGCACTCCAGCCTGGGTGACAGAGCAAGACTCTGCCAAAAAACAAACAAACAAAAAAAAAACAAAAAACAACAACAAACAAACAAAAACAAAAAAACAAGAATAAACGCATCTTTAGAAGACTTTATTCTCTCATGATTTTAAACACAGTCTAAATAAAAAGAAAACACTTATTTTAATAAGGAGTAATGATAATTCCCTTATACTTTTCTCCTTCCACTCTGACTGCTCTTTCTAGATAGAATTCTGGAACTGCCATTGTGTAAGACAAAGAAAATAATGACATGAATAACTATTATACAAGGTTGGAAATGTTAGGGGCCCTAAGAAATGTTTAGGTAAAGTATTATGAGGGTTTGGAAAAAGGAATGATCACCCCTTCTATCAGTCAGCGTCTTTGATTGCAAACAATAGAAACTGGTAGTGGCTAATTTTACAAAGAACTTCATTGGACGGGTAAGGAGTTCTTCATGAAATTAAACTGTAGGTCAAAGAACCCAACACTTGCAAGAACTAGAGTAGGGCAGCTACAGGGATCCACAAGTAGGAGTCATTGCTGGCCTCTTCAGGGCATCAGTGAGCTCCAACTGTTTTCTATGCTCACAAAACGAGTCAAGAGTCAAATTGCAGTGAGAGAGAGAGAGAGCACTAGCAAGTGCACAAGTACAATTCTGATTGGCCTAGTGAATCTCATATCTCCATCCCCTCACCAGAAAGCCTGGGACATTTTGAGTTATAATTCTATCAAGACTGCATGCATCCCCAAGATTGATCGTATTATCAAAGCAAAACCAATGCATCCTAGAAGAATCCAAATCATTCCGAAAGAATGGTGAATGAATAATGTCAGGCAAGAAAAAAGCCATTGGTGTCCACAATACTTATTGGGCTTGGGATAGAGGAGTCAGAGGAACCATCATGAAAGAGTTAATATCGGAATTAGGTCTTAAAAATACATAGCATTTGAACATGTAGGGATGAAGAGGAAGGGTTAGGTTTGAAGACAAGAGATCATGGTATAAACAGAGGTACAGATGATGGACCAGAGAACAAAGTCTGTCCTACACAGGTATACAGGGAAGAGAAAATGGTTCAGTTAGGATAGAGCATAGAGTAAGAACAAGCCATGAAGAATCATGAATACTAGCCTAAAGAGTTTGGATTTTATTCTGTAAGCAATTGATGGGCTGATATTTTTGAGATGGGAGATGTAGCTATGTAATTAGATATTGGAATTAGTTATGTACTTTTTTAAAGGGAAGATATCTTTGGTGATAAGGGATGGAAGGGAGGAGAAGAGATTAGATGCAAGAAAACCAGTTCAGACTTTATTACAAAAGCTTGGCCTTGAATTACTAAGGAGCTGAATGAGTATCATGACTGTAGGAATACAGTTGAAGAGAGAGGCACAAGAAACATTATAAGGCAACATATAGCAACAGGGCTTGCTGTCAACCAATACCATATGAAGTGAAGCTGAATGTGGGACTGAAGACTCTATCATTAAAATTCCAGGAAATATTATGACTCAGAAACACTAACAATGCGGCCGGGCACGGCGGCTCATACCTGTAATCCCAACACTTTGGGAGGCCAAAGTGGGTGGATCACTTGAGGACAGGAGTTCCAGACCAGCCTGGCCAACATAGCAAAACCTCATCTCTACTAAAAAATATGAAAAATTAGCCGAGTGTGGTGGCACCTGCCTGTCATCCTAGCTACTTGGGAGGCTGAGGCATGACAATCGCTTGAATCTGGGAGTGGGATATTGCAGTGAGCTGAGATCACGTCACTGTACTCCAGCCTGGGCAACAGAGTGAGACTTTGTTTCAAAAACAAACAAACAAACAAACAAAACAACTAGCAATGCAATTCAGCCACTGCTGCATTCCAAGTTCTTTATCAGTTAATCAAATATTCTTCGTGATTACAATCAAGCTGTTTGAAATAAATCCTTAAATGTATGAATATGATCCTATAGCTTGAAACTTCAAAGTGAAGGGAACCAATTCTGACAATATATATCTACCTTTCATTAAAAACAACAGGAAAGACACTTCAGGGCTGGATTGGCAAACTTCTTCTGTAAAAGGTCATATGGTAAACATTTTAGGCTTTCTGGGCCATACTGTCTCTGTTGTAGTTACTCAACTGCATGAAAGCAGTTGTGAATAATATTTAAATGAATGAATGTGGTTGTGTTCCAATAAAACTTCATTTATGGACACAGCAATTTGAATTTTATATAATTTTCATATGCCATGAAATATTCTTTTGTTTTTTTCCTACCATTACAAAATATAAAAACTATTCTTGGCTCATAGGCCATGAAAAAAGAGAAAGTGGGCTGGACTTGTCACTAACTGTTAGTGTCATTGTCCACTACAACAGCACTGGAAACCAGGACCAACCTGTCTTTCATGAGTCAACAACAATATGAACCTATTCTGAAAGTAGCAGTTGAACTGAGAGAAAGAAAATATGAGAACAAATTCATATCTCAATAATTTATTCTGTTCTACTTGTTTTTGTTTCAAATGAATGGAGTTCTTTTTAAACTTTCTTTCCTAATGTAGCAAGTTTTTTTTTAACTTTCTTTTCTAATGTAGCAAGTTTTTTTTTTTTTTTTTTAGCTTTCTTTTCTAATGATGTCAATACTTGTTAAAATACAGATTAGGATAAAGTAACAGAGGCATTCTAAAATACAATGGTTTGAACAGGATAGAAATTTATTTATTTCTCAAGTAACAGTTTGAGTATAAGTAGTCTGAGGCTTGCAGGGAGGCTTGCGGGTGTCAGAGGTGCAAGCTGCTTCTGTCTTTTGCTCCATCATCCTCAACCCACAACTCTGAACTCAAAGTCATGATGGCTGCTCCAGCACCTACCATCACATTTGCATCCCAACCAGCGGGAAGAGGAGAAACAAGAAGCAAAGGGCACACTCCTTTCCTTTAAGTGCCAGCTTGGAAGTTGTATATATTACTTCTGTTCACATTTCGTTGGTCAGAAGTTAGCGATGTACCTACAGCTAGCTGCAGAGGAGGTAGGGGTTTGGAAATACAATCTTCATCTGGGAAGCCATGTACCCAACTAAAATGGGGACGTCTATCCTGTTTTTTTTGTTTTTCTTTTTTTTTTTTTTTTTTAGACAGAGTCTCTCTCTGTCGCCGAGGCTGGAGTGCAGTGGCGCGATCTCCACTCACTGCAAGCTCCACCTCCCGGGTTCATGCCATTCTCCTACCTCAGCCTCCCGAGTAGCTGGGACTACAGGCGCACGCCACCACGCCCGGCTAATTTTTTGTATTTTTAACAGAGACGTGGTTTCACCATGTTGGCCAGGATGGTCTCGATCTCCTGACCTCGTGATCCGCCCACCTCGGCTTCCCAAAGTGCTGGGATTACAGGCGTGAGCCACTGCGCCAGGCCATGGGGGCTACTACCCTTAAAGAGTTGGATAGAATAGATATTGCTAAAAATTGGAAGACAGTA
This sequence comes from Symphalangus syndactylus, assembly GCF_028878055.3. NCBI lineage: Eukaryota > Metazoa > Chordata > Mammalia > Primates > Hylobatidae > Symphalangus > Symphalangus syndactylus. The sequence goes on along the minus strand of NC_072430.2, from coordinate 60,432,676 downwards.
GGTGATCTCCGCCAAGCGTCGCATGTTACTAAACAATTTCTATACTCTATACAGAGATCATTTTAATTGCTTCAATTGGGGGAAAGAAGTTATTCAAAATATATTTAATGATTACCTTAAATCCTAAAAATCGCAAGGAGTTATTCTGGTGGCAGCCTCTTTTCCAAGGCTTTTACCTTAGTAGCTTCCATAAAATCAGAAATTTATTTAGCAAATATCTTTGAGCACCTATTGTGCCAGGCATTTTTCTAGGCAAATAAATGTCCCCGTTTCCTACACCACAAACACGTTTACTCTAACACATCCTCTTTGTTGAAGACATTACCTTGAATGTGTAGTAAAGGCTCCTAAAAGCATGGGGAATGAAAGATGGGAGTCCTGGTGTTAGAATACAAAGTGAGGGGTGCTTTGAGGTGGTGAGGGGCAGGGGTTGGGAGTGGACTCCAGCCCTCCAAAATCTCCATTAGCCCTACAATTTCACCCCCAGTAAACATGAACTCCAAACAACAGACTGCTTTCTGAGTAAACATATATATTTTTTTTTTTTTGACAGGCTGGAGTGCAGTGACACCATCTCGGCTCACTGCAACCTCCGCCTCCTGGGTTCAAGCGATTCTCCTGCCTCAGCCTCCCAAGTAGCTGGGACTACAGGTGTGCGCCATCATACCCGGGCAATTTTTGTATTTTTAGTAAAGACAGGATTTCGCCATGTTGGTCAGGCGGATCTCGAACTCCTAACTTCAAGTTATCCGCCCGCCACTGCCTCGCAAAGCGCTGGGATTATAGGCATGAGCGACAGCGCCCAGTCGTGCAAGCATAATTTCAAGAGAAGTTCTCTGTCTCCCTTTTCTCCAGGATTGCACCTATGCATTTTAGAAATTGTACACCCCTCCTGGTGGGGGGATTGGGACTGATATTTAGGTAGCTCGCTCCCAATGCTCCCAATGGGAAAATAACAGCGGATCCTCAAATAAGAGCCTACCTGCATGTGCTTGCATCTTTCCCAAGTTGTATTCTCTACAAAGAAAGAAAAGCAAGCTGGCAAACACTAAGCACTCCACTGGCATGACTTCAGAATGCTTGTGATTAAGATATTCTGCTTATTGTTAGTCAAAGATCTAGGCCTGCCTTGCTCCACATAAATAGAAGCTCTGTTTCTCAGCTGCCTGCGCGCATCCTCTTACATGTCCTTAGGGTGCTAGAACAGCGGGAATTCTCTAAATGGTTCTTAGACTCGAAGAACATGAAAAGAAGCAGTGAAGGGCTCCTGAAAGCATTTACATTGACAAGTAATATGTATCGACAGTACATTTTTCCTTTTCTTGCCGTAAAATGAAAGTCTTTGTGTGCTGCTTTCCGTTGTTAACTCCAAGGGTAATTGAGGCGGCAGCAGCGTGGCCAGCAGCAGGAGTTGGCTGAAATTAATTAAGTGAGGCGGTTTGGACTGCACCATCCTCACTCCCCGGCCACTCCCTTGTACTTTAACTGGTTGGGATTCAAGGGACATGGAGCAGGAGGGAAGAGTGACGTGGCCACGCAAGGTAGAAAGAACCAGAAGTATTTGTTTGGAGTTCAGTCACTTGTTTCAGATGGTTGGAGAAGCCACGGATTTAAAGAAAAAACCCCTTTGGTTTCTATAGCATGAGTCAAAGCAATTAAGTACCAATAACAGCTAACACTTATTGAACCCCCTTTATATGCCAGACACTGGTTTTTGTTGTTGGTTTTGTTGTTGTTGTTTGTTTGTTTATTTGTTTTTAGATAGAGTCTCACTTTGTCACTCACCCATGCTGGAGTGCGGTGGTGCGATCTCGGCTTACTGCAGCCTCGACCTCCTGGGCTCAGGTGATCCTCTGCCTCAGCCTCCCAAGTAGCTGGGATTATAGGTGCATGCCACCATGCTCCACTAAATTTTTTTGTATTTTTTGTAGAGACGGGGTTTCTCTATGTTGCCCAAGCCGGTCTCAAACTCCTGGACTCAAGTGATCTACCTGCCTTGGCCTCCCAATGTGATAGGATTACAGGCTTGAGCCACTGCTCCCGGCCAAGACACTGTTCTAAGAGCTTTAAGTATCATTATCTTATTTGATTCCAATAACTCTCTGTGGTAGGCGCTCTTATTGTTTCCATCTTTCAGCTAATGAAACTGAGGCTGGAAGAGGTTAAGGCTTTCAGCGGCAGGCCCAGAATTCTATCGTTGGCAGTCTGACTCCAGAGAAGCAAGCCATCCACTGGGCAGGGCAGTGATGCCTCATAGATAGTTGAATGCCTAGTTGTTATTTCCCTCTAGATTTACATCCTTGATTTTTGTCCCAGATGAGGGTGTAGATTTGTATATCTTAGTTGAAGAGGAAATAAAGTTAAATCTTAAAGAAAAGTATGCTAGAGAAGTATGATGTTTGAAAAACTGCAAAGAGTTTGTGCCTTTTTTTCCCCAACTGACTGCTAGCACATTTCTTGCTGTAGAGAAGTACATACAGTACAAGAGTACTAGATTCTATATAAAGCAATTTATTATTTTTTGGAAAGTGATAATGGCCTTGTTTTCTTCTTAAGAGTTGAGAGTGGCAAAAGACTGATAGCACCCTCGGAAGCATGCACTCAGCAAGATTCCCTAAATAGTTCTTTCCTCTCCGGTCCTGACCAAGTAACCTCTGGGCGATTCTATTCCCTGGAATCTCCTGTATAGGGCCCTGAAGAGTATGCTGATGCCTGCAACACCCTTTTAGGGTTTGAAGACCTGTAGACAAATGGCTCCTGGGGACAGGGAACATATCAAAACATAATCCTCACTCATAACAGAATTGAGTTTGGTTTGAACCCAGCAATCAAGGAATGAAAGGTGAGTGCATTAACCTACCATGTTATCTGTATAGGAGTTTTATATCTTAAATGGAACAGACATCCCTGCAAAACAATAATGGACTGAGATTAATGAGTTACAGGTGACCCTCAGACACGGGAAGGTTGACTTTGGATAAGCACCCACAAAGGTCAAGTGCTTATCTGAATTAACCACAAGTCTTGGATCTGGGGTAAAAATAAAGGACGAGAAATACCCCAGGGAGAGGCTTTCTTTAACCTGAGTTTTGTGTTCTTTCTTACCTTCTGCTGAATTCTGCACTGGATTGGACAAGCCCTTTTCTTGTGCCATTTCCACACACATCTCTGGACTACACTAGATCTTAGCTTTGTGGAAACAGCATGAAAACCCAGAGCAATGCTTTTCACACATCCAGGGTTTCAGGATGTATGTTGTAGATCAAATATTTTTGTTAACATAGCATTGAGTCTTTTTGACAGAGAGTTTATGACAGCAGGATGGAATCTTTGTAACTATAGTCACTTTTGCCTGGTACTGACGGGAGGATTTGCATATGTCTCATCGTACAGTACAAATATGGAGGGGTAACGATGACTTTCTCTATTTATTACTCTTGCCCTTAGGCTAGTTTTAATGTTTCCATTTAAGACAATAACTCATCCCCAGAGCAGTGCTGTATTCTTGGGTTATTGAAAAACACACCTGATCACCTACCTCCATTAAATGGAGTTATATAGCAAGCTAGTGTATTCTCTGGAGAGAGTATCTGCTGGGCCCTATCTCAGGAGACGAGAGGGAACAGATTGGTAGAGACTGGGGATGGAGTTGAGGGGGCTAGGGACAGACCTAGATCAGCCTTTGGAAGTTCAGTATAGAAGGTGGAGTGTTCCCTTGGCAAGGTGAGCAGACACTCACCTAAATACAAAACACCAGGGAGTCTCCACTAACAGATAGAATCCTGGTCCAGGTGTGTTGTCAATAATAGAGAGACACAATGAGACAACCCTCATCCACCTGCCCCTGCCAGAACTTGGAAATAAGGGAAATAAGACACCTACTGAGAGCAAAACTTTAAAAACAACGTGAACTAAAACAGAGCATAGATATGCAAAGTTTTCTTAGGGCCCTAAGAAACCTCATCAAATTCATTAACACATGCAAAGAAAGAATGTGTTAATCAGAAGGGGGTTGGTGAACCCTGGGAGGTAGGGGGAAAAAAAAAGTCCGTAAGTCAAAGGCAGTGGAGCTGGTCCAGGCTTGTCCCTGGAAGGCCAGTTCTGGCCAAAGTCTTTCAGACTGGGTTAAGCATCAACTAAACATTTACCCCAACAAATCGGTATGGAGTGCCTACAATGAGTCAGGCATATATCAGACTCTGGGAAAAGGTGCCAAGCCTGGAGATGACCTCTAGAGGTTGAAGACTGACCTGAGCCAGGCACAAACTGGAAGAAGAACACCAACATAGTGAAGGAAACTTGAGACAGAACTTGCGGAAGGAGATTTGCCTGAGGAAGTAATACTAGATCTGAGAGACAAGGACGTGTGGGAGTGAAACAGTGCAAGGAGGTGGGTATAAGGATAGTACCTTGAACAGGGCAGCATCTGCTCAGGCAACCAGGATGGAAAGATCTTGGTTTGCAGCCTATTTTGGGGATGGAAAGAAGGCAGGCGTGACTGGACCCAGAGTGGTTTTCAAAAATAACAGATAATATTTATTGAGTTTTTGGTAGTTACCAGACATTACTGAAAGATGTTTACTCTTTTAATTTTCATTATAATCCTATGAGATAAGGACTATCTTTATTCCTATTTTATTAAGGAGGAAAATATGGCACAATATAAGTAAATAAATCACCTGAGCTGGGAATGAGAGGAACAAGGATTTGAACCATTGAGGTGTGGTTCCAGAGCCCACATTCCTATCCAGTTCTTATACTGAAGACAGGGGCTGAAGTGGCCAGACAATTGTAGGACTAGTAGGTTGAGGATTTTGTCTTCTTTTAAGAATGATATGCAGTTTTAGGCCGGGCACAGTGGCTCACGCCTGTAATCCCAGCAGATTGGGAGGCCAAGGCGGGTGGATCACTTGAGGTCAGGAGTTTGAAATCAGCCTGGCCAACAGGGTGAAACTCTGTCTCTACTAAAAATACAAAAATTAGCTGGGCGTGGTGGCGGGCCCCTTTAATCCCAGCTACTTGGGAAGCTGAGGCAGGAGGTTGCAGTGAGCAGAGATCGCGCCACTGCACTCCAGCCTGGGCGACAGAGCAATACTGTCTCAAAAGAAAGAAGAAGAAGAAGAAGAAGAAGAAGAAGAAGAAGAAGAAGAAGAAGAAGAAGAAGAAGAAGAAGAAGAAGAAGAAGAAGAAGAAGAAGAAGAAGAAGAAGAAGAAGAAGAAGAAGAAGAAGAAGAAGAAGAAGAAGAAGAAGAAGAAGAAGAAGAAGAAGAAGAAGAAGAAAAGGAAGAATATGCAGTTTTAAAGGAGTGGCCTGCTTGGATGTGTGCTCCAAAAATTATCACTCTGGCTGCAGTGTGGAGAAAGATTCACTTAGCTACCATGTCTCTAAAGCTTGACTATGATTTTTCTTCCTGTGTAAGTCTGCTGAGAAAGACAGGATGCGCAGATCATATACACTTCAAGAATTTTGCTCAGCAAGTCAATTCTTGACTGCAGGGAGAGAAGATGTTGCTCGTGTGTGTGTGTGTGTGTGTGTGTGTGTGTGTTTTGTTGTTTATTTGTTTGTTTTTTCGAGACCGAGTCTTATTCTGTCACCCAGGCTGAAGTGCAGTGGTGCAATCTCGGCTCACTGCAACCTCCACCTCCCAGGTTCAAGCTATTCTCATGCCTCAGCCTCCAAAGTAGCTGGGACTACAGGCACACACCACCATGCCCAGCTAATTTTTGTATTTTTAGTAGAGAGGGGGTTTCGCCAGATTGGCCAGGCTGGTCTCAAACTCCTGACCTCAGGTGATCTGTCTGCCTTGGCCTCCCAAATTGCTGGGATTACAGGCATTAGCCACTGCACCCAGCCAATCATGTGGCTTTTGAGCTTCCAGGTCTTGTAACATTTATTTCTCAAAGTAAATTAACAAAATGGTACTCTGATTTGATACATCAGACTTAGGAGAAAGATTAGGCAGTCTGCTCTAGGACGATTGATTTACTTTCTAAAAATATGAAGTTTCTGGTTTGCAATGTTAAGAATTGGGCCTTTTCTAGACCACAGTAAATTCAACACAGCAATAACTTTGCCTGTGGCTGCTCAGGAGGGAGCCTGCTCCGCTGCCTTTTCCCCAAGAGTGGCAACTGACAACCCACACCACTCAATTTCTCTGGGCTGTGCACAATAACCACAAGTCATCCTTGTCTTCTTGTTCTTCCTCTTTCTCTTCATTCTCCTTCTCTTTCTCCTCTTCTTTTTGCTTCCTCCTCCTCCTCCCTACAAGGTTTTCAGAAACCTAGGCAGGTAGGCAGTACTAGGAAAGTCTGTCAGCAGGTATCATATACAGAGCACTTAAATGGAAACCAATAAGAACAATATAGGATCTCAGACCTCAAAGAATTGTGGTATTAGACAGGGAAAGAAGAGAGAAATTAATGTAACATAACTGGGGAGCAAGAGAGAACCTAGATTTTGGTTTCACAATAGAAGCTTAGGGTAAGAGCCATACAGACTGGAGATGGAAATCTGGATAACACTGTACAGATGGTATTTAAAGCTGTGGGACTGATAACAACCTCTAGGAATCAAATGTTGTTAGGGAAAAGAGGTTTGAGCCCTAAGTTCTGGATCACTCCAACTCAGAGTCAGGGAGATGAAGAAATATAGCCTAAGACACTGGAGAAAACTCAGGAGAGCACAGCATCCTGGAAGGCAAGTGAAAAAGTGTTTGGGGGGCAGAGAGAGGAGGAGAGCGCTTAGATACATGAGATGTTTAAGTACAGATAAGATGAGGACTGAGAACTGGCCAATGGATTTGTCAATGTCCTTAGTAACCTCAACACAGGACATTTTGATGGAATATTTGCTGTGGAGAGGGAAGAAGAAGTGGGGAACTGATTGAATTGGGTTCAAAAGAGAGTGAGAGGAGAAAAATTACCAGTGAATATAAACAATTTCATGGAGAAGTTTTGCTGTCAAGAGGTTCAGAGAAATGGAGCAGTAGTTGGAGGGAGATATGGCATCAAAAGATTTTTGTTTTTATTTTATTTTAATTTAAAAAGTTTTTTTTTTTTTGAGACAGGTCTCTGTCACCCCCAACTGGAGTGCAGTAGCATGATCCTGCCTCACTGCTGCAGCCTTGAACTCAAGGGCTCAAGTGATCCTCCTGCCTCTGCCTCTGGAGTAGCTGGGACTACAGATGCACACCACTATGCCCGGCTAGTCTTTAAAATTTTTTTTTTTTTTTTCTGGAGACTGAGTCTTGCTTTTTTGCCTAGGCTTGTCTTGAACTCCTGGCCTCAAGGGATCCTCCCACCTCAGCCTCCCAAAATGCTGGGATTATAAGCATGAGCCACTGTGCCCAGGCTGTTTTATTTTTATTTTTATTTTTATTTTGAGACAGAGTTTCACTCTTGTAGTTCAGACTGGAGTGCAGTGGTGCAATCTTGGCTCACTGCAACATCCGCCTCCCTGGTTCAAGTGATTCTCCTGCCTCAGCCTCCCAAGTAGCTGGAACTACACGTGGGTGCCAACATGCCTGGCTAATTTTTTGTATTTTTGGTAGAGACGGGGTTTCACCATGTTGGCCAGGGTGGTCTGAAACTCCTAACCTCAGGTGATCCACCTGCCTTGGGTTCCCAAAGTGTTGGGATTACAGGCGTGAGCCACTGCACCCAGCTTATTTTATTTTTAATGAAAGAAACAAGAGCCTGTTTATATGTTATTGCAACAGTCCAGCAAAATGAGGGAAATTCATGATGCAGGAGAGAGGGGAGGGATCTAGTATGTGAGTCGGGGACTGGTCTTGATTGGCCTCAATAATCCATCCAAAGTCACAGAAGGAATGGTGGGGTATACAGGCTCTGATGCTAGTAGCTAGGGAGATGTGATGGTGGGACATGAAGAAGATCGTCCTGGGCACTTCCATTTTCTTGGTGAAACAGGAAGCAAGTGAATGATGATGGGTGGGCAGGTTGTGAAGGACTGAGGAGAGAAGTGATGAAAGAGTTGTTGAGAAGGGTGGAAGAGGGAATGGACGAGGACAATGAATGACAGCTGGGCAGCATTCATGGCTCACAGGAGATTATAATGACCGTGATTTAGCCTGAGACCAATGAGCATAGTTGTGTGGTTTTCTCCAGCACATTTAGTGGCAGGGATGCAGACACAGAATGGGCAGGAAGTTGGATTGAATTGGGGTGAGAATTTGCCAGTAGAGTACAGTGAGAGAGGAGCAAGGGAGTTGAGGGAGCTTGGAAAAGAAGGCTGGGCATGATGGCTCACACCTGTAATCCCAGTGCTTTGGGAGGCTGAGGTGGGTGGATTACGAGGTCAGGAGTTCAAGACCAGCCTGGCCAACATGGTAAAACCCTATCTCTACTAAAAATACAAAAATCAGCCGGAAGTTTTGGCACACGCCTGTAGTCGCAGTTACTTGGGAGGCTGAGGCAGAATCGTTTGAACCCGGGAGGCGGAGGTTGCAGTGAGCCAAGATCACGCCCCTGCACTCCAGCCTGGGCAACAGAACGAGGCTCTGTCTCAATAAATAAATAAATAAATAAATAATAAAAAAAATAATGATGACTATTGGAATTCAAGCAGGGTAAGAAGGAGGAAAGTGAGGATGTGCGAGGGGTGCTGACAGAGACAGGCGGTAGGATCCACCTCGTAGGGCTCTAAATTCCAGTGGAGTCAAAAAAATATGTGCTCCAAATGGCATTTCTGGCCCTTGTACTAACAAATCTCTCCAAATCCTAATGTTCAAATTTCTTTAAATATTGATGGAGATAATAATAACACACATATACACAAATTGTTCCTATTTTTCTTCTTTATCAGAAAATTAGGATAGTGCCCCAACCTCAGGTTTGTAGTCTATCAGTGATTCTTCAAAGGTTTTTAGAGAATAAGAGGAAAATCACAGAAAGGCCAAGATAAGATGAAATGTCAGGAAAGGAAAGGTCTGGAGAAAAAGCCTTTAAAATACGATGTTTGGTCAGGCACAGTGGCTCACGCCCATAATCCCAACACTTTAGGAGGCTGAGGCAGGAGGATGACTTGAAGCCTGGAGTTCAAGACCAGCCTGGACAAAAAGTGAGAGCCTGGCTCTACAAAAATTTTTTGAAAGTAGCCAGGTATGGTGGTGTACATGTGTACTCCCAGCTACTCAGGAGGCTGAGGCAGGAGGATTGCTTGAGTTTAGGAGTTTAAGGCTGTAATGAGCTATGGTCATGCCAGTGCTCTCCAGCCTGGGTGACGGAGTGAGACCCCATCTCTTAAAAACATAAAGTCAATGTTTTACCTGAGAACTTAGTTTATGGATGATATCAAGAAATATCACTGTGGGAAATATGTACTAGAAACTTGATAACCACTTCACTGGGGAATATGGCTCTGAAATGCTGGCAGATGTGTTTGTGTAGTGACCACAAGATAGGTAGTTACCTGAAGCTTATCCTGTGGGAATTCTCATGTTTATGACCCTCTGGTCATTAGCCAAGGGTTATTTGGTAGTTTAGACTTTTAAATCAGAAATGGGACTTTTACATCATTTGGACCAGTCCTTTCCAACTGTAAATTTTATCAGTTGGTAGTTGATAAAATTGAGCCCTAGCAAGGTGAAATCTGTTTTCTATATTCTGTGGTGATACAGGAGATACATTCTGGCCTCTGGCTGTGATCAAAGTATCCCCTTCTTCCAAGCTTCTGTGTGCGACTCGTTTCCAGTCATGGCCTCCCTTGTCCTGTATTAAAAGTGTGGCTTGCTCTCAGGATTGAGATGCCCTTCCCATGACCCAGGAAGCACAAACTCACGGCTTCCTGTACTGTTATGCATGGGATGGAGCAAGAAGTTTTTGTTTCTGTTTTTCAAATTGGATACAAACTTTATTAATGAGAACCACCATCAAAGACTGAGGGATGAGGAGGGAACAAGGTTTTCATCCCTCTTTAGAATAAATTGTATAGAAGAGAAATAAAGATAATAAGTGAACTTTGTTGGAAAGAGTATGGGTTTTGGAGTTCAACAATAATACTAGTCAGTATACACTGAGTGTTTACTCTTTGCTGGCATTGTCCTCTTTAACATCTTGATGTCACTGATCACTAGCAATGTGGTCTTTGGCAGGTTACCTAATTTCTCTGAACTTTATTTATTTATTTATTATTTATTTATTTATTTATTTATTTTTGAGGTGGAGTTTCACTCTTGTTGCCCAGGCTGGAGTGCAATGGCGTGATCTTGGCTCACTGCAACCTCAGCCTCCTGGGTTCAAGCGATTCTCGTGCCTCAGCCTCCCGAGTAGCTGTGATTAGAGGCATGTGCCATCACACCTGGCTAATTTTGTATTTGTAGTAGAGACAGGGTTTTTCCATGTTAGTCAGGCTGGTCTTGAACTCCTGACCTCAGGTGATCCTCCTACCTCGGCCTCTCAAAGTGCTGGGATTACAGGCATGAGCCACCACGCCCAGCCTGAACTTTATTTTTTTAAACAAAAATGTAAGTGCAAATACTTTTTTACCTGGTTTTTATTGTACAATATGAAATTTGATAGGCATGTGAAACTATCTGGCATATAACAGGTGCTCAATAAATGTTCATTGTTCTTTCTACCTTTCCCCTCAAGATTCTTGAGGTTTAAAAATACCTTCTCAGGTTTTGAGCTGTTCAAAAATTTCAACAGCGAGGGTGGGATGGTTATGATCAGAACCATTTGATAGTGTGTATTCAATTTTGTAATGTGACCTGATATCAACAGCCAAGATCTTTGTCCTGAAGGGAATTTCAATATTCAGCAAAGTGGGGCTGATTTAATAGCCATTAATTCTGAGGGTATATTCAAGTTCAAAGTCCGTCTGTTTTAAATGTAAATTGCTCTTTTTCATGTATTTTGTATTGGAATTTAGGAACAAATGCTATCATTTTTCTTTTTCTTTGCATGGTATTGCAGGCACCTTTATTATCACAGAGCCCTATAATTGTGACACCTCACAAGAAAATGCACACTCTGACATTAGGCACCAAAATTGCTGAAGTATCCTGTGTTTTCTATTCATTAAAGCCCCCAAAGCACTATGTGCAAATTCCCTTACTTTAATTACACACCTCAGGGATGTGCATGCCAAAAAAGAGCCAGTCAGACAAAAAGCCAGATCTTTGCCAAAAACCCCAGCCCCTTAAACTGGTAAACATTTATTTTCAGCTGGGAAATCTGCTATGAATTTATATAGTGACTTTCCCAGCTGAAATAATGAATCAAGCCAAGTGAACCAAATGTTCGCAGTGAGCAAACATGAACAGTAGGGAAGCAGCCCATCTCTTATTTACATGTTTATTCTTTCAATACTTAAGCAATATGTGTATATTTCCCTTTTGCCTGGGAGTGTTTCAGTATTTTCCTTTTACCTGGACGTATACCAGTGTTGATGCTTCTAGTGTCTCAGTTTCCAAAAAGAACTTACAGACTCCATTGTAGGTAGGTGCTTTAAGAAGAGGCAAATCACCAAACCAAAGTATTTATTAGAGTTTAAGAGCAAAGTCTTGCCACCAGCCTCACTGACTTTCCTATTTTATTGAAGTTCTTAAAAGAACAGAATTAGAGAAGACACGGGATTTTGAGGAAAACGCTCTTTCAGAATTATTTTTGAAAAAAAAATTAATGAAAATTCTAAACTTATGAATAAGAAAATATATTGTTTCATTAGGCAAAGTAGGGATTAAAATATATTTTAAAAAATTTTTAAATTTTTCAGAGAATTATTTTTCATTTCTGTTTAATTACAAGCTTTGAGGTGTGGAAAATAAGAAAGGAAATAGCTATCCACATAAACTTTATGCATACGACAAGGTAGAGTATTATTTATACTTTCTTTTTAAGGCCTGAATGCACACAAAATGCACTCAGATCCTAGAATAGTAAGTTGCCCTATGTGTGTAAAACTTAGAATAAAAAGTAATTTGTATAGAATAGCATGCATGAAGGCTTCATGGAAAGCAAAGGAGGAAGGAGAAATCTTTAAATTAACACATGAAATAGCAAGCCAGAGAATCAAAAAACCAATATATTGATTAATTCCTATGATGATGTAGAGTATCTATTCAACAGTCAATTAACCGTTTAACATATTCTTGATATAAAGGAAGTTAAAAAAAAGTCTCCAAACTCATATAGAGCTATAATCCATAATTGGAGTTTTAATGCCTCTCTTAATATAAGGTTGAATACAGAGTTTTAATCTATTCTCAAAGAATAAAATGCTTTACATTTTAATGAAGGTGTGGCTTTGATAATAACAAACCTGAGAAAAAGTAGCTTTTAATTCACAACACTTTAAAATCAAGGAAACTACCTTTGAACCTTTTTTTCTAAATGAAATTTTTAGCAGATACATGATTTTTTTTAGCAATGAATAAAATGGATGAGAATTCTTTTTTGTTCTATAAGAAGCAGCAATGCCCTATTAATTTTGACAGACAACTTGGCATTAGCCATTTTAAAATCCAACGTGGGATGAAGTTATGCATTACTAGTCTCTCTACATTTTTGTCAAGAGATGAACATTTTGCCAGATTTTTAATAATATGCCAAGAGCTTTGTCAGTCAGTTTATTTAGCTCTGCATGGTTATGCCAGTTTTTGTCCACCACCCCACTGGGTGTAACACTGCCCGCCACAGCTCACGTAACTCCTCCCCTGCAATTAGACAAAGTCAACACAGCAATCACTCCCAACCGCCCTTGAGGTACCTGCACTATCAACAGTGCAGATTCCGAGGCTTGAACAAGCTTTGCTTTGTCACTGCCTCCCTACCCCAATTAGGAGTTTTTTCAGCCCAGGCAATTTAGCACCAACACCATGGGTGGACCAGATAACTCTTTTAAAAAAGCCCGTTTAAGACATTCTTCTGCCCTTCCCCCTCCAGCCCAACCCAATCAATTCTTTCTCCACCCTCTTTTCACTACTTCCTCCACTGCTGTTCCCTCCCTGCACCTCCCCCAACCACCGAGAAAGCACCCTCAGAAAGCAATAGGAGTCTGCCAGAAGGCAACTTGCAGTCCCTAACTAGTTACCATGCCGACTGGAGCCTGTGCTAAGGAATGTGCTGCTGCCACACTGAACTCAATGAAAAGATGAAGAAAATGTGCAGGCAATACTAGTTTGGCTGCGATGCTGGGGAATCTGAGACAGGGCTATTGGTATGGAAGGATCTCACTGCATGCAATTTGCAAACATGCCAACTCAATAGCATGTGATAGGCACTGGATGGAATTTAGAAGTCTTGGGGTCTTAAAGGGCTGGAACGGAATAAGAGAGCTGAATGGGGGGAAATGTGCCCCCATGAAACAACACTTGCCCCTTATATGTGATTTATTAATTTTAATAAGAATCTGTGTAAATTGTTAAAAGAGTTAAACTTGTTATAAACCCACTTCTTCTGAGTCCAATCATTATGCCTTCTTGTTAATATTATCTCCATCTTAATTTCGACTGGCCATAAGGAAAAAAATAAATCTGACTTTCTGACTTAAAAGTCAGCAGTAGAATTCATATGACACCAAGGTTGTGTTGTCAGGAGCTCTGATGGAGTTGTAAACAGCAAAAATATTTTCTGAACAGTTGCACAGAGAAGAGAGTTGCTTTAATTCTGCGTGGGGAAAGGTGGAGGCAGAAGGCAGTCCATGAAGAGCAGAATTTTGAGAGATGAAGAGTTCCATGGTCTTTCCATCCAGAGGGAGGCAGATTTGGGCTTACACTAGGGTATTTCAAGGGAGTCTCCCTTGGCCTGGAGAACTGGGCTGCCATGAGATTATTCTTAATTTAGAGGTGCCTTTGGGATATCGAGGGTAGATACAGGACTACCATGGGACTAGGTTCACTCCAACAAAATTTCTATCCAAAACCTCTCTTCTAGTTCCATGTTCATGCGAACCAGAGACTAGCTTGGATTTTCTGGAGAGGGTGGGAAGAATTTTCCAAAGTGAACATGATTCAGGATGACTACACCTCACACTCAGATTAGTAAAATTTCCTTCTTGCCTTTTCTGTCTTCCACATCGATTGACTGCAAACTGTCCTGCACATGGCTGGCAAAATAGTTTTCTATGCTTGCCAATTCGACCCTGTCTTTTCATTGCCCACAGCCTCCCCATGGCTCCTCATTGCCATGGCAACCACATGTCCTGGATTTTTCAGGACATTTTTTTATTTCAAATATTCCGTCATGTGGTCAAACCATGTGTCAGATCATATGCCAACAGATATGTTCTGATCTGGGTTTTGAAAATATGGTCACTATACCCATTGCTCCCAAGATATGACCGTTGTTTGCCCTTCCCTTGTCTAGTTTACTAAAGCTGACATAGAGTTTCCCTTTTAATATAATAATACCTTTAACTTGGAAATACATAATATTTTGCAAGAGTACTTTCACATGATCAACTCAATGGATCCTTTCCTACCTGTGGGGTAGGCGACATAGGAGACATTTCAATTTTACAGATGAGAAAATTGGGGCACAGAGTGGTTAATTGACTTTCTATCATTCCCAGAGTGGCAAAATGACTGAAATTCCAGCCTCCTGACTCTAATGTCTTTTTTCTCCAACATACTGCTTCCAAATATAAATGCGATGCTTTATACTCTGGGTTTATTTGCCACTTACATCCCTGAAAGACTGTCTTTCAGGGGACCATTTGACTGTAGGAGACCAACCCTTTCTTGATCTATGCTTCACATCAGCTCATGAAGTCGAACAACAGTTGAGGGGAAAGGCTTGAAGGTAGAACTGGGGGACTGAGATGCTAATAACCAACATCATACATATTTTAAAAGAAAGAGAGAGAAAGAAGGAAGAGGAGGAGGAGAGGGAGAAGGGGAGAAGGAAAAGGAAAAAGAAAATAAGAAAAGAATTTTAGAGAATCTGCTCAACAGTTACACCAGTGATATTTCTGAAAGTCAGGCTTATTTAGCACATGTCTGCAATGTTTGTAAATATCTGCTTCTTAATGTTATTATTTCTCAAAAATAGTATTATTGTGTTAAATGCTAGATGCTATACATGAGAATAAAAAACAGAAGAAAATGCGTATTACTAGCCTAGTTATTCATGTATGTATTCAATAATTAATTTGACAGATATCAAGCACCAACTTTGTGCCAGGTGCTATACTAGACACTACAGATACAGTGGTGATGTCTCAGAGCTTATAGCCCGGTGATAATTATTGATTGTAATAAGGGCTACAAAGAAGATAAACAGGAGTATGTGATAAAGAGAACTGCAGAAAGCTAGGGAGGTGCTAGGGAGAGCTACTTCAGATAAAGTGGCCAGGGAAGGCTTCTCTGCGAAGGTGGTGTTTAAATTGACACTGGAAGGATGATAAGGAGCCAGAGACGTGCACAGAGCTGGGGAAAGAGTATTTCAGAAAGAGGAAGCAAGAAGCACGAAGTCCTGTGCTTGTTACTCTATGTGCCTATTGCATAATGATACCACTATGCAATGGTAGCTGTCGGGGGGTGGGAGAAAGGTATGAGGTGAGGCTAAAGAGTTTTACTGGCCTTGAAAGCCATGGTAAGGGGTTGAGATTATCTTCTTTTTTTTTCCTGCAAAAGACACCATTGTTCCAATTTATTATTCAGTATTGTCAGAGTTAGTAATCATGAGATCAGCAGGCGTAGCTAATGTTTATTCCTTTGTGTACTAAGTGCCAGCTATTGCAGATGCATTATCACATTCAATCTGCACAATAAATAATAATAGTAATAATAATTATTATTATTTTTGAGACAGAGTCTTGCTCTGTTGCCCAGGCTGGAGTTGGAGTGCAGTGGTACGATCTCAGCTCATTGCAACCTCCACCTCCCGGGCTCAAGCGATCCTTGTGCCTCAGCCTCCCAGGTAGCTGAGATTACAGGCATGCACCACCATGTCTGGCTGATTTTTTTATTTTTATTTTTATTTTTATTTTTGGTAGAGACAGGGTTTCACCATGTTGGCCAGGCTGGTCTTGAACTCCTGACCTCAAGTGATCTACCCGCCTCGGCCTCCCAAAGTGTTGGGATTATAGGTGTGAGCCACTGTGCCCAGCCACAATAAGATAATTATTATTATCCATTTTAAAGGTGGACAAGCCGAGGCTTTGAGAGGATGAGTAGCTAGTGAAGGTCACATAGCTAGGAAGTAGGGGGCCAGAATTCAAACCCAGACCTAGTCTGACGTTAGGGCTAGTGTGTATTTTTGTTCTGTTTTGTTTTTTTCAGTGAACCTCAAAGGACTATTTCATACTGTTTTTGTTGATTAGGAATTAAATTGTTTTGTATGAAATATCATTTGAAATTCCTCAATAACATCTGGGGCTCAGAAATATCTTTTTTTGTATATATTTAAGGTGCACAATATGATTTTTTGATATTTAGCTTGATATACAGATATGTAGTGAGTGAAGTGGTTACTACAGTCAAGCAAATTAACATACCTATTGTCTTATATACTTACCTGTGTGTTGTGTGTGTCTGTCTGTGTGTATATGCGCGCGTGTGGTAAGAGTACCTAAAATTTACTCTTTTGGCAAATTACCAGGATACAATATGATATTACGAACTAGAGTCCTCCTGTTGTGCAAATAGATCTCTAGACTTATTCATGCTACATTACTGCAACTTTGTACCTTTTGATCTACATCTTCCTATTTCCTCTTGTGCTCCCCACAAATCCTGTTTTCACTGTTTTTATGTATTCATTTTTTTTTTTTAACTAGAAGAAATTATGCTAAGGAAATAGGCCAGACACAGAAAGAAAAATACTAGTTGGGACTAAATTCTAAGAACAATACGAAGTCACTGAAGCCATTGAAGAGAGAGACTTTTAGATAAGATTCTTTTAGGAAAACGCTGCAATATTGCTTCTGAACCCGATTCTTATCCCAAAGGCCAGAGACTACAGAAGCAATGCTATCAGTAGAATATAGAATTCCCAGGAGCTATTTGTGCAACGTTATAAAGCTCTTTACCCTCTAAAAATGTTAAGAGCAGAATGTATATGCTAGATTTCAAAATGTAGGTGAGCCACTCATTCATTAGAACCTCTGATATGCCAGGTTCTACATGATCTAGGCTTCTTGACTCAAGATCAATACTATCCAGTCATGGGAATGTAACCAAAGCTAATTTGGGAGGAGAGGACATGAAAATAGGAATAAGCAGGCATGTTGTTTCTGGCTAGACAGGGATGGAGAGGATTTGTTATTAAGCAGAGATGGGTTTACATTCTAATTGATGTTGGTGTCTTCAGTCTTAACGTTTTGCCAGAAAATGAACAGGAGGCGGCAGTGGTAGGTGACAGAAGCTTTTCTGCATAACAGTTTACCATGGAATCCACTCACCAGGCTGGGATTTAAATTTGGCTGTAACTCTAGTCAGGGCAGAACATGAGTGGTGTGTGCTTCTTTCTATTGTGGTCCATGGTTATGTCTGCATAATAACTATTGCAAAGAAAGGTGAAAATTTTTGGTTAATTATCAGATGC
This sequence comes from Symphalangus syndactylus, assembly GCF_028878055.3. Classification (NCBI taxonomy): domain Eukaryota; kingdom Metazoa; phylum Chordata; class Mammalia; order Primates; family Hylobatidae; genus Symphalangus; species Symphalangus syndactylus. The sequence continues at coordinate 60,415,168 of NC_072430.2, read as the reverse complement.
TTTGCAATGGTCAGACATAATGCATAATACATGTCTCATGGATTTCAGTTTTTAGTTGGATGTGTTGGCATTAAAGTGAGTGTTTGCTAAGGATGGGCACAGATGAACATGTGACCCTCAAAGGAAGCCGGCTTAATACATTGTTGCATAATAAAGCCAGGAGTCTCTCTCTATATATACATGTGTGTATGTACATGCGTGTGTGTGCGTGTGTGTGTGTGTGTATTTTTAATCAAATGTTATGGTTCTCATTCTATATGCTTTATTTGTTAGGAATAAAGCATCAAAACAGTTTTAGAAAAGGAGTGATTGTTGGATGATTTATATTTAATTTGCTACACTGTTGAAGAGAAAAAGATTAAAAGCCAATTCCAGCTCAAAATCGTAGCTTCTTTCAATCTTGAAGGTATATATATATATATATATATATAACTTCATATACATACAAACATACATATATAAATATATATATACACACACACACACACATATTTATGTATGTTTTTAGAGACGGGGTCTCACTATTTGCCTAGATTAGCGTCGAACTCTTGGACTCAAACTCATTGGGAGGACCTAAGCCATTCTCCCTCTCAGTCTCCTCAAGTATCTGTCTGGAAAGGTATATATATATATATATATATATTTTTTTTTTTTTTTTGAGACGGAGTCTTGCTCTGTCGCTCAGGCTGGAGTGCAGTGGCGCGATCTCGGCTCACTGCAAGCTCCGCCTCCTGGGTTCACGCCATTCTCCTGCCTCAGCCTCTCCGAGTAGCTGGGACTACAGGCGCCCGCCACCACGCCCGGCTAATTTTTTGTATTTTTAGTAGAGACGGGGTTTCACCGTGGTCTCGATCTCCTGACCTCGTGATCCGCCCGCCTCGGCCTCCCAAAGTGCTGGGATTACAAGCGTGAGCCACCGCGCCCGGCCCTGGAAAGGTATATTTTTAAGAGCAGACATACAGCTAACCCAAACATACCATAGCAGGTGAAGAATCCCTATTCAAAAGGGTTTCCTAATGGAAAAATCAGAGAACTAGTTCATTCGAGTAAACGTAGCTTATTTTTATGCTACTTCCTGAATAATCACCTTAAATCTATTTTAATAGTCTCACAACAATGCAAAGATTCCATGTTACAAAGTAAGCCTTAGAATTCTAAACCCTTAATGTCAGGTAGGCCCTAAGATTTATTCATGCAGCAATGATAGGCTAAATATCTAACTACTCATTTGTTAAAACACACAGAGCAAAAATAGATTTTCTTCTAAAAGCATTGGTTTTCCCATTTTGCTCTTTGGATTTGAGTCTTTCAGATTACATAACATAGGGCAAATGCTTAAAAGCTAAAATATACATAAGCTACTTCATGCTATATTTTATTGCTTTTTAATTTATTTAATTTAAAAATTAAGTTCTATAGTGCAGTTAATATAAGGAAAAGTATAATTTTTTAAAAAAGAGGCATAGCTATATTCTCCAGCTGTTGGTCTGTACCCTTAAATTACCAGTTTTTAAAATTTTAAAAAGAAAAACAGTTAAAAGTATTTGTTAAATAGGTGACTGGGCCAGATGCAGTGGCTCATGCCTACAATCACAGCACTTCAGAAGGCCGAAGTGGGAGGATTACCTGAGCTCAGGAGTTCGAGACCAGCCTAGGCAACATAGCAAGACCTCATCTCTTAAAAAGAAAAAATTAGCTAGCATAGTTGTGTGCACCTGTAGTCCCAGCTACTGGGAGGCTGAGGTGGAAGTATCACTTGAGCCCAGGATTTTGAGACTGCAGAGAGCTGATTGTGCCAGTGCACTTCAGCCTAGGCAACAGAGCACCACCCTGTCTCAAAAAAAATTAATTTAATGGGTGACTGAAGTTTTCTCTCTACATTCATTAATAAATAGCTTTCAGTGCCCACTGTGTGCCAGGCACAGGGCCAGGATCTAGGGATACGGCAAGGACAGCAACCCAGTTTATTTTCGGATGGGGTTTAAAGGTGCGGACATGGGATAGGAGACAAACGAGAAAGGAAAAAGGGCTTTAAAGAAGCCAGTTTTGACAGGTATTCCTGCCAGTGACCTTATGCATCCAGTAACTAAGCGTGAACATTCTTCTTATTGGTAGTTGTGACCCTCTGATACTAAAGAGATTTCCCCCAAGTTGTCTTATTACATGTCTCACAATAGATGACATTCACAGCCTTCACATACTTCATCACTGAACTCACAACTAGCAGTAGGCTCCTCTTTTATTTTCCATGAACCGATTTTAACTCGGAGAATATTGTAGTTTTTTTTTTTTTTTTTCTGTCCCAATGTTTTGGCATGTTTGTGTACTCCTCAGAGTACAGCTTCCTATGAGAACACCCTAAACTTGAATGCTTTGGGGCAAATGTGGGCCATGATGCGAGGGGAAATAGGAGGGGAGGGCTTGAAATCTTTTTGGAATGTAACTTCTCTCCATGAATGCATTTGCATCCACTAGTCTACATTCCCTTGAATCTGTTCTATTTCTGCCATTTAGTGAAAGCATCACAGAAGATGCTGGCTGCCACGGCAGGAGAACAGAGAGTTTTGGTGACTCAGAAAATAACCATATGGCATTCAAGCTTCTTTATGTTGCCCAAAGAGAGCTCACAGTAATCTGATCACGGAGTTTGTGCACTGAGAGAAACACCTCTACCACTGTGAAGCAGATTGAAAGGTGCAGTTGTTTTCTTTGTCCCCTCTCCAAATGAGTACGACAGAGTTTCTTTTAAGAAAATTCTCAACTCTTCCATTTTGGGTGCGTCCTCTGCCAAATGTTTTGGAGACCTTAAAGCAGCGTGCCTGGGTAGGGTTGCTAGATAAAATCCTGGATATTCAGTTAAATTTGAATTTCAGATAAACAACAAATAATTTTTTAGTGTAAATATGTCTCATGCAATGTTCAGGATATGCTCATACTAAAAAAATTATTTGTGCCATCTTATATTTTTATTTGCCATATCTGGCAACGTTATGCCTGAGCAATAGGCACCAGAGTATTCATATTGTGGTATCTATAGATAGAGTATTCATATTGTGGTATCTATAGATAGAGTATTCATATTGTGGTATCTACAGATAGAGTATTCATATTGTGGTATGCATAGATAGATCAGATTATGATTTTTATTTATTTATTTATTTTGAGACAAGGTCTCATTCTGTCTCCCAAGCTAAAGTGCAAGGGTGCAATCTTGGCTCACTGTTAACCTCTGCCTCCCAACCTTTAGCAGTCCTCCCACCTCAGCCTCCCGAGTAGCTGGGACTATAGGTGTGTGCAGCAACACTGGGCTAAGTTTTGTGGGGGTTTTTTTCAGTTTAGTTTGATTTTTGTTTTTGTTTTTTTTTGGGGGGGGGTTAGAGATGAGGTTTCACCACATTGCCCAGGCTGGTCTCAATCTCCTGGGCTCAAGTGATCCTCCTGCCTCGGCCTCCTAAAATGCTGGGGTTACAGGCATGAGGCACAAAACCTGGCCCAGATTATGACTTTAAGGCACTATTGTCAGCACAATTTTGGAGCCTTCAATAGCAGCACCACAAACATTGTCTATCAAGTGTCCACATGTTCATCAGAGTTGTGCTGGTTGCCATGCCAAGTTAAAGTGGACTTGGTCCTTTCAATCTAGAAAGACAATAAGAACAGGACAATATCAACAGTGAGAGACCAGATAAAAAGAAAAGGAAACATAAAAAATTTGACACACATCAAAGGAGTATGTACAACAAATAAAGTGCATCTATTATGTGGACAAGTCATTGTTGGGAACTGATACGAGACCATAAACATTTCACAGAGGTCACTGGGCAACTGTTCATATCTTCTGTTTGGAGACAAAACAATGTCTCAGGAGCAAAAGAATCTCTACTTCCTTTAACTCCCAGAATTGCACCAATTCCAGAATCGCACCAATTCCAGAATCACCTCAACACGTCATCTCTGCAAGACATTTCATGGGATGATAAAATTATATGTATATATAAAAAGGCATATACACATATGTAATTTACACACATATATATCGTTAAGGGAAAATGTAGACATTGATACAATCAGAAAATTCTCACATATTTACGCATAACCACTCGGATCAATTTGCCATCAGTAATGAATTGGATTGTTAAATGTATTCAGATCAATGGTGCAGTGGCCGCTTTGATCACTAAGATGACGGAAATGACCCAGTTTATTGTGCCACAGCCTAGTCTTATGGTGAGTACTCACTTGGCAACCAGCTTATCAAACTTTAGAATTTGATTTTAAATGATTGGTCCAGAATGCCCATAGGTAGGATTGGCATAGCCTGAGAGATTGTCAGGTTATCTGTGCATATTTTCATATTTTTTTCTTATTACAAAAGTTATACATAACCATTATAGAGAGTTTAAGAAAAATAAGGTAATAAGAAAAAAAAGCTTATCCTGGGCGTGGTGGCTCATGCCTGTAATCCCAGCACTTTGGGAGGCCAAGGCAGGCATATCACTTGAGGTCAGGAGTTCGAGACCAGCCTGACCAACATGGTGAAACCCCGTCTCTATTAAAAATACAAAAAAATTAGCCAGTCATGGCTAATTACAGGCTCACGCCTGTAATCTCAGCTACCGGGGAGGCTGAGGCAGGAGAATCACTTGAACCCAGGAGACAGAGGTTGTAGTGAGCTGAGATCGTGCCACTGCATTCCAGCCTGGGCGACACAGCGAGACTTGGTCTCAAAAACAAACACACACACACAAACACACACAAAAAAACAACCGTAATCTCAGGTCTCTGAATTCCTCTTTAAAATGACAAATAGTGACACATTTCAAATACCCCCAAAAGAATAGGAATCTGTCACATTTCTGTCCACCACCAATACATTTATTATTATTATTATTACTTGGTTTGTATTTCTAATTTTAAAAGAATTTTCTATGTTTTGAAGGAATAAAATATAACAGATACTGCCAGAAACCCATCTCTTTTCTTTCCTTCCCTTGCCAGGAGCAACCACTACCTTGAAATTATTGTGTGTCATTCCCATGAATGCTTTTGTCCTTTTACAATATATGTATGGGTACATAAACTAATGTTTTGTGTATTTAGAAAAAGAAGAACACTGCATACATTCATTGGAATTCATTTTTTTCACTTGCCTCATATTTTGTAGATTAATTTATGTTAATACATGTAGATTTAATGCATTTACTTAAACTGCTGTAAAGTATCCCACTGAATGAATATGTCTATTCCTACAATGAGGGACAGTTAGAATGTTTGCATGGTTTTCTCTGATACAGTGTAGCAATGGGTGCTTCCAAGTACACATATTCAATATATATGTATTTTTTAAACAGAGACAAGGTCTTGCTATGTTGGCCAGACTGGTCTCCAACTCCTGGCCTCAAGTGATCCTCCTGCTTCAGCCTCCAAAGTGCTGAGATTACAGGAGTGAGCCACCATGCCAGGCCTCAAGAATTTTTTAGGGAGGACATCTAAAAGTATAATTTCTTGTAAAATATGAAAACCTTCAGTTTTCTAAGTTTTGAAATTGCTTTTCAGAGTGAGAACACCAATTTACACTTCCACTAGAAATGTAAAATAGTTAATTGACCCATATATTTAAAAACACTTTGTATTGTCAGACATTAATGTTTGCCAATCTGATGATGGTGAAATAGTATCTCATTGATTTAACTTGTATTTCCCTAATTGTTATTGAAGTTGAGGATATTTTTCATATGTTTATTTACCATTCAAATTTCTTGTTCTATCAATTTGTTATTCATAACTTTTGCTTTAAAATTTGTTTCCTGTTCTTACTTGTTTTTGTTTTTGTTTTTTGACAGAGTTTTGCTCTTGTTGCCCAGGCTGGAGTTCAGTGGTGTCATCTGGGCTCACTGCAACCTCTGCCTCCCGAGTTCAAGTGATTCTTTCACCTCAGGCTCCAGAGTAGCTGGGATTATAGGCGCCTGCCACCACTCTCGGCTAAATTTTTGTATTTTTAGTAGAGACGGGGGTTTCACCAGGCTGGTCTCGAACTCTTAACCTCAGGTGACCGACCTGCCTTGGCCTCCCAAAGTGCTGGGATTACAGGTGTGAGCCACCACACCTGGTGTTCTTACTGGGTGTTAGGAACTTTTAATATGTCTTAGATACAGATCTACTATTGAATCATTTGCAAATATTTTCTTCCAATCTGTGGCTTGTATTTAATTTTGTTCATGGTATCATATCAAATATTTGAATTTAAAGTAGTAAAATATATTCATATTTTAAGGTGTTTTTTTTTTTTTTTTTTTTTTTTTTTTTTTAGCATATCCTTCTTCAAAAGATGGAAAGGTGGGAGGGGGTTGAGGGATGAGAAATTACCTGTTGGGTACAATGTATACTATTTGGGTCATGGTTACAGTAAAAACCCAGACTTTAACACTATGCAATATATACATGTAACAAAACCGCACTTGCACCCCCTAATTCTATAAAAATAATTGTTGTTTTTATTTTATTTTTTGAGACAGAGTCTCCCTCTGTTGTCCAGGTTGGAGTGCAGTAGCACGATCTCGGCTCACTACAACCTCCACCTCCCCAGTTCAAGCAATTCTCTTGCCTCAGCCTCCTGAGTAGCTGAGATTACAGGCACGCACCACCACACCTGGCTAATTTTTTTGTATTTTTAGTAGAGACGGGGTTTCACCATGTTGGCCAGGCTGGTCTCAAGCTCCTGACCTCAGATGATCCACCCGCCTTGGCCTCCCAAAGTGCTGGAATTACAGGTGCGAGCCACCGCATCCATCCAAAAATAAACTAATTTTTAAAAGATATTCTTCTTTATTATGATGCCAAAAATATATTCTACTATGTTTTCCTCTAAAAGTTATACATATATATTTTAACATTTAGGTTTTTTGTCTTTCTGGAATGACATAATTTTGTTTATGGTATGAAATAAGGATTCAATTTTATCTTTTTCCATATGAATTTCTAATTGTCCTAGCATTAGTATTGGATAATACATTTATTTCCCCATGGGTTTGTACTGTCTTCTCCATTGTATATCAAGCACTTATATAAGTATATAAAAGAGACTGTTTCTGGGCCCTCTACTTTGTTCTATTTGTCTACTGAGCTCTAATGCCACCCTGTTTGGAATAAGCTCCCCTTTCCCATTCTTACCTCCTCCTTCTTTACAAGGATTGTCTAGCCTCTCCTTAGCTTTCTATTATACAATAAGAGTTGTCACATTCTTTGAAAAATCATGTTGAGATTTTGATTGGCATTGAATGTAACTTTTAGAATAATTTAGACAGATGCAATCTTTATTGAGTCTTTTCATCTATTAACTTGGTATATCTCTTTCTGTTTTAGTTCTATCATGTTCTTTTTTTCTTTCATCTATTGGTATATCTCTTTTTGTTTTAGTTCTATCATGTTCTTTTTTTTTTTTTTTTTTTTTTTTTTTTTTTTTTTTTTTTGAGATGGAGTCTTGCTCTGTCGCCCAGGCTGGAGTGCAGTGGCATGATCTTGGCTCACTGCAAGCTCCGCCTCCCGGGTTCACTCCATTCTCCTGCCTCAGCCTCCCGAGTAGCTGGGACTACAGGCACCCGCCACCATGCCCAGCTAACTTTTTGTATTTTTTAGTAGAGATGGGGTTTCACCATGTTAGCTAGGATGGTCTTGATCTACTGACCTCATAATCCGCTGGCCTTGGCCTCCCAAAGTGCTGGGATTACAGGCGTGAGCCACTGTGCATGGCCTTTTTTTTTTTTCCTTCTTGAGACAAGGTCTCACTCTGTCACCCAGGCTGTAGTGCAGTGGTGTGATCATGGCTCACTGCAGCCCCAACCTTCTGGGCTCAAGCCATCCTTCCACCTCAGTCTCCCATGTAGCCGAAGGTGGGACTAACAGGTGTGTGCTTGGCTAATTTTTTTTTAATTTTTATTTTTAGTAGAGATGAGGTTTTACTGTGTTTCCCAGGCTGATCTTGAACTCCCAAGCTCAAGACACCTTCCTGCCTCAGCCTCTCAACGTGCTGGGATTACAGGTATGAGCCACTGTGCCCAGTCTCGTGTTCTTAAAGTTTCATATTTTTTTCCATAAGAGTTTTTTGTTGTTGTGTATTTTCCCTAGGTTCCTTCTAGCTCATGTGGCTATTGTAAATGGAAAACTTTCAGTGACGTTTTCCAGTTGTTTGTTCTTTAGAAATGCAATTAATTTGGGTATTTTGATCTTATATTTAGCAACTTTGAACTTTTATACTTGTCTTATATTGTTTCTTTGAACGAATCTTATTGTCTTTGAATATTGACAGCTTCATTTCCTTCTTTTCAATTCTTATACCTTTATTTTTGTCTCCTTGTCTTACCATGCTATCTAGAGCAGTCAGTACAATGTTGAATAGAAATGTTGATGCTGATTGTCCTTGCATTATTTCTGATTTTAAAGGAAATGCTTATAACCATTAAATAGGATGTTTGCTGCAGGTATCACCATTAAATAGGATGTTTGTTGTAGGTTCATGAGGACGGTAGCTAATCTCTCTAGTTTAGGAGTTTTGGGGTTTGCTAATTTTGTTTTGCTTTTAAATAACGGGGCATTGAATTTTATCAGATATTTTTGTACATCTATTGGGATAAATGTGGGGCTCTTCTCCTTTAATGTATATTTTGTTATATTATCTTTGTCCAGTTTTTGTAACGAAAGTGAAGAGAATACTGGTTTCAGAAAGTAAGTTGGGGACCTTCTCTTCTTTTTCTCTTTTTTGGAACAGTTTGTATAAGATAGAGTTTGTCTATATTGTGAAAGCTTGGTAGAATTTTATAAAAGTGTCTGAGCCTGGTATTTTTGTTTGTTTTGCGGATAGATTTTTTTATGACTGATTCAATATTTTAAAAATGTTACAGTCTTTAGTTTTCTCTTTCTTCTTGAATCACCTTTAATCAATCTTATTTTCAAAGGAAAATTTCTAACTTTTTATCTATATTGCCAAATTTGTTGGTATGAAGGTATTCAGTCTATTCATAGCATTCTCTCATTATTTATAAAATATTTATTTGTACTGATGTTTGCCTTTTTATTAGGTTATTGTTTGTTTATAACTTAATAGTTTCTCTTAAACAAAGATCCTTGATTTCTACATGAAAACAAGAAGAAAACAGCTTTTAATTTATTACAAATTTTTTAATTTCTGCTCTTATATTTATTAAGGATGCACTATTTGGATTGCATAAGGTACTTTTATTGTTTACTTCTTTAAAACATTTTTTTTTATTTCACCAGCTGTGGTGGCTCATGCCTGTAAACCCAGCACTTTGGGAGGCCAAGGTGGGTGGATCACCTGAGGTCAGGAGTTTGAGTCCAGCCTGACCAACATGGTGAAATCCCATCTCTACTAAAAATACAAAATTAGCTGGGCGTGGTGGTGCATGCCTGTAGTCCTAACTACTTGGGAGGATGAGGCAGTAGAATCGCTTGAACCCACACACACACACACACACACACACAGACACACACACACACACATACATATATATATGTAGGGGACTATTTCTTTCAGTGATAAATTTGGTTTATTTACATTTTTCATGTTTTTTGTTTTGTTTTGTTTCGTCTTTTTTGAGACAGAGTCTCACTCTGTCACTTAAGCTGGAGTGCGGAGGCATGATCTTGGCTCACTGCAACCTCTGCTTCCCGGGTTAAAGCGATTCTCCTGCCTCAGCCTCGTGAGTAGCTGGGATTACAGGCACGTGGCACCATGCCTGGCTACTTTTTTGTATTTTTAGTAGAAACGGGGTTTCACCATGTTAGTCAGGCTGGTCTTGAACTCCTGACCTCGGGTGATCCACCTGCCTTGGCCTCCCAAAGTGCTGGGAGTACAGGCGTAAGCCATCGCTCTCGGCCTGGTTTCATTCAGTTTTATTGGTGGTCTTGTTTTGTGTGTTTGTGTGCTTTCATGTGCCTAATAGTCAATGTTTGCTTTGATTTATCCCCATACTCACCAACTTATTGGTTCTCTTTTGTTTCTTGCATCTTCCTTTGGATCAACTTTCCTTTTTTTCTCTTAAAGTCTATCCCTAGAAAGTTCTTTGATTAAGAATCTACAAGTGAGAAACTCTTAAAGTTTTTGTCTGAAAATGTTTTAATTTTATTTCAATTCCCAAATGCCAGTTTACTTGACTTGTATATAGAATTCTAGGTTGATAGCTATTTTACTTTAGTAGTATAAAGACATTATTCCATTTTCTTCTGGACTTCACTATTGCTACTAAGTATTCTGCTGTAAGTCTGCCATTTCTTTTTGTAGATAATCTATCTTTTCTATGCAGAGGCATTCTCTCTCTCTCTCTCTCTCTCTGCATTTTCATTATAATGTGTTCAGGTATAGATTTATTTTTGCTTGTCCTACCTGGGACTCACTATGGTTCCTGAATTTGAGGATACATGCCTTTTCATACTTTGGAAGATTCACAGCCACCGTCTGTTCAAATAGTACATCTCCTTCTTTCTCTCTTTTCTATCCTTTTGGAATTCCTATTGATAAAAATTTGGGAAAAGCCCAGGTGTGGCGGCTCACACCTATAATCCCAGCATTTTGGGAGGCCGAGGCAGGCAGATCATGAGGTCAGGAGTTTGAGACCAGCCTGACCAACATGACGAAACCTCGTCTCTACTAAAAATACAAAAATTAGCTGGGTGTGGTGGCGTGCACCTGTAATCCCAGCTACTTAGGAGGCTGAGGCAGGAGAATTACTTGAACCTGGGAGGCAGAGGTTGCAATGAGCCAAAATCATGCCACTGCACTCCAGCCTGGGTGACTGAGTGAGACTCCGTCTCAAAAAAAAAAAAAAAAAAATGGGAAATATCAAAAGTTAAGAAATGTTGAGAAGAAAATAAGAAGGTCTAACATTCATCTACTGCACTTCATTCTAAGCATTCTCTCAGATTTATTTTTATAGCCGATTGATCTTCACTTTATCTAGATCTAATATTTTAACTTATTTATTTATTTATTTATTCATTTATTTATTTATTTTTGAGACAAAGTCTCACTCTGTCACCAGGCTGGAGTACAGTGGCACGATCTTGGCTCACTGCAAACTCCACCTCCTGGGTTCAAGAGATTCTTGTGCCTCAGCCTCCCGAGTACCTAGGATTACAGGCAACTGCCACCCCGCCTGGCTAATTTTTGTATTTTTAGTAGAAACGAGGTTTCACCATGTTGGCCAGGCTGGTCTTGAACTCCTGACCTCAGGTGATCCACCCATCTCAGCCTCCCAAAGTGTTGGGATTACAAGCGTGAGCCACCGCGCCTGGCCTGATTTTTTTAAATAAGTGAAAATTTTGTTTCTGAAAGTTTTATTTATTTTTTTCTCAACTGTGTCTATACTTTTTTTTTTTTTAAATATAGTGTCTTGTTTTTGTGATTTTAATTCCTTCTTTATATGATTTAAAACATGCTTAGGGGCTGGGCATAGTAGCTCATGCTTGTAATCTCAGCACCTTGGAGGCTGAAACAGGAGGATCACTTGAGGCCAGGAGTTTGAGACCAGCCTGGGCAACACGGTGAGAACCCATCTCTACAGAATATTTAAAAAATAGCCAGTCATGGTGGCACGTGCCTGTGATCCCAGCTACTCACAAGACTGAAGCAGGAGGATTACCTGAGTCCAGGAAGTCGAGGGTGCAGTGAGCCATGGTCATGCTACTACGCTCTAGCCTGGGTGACAGAGTGAGACACTGTCTCAAAACAATAAATAAAATAAGATATACTTATATCATGGTCACTTCTATTATCTGAATTTCTTGGGGATCAACTACTGTGGATTTTAAAAAAATTGTGTCTGCCTGACTTATTTATGTAGGATTATTTATGATATGCTTTGACTATGACTGCATCTCCAATGGGAATTTATCTGTGGGAAACCTCTGGGGCCTGGGTGGAGGTATGTCCCTCCGAGGCGGGTGCCAGGCACCTGAGTGGTATCACCAGATCATTGAAGGCCATCTCAAAGGTTAGCTATCACTGGCATGGAACCACTTTTTCTTTTCTTTTAGAGATGAGGTCTCACTCTTTCACCCAGGTTAGAGTGCAGTGGCAATTCACAAGCACAATCATAGCTTACTGCAAGCCTCGAACTCTTGGGCTCAAGTGATCCTTCACCTCAGCCTCTTGAGTAGTTGGGACTACAAGCACATGCCACTATGCCCAGCTGGAACCACTTTTTATGTTGGTTGCTACATTTATGGGCTCCCTTGACCTTGTAGTATAAATTCCAGAGGGGGTTATTTTCTCACCTAGAGCTGTGGAAGTTTCAGATAAATTTCTTGGGGGCCGGGCATGGTGGCTCATGCCTGTGATCCCAGCCCTTTGGGAGGCCGAGGCAGGAGAATTGTTTCAGCCCAGGAGTTAGTGAGGTCTTGTCTGTACAAAAATTTAACAAATTAGCCAGGTGTGGTGGGGCACCTATAGTGCCAGCTACTCAGGAAGCTGAGGTGGGAGGCTTGCTTGAGCCTAGGAGATCCAGGCTGCGGTTGAGCTATGATTGTGCCACTGCACTCCAGCCTGGGTGACAGTGAGAGTCTGTCTTAACCCCCGTGGTTCCCCGCCCCCAGAAAAACCCAGATACATTTCTTTATCATCTCTCAGTAGCATTGAGTAGATTTTTTTTTTTCCCCTGTCCTTCCCTTCACTGAAGGTCACAGTCCTGGTTTTATGCCAGGATCTTAGCTTCAATTCCACACTTTATGCTGGCTCAAAGTCTTGTCTTCTGTTTCTAATTGAGAGTCAGAACTCAAGTCTCTGTGTTACAAAGGTCTATACTTTTTCTTTCTTAGATGCTTATCTATCTATTAAAAATATTTATATGTTTATCTAATTTTTCTAGGTGTTTATAGGAGGAGGAATTGCAGGTTATCTAGTTTTCCATCTTACCAGCACTTGTCTTTGCTCATGTTACGCTTTCAAGAAACAGGAGTCAAGTTATCACTTGTGCCTGAGCTGCTTTGTGTATCTGCTATCCCTCCAGCAGGAAACAGGCAAAATGCCTGGGCAAAGCAAAGCTCGAAAATGGTACAATTCATCTTTAGCGCCTTCTCATCCAGAGCTTTCTCTCCTACCTCTCCAGTCTTCTGGAACATCCGGTTTGTCCTTCCTCATTGAACCCTGCCCTTCCAGGATGCTCCAAAGCCCTTCCAGGACTTGTCATTTGCTGTGCTTTTCCCTCTGCTTTTTGTGGAAATGTGCCTCACCAGTATCTCTGCACTGTCCAAAGTGTCCAGGTGACAATTAGCTAATCTGATAAGCTCATTCATGCTAATGTGCTAATGAAAGAGGACTACAGAAGATGGCTGTCCTTCGCCTACCTCCTAATCAGGGGCTCTTCTTCTCCTGCCAGGTAACATATGTGCATAGCAGCAGTGAGCTTCTAGAGACCGCGACCCGGCTTTAGTGGTCTAACCTGGAGAATTGACGTTAATGGAATGAGATTTTTAAGTCAAGTAGGAGGAACAGCCAAGTTGAGGCAGGCAGAAGAGGGTTAGAATCAGGCAAAAATGACCCTCAGATCATTTGTGAGTGCCTACGAAGTAGAGGTTGCATTAACCCTTTCATTTCTAAGCTGTAAAGAATAGAGAGGATTTCTTGGAACCTCTCTTTGCTGCATCAAAATTATTCTTATCGGAAATCCCCCTACAAAGCAAGAAACAGAACTAAGCAGAACCGATAATAGATTGGGTTCATGACTACACATTCTGATATTTTCATTTTGCTGATTCCATGGGATAACTCTACACCCCTTTCAGGGGATGAGCAAGAAAGAGATGGGTCCTTAAATTGGAGGCTAGAACGTGTTAGCTTTAGACAAAATAGAGAAGGAGTGGTAACTGTTTGTCTCCCCTTCTTTCTGGGTCTCATTCTATTGCATCCCAATCTCAGAAGTGTTAGGGTGTTAGCTCTTAGGAGGTGGTGTAGAGGTGAGACAGGCTCATGCGGAGCTTCAGTGGGACTGATTGTGCCTTTGAGCCCCGGAGAGAAAGCCACATCTTGTAAGAAAGAGTATACAGGTATATGCATATTTATTTTATTGTTTCCCTATTTTCACAAAACAAATGTTTTGGTCTAATTGTTACTAACTATGGTATGTGGCCTAATGAGAGAGTAGACTTTGATAACTGTGTATTTGTTACAGCTAATGGATAAATGTAACTGCCTTGAAGACACCTTATTATAGGGGTCCCCAATGCCAGGGCCACGGATGGTGCCAGTCTGTGGCCTGTTAGGACCTGGGCCGCAGAGCAGGAGGTGAGCGGGGCTGGGCAAGTGAGCATTACCGCCTGAGCTCCACCTCCTGTCAGATCAGCAGTGGCATTAGATTCTTACAGAAGCGCAAACCCTATTGTGAGCGGCCCATGTGAGGGATCTAGGTTGCATGCTCCTTATGAGAATCTAACTAATGCCTGATGATGTGATGTGGAACAGTTTCATCCCAAAACCACTTTCCCCACCCTCAGGTCTGTGGAAGAAATTTCTTCCATGAAACCTCTCTCTGGTGCCAAAAAGGTTGGGGACCACAGCCTTATTAGATAGAATACTGTGGCCGGCATCTTCCTTTTGAACCTTCTCGATCCACTCTCTATGTTCCCCTGCCTTCTCTCTCTCCCCTGGAGGCAGACCTATATGAATCGTATCAGTAGGTTCTCTTGCCATTTGACTTCCGGTTGGGTTTGGCCGATGGGGCATACTGGTAGGAGACTGGAGAGCAGGATGAGAGTGGTGCATTGATGTTCCGGGTTCCCTTCTTACAGGTTTGTTACAGGCTGGCTTCTCCTCCCTTGAAAGCCTTACCTCCTCTAGAAGCCACTCTCCACACAGCCTTCCTTTCTTTGGCTTCTGCTCTCTGCTCTTTCCTTCCTAGCCCTGAACACCTTTCTCTCCTTGTGGTTTCCTTATGCTCTGCCCAAACCTTTGTAAAGAGTTCCTTTATGAAACTCCTCAAATTGTCCTAATTTGAGTGTGCCATCTGTTTCCTGCTGGGAAGCTGACTGATAAAACTCCTGAATTCTTCTTTTTATTTGTATTTTTTTTTCTTAAAGTAAAAGGTGTTTTTTGTTTTGTTTTTCTGTTTTGTTTTTGTTTTTGTTTTTTTTTGAGATGGAGTTTCACTGCTGTTGCCCCGGCTGGAGTGCAGTGGTGCGATGTCCACTCACTACAACCCACGCCTCCCAGGTTCAAGCGATTTTCCTACCTTAGCCTCCTGAGTAGCTTAGATTACTGTGCGTGCCACCACACCTGGCTAATTTTCGGGGTTTTAGTAGAGACAAGGTTTCACCATGTTAGCCAGGCTCGAACTCCTGAACTCAGGTGATCCACCGGCCTTGGCTTCCCAAAGTGCCAGGATTACAGGCATGAGCCACGAAGCCTGGCCAAGTAAAAGGTTTTTTAAAAAATTGTGATAAAATATACATAACGTAAAATTTACCATTTTGACCATTTTTAGATGTACAGTTTAGTGGCATTAAGTATATTCACAAAACTTAATGGAGATGGATGGTGGTGATGATATAACCATTAGTAACTTTTTTTTTTTTTTTTTTTGAGACGGAGTCTCGCTCTATCGCCCAGGCTGGAGTGCAGTGGCGCGATCTCCGCTCACTGCAAACTCTGCCTCCGGGGTTCACGCCATTCTCCTGCCTCAGCCTCCCAAGTAGCTGGGACTTCAGGCGTGTGCTACCATGCCCCAGCTAATTTTTTGTATTTTAGTAGCGACGGGGTTTCACTGTGTTGACCAGGATGGTCTCAATCTCCTGATCTTGTGATCCGCAGCCTCGGCCTCCCAAAGTGCTGGGATTACAGGCATGAGCCACAGCGCCCAGCCAATGTCTTGACTCTTTAGTGGTAAGAAATCATTACTTCCTTAGAAGTAATAATCTAGGGCCAGGCGCGGTGGCTCACGCCTGTAACCCCAGCACTTTGGGAGGATGAGGCGGGCGGATCACGAGGTCAGGAGATCGAGACCACGGTGAAACCCCGTCTCTACTAAAAATACAAAAAACTAGCCAGGCGTGGTGGCGGGAGCCTGTAGTCCCAGCTACTCGGAGAGGCTGAGGCAGGAGAAGGGCGTGAACCTGGGAGGCGGAGCTAGCAGTGTGCCGAGATCGCACCACTGCACTCCAGCCTGGGTGACAGAGTGAGACCCTGTCTCAAAAGAAAAAAAGAAGTAATAATCTAGTTTCTTCCTGAGGGAATTTTATGGAGCAAAACCAAATATTGACCAATAATACCTTCAAATGATATCAGCTGTGCAATTGTTGTAATATTGAAGAGCGTACTCTCATCTTGATAATCCTTGAGAGGGCCTTTAAAAATATTGCAAGAAAGATCTCTTTCTTGCATTCACAGCCATTTATGAATATTGGTGTAAAGACTGAAGAATCCAGAAGTGTCTTGCCCGGGATCCTCTGAACATGACTTGATTCCTGAGCTAGATGGTCATGGGAATAATAAATATCACTTTTGTCATGTGATGGAGACTGAAAGCATTTTGTGGATTGTATACTAATGAACTTAGACTGACCATATGCTTCGTGGAATTACTGAGTAGAACAAGGACATACCTCCCAACGGCCTGAAGAATATTTGTTCTGTCTTGAATTTGAGTTTCTCGTTATGTGTATTTTACTAATGCTGTGGGCAAAGGTGCTAAGTCAGAGGATGTTCTGGTTATCGATTGTTGCAAAGCTAACCGTCCCAAAATTGAGTGGCTTGTGTATTTATTTATTTTAGGGCCAGGGTCCTGCTGCATCACTCAGGTTGGAATGCAGTGGTATGACCATAGCTAACTGCAGCCTCCAACCCCAAGGCTCAAGCCATCTTCCTGCCTCAACCTCCTGAGTAGCTGAGGCTACAGGTGTGTGCCACCATGCCTGGCGAGTTTTTAATTTTTTGTAGAGACAGAGTCTCACTTTATTGCCCAGGCTGGTCTCAAACTTCTGGCTTCAAGCTGTACTCCCACCTTGGCCTCCCAAAGTGCTGGAATTACAGGCATGAGCCACTGCACCTGGCCAATTTCACGGCTTAAAACCAATTTGTTATTATCCTTCAGTGACTGTGCTGGCTGGGCTTAGCTGTATAGTTCTAGCTTGGGAACTCTTATGTGGCTGCAGTCAAATGGTGGCCAGGGCTGAAGTCATCTGAAGGCTTCACTCCTATATCTGCTATCTGGGCTGGGAGATGGTTAGAACAGCTGAGAGCAGATGAGGTATTCATCTCTTCATGCCACCTTTCCACTGGCTAGATTGAGCTGCTTCACGGCATGGCAGCCTCAGGGGTGTCAGACTCCTTACTGCTGGCTTCCCCTAGAGCAAGGGATCCAAGGGGTCCTGGGCAGAAACTGCAAGACTTCCTATGACCTAGCCTCAGAAGGCCCAGAACGTCACTTTAGTCACATTGTATTGCTGAAGCATGTCACTAAGGTCAGGCCAGATTCAAAGGGAGAAGTAGGAAAAATTTGTGTTCACCTTTATCTATCCCAAGGAACATGTTTTTTTTGGTTTGTTTGTTTTTTGTTTTTTGACAGAGTCTCATTCTGTCACCTGGAGAGCAGTGGTGCAATCTCGGCTTACTGCAACCTTCACCTACTAGGTTCAAGCGATTCTCATGCCTCAGCCTCCTGAGTAGGTGGGATTACAGGCATGCACCACCACGCCTGGCTAATTTTTGTTTTTCAGTTGAGACAGGGTTTTGCCATGTTGCCCAGGCTGGTCTTGCACTCCTGATCTCAAGTGATCTGCCTGCCTTGGCCTCCCAAAGTACTGGGATTACAGGCATGAGCCACCATGCCCAGCCTGGAACATGGGTCTTAATCTCAATTTTGCAGCTCTCAAACTGTGGGAACTTAGGCTTGTCCATTACCTGCTCTTTCTGAGAATTATTAGTTTATTAAATTATTAAGAGTTTCCTCATCTGTACAATGCCAAACATTCCATGGATGATCTTAAAGACTCTTTCACTTCAAAATTATGAGTTCTCTGCCTTCAAAGGACACACAACATTTGCAATAGAAGCTGTTCTTGAAATTTCTCTGGATTAGATATTTTATAGTTTTAGTGTCTACGATCTTTTTATTCTATATAAATAGAAAACTTGAGTCAATCAAAAGATACCAAGACAAGATTTCATTATGAATTTTCCATAGTTCTTGGTGCTAGCCAAATAGTTTACAAAATGGCAATGTTGAACAGAAGATAAATTTCTGAAATGTAAGGCACAATGCCCTAATTGCGTTGTAGATTCCAGGTGGCAACACTGGTTCTCTAAACAATGGTGGCTCATGTTGGTGCCTTTTCAGAAATCCAGTGCTCATCAAAAGCTGTTATCTAGTTTTAGGTGAAGCAGGGACAGTGAGAAATATAATTAAGGAAAATGTTTGAACTTGTTAGATAGAGCATACTTCTCTTTGGGACCCTCCATTTTGTTTGTTATGTTTGTTTCAGGGTAGGGTAAAGGTCTCTCAGCATATGAATTCCAGCAATTAGACTGACCCTTCACTTTTCATTGACACTAAAATTGCTCTTTTAAATAGAGGCCCTCCTCAGGTTTCTAGGTAAAGCCCTTGGCCAATTGTATACCAATTACACCTTAGAGTTGAATTTCATGGCTCACACTGCCCAGATTTTGAAAGCCAGAATCTCAGGGGTGTAAATATTAAACAAACAAAAAACATACAGAACACAAAACAAGAAGTTTACAAGTCTGCTGAAAAACTTTCGTCCAGATGAGCCCATTTTCTGCCCTACTTCTTCCAAAATAAACCACTGTGACAAGTGATATTGCAATATAAAAATATCGAAAATTCTCTGAGCAGACCCTGCTGGTTGCCTATCCAACAGCTGCTCTTCCTTTCTTCCTTGCTTATAGAACCCTGATCTTGCTCCAGAATTTACCCCATTCCAAATTTAGGGCAAATACTGATTAGTGTAAATCATGATCCCGTTGGCAGTCATTAGTTTATGGGTGAGCATGTGACCCAAATCTGACCAATAAGATGTAAAGGGAGATCTGCTTGGGGGTTCTGCAAAACGTAATTTCTTTCTCAAAATGGCACACAAGAAAAGACATTTATTTTTGTCCAGTGAATGTTGTGTCAGAATATAATTCCCAGACTGTAGTTGCTACAGTCATCCTGTAACCATGAAAGTCTTGTCCTGAAGTCCAAGCCGACATACGGAACATGACAGAGCAGAAAGGTGAAATGAATCTGGGTCCTTGACGAGGTTATTGAGTGGAGAATTTGACCAGCTGCAGCGCCACCTACCTCTGAACTTCTCATCATGTGCCACAGGAATTGTCCTCATTGTTTAGGCTAGCCTAATCAGAGGCCTCTATTACCTGAAGCTTAAAATATCTTAATGTATCCCTTTCTCATGCATGGCAAGGAAATATTGGCATACCTAACATCCCCACTTCGCCTGTGCTTGGGGCTGATGCTGCTATTTCCTGAGATCTGAAAAAATAAAAATAGGTAGTGATACAACTCGACAGGATTGTATCCAGGGCTGTTGAAGCATGGCTGTATCCTGACATAGCCTTAAGCCCTGAGAGGAGAATGATGTTGATGATAAAATGATAGCTGACACTTTCTGAGTGTTCTCTCTATACATGGATACTGTTTTAAGTACTTTATATGTGCAAGTCATTTCATCCACAAAGAACTCTATGAGATTGGTGCTGCCATTATTCTCCCTTACACATGAGGAAAATGAGGCACAGAGAGGTGAAGGAATATGCCCAAGGCTGCATCTTTTATAAGTGTTCAAGAACCTACTATCTCAGTCATTGCACTCTTTGGCCTTTCCACTCCTGAAGGCCAAAGGGACACCCCTTTACTATCAGCAGTCCAGGGGGAAGCAGCCAGTTTTTCCTATTTTCTGGTTTCTCTTCCTTCCTTCCTTCCTTCCTTCCTTCCTTCCTTCCTTCCTTCCTTCCTTCCTTCCCTCCTTCCTTCCTTCCCTCCTTCCTTCCTTTTCTTTTTCTTTCTTTCTTCTTTCTTTCTCTGTTTCTCTCTTTCTCTCTCTCCTTCCTTCTTTCTTTCTGCTTTCTCTTTCTTTCTTCTTTCTTTCCTTTCTTTCTTTCTTTTCTTTATTTCTTTTTTCTTTTCTTTTCTTTCTTTTATTGATGGAGTCTCACTCTTTTGCCCAGGCTGGAGTGCAGAAGGGCAATCTAAGCTCACTGCAAACTCCACCAACTGGATTCAAGCAATGCTCATGCCTCAGCCTCCCAAGTAGCTGGGATTACAGGCGCCCATCACCAGGCCCAGCTAATTTTTGTACTTTTAGTAGAGACTGAGTTTCGCCATGTTGGCCAGGTTGGTCTTGAACTTCTGACCTCAGGTGATCTGCTCACCTTGGCCTCCCAAAGTCCTAGGATTACAGGTATGAGCCACTGTGCCCACCCTAGTTTTTCCTATTTTCAAGGGGGCTTTGTGAATAACCTCAGCTGGTTTGACATATGCGTTGTTATTTGGGGTCATTCATTAATTCATCAAGCATGTATTCAACACAAACTATGCTGTAGGCATTATTTGTTTGTGTATTTTTGAGACAAGGTCTTGCTCTGTCACGCAGGCTGGAGTGCAGTGGCACGATCATGGCTCACTGCAGCCATAACCTCCTGGGCGTAAGTGATCCTCCCACTTCAGCCTCCCAAGTAGCTAGGATCACAGGCGTACCACCACCACACCTGGCTAATATTCTCCCTGTGTTGCCCAGAGTGGTCTTGAACTCCTGGGCCTAAGTAATCCTCCTGCCTCGGCCTCCCAAAATGCTAAGATTACAGAGATTACAGGCATGAGCCACCATGCCTGGCTTGACACTTTTGATTTTTTTTTTTTTTTTTTTTTGAGACATTGTCTCGCTCTGTCGCCCAGGCTGGAGTGCAGTGGCGCAATCTCGGCTCACCGCAAGCTCCGCCTCCCGGGTTCACGCCAGTCTCCCGCCTCAGCCTCTCCGAGTAGCTGGGACTACAGGCGCCCGCCATCACGCCCTGCCAATTTTTTTGTATTTTTAGTAGAGACGGGGTTTCACCGTGGTCTCGATCTCCTGACCTCGTGATCCGCCCCCCTTGGCCTCCCAAAGTGCTGGGATTACAAGCGTGAGCCACCGCACCCGGCCAATTTTTTTTTTTTTTTTTTTTTTTTGTAAAGGGCTTTCACCATGTTCCTCAGGCTGGTCTTGAACTCCTGAGCTAGCTCAAGCAATCCACCTGCCTGTTGGGATTACAGGCATCTGACACAAACCCAGCCAGCCTTGAGTATTTAAAGGTAAAGAAAACCTAGTTTCTATCCTCAAGCAACTTAATCTAGTCGGGGCGGGGGACAGATTGTTAATTAAACATTGATCAGAGAGTACCCTCAATGCTTTAGCTGGCTAAAGTAGTAGCTAGCCTTTGAGTATGGAAGATGTGTTAGTGAGTTTTGAGGACATAACATGTAGTAACTATTGAATGATCACACATTCCCTATTTTCCTGATAAGGTTACTAAGGAAGAGTTCAGTCCAATATCCCACAGCTGGTCAGTGGCGGCAATTGAACCTAAGCAACCTTGCTAGTGCTAGAAACCACTGTGCTGGGTATATATATCCTGGTGGGAGCATGAGGAGCAACTGCTTCCAGCTGCACAGGGCAGTTGCACAAAAGGGATCTGGCATGCTTCATAGAGGAAGTGATTTTTAAACTGAACCTGGAAGAGTAAATGTAATGCAGGTACCATGGAAGGGAAACCAATTGAGAATTAAAAGAAAAAAAGATAATGGAAGAAAGGTCATTCCGGATAGGAAAAAGCAGCGTGTGCAAAGGTAGGAAGGCTTCAGGGAGCCATGGGATACTCACAGAATGGTAAGTTTTGGGCAGCTTCCACATGGTGTGTGAAGGTTGGAGTGATGGGAGATGCAGGGGGGAAGGCCCTTTTGTATATATGAGGAGTCTACATTTTATTTTGTAAACAGTAAGGGGCACATTGAAAATTTTAAGGGCAGAGAGAGACAAGAGCTTCTTTTATAGTGATTTAAATGAAAAGTAAGGAACAGGAGCCTTGGGACTTTAAGATGTCTAATATTGACAGATGAGTGGGGGAGGTCAGAGTGGAGGGACAGCGTAGGTGAACACTCTGGAAGTAAGTAGACCTATTTGGGGGCTGTTGCTGTTATCTGATGACCATCCAGCCTAGGACTCAAGAATGATTTTTAGATTTTTAAAAGGTTATAAAACAAAGCAAAAAAGCAAAGAAAAATATGCAGCAGAATATGACAAAATATGTGGCCTGCAAAGCCTAAAATACAGAAGAACAAACATTGTTTGTTCAATGTTGTTTTGTTATAATGTTGATGAGAAAAAAATCAGTTCTAGCAAGGGCCACTGTCTGTGTGAAGTTTGCACGTTCTCCCCAGTCTGCATGGATTTTCCCTGGGTACTCTCATTTCCTCTCATGTCCCAAGGATGTGCATGGTGGGTGAATTTGAATTGGCATGTCTAGATGGTCCCAGTCTGAGTGAGTGTGTGTGAGTGTGTCCTGCAGTGGGATGGTGCCCTGTTCAGGGCTGGTTCCTGCCTTGCACCCTTAGTTGCTGGCAGAGGCTCCCACCACCTGCCACCCTAAACTGGACTAAATGGTAAATAATTATTTTATTTGTTTTTATTAATCTTTCTTAAATGTATGTATAACTCACATTTATTTCAGTATTTAATATTAAAAGTGTTTTAGGCCGGGCACAGTGGCTCATGCCTGTAATCCCAGCCCTTTGGGAGGCCAAGGCTGGTGGATCACTTGAGGTCAGGAGTTCGAGACCAGCCTGGCCAACATGGTGAAACTCCGTCTCTATGAAACATACAAAAAATTAGCCGGGCGTGGTGGTTCCTGCGTGTAATCCCAGCTACTGAGGAGGCTGAGGCAGGAGAATCACTTGAACCTCAGAGGCTGAGATCGCATCACTGCACTCCAGCCTGGGTGACAGAGCAAGACTCCAACTCAAAAAAAAAAAAAAAAAAAGAGTTTTGGTCTTTAGTTAGAAGTTTGAGGATGTTTTTGTGACTGCAAATATGCTGTAGAAACTTAACTCTTGTTTATATCAATTAGCCCATGGTAAAGGGTTGCAGTTTCCAAGAACTTATCAATGATATAAAGTGAGAACTTAATTATCATCTGCCCCTTTACAGAAAATGTGCTAAGTTAAAGCTGGTGGTGCCCTGCAAGTGGGGAAGGGGAGGAAGGGGAGGAAGAGGAAGCCGGTCCTTCTTAAAGCCCTTAAGAATCCTGGCCAGAAAGAGCTGGGGAATGAGAACGGATGTCAAGGCTGAATCAAGGAATTCTGGTTTGGACAACTGAGTTTTCAGAAGTATCATCATCAACATACAAAATACAAGAGGGAGGATCTGGACAGGGGCAGGAGAGTAGAGAGATTCACTGATTTGGAACCTGATGCTATGAAGTGTCCACAAGACATCCAGGTGAAGATGGTTGGGAGACATGCTACACTGAGAAATCTTCTGTGTCTGCTCCCCTGTGATCTAGAATATAAATCCTTAAAGGCAAAGATTATACAACTCTTTCATATAGACCCTGGTACATAATAGGCTCTGGATCAAGTGTGTGGAGCTTACTGAACTCTAGACAGTTGAATTTAGGAGACTCAGTGAGATCTAGGTTGGAGAAAGAGTCTTACGTCATTGGCTTGTAGGTGGTAACTAAAGTGTGGAGGTTTATGGCATATTTAATATACACTTGGTGCAATGTGAAGTTGCGTCTTGACATGCATTTGTTTGGCTGTCCAGTTAAAAGCAAGTCCCTCCTGAGTCAGCATGTATCACTTTTGATTCTATTTGGAGAGAGGCAGGAGAGCACAGCAGTTAGGAGCCAGGGCTTGTGGCCAGGCAGCTTGAGTTTAAAAACCCACCTCCTCTGCTTCCTAGGTGTGAACAAGTCACTCAACTTCTTTGTGGCTTAGTCAGTCATCTATAAAATGGAGATAATAATAATACCTGTTAGAGAGTTGTGAAGATTAATAATACATGTATATGTTTGGAAAGACCTACTATCTGTTCTTCAAACAGCAGCCAGAGTTATCCTTTTAAAAAATAAGTCAGCAGGGCACAGTGGCTGATGCCTGTAATCCCAGCACTTTGAGAGGCTGAGGCAGATGGATTACTTGAGGCCAGGAGTTCAAGACCAGCCTGGGCAACATGGAAAGACCTCATGTCTACAAAAAAATACAAAAAATTAGCCAGGCATGGTGGTGTGAGCCTGTAGTCCCAGCTACGTGGGAGGCTAAGGCAGGAGAATCACTTGAGCCCAGGAAGCAGAGGCTACAGTGAGCTGAGATTGCACCACTGCACTCCAGCCTGGGCAACAGAGCCAGACCCTGTCTCAAACAAAAACAAAAACAAAACAAAAAAAACTAAAAACTAAACTAAACTAGGGTCAGGCGCGGTGGCTCACGCCTGTAATTCCAGCACTTTGGGAGGCCGAGGTGGGCAGATCACTTGATGCCAGGAGTTTGAGACCAGCCTGGCCAACATGGTAAAACCCTATCTCTAACAAAAATATAAAAATTAGCTGGGCATGGTGGCAGGTGCCTGTAATCCCAGCTACTTGGGAGGCTGAGGCACAAGAAATGCTTGGAACCAGGAGGCGGAGGTTGCAGTGAGCTGAAATCACGCCACTGCACTCTAGCCTGGGTGACAGAGGGAGACTCTGCCTCAAAAACAACAACAACATCGACAACAAAACTAAACTAAAAAATAAGTCATATCATGTCAGGCCACTGATAAAAACTCTCCAATGGCTCAGGTAAAGCCAAAGTCCCATAGCCCACTGCACCTTACCTTCCTGAGCTCATCTCCTTCTGTTCACCTTGCTCCAGCCACTCCAGCCTCCTTGCTACCTTCTCAAACTCACTACAGACACTCCTGCCTCAGGGCCTTTGTAGTCACTTTCCTTCTGCCTGGAGCACTCTTCTCCAAGATATCAGCATGTCTTGCTTCCGTCTCCTTTGAGCCTTCATTCAAATGTCACCACCCTTTTCTGAATAGCGCACACTGTCTCTCCTGAATTTCTTCTATGCTATTTTACCAGAAGAGTTCTCACATGCTAATGTACTACATAACTTATTTTGTTTATTATCTACCTTCGCTCACTGGAATGTAAGCTTCATGGGAACTGAAATACTGCTGAATTCTTATGAGTGATGCCTACTATATAGTAAGTACTCAATCCATGTTAGCTGTGGTGGTTTCCAAAAATGTCTTGTACTAAGTCATTCTAAGTACAGTTGATGACACACAGCTACCTCACACTCTTTACCTCCCCCACCATACCAGCCCCAGCAACACAGAGGGGATAGTGGTAAGAGCAGGCATCAATGTCTGTTTCCTGACTGCCTCCATCCATAATCCCTGAGAGGGTCTCCACTTCACCAGTCTTGTACAGCCATTTTTGTTAAATGCAGGGATTTGGAAAAATAGGCAAAATAGACAAATGCTTCAGAAGAGTACAAAACCCATTTGTAGTCTTTCAGAACTGGTTTAACAACCCAAAGAAGAAAATTTGTGTATACACAGTATTGCCGTTCTTTTGATATTAAATAAGTATTAAAATGCGATGGAAACTGCTCTTCTATTGGGCTCCTATGGAGACGGACAAAGCAATTTAAGAGAAAAAGCAGCTGCCCTCAGCAGTAGGCTCAGAAATGTCAATTTTAATTAAAACATTTATTTTCAAATACATTTCATGGTTCATATGTAGTGATATGTGCCTACTTCATGCAAATATTCAAACTGCTGGGCTGAGGAAATTGGAGAAAGGCATTTTGATAAAGAGCAGTATGATCAAAACAAAGGGATGCAAAGAAAAGAAAATCCACATCATGCTTCCATTTTTCCTTAGTCCACCTGTCAGATTGTTTCTCATGGATTTGCCCACTGCCATGTAAAGGCCAGGGAACTGCACTGTAGAAATATGGATGTTAGTGGGTCATCGTGGGCATGGGTAGGACATCCCCTCACTCTTATGTGAGTCCTGCTTTGTGTACAAATTCCTGTTTACTTCAATAGAAGAACCACCTCTCCCCCAGTGTTTCCAGATCAGAAGAAAACAACCAAAAAGGCCAACTCCCAATTCAAAATTCTTCCAAATTCTGTCTTTCCCTGAGTACTATTTTAGGTTTGAGTCATTAAAGCTGCAGAGAGGTGTCCAAATTTTACAATTTTACAATTACCTTCTGAGCTCACCTCCCCTCTTGCTCTCTGCCCTGCAGAGCTCACGCACCTGCCAAACTTCTGTTGACTTCCCAGGGAAACCGGTCATGACTTCAACATGGCCAAAAATCATTGAAATAAAAATGTGGCCAGCTTAAATAAGTGGTAATTTAGGCTAAGAATTTCTGAAAATTTTGCTCAAATTTCTGTAAGGATTTTTATGAATACATTTTGATTTACCAGAATTTAGCATTGGAATATTATTAATAATACAATCTGTACATGTGCTATGCTAAAAAAAATCATTGTCATTAGGTTAAAATCAAAGACAACCAGCAATATTTATCAATGTGATGTGTCTTTTATCTTGTAGTCTGAGGAGTGTGTTTCTGATTAAGATGTATTCTAATATTTGAGCAAATTATTACATATAAATACAGTTGCATCGATTGCTGCTCTCAATATGCTTTTAACCTCTTCGGAGGAGCCATTAACATCACAGCCAGAAACACATAGTCAAGTCCGGAGAATGTATGCAGGTATCACAACTGGCTGTGTATGCCAGTGCTAAGCACTTTTACAAATTATCAAATGTTCCAATTCATAAGTTGTGAGAGTTTGATTTTGTATTCAGTGTTGTTGATAGTATACTTCCATTTTATTTCTGAGCTCATTTTAAAGTGCTTTTGAGTTTTGCACTTTGATTTTAAAAGTATACTAAGTTATAATCAATACTTTATTAAACCCAAGCATTATTCCCTCCCTAGAGTTACAAACACACACACACACACACACACACACACACATGCACACACAGCATTTTGATTAAGAGCTCTGATAAAGGAAGGGAGATCCTAGCAACTGCAATCTTTTGGATTGTGAGAAAGGCTATTTGTTCACTGGGCTATCTGGTGACAACATACATATATTCTGGCAGAGTGAACTGAGTGGTGCATCAATACCACAGAAAAGGCCAGGCGTGGTGGCTCAAGCTTGTAATCCTAGCACTTTTGGGAGGCCGAGGTGGGCGGATCACGAGGTCAGGAGTTCGAGACCATCCTGGCCAACATAGTGAAACCCTGTCTCTATTAAAAATACAAAAAAATTAGCAGGGCATGGTGGCGGGTGCCTGTAGTCCCAGCTACTCGGGAGGCTGAGGCAGGAGAATGGCGTGAACCTGGGAGGCAGAGCTTGCAATGAGCCGAGATGGTGCCATTGCACTCCAGCCTGGGGGACAGAGCCAGACTCTGTCTCCAAAAAAAAAAAAAAAAAAAAAAAAAACCACAGAAAAGTAAATGGATCAAGTTTAAGAAAATCAACCTGGGATACTTGACATTCACGAATGAAAAGAAGACACTTACTAAATGTTGACCATGTTGAACCAGGTGGTCTTCTAAGAGTTTTACACCTAATCCTGCCCATATTACTTTGAGAGAGGTACTGTGATGGTTCCATTTTTCAGATGAGGAAACTGTCACAGAAAGGTTGAGTAAGTTGCCTCACATGATATAACTAGTCAAAGACTTTAATCCAGGCAATCTGCTTTTAAACACTCATGTTTAATAAAAACATAGGATGTGTCATTCTACAACATTCCTTTCCATGAGATGGTGTTTGGTTGGTCATAGCATAGTGGTTAAAAAGGCAGGCTTTCAAGCCCACTACTAGGTTCAAGTCTTAGCTGCTCCAGGTCCAGCTGTGTGACCTTGAACAAGATATGTAACTTCTCTGTGCCTCAGTTTTCTGCTTGGTAAAATGGGGATGATGTGAGGATTAAATGAGTTGGTACACAGCAAGCATTTATAGAGGCTAGTTATTGTTGTGACTAGTTCTGTTACTATCAACCTAGGAAGAGAGTAGATTAAGAGCACATTGTACTTATAGAGGCTGGTAAAGCCTAAGGTATATTTTGTGGTATATATACCACAGAATACTATTTAGCCATATAAAAGAATGAAATTATGTCTTTTGCAGAAACTTCAATGGAACTGGAGGCCATTATATGAAGTGAAATAACTCAGAAACAAATACCACATGTTCTCACTTACAAGTGGGAGCTAAATAATGTGTACGCATGGACATAGAGAGTGGGATAATAGACCCTGGAGACTTAGAAAGGTTGGAGAGTGGGAGGGGAGTGAGGGATGGGAAATTACCTAATGGGTACAATGTACACTATTCAGGTGACGATTACACTAGAAGCTAAGACTTCACCTGTGCAACATATCCATGGAACAAAACAAAACTGCACTTGTACCCCCTAAATCCAGGAAAATAGTTTTTTTAACCCAACATATTTTCACAGCTTTTTTTTTTTTTGAAACAGAGTCTCGCTCTGTCACCCAGGCTGGAGTGCAGTGGCGCAATCTTGGCTCACTGCAACCTTTGCTTCCCAGGTTCAAGCGATTCTCATGCCTCAGCCTCCAGAATAGCCAGGATTACAGATGCGTGCCACCATGTCTGGCTAATTTTTGTATTTTTAGTAGAGACAGGGGTTTCATGGTGTTGGCCAGGCTGGTCTCAAACTCCCAGCTTCAGCTGATCCACCTGCCTCGGCCTCCCAAAGTGCCACAGCATTTTTTTTTCAGTAATAAAAAAATTGGAAGATGGTTAAATAATGTGGCTTATCCTCTTTTTATAAAAGGAGAGTAGATGTTTTTCAGCCACTGGTTTTGGTATATATCTGGCATCCAAATTGATGTAACCTATCACTTACTATGAACTTCAGCCTTCAGATCGCTATTTTTTTGTTCCTTCGCCCACATTTTTATGTTAGTTCTCTTCCTAACATCTTTGGAAATCCAGTCAGGGTTAAGTTTGGCAAAATCACTTGTCACAGGAGAAACCGTAAAGGATCAGGTTAGCAGGCTGCCCAGATGAAGCAATAAATTTATCAAGAAAAAACTGCAAAAATCATGGGTAATGTGCATAGTATTTGCCCTGATAAAGCATCTGACACAAGCCTGTGAAAAAGCAAACACGTTATGTGCTCCATGCTCATGTGGTTCAGTTAAGCAAAGAAGAGACAGGATCTTCAGAACCAAAGGATGTGAAGAAATTGAGATTCTTTTTCATCACAATTAGGCATCAGGGTGGAAGCCAGTTATTACCAATATAGTAGATAGAATCATTCTCTGCATCAGTAGAAGTCTTTATGCCCTGTACAAGGGGCATTGTGTACTGTAAATAATTCAACCATAATGCATCCATGGAGAGAGAGCCATCATCAGTAAGAAGGATTCAACCCAGCCAGCTACTGGCTTGTATTAAAAGAAGAAACATAATGAATTGGGAAGATGTTGAAAATTGTAGATGTATTTGCTTACGATTTTTTTTCATTAGTAGAGGATAATTTTTGTTTTCTGAAGCATTTGATTGATTTAAAGTAGCTCTTGTCATTAAATAATCTTTAAATTAACCTTCAACCATGTATCAGCAGCTGTAAGATAGAAACAAATGCATTATGTATTACTGTTTTGGATATTAGTTCTGAAAAAGCCAACTATCATTCTCAACATCAAAGAGCACCCCTTATCAAGGACTTGGCTGATAGGATAAAGCACTGGCTATTTACCTTGTGACCTTGGTCCCAATCCAGATCATATTGCCAATGAAAGGACATTTGTGATCCCAGCCCCACACAGATAGACGGTCGTCCATATCACCAAGAACACAGATTGGCAAAACTGGAATTTTCCTGCTTAGGAGAGACCTAAGACAGAAAAAAGTCCAGAGCCATGGAAGTGAAAAAGCATCCCGCTCATATGGCATCCTAGAGATGGCAGTCTTCTCAACTGGACAAGGTGGCTCAGAATAGCAAGCTGGGGATGCGCTCCAACCTGGCTTGCAGATAAAGAAATCTGTTTTCAGAGCTTGCAACTCATCCAAGCCTATTTTTCAAGCCAACACCTCTTCTCCAAATTCTCCCCTCCCCCACCCCTCTCCTTCCAGAAACAAAAAGCAGA
Source organism: Symphalangus syndactylus (assembly GCF_028878055.3). Lineage (NCBI taxonomy): Eukaryota > Metazoa > Chordata > Mammalia > Primates > Hylobatidae > Symphalangus > Symphalangus syndactylus. The sequence continues at coordinate 60,384,968 of NC_072430.2, read as the reverse complement.
AGGATCTTTAGGTTGCCATTTGTAGAACTAGGTTGATGGTTTTAATCTTTTTAAAGGATGATTGCAACTGAGCTGATATGTTTCAGACTTTGCTCTTAAAAAGGAAGATTAAAAATAGTTAGATATTACATTCTCAGTATAGTTTTTTAGATTACAGAGTTAACAATTTATTACAATTATGCCTGTAGCATCACTTTCTCAGGAAGGAGATACACTCCATCAACTGTAGAAAAAACTACACTAGGTAGAAAACTTTTTACTGGCTCCATATGAGTGGTTTAACATTTTAAAAATATATACTTAAAGTCATTAATAAAAGATAATATAGTTTGTATTTGACATTTGCATTTATTTGATAATAGATACCATAAATATTTCAATGTGTAATATCTTATTTCAGACAATTTCTCTTTGCTTCTACACATTTGACCATTTTTATTTTTCATTCTATTAGTTTACTAATTTAGTCATTCCTAGTCTTTCCAAGAAATATTTTAGTGATTGGAAATAGTTAGCATATATTATAATTATACTTATTTGATATTACAAGAAGGGACCAACATCTGGTCATACACCACATCCTTTACTTCCAAATAGAGCTAGAGAACAATCTCTCTTTAGCTGTAAGTTAGGATACTCAGCCAGGCAGGCAATGTGAACTTCTATGATACTGTTATTAGAAACATTTAAGAGCCTATTCTACATATATGAATACTAAATAACAGCAGCTATTTTAAAAGTGAATGCACAACTCCTGAGTGAGGAAAGGGGCATTGCTATGTGTTTATGTTTCTACTAAAGGAAAACATCCCTCACTCATAAGAATTAAAGATGACTAGTACCACCCACATAAGGGGAAGTCCATCTATTCTTGTTCCACATACAATACAAAGTGTGACAGCATTGGAGCTTCAGCCTAGCTCAACTTGCTCAGACGGCTCAGGCGGCAGGCTTGAAGGAAACTCAGGTTGGGGAGGTTGTCAAGACACAGAAAATTGCATGGAGCTCCAGGCATTCCAATGGTCTTGTCTGGGAAGCGGATCCCTTGATTTTCCACGAGGCTGTTTGTCCTTGGTGCCTAGCATTCCTGTAACATCCATTAGGCTAAATTGGCTTCTCTTACATGCACAGAGGGGAGAGCAGATGAAAGGATACAAATGCAACAGAATTTTATTGTCAGCAAACAAAAAAGGGCACATATGTACCAGTTTATAAATTACTGTTTTCAGTAAAAAGGAGTTCAAAAATCAGGTTCCACTTATCATTGTTAAAACCTTAAAATATTTTTAGCTGTATGATTTCATTATATGAATTACAGAACAGTAATAGAGTAATATTACTCTTAAGCCAGCTCACTTAAATTTAAGACATTCAAGACCCAATAATGCACTAGGTTCTTTAGTTCAAGTTATGCAAATAATATACATTTTTTATTCGGCTTCCCACCAGGTTATACATGTATTATAAACACAACAAAGGCCCCTTTCTTGTACAATATATTACTCAGAAGCTGGTGAAAAATAGAAGCCAAAATATTGTGAATTACATTCTTTTAATGGCTTGGCTTTGTACTACTGGCTGACATATTTTAAATGCTAAAGAGAAGCTGAACTGGAAAGAGAGAAATGTTGACTCACTGTTCTCTACTACCGCTGTCGTTCATACTGATGTTCTTCAATGTCTAAATCAGATTATTATCTTTGTTTTCTTTAGAGTGGAACTAGTAGATCCAGCTTTGCTACATTTGGAAAATCAGCAGGGGGAATGGTCATCTCAAAAAGACAAAAATAAAAGAAGGGACTGAAACTTAACATAAATTACCATGGCTGTCCCTGAACTCAGAACTGGAGAGAACCTTTTTATTCTTTTACACAAAGCTTATGATGGAAATCAATATGGATTATTTCACAAGCATTGTTTCGTAAATATTTAGTATAGTTGCCTAATGTAATTCAGACACTTAAAAAATACAGCCACTGATGTACTAATTCCAGTCAGGCATTACAATTTTAAAAAAGCCAAAGTTAAAAAAATTAGAACTACTGAACATCTTCTGATGAAAACAATATTCACAGACTTTGCCCCAAAATTTATGCACTAAATAGTGAGATGGCTCTGTGCTCTTCCGAAGATTTCCACGTTTCCGTGTCTGCCCAATATAGTCAACTGGTAACTAGCTCAAGTGAATAAAATAAAGCTAAAAACATTATGGATTTTTCTAAAAAGTGAACAGGAACGTGCTTCTGTGTGTCCTGAAATACACAGATTAGTCCTATTATAATCTCATAATTTAAAAAATATTCCTTTACTAAGGGAACATTACTTGTTTACACTGGGCAAATTGAAAACAAAAATAAGAAAAGTGGAAAATAAGAAATTCAGTCCTTTAGCTTCATGACGTAACATGAGCTTTGTGGGAACAAGAGAGCATTCCTTTATACTTGTATGCAATCTGAGCTCAGTGGCTTTGAAAGCTCTGAGTTCTCCACAAAACTCTTTCCCCCCTTTTTTCCCTCTTTAAAAAAAAAAAAACCCACCTCAACTAACGTATATAATCTCATCAGCATTTCTAACAGAAATTCTCACCTCAAATTTCTTCCTGTGTGAGAGTAGAACCAGTCTCTGGAGTACTTGGCAAAACACCCCGAGCCTCTTGTTTAATTCAACAAGTGTGAGTTGTGCTTCTCCTGAAAGCATATAGCTCTTTATACACGACAAAAAGAGCCACATTGGATGGCAGGCAATCGTGTTTTAAGATGGTGCATCATCTGTTTGGATGCTGCCAGTCTTCCCCTGGATCTGTAGATGGCTCCTTTCTTAACAAGATGTAGGCACAGAATTGCATTTACTGTCCACAGTGATGATGTGAAAGATTAAAAAATTGCCCTCCATCAGATTGCTATTAAGAAAAAGAAGACTGTGAGGTCAGAATTATTTCTTAATTGCATTTCACACCTGGTTAAGATAGTGTATACAGCTGCAAGGAGATGAAAGGAATGATTGATCCTTGAAAAGAGAATAGGTAGAGTAGGCATTGGAAAGCTTGAGAGCGAGGCACACTGGGGTGGAGTGAAAAGCAGAAATCACTTTTGGTAGAATTAATTTCTTGCCAGCATTTGAAAAAGAGGAAGGTGGCTCTGGAAGCAGCCTTCACTCTCCAATGCTGACGCAAATCCCCCACCAAAACAGTCTCACTGTAAACAGCAGATATTTTAGATGCAATTTGACTTCCATGTGCCATGCAAAACAGCTGGGAAGAGTTTGCAAAGTTTTCTCTTAATTTGAGCGGAATCCTAAAGAAATAAAATATCCTGACAACTTTTAGTGTTGTCTTGTGACTTTAAAAAAAAATCAGCCTGTGAAGTATCACTGCTCTGTTTTAGTCTAATGCTACTTCTATCTTTTATCCTTTTTAATTAGAAGGCAAATTCTCAGACCGCCAGGCCTAATCCCTACACAGTGGAACAAAGCCCAGTGAAGCCTTTGAACACTGTTCAGCCGGGCAGCACAAACCCTAGTAACTGTTGGCAGTAGGGGCAGGACTCTGACCCTCATCTCAGCCATTCTCCTGCAGCTCCTGATGCTCCCTGCCCTTCAGAACCCTATCTGTTGTTCTTCTGTTTAGACTGAAAAGACAAAAGAGGAGACAATGTGGGAAACCTAGAGGATTGGCTAGGTAGGATGCAGGGAGCTAGTGACGGATAGGGGCAAGTAAATGGAGTTTCACGGGAATGGACACAGTGGGGAGAATTGGATCACCAGATTAGGTCTTTAGGTTCAAGAAATTTCTTCATCCTTCACTAAATCTTTTCATGGACAATGCCACTTTTTAAACAATTGTTGCATTTCCAATTACTCCAGGAGTGTTCAAACAAATGCCCCAAACTCTCCATGAAAAGTTTGCTCATATTTTAAACTTGCCAGATGAAAATCAATAAAACAAATACCCCCCAAATCAGTGGCAGACACTTACATCTCCAAAGTATTTACACTTGTAATAATATTTGAGTCAAGAGCATAATTTGAGCTCACTCAAGCAAAACATGCAACTAGACAGAAACGTGAATTTTCAAAGCTAATCGGAACAATCATGAATCAAAAAGCCAAATTCCAAGTATGCAAATATGAAAAAGGATTGTTTGCATTTCCTACTTTGGCTAACTGTGAATTATTGAACAGTGAAACAACAGATGCTACTACCATGTTGCGACCTCTTCCAAATTGTTCTTAGCTTGAGCTACGTATGTGTGGGAATTACTGTCTGATGCCAGGATGTTTAAGAGTTGTAATGGGATTTCTGAAAAAGATAGGCATTTTTTGTTAGTTTGGGTTTTTTTTAGATATATGGAATAGATATTTCAAAAAAAAAAAGAAGAAAAAAACCTTTTACTGGAAATATTTTTAACAGTCTCTCAATTCTTAAACACAGCAGGTTTTATAAAGCCACTTTCAGTTTTCCTTCTTCTAATGTCTGCAGAAAACCCAACATATGTAGTGAAATACTTAACCCAATCATTAGCGTTGTCTTTGTAACCAAATATAAAATGTGTTACTGATCTGGTTTTGGGTCATTAAGAGGTTAATTTAAATCATAGGAAAGGATTCATTCAGGGGTTTAGATGAGTATTGTCCAATAAGTGTGTACATTTTATCAAGTAATCTTAAATTCAAAGTTAGAGCTAACACTTTTAAGGAAGCTTCCATTTCAAAAGCTCTCAGTAAAGACAGGTATCCCAAGTTTTATATTTAAATAAAATATGATTTCAAAATTATTGAAGTGCAAGTTTTACATGGATTTCTAGCATTTATTTCGAGAACATATGCTTATCTTATTAAAGGGACAGCAATTACTCTAACTATAGTCCACTTCTATATAATTTCTGTTATTCAAATGACAAAACCCAATATCTTCCTCCACATTCTCCGTCTTTGTGCTGCATAAGCAAATCTTTTCTCCCGGTCAAAAGTGGTAAAATAGGTAAAATCCACAGAGATAATGAAATACAACTATGGATAATACGAAGAATGATGCAGCATTATTGACAGTCGTCTCTCAGCCTGCTTTTATGTTTGTTTTTACCTTTGATCTTACCAAAAAATATACAAAATATAGCTACTTACATCGATACTTTTTAAATACATCTTATGTTCATCATTTTTTCTTTTTTATTTAAATAAAAACTGTCTGAAAAATTAATACACTAGTTGTTTCAGGGCTCTAAGCAGTGATCCTAATTTGCAAATAAAAGCACTTAAATTAAAAAAAATACTTTTTGTAAAGACAGAAGCCACTTAAAGAAATTGTCTGAATGTTTGCACGTATTTCACTATCTAATGCTCCAATGGAAATGATCAATAAACATTTGCATAAAAAAGATCAAATTCATTGCATGTATGTTTTACTGATAATTGGAAATCTTTACCTAGTGGGAAATTATTTCTTGTTGTTCTGCATGCACATGCCATCTTTTGCAAGTAGGCAATTAAATCCAACAGGCAACATTCTGTAGTGATACTTGGGGTAGTTTTGAAAGTTCTAAAGATTCAGAGGTAGTCCGGCAAATGCACACAACCCACAGCTAAACACAGTTCCCATAAATCAAACCTGGCATCACTTCTACTATCAGGGAATGGCTTTTGTGTGTTTTTGTCCCCCATCACTATCATCTACCTACTCACCTTAATCATGTATACGAAATAATTTTATTAGAATAAAATAGAAGAGATTCTTGATCAGAGGAATCTAAAGCTTTTGAAGACAGCTTTTTCTTTTAAGAAACTAAGACTTGCGTGAACCATGACAATGCAGCACACCTAGTTATCAAACAGGGTTGAATATACTCATTAAAACTTACTAGAATGTGAACATTAAAATAACTGCTATATTTCCCATTTTCTCTTTCTTAGGATCCACGTGACTTAGGTGTACGTAATAGATTTGAGTCGATTGGGTTGCCAAAATTAAAATATTTTTTGTGGAGGTTAGTTTTTGTTATTGTTACTGTTTCTTCTACTGAATAAAGCTTTCTTTACTAAGAATAAAGCCATAGAGAGTTTCTGAAGCTTATAATGTAAATGACCATAAATACTAAGCTCAATCAAAACAAATACTAAAAAAAAGGGAAAAGAAAAGAAAAAAAAAAAAGGCCAGCCCTTAATTCTGTATTCTGATCCATCAGTGACTGTATAACTATATCATTAACGATGTTCTCTAACTGGGGAAGTCCCTACCCTAGAGTGTAAGGGATCAAAGAAAACATTCTTTTCTGTCTGGTACACTTAGTAGTCCTGCCTCCCAACAGTGGGATAAAAGGAACTTGCTAAACTGTTGCCATTTTGCAACATCTGCTATAATTCCCCTAAATCCAGATTTGCCTGACACAGAGAGGCCTGTTCTTACATCACTGCCATGTGACAGTATAACACCAGTCACATCAAGCTTGGGGATTGCAGCTTCAGGCTATGATAATATGAAGAAAACCTTTTTGCCTAGGGCAAAACACTTGTAACAAAGTATTATTCATCTGGCCAATTTAAATCTTCTCTCAAAAAGGTACCCAGAAACATATGCAGTATTCCTTTGTAAAAGGCTGGAGCAGCTCATAGGCAAATGACCTGAACCAAGAGTACAAAACCTAATGTCCTGATTAATTACTGCTAAGCAGCTCTGATACACAGAAAGGAGAATGCTGGTACTAATCCTTAACCCTGTCCTACATTCTCAAAATAGGCCAAACATTGCTGACAGTTACAAAAACAAACCTGTCCGGGTTTTTTTTTTTTTTTTTTTTTTTTTTTTTTATAGTAGTACATTATCACTCAACGCCCTCCACCTTATAAAACAAGGATGCAGTTCGTATCAGTAGACAGATCAGGGAATTGTCAGTCCAGGGAACTTCCTGGGACAAGGGCACAGGCTTACAGAAAGAAAATATCTGAAGGCAAAAAAAAAATCTAACAACATACACAAACTCAAACAGAAATATTGTGGCTGTTCTTATTTTCAGGGATCAGCTTGCATAAGATTGAGCTTTTCCAAAAATTTTTCCTTGAGTTAAGCAACCTCAACACAGCAATTCTTTGCTGATTAATGTGGAGCAGACAGACTGTAATGCTCAGGATTTTCTTAGGATGAGATGTTCAAATTCCCTTTACCTATAAAAATAAGGGGATACTCATAGTTCACTAAAAATATCAGACATTTTATAATTCCAAACTATTTGAATTGTGAAGCTATATTGGCTTCAATCACTCAAATTACAGATACTTTTGTCAATAAAGCAGACATCTGGAGTTTCTTTCACTTTTGCTGAGCAAGAAATCAATGGTTAAAAGAAGAAAGTCCTATATAAGGAAAAAGGAAGTTGCATATTTTAGCAGATTTTTTCAGTTTTTAAAACAATCAGAAAGTCACTAAAACACAGCTCATGTTACTACCAGTCATGACAGTTTTATATCATAGGTTAATCATATTAAAATACACCTCTCTTGGGCTTTATGTGTGAAACCTGGCACTCCGATAGCACTAATTCAAAATAAATAATGAACCTTACCTATTTTGAAGACTGCCTTTAATTTGACATTGTTTTACAGGCACACTCCCGCCTCAGTTTTCTAAGAAATAGTGGGAAACAGGCGCTAATCAAGGCCAGAATTCTGAAGGGCCAGCCTAACTATCATAGGGTCATTTTCCCCAGGTAGCTACTAAAGGAGAGGAGACATATTTTCACCTGAAATACACTCACTATTAAGTCTAATACCATTTTAGATTTTCAAGAATATTTCTGTGTGTAAGCCCATTATTTTTAGACACAAACATTTTCACACGGCACAGCAACTCATCCAGTGTTTAACAGACAGCGTAAGAAATGAATTTTCCACCTGTCCAGATCAAACAGGATGCCGGAAGCCCAAGAAAATACAAGAAGCTGGTTCAACGTAGCAGCCTGAGTTTTGACAGTCTGTGCTGTTTTTCGTAGCGTCATGCACTTGTTTCTCTTTGTCCAACTTATTTTCCTCCTTTTCCCTACCCATTTTCCCAGTCTCTCCCTTCCTCAGCTGGTCCCCAAGGGATGCACTTTAGTTTCTCATCAATCCTCATCACTACCCCCTCCCCGCACCCTACTTTCTGAATTGGAGTGACTCACCTTCTCATTAGTGGGGTTGTAACTCTGGAGTCAAGTCACCTTGGTTCATAACGTCTTCACAATTCTGAGCAACATCTGCTCCCGGGCATGACAACTTTTGATGGCAATTGTCCCTCCCTGAAGCCTGAAGCTCCGACTCTATTCAGGGGCAGAGTAAAGAACCAAATAGCTGTTTCTCGGGTTTGGACATCCCACTTGACAATCCTGCAGAAGTGAAAGAGTTGCTTTATTATCTGCAAAGATTGACACAATTTAGGGGAAACCTTCTCCTCTCTGGTCTGTGGCAGGTTTTCTTTTGCAAATTTAAAACAGGAAAGTTAAGAAGTTTGAAAATCACTGCCCTTCTTGGAATTTGAACTGAATATTATTAAGACTGGAAATGCTCAAGCATTTCCTAGTTTCCTAGAATATTATTAAGACTGGAAATACTCAAGCATTTCCTAGTTTCCCTTTCACTAATCAGTCTCCCTAAGGCACAGGACGTATAATGGAGAGCACATATATTTTGGATTAGAGGGACACAGGCAGGCTTAAAACCTGGCTCTCATTTATCAGCTCTATGATCCTGAGTGAATTACTTGACCTCTCTGAAACTCAGTTTCCTTAGCTATAAAATGGGGGCAAGTAAGGCCTATTTCACCCTGTTGTTGGGAGGATCAAATGAGATAATGAATATAAAGCAACCTCTTTAACCAACCACAACAATCCTATTAGGCATTATAATCTCCATTTCACAGAACAGGGGGGAATGGGGAATGATTCAGGAAGGTTAAAGCACATGCCAAATGTCACAGTCACATTGTAGGTGTTTAGTAAACGGGGTCTATTATATTCATCAACCCAAGAAGCATGGATTCTCACCTATCTCTTTTTTTTTTTTTTTTTTTTGAGACGGAGTCTTGCTCTGTTGCCCAGTCTGGAGTGCAGTGGCGCGATCTCGGCTCACTGCAAGCTCCGTCTCCCGGGTTCACGCCATTCTCCTGCCTCAGCCTCTCCCAGTAGCTGGGACTACAGGCGCCCGCCACCACGCCCGGCTAATTTTTTTTGTATTTTTAGTAGAGACGGGGTTTCACCGTGGTCTCGATCTCCTGAACTCGTGATCCGCCCCCCTCGGCCTCCCAAAGTGCTGGGATTACAAGCGTGAGCCACCGCGCCCGGCCTCTCACCTATCTCAAAATAACTCGTTAGCAAGTTGGAGGGCCTTCGCTCTAGTAGGTGAAACAGCCAAGCTTCCTTTTTAAACAGCTCCTCAGAGGCCTTTCCAGGAAAGCCCAAAGGGAAAGGTTGTTCTCATTTTCCAAACCCTGACTTCGTTGTAGGCATTACTGAAATGTTACCTCTTTAGTCAACCCAACAACATTTCTAGTTACCATCTTCTTTTCCCAGAGCAGGATCCAGAACTTTGAGAAATGTCAAATCATTTGTCAAAGGTCATAGGTATTACTTATGGTGGAACCAGGTTTGTAAATCTAGATTTCTATGCCCTTGAAGACCATGTTTATCCCACCCCGGCTCATGGCTGTCATCACCCATCTGCTCAGGGCATGGAACCGTGGTTAGATGTTGGAGGAAGAATGACTAAACCTTTTCAAGGGGCATCCTCTGCAGCAGATTCTTCTATTAGCCCAACAAAACCATCACGTTTTCTAGAATGAAGCCTAAATAGAAATGAATCTTAAGTAAACAGCAGAAATCAGGGTCAAATCACTAGATCAATAAACTGAAAAGGGCAATACAGTGGAAGGCATTTCAAGGTGCAAAACAAAGGAGAGGAGAGTCAGATCAAATTCCAAATTATTTCCAGGAGGAATAGGGACCTAATAGCACAAACTTTTAATTGTGTACATGCTAAAAGGTTTAGAAAACCAGGTTAGTAATAATGGAGATGTTTCTCTCCTGCTGATTCCCACTGTTCTTCATACCTCACTTTCCCCTCCAACCCAAACCCCACATCCTCCCTGGCTCACTAGGGATTGTGAATGAAACACAGAAAATGAATTTAAAGAATCCACAAGGGTACTCTATATCCTTGCCTTCGCACCGACCCTCAGGTGATTAAAGAAATGTGCATATGAATCACCTGGTGATCCTGTTATAATGCAGATTCTGGTTAAATAGGTCTTGGGGTGAGGCCTCCATTCTGCTTTTCTAACGGGGAACGCAGAGTTCAGATAACGTCACTCAGATTCTTTAGCTCTTATTGAAATGTCAGTGCAGCCCTTAGAATTCAAGGTATCCTCGCGGAAGTGGGGCCGTGAACCCTAAAGTGTTACTCCCTCCCAGACCTCAGAGGATTCTCAGCTGGAGACTCTCTCGACGGTTAGAACAGAATCTGCCTAAGTAGAACAGGCACTCAGGTTAGAGCAGGCAGGCAACCGATTGTATAGACTCTCACCTTGAATCAAAAAAAGACAGGAAAAGAAAGGGCTGTAAGAGACCTAACGAACCCAAGTGATAACCTGTGAATACAGACCAGACCCTGATTATCTTAAAATCAAATTTCTTTCCAGTTGAACTTAGAAGGCGAACAATTGGCTGGCAGTAGGGCCTGTTGGATAGAAGTCAGGGAGAGGGGAGGGTGAGTCATCAGGAAAGGCAAAACTAGACTGATCCAGCACAGAACTGGGCTGGAGCAGGGGTCAGTGGGGGCCTTCTCCTTCTTTTCGTCGGTTAGGGTAACTTTTCTGGCTCTGATAAAGTGAAAGAGAGTCAAGTGGGTGATTTGTAAAACTGGCTAAGGCTTAAGGACATGAATTCTGCTTGAGGGGGCCAGAGGAGGGGTTGAGCCAGCTTCATGAATGCTGCTTCTACCCACCAGGGCTGAAAAATTGCCTGCAGACAAGAGAAGGGCAGAGCTCACTTTTTCTTTGTCTTTGTTTCTTGAAAACCTGCTAAATCCCAGCAGCTGCACCATATAATCTTATATCACCCAGTAGCAGATTCAGGTTGAGGCTGAGGTTGAGAATATGATCAACAACCCCAGGATTTGGGGCCGAGCACGATGGCTCATTCTTATAATCCCAGCTACTTGGGAGGCTGAGGCAGGAGGATCAGTTGAGCCCAGGAGTTGGAGACTAGCCTGGGCAACATGGTGAGACCCCCAGCTCTAAAAAAAAAAAAAAAAAAAAAAAAAAGATTGGGCACCATGGCTCATACCTGTAATCCCAGCACTTAGGGAGGCCAAGGTGGGAGGATTGCTTGAGCTCAGGAGTTGGAGACCAGCCTGGGCAAGATAGTGAGACCTCATATCTACTAAAAAACAAACAAATAACAACAGCAACAAAACATGAGTGCTGGTACATTTCTGTTGACCCAGCTACTTGGGAGGCTGAGATGGGAGGATCACTTGAGACCAGGAGATCAAGGCTGCAGTGAACTATGATTGTGCCATTGCACTCCAGCCTGGGCAACAGAGCAAACCCTATCTCAAAAGAGACAGAGAGAGAGAGAGAGAGAATATTCCCAGGATTTGGGTATCATCACCCATTCCCTGGGAAGATTGAACAATATTAGATTTAAACCCACCTGCCCTCTGCCCCTGTGCTTGGCACTCCCAGGCAGAAAAGGCAATGAACAAGGTCAAGACTGCTCAGATGATCTAGAATGCCCTGTTGGGCAATTTGGTGGGAGAATGCCAATGTGGGTCGGTTCATGGTGTCTCATAGCAAGATTGTCTCTTGCATAAAATTTTTTAAAGTGCTCTTGGCAAGATAAAGGTATGAAGCTATGAGAAATATACTCAAGTGTTTGGTAAAATTGTAACAATTAATCAGCCAGGCATGGTGGCTCACACCTTAATCCCAGCAATTTGGGAGGCCAAGGAGGGTAGATTACTCAGGAGTTCGAGACCAGTCTGGGCAACATGGCAAAACCCAGTCTCTACCAAAAAAAAAAAAAAATACAAGAATTAGCTGGACTTGGTGGCACGCACCTGTGGTCCTAGCTACTCAGGAGGCTGAGGTGGGAGAATCACCCAAGGCCAGGAGGCGGAGGTTGCAGTGAGCCAAGATCACACCACTGCACTCCAGCCTGAGTGACAGAGTGAGACCCTGTCTTAAACAAACAAAAAAAAATCGTTTTCAATTATTGAAAAGGAAAATCATTTTCTACTGGTGATGAAAATACATGCTACCTCATAAGCTCGACAGACCAGCTCCCTCATTTCAGAAGCTGGACAGAACCAGTGGTAGAAGTAAAGCCCTGTGAGTCACTCCACTTAGGCCAGCTACCATTTCACATCGCTAACACCCCCTAAAAACTTTCTTAGTGGATGTGGAAAAAAAACGGGGGCGGGGGGCGGAGGGGCCTGGGGGATAAAGGCTACTGTCAAATTGATTAAGTGAACGCTCATTAGAGAAAGTAACAAGAGGTAAAATCTGCATATGCATTGCAGAAATGTGTCTGATCTTGCTTAAGTTGTAAAAGACAAAAAGGGCTGAAAACCTCCCTCGCTGGAAGTACTTGAGGGAGAACTGGGGGAGGGGAAAGTTCTCTAACAGTAACTTTCCTTCATTGTAAACACAAGCTAGAGCAGCCACAGACTCCAACACTCTGGTACAAACTTTGTTTTCTAATAATTTGTAGTACGATTATTAAAAAAAAAATTAACCTGACTGTTCTTAGAATACACTAGCCACTTCCTCAATTTCTTTTAATGTAAGGCGTGTGTGTGTGTGCGTCTGTGCGTGTGTGTGTTTTGAGATGGAGTCTCACTCTGTTGCTCAGGCTGAAGTGCAGTGGCACAATCTCGGCTCACTGAAGCCTCCACCTCCAGATTCAAGCGATTCTCATGCCTCAGCTTCCCGAGTAGCTGGGATAACAGTCTTGTCAGAGGTACATAGAGACTTAAACCAGTTGATTTTGTGTCACTGGACCATAAGTTTTGTTATTGTGCAGTACAGAACAGAATTTTTTCTTCCCCAGTTTTAAAAGAAAAACAAGGCTTCAGTCAACTATTTGTGTGTGTGCGTGTGTGTGTGTGTGTTGTGTGTATGTGTGTGTGTATGGTTGTTGGAGGTGGGTGGGGGCAACCCTCACCAAAGTCTTCTAGTTTATTGGCCCAAACAAATAAATCTAGAATGAAGATCCAGATTCCAGGTAACAATGTTGATTTTGGAGCAGATAAGGGTCCCTCTGCTTCTTATGGTGGTCAGCTTGGTAGTGTAATTCCAATGCTTACGCTAGCTACTTGGATAACCCTTTTAAGAGGATAGTAGTATTTCCAGTTGTCCCCATCTATGAGAGTGGCTTAATATTACAGCCCTAGGATATCATCAGGATAACCCTGATGATTTTTTGTTGGTATGTATTTTTAAGGACAAACGTTTCAAAAATAATGTCAAGTCTGAAGGCCCTGTTAATGTTCACACTCATGCATTCTTGCAATTAACATTAAACGTTTTTACTAATACCTCTAACTTGCCTCCTCCTCTCATGAAACCTAACCAGAAAATTTCTTAATGAAAGAGATGATGATGTCGACCTTAACCTCCAGAATGAAGGTACTTCAGGACTTAGTCTGAAAAGGTAAGATAGACAATGACATCAAATGTACCCCAGTTGGCAGAAACCCTTAATTTTGTGAAGTTAAAAGTAAGAAAGGCACAAACTTGACATTTCTTAGGTTTAGAAGATAGTGAGCATAGGTACTTGAGGTGTGAACCTAATTGTCTTGAAGATTTGAAAAGAAATGAATAATAATCATAATTTTGTGCCAGAGAATGTTCTCTCAAATATCTGCAGACTGGGGACAAAGCAGTTCTTCTCCTATATGGGGTTGTCTGAGCCGTTTTGCACCATTATGTGCTTCGGAGATCCTTGTAATTACAAATTTAAGACTTAAATCCTCAGTCCTTCTTTATATTTCTAAACTACCCCCATAGGTATATTTACTTCTTTCTTTTGTCAAGCTTAAACATTTCCAATTACCTCCGCCTCTAAAGGGAAGCGTGATGGTTAAATTCCTGCACTAGTAATGACATTTATTAATCTAGTTCTGGTGAGAAATGTTGAACCTCTTGCCTTCCCAAATCATACATTTTAATTCTGAACACACCTCCAAAGAACATTGACATTGTTTGATTAAAATAAGAGTGCACATTAATAAGAAAGGATATCATTTTGTCATTTATATGTAATTCTATTTTGTTAAAAAAAAATGAACAGAGACTGGTAAGTTCCATAATTGCCCTCCATGGTGAAGAAATAAGTGTAGGAGAGAAGAAAAGCACAGTAAGACACATATGTTAGTAAAACACTCCTTAATACTACACAAGCTACAGAAAATGCTATTTTGCATTTGGTCCTCAACGTGGCTAACTGCAAGCCATTGAGTAAAAAGTGTAGCTTTTAAACTAATTCCTTGGTCAGAAGATAGAGCCACATCTTGAAGCCTCCTCATTAATATGCTATAATGGTCAAATAAGAGATTAATAGCAAAGTCACCTGCTAAAGCAACCAGGAACCTGTTGATTAACAATAAGCCTCCAAAAAATAAGATACCAGATTGCAAAGCACAATCAAGTCCCAGGGCAACAAGTGCTTCTGTAATTTATTCCTTCTTTATATGAGGGCATAAAGCTCCCTTTATAAATGTGTTTTCTAGGCCCTGCTGTGAGCTGTAGGTGTGAGCTTTTCAGCTGATTTATTAATTTTAGTTTCAATCAACATGTCACCTGCAGACACAAAAATGTAGGCCTCACCACAGAAAATACAATTTAAGGAAAAAAAAAAAAAAAAAAAACAGAAAGAAAAAAATGGGGCTTTAATTCAAAAACTCTGCCAAGATTTTTTTTTTTTAGATGAACACTGGAACGCCTATTCTTTGAGATCTAAAATAATTCCCAGCAACGTAATTAAAAAAATCAAAATTAAACATTTTTGTCATACTTCGAAAGTCAGTCTTAGACCCAGGGAAGAGTAACATGAGGCTGCCAAAACAATCAGCTACTCTTGTCAGTAGGGGTACATTCTCCCCAAAGAATCGAATGAACAACAAGTCCCCTGGGCAAAATGTGCAAAAAATTCTCAATTAGTTGTCTTTATTTAGTGAGCACTATGGGGTCCTCAACCACACTATAGAATTATGGCAAGAAAGCTGAGCTCTTCACTAGCTTATTAGCATTCTCAGAGGGTTGGAGTGCTGCTGATAGCAGGCTGTTGCCTCCAAGAGCTGTTGGTGGGACCCCTACACTCCCGGGCTTTGTCCTTTTGTCCTTCTAAGCCAGCAGGAAGTACTGCCCCATGTTCAGGGCATTCTGGGATACCTTCATTCCATTCACAGTTTGCATTACCGACAGGGGCCGAAGTCTTTGTTATTGACTATGACCATCACTGTTGCAGGTTTCAATGAAAAGCAAAAGCAATCTGTATCAGTCAATTCTAAATGAAGGTTTAGGAAGTAGCCCCCTTCCAAATGAACATCCTTGTAGGGCTAGAGTGGCCTTACGTGGCCAAAGCCCCATAGGAAATCAAGGTCTCGGCTTATAATCTGGCTGCTGCATTCTTTTCATCCTCAAACTATGGTGTTAGGCAAGGGAACCAAAATCGGAGTGGGCTAATGCATATTCCAGACTGGCGCCTCAGCATATACATTTTTACAGCACTCCCTTGCCCATAGAGCTCCCCAACACCCTCCTTCCCACACAAATCCACCTATCCCTAACTACCCTTTCCCCAGAAAAAGAAAACCAGAAAGATGAAAACAATGAAAAAGAACTGGCAGCAACTATTAGAAATGCCTTTTCTAAAGAAGAGGGTATTTGCTGCTTTAGGGAAAACACTATCATTGACTAAATTAACAAGTTGTCTTATCAACTGCCATAAGTCTTGGAGTCTAATTAATTTAGTACTGATCAATAGTCCTGAATGAGGCATTGATTTCTGCCTGCTTGACAGGGCTGCAGCTGAAATCACTTTCTCTGTACGCCACACACACACACACACACACACACGGGCACCCGAAGCTTATGCGTTATCACATTAAGATTTTATTTCCCTCATCCCATATGGACATGAATTTCATGAACCAACTATAAATGAGGAAATGGGATGAAAAACAACTTTGGAAGTAAGAACAGATTCACTAGAAAGTGCAAACAGAGCTCGAACACTCCCTGCCAAAGTTCTGCTTTCTTTGAAAATGTCCTCTGAGTGAGATAAAATATTTAAAAAGAAAAAAAAGAAGTTGAAGGGCTTTGCTTAAAATACATAGTAGATGCTCTAATTGGTCACAAAACATGTAAAAACTGGATTGGGTTATCCAAAGTGTAATATTCTTCTGTCTCTTGTTTTTTAAATGCTGATGATACTTTATTAAAAATATTCTGACCCAAAGAAATAAAAACAGTAATGCTATCTGGCCAAGGGCAGAAGCAGATGGGGAGCCTTTGATAAGAATGAAACCATGTGAAAGATCTACCCCAGATTTATCTTTCACTGCTGTGATTGGTGAGCTAGGGGTGGGGGTGCAATGAGGAGGACTTCCCACTCTCCCCACCCCCACACACACCAAAAAAAAAAAAAAATCAATGGGGATAATACTGGGACAGCATTGGTTGAAAATAATTTAAGCATTTGACTTTTCAATTTTTATTTGGACTGACAAGATATTTATTCTATTAAGATAAATATCCCAAAAAAGGCCTAGGTTTGCATCAATGTTTTCACATTTTCCTAGGACACAACCCTGCATTTTCTTTCCAGCCCCTCCTTGTTTTTGCGGCTGTTCATTTTCATTGTGCAAGGCCTCCTTTCGACACCCCTGAAAATCCTGGGATCTTCCCCTTAGGCCAGGCCACCGGACAATTTTTTCTCCCATTCTTAAACATGACTTGAAATAAGAAAGACAGCAAAACTTTTCAAATATTTTAAAGATGATGCTTCAATTTTAAACAGGGAAGGAAGATAACTCAAGAACTTGACTATCTCAGAACGATTTTCTATTCAATAAACATCACCAAAAAAAGCAAAAGGAAGATAGGAGAACTGCAAATATGAACTGCCTTTTTTTTTTTTTTTTTTTTTTTTTTTTTTTTTTTTTTTTTTGAGACAGCCTCTCTCTGTCGCTGTCGCCCAGGCTGGAGTGCAGTGGCGCAATCTCGGCTCACTGCAACCCCCACCTCCTGGGTTCAAACAATTCTCTGCCTCAGCCTCCTGAGTAGCTGGAATTACAGGTGCCAGCCACCACGCCCGGCTAATTTTTGTATTTTTAGTAGAGACGGGGTTTCACCATTTTGGTCAGGGTAGTCTTGAACTCCTGACCTCGTGATCCACCGGCCTTGGCCTCCCAGAGTGCTGGGATTACAGGCGTGAGCCACTGCGCCCAGCCCGAACTGCCTTCTTTTACAGGTTGGAGAAACCATCTAAAATGATCAAAACAAAACAAGGAATTCATATTCTTTCCTGAGCATTTATTTAATGCCATTTAGCTTTTTAAAGATTATACACACACACACACACACACACACACACATACACACACACATATATATTTGAAAGTCCTAAGAGAGTCCCACCCTTAATCTCTTTGAGGCCTCTATGAGTTTCCATAGCACTTTACAAAAGATCTTTATTGAGGAAAGGATTGGACAAACTTTCCTTATATGTGTGGCCCACACCATTAATTGCCCCATCTCCTTTAGTAAGGCCTTATTCCTATGTAAATACCCTTGCATAATGTTACAGGCTATTGTTAGGCCAGCGCCAGTCAGTCGCCACTTATATGCATTTTTACTTCAATCCGCTGCTCAGAGAATGAAAAGATGTCTGGACTTAAGCTGTTTACCAACTGGGCCGAAGCTGCAGAGCGGCAAAACTGAAGAAAGCCTCAAGCAACTGCAGGAACAAGCTTTTACAATGCGAGCAGCCATTTTCAGTTGAGTTATTAACCCACCCTGAAACTCTTCTAAGCTATGCCTTTTTTAAAGAACAAATGTGCTGAATCAAACATGAATGAGCCAGAACTATGAAGAGAGAAATCCTCTAAAGAACTATTGAACACAACATAGGTTTGTAATCATTTTGTCTCAGTTGCCTGCTACCAACATTATCAAGGATGATGATGCTGGCTCAGTTGAGGCAATTGTCTCGTCATTAAACAATAGTGCGGTACAGTAAAAACACATATGCAAGCGACACACATTCCGAGTCACAAAACAGTGTGCAAGAGATGAGAAGGCTGAGTTAATAGCTCACCACCAGGATCTTACACTAATTTGACTACTAAAACACAGTGATCTTAACGAGAACATTGGAAAATGCCTCCAAATCCAAGTCTGTCTGATTCTCTCAACCGTATGTGGCGTCATCTGTGCTTAAATTGAAAAAAAAATTTTTTTTACTTTATAGTTGTAATGATCCCCTGGCATGACACACCATGAAAATAACGGAGCAAAATTCTACCAAGGGGAGCTAGCTTTTTTCTCTGACAAATGTGCTACAGGCAAAGATCATTGTATGTATTTAATGGCATCACAATCTGAGTAGTGTGATATTAGCCTAAAGAAACTCTTGACTATTTGCATGCTTATTAGAATCCAATGAGTACTTAATAAGTGGATATATATGACAGAAAACATCTCATTGCATAGTTAGTGCTACAGGAAAGACAGGAAGACACACAGACACACACACACTCTGAAGAAAGCAGTCTTGAGTTAATTAACATCATAATGCAATCAAGTACAACAGTCATAGCTGAAAACCATTTCTATTAAAGCTGCTAGACTCAACCTTGCCTCTGCAGGTCAGCTATGGCACTGATAACCTTTCCAGCAGACAAATACATGTAACATCGCCTCATCTAATTAAAAGCTCAGGGAGGTGTAGAAAAATACCAGCACATTGAATCCAAGCAAATGAGTGCTGCCTTCGGCTGATGAAGCTACCATATGCTGCTGCTGTTTACTCTGGAAGGAAACTGAGTCACTTAACATTTCAATAGGTTAATCAATTGACAATTAAATAGAGAAATTGGTTAACTCTGAAAACAATTAACATGACACTCCATTAAGTACACTTTCTAATTGCCACAGCTGTGAGTAGAAATTAACGTGCATGTTAAAGGATCTAACTGGGGTGGCACTGTTTTCTTTTGTGTTTAAGAAAACGGAATTAGCTGAAAAGTCAGGTTTTATTTTTATAGATTAGACAGTAGGAATTCTATCATCAACTGCCGTTTTAGCAGAGGGGAGCTATGTATGTTTTTTCCTTCTTTTAAGGACTCACTTCAAGTTGTTGAAATATTTAATTTGCAATAATTAATTAAAATAGCCCAAACCCCTCCCACCAAATTACAGGTTGGTGAACAAAAAAAGAAATCGCTCCCTTTGCCCATTTTGTGGACAGAATTACTTTGCAGGAACAGGTATATTTCAAGATTTCCTTTCTAATTAGACAATGCAATGCACACATTGTAAAGACAGAATTTTCACTGAACATTTTCATGAATGGTTTCTGGTTGTTGGCTGTATCCCGAAACTTACTGTAAAATGGTAACAATAGTGTTTGCTAGTAACAATTTTAAATTAGAAGGCCAAGAGTTTGGATTTTATAGACTAATACACATGCCTGCTATAGCCAGTTGGTAAGACAAAGAATATTCATTTACAAAAGAGGTGATAATTTAAGTAAATCATAAATCTTTTGATATATGTTAAAAGCCAAATACATATTTTTGAATGAATATCTTTAAGAACTGATTATCAAAATTATTTTATGTAATCTCTCCCCCCTCACCCTCCTTACTACCTTTTTGGATAACTTTACTATCTTTGGAAACTCAAAGATGAATAGGATAAATCCTACTTTGAGGGACTAATGGTCTGGCAGTGGGGAGAGTGCATTTGAGGAGAAGAGGCTAAAGGACTTAGTGAGCTGGTGCAAGAAAGGAACACTAAGAAGACTGAAAGTTTTCTAGTTTGGACCCCCGGTTTGGCAGGGAGATTATTAATCAAAATAAAGAAGGAATGCAGGTTAGGGGTGGGGTGAGGATAACAGATAGTAAATTTAATTTAGGACATC
Organism: Symphalangus syndactylus; assembly: GCF_028878055.3. Taxonomy (NCBI): domain Eukaryota; kingdom Metazoa; phylum Chordata; class Mammalia; order Primates; family Hylobatidae; genus Symphalangus; species Symphalangus syndactylus. The sequence continues at coordinate 60,364,800 of NC_072430.2, read as the reverse complement.
CTGAATTAGAAGTGTCATAGGTGCAGATGTCAACTAGGCAATTAAACATATATACATATACACACACGTATTTATGTAATATATTTACACGTATATATATTTATGTTATACACACATACTATATATATATATGTGTGTATATATATATATATATATACATATATATACATACATACCTGAAACTTGTGGACTAGAGATTTTTGGGAGTTGTCAGACTATTAGCAGCCACCTGCTAAGAGTCTGGACACCTGGTTTAGTAGTGAGGTTATTAATCAAAATAAATGATCAGGTGGCTGCTAATGATATGGAAGTAGATGAGACTGTCTGTGGAGAACACGCACAATATGTAGAATAAGAGAAGAAGGCTGAGAACAAGATCTTAGGTAACACCGGTACGAACAGGGTAGACAGAGGAAAAGCCAGCAAAAACTGAGAAGAAAGAGGAAAAAGAGGAGAATGAAAAGAGAGTTGTCATGGAAGTCAAGAGAGAAGAGAATGACTACTACCCATGGTTAGGTAGGAGATCAGTAGGACATGTTTTCCAAGCACTGGTCACAAGACCCTGTTCAAGAAAACAGGAGCTGATCAAAACTATTTGCAACAAAGGAACTGGTCAAAACCAGCTAAACCCAAGATGGCAATGAAAGAGACCTCTGGTTGCCCTCATTGCTAGTTGTACGCTAATTATAATGCATTTACATGCTAAAAAATCTCCCACTGGCGCCATGACAGTTTACAAATGCCATAGCAACTCCTGGAAGTTACCTTATACGGCTTAAAGAAGGAGGCACCCTCGGTTCCAGGAACTCCCAGAAGGTTCACAAATACCCCACTCTTTATTTAACATATAATCAAGGAATAGCCATTATATAGCTAGCCAGCAATCTACGAGGGCTGCTGCTTCTGCTGCTGCTACTACTGCTACTGCTACTACTCTGTCTACAGAGCAGCCATTTTCCTGTACCCTGTTTCTCTAATAAACTTGTCTTTGCTTTGCTTTGTTTGCTCGTTTGTGAAGTCTCTCCTGTGCAAAGCCAATTTTGAAGTTGGGCTGCATCAAAGGGGTCTAGTAAGAAGCTGGCAACTTAGAATATGGCAATTTGGAAACACTGGTGTCTTGGTGATGGTTGTTTGGTTGGCATGATGAAGGCTTGAGTCAGAACATCATCCCCATGGGCGAAAAGTTAATGGATGATGAGGAAGGAGAGATGTTGGACTACTTTGAGAAGATTGATTATGAAGGAGAGGGACAGAGCAGTGACTTAAAGACTGCAAGATGTGAAGACAGCTTTGTTTAGGTCTGAGTTTCAAAATAATTGAAGATAGGGCTATATTCAGATGACCCAGAATGGAAGATGGAGGTTCTGACTGCTGACTGCTGGCATGTGTGTGTGTGTGTGTGTGTGTGTGTGTGTATGTTCTAAAGTAGAAGATGAAGTCTGGGGGCTTCAATGATAAATGATTCAGAATTGTTGTTGAGAGACTCAGAAGAGGTATGTGACTGAGATGGAGAAAAAGGATTATCATTGAAAGGCTATGTGAGGCCGGGCGCGGTGGCTCACGCCTGTAATCCCAGCACTTTGGGAGGCCGAGGTGGGTGAATCACGAGGTTAGGAAATCGAGACCATCCTGGCTAACACAGTGAAATCCCGTTTCTACTAAAGATACAAAAAAAGAAAAAAAAATAGCCAGTTGCGGTGGTGGGTGCCTGTAGTCCCAGCTACTTGGGATGCTGAGGCCGGAGAATGGCGTGAACCTGGGAGGCGGAGCTTGCAGTGAACCGAGATCGCGCCACTGTACTCCAGCTGGGGCTACAGAGAGAGACTCCGTCTCAAAAATAAATAAATAAATAAAAAGAAAGGCTATGTGGAATTGGAAATAATATCCTCATGGTCACAACTCATCTGCACTGCATCTTGGACCATGCAGACAAAAGCCACCCTTGATAAAAGCAATGGGTTTTCCTCTAGGGGGATTCTTCATTCATGTATGTATTTATCATTCAACAAATATTTATGAATGCTTGCCATGTGCCAGGCACCATTATAGGTCTCCAGCAGCAGTGGTCCCCAACCTTTTCATCAGGGACTAGTTTCATGGAAGACAATTTTTCCATGGACTGGATGGCGGGGATGGTTTGGGAATGATTCAAGCACATTACATTTATAATGTACTTTATTTCTGTTATTATTACGTAGTAATATATAATTAAATGATTATACAACTCACGATAATGTAGAATCAGGGGGAGCCCTGAGCTTGTTTTCTTGCAACTAGATGGTCCCATCTAGGGGTGATGGGAGACCCTAACAGATGATTTGGAGTTAGATTCTCATAAGGAGCATGCAACCTAGATCCCTCGCACACGCAGTTCACAATAGGGTTCATGCTCCCATGAGAATCTAATGCCACTGCTGATCTGACAGGAGGTGGAGCTCAGGTGGTAATGCAAATGATGGGGAGCAGTCGTAAATACAGACGAAGCTTTGCTCTTTGCCAGCTCCTCACCTCTGCTCTGTGGCTTGTTCCTAACAGGCCATGGACTGGTACTGGTCTGTGGCCCAGGGGCTGGGGAGCCCTGGTCTCTAGGACATAGTGATGAATAAGACAGACAATGTCCCTGCTCTCAAGGGCTTGAAAAGAATCCTATTTTAGTTACAATAGCTTCACCCTTAGGAAGTGACATTTGAACCTTTTTCTGAAGGTTGTGAAGGACCCAGCCAGTAAGGATCTGGTGGAAGGGCATTCTAGAAGTTAGGGGAGTAGAGGATTTCTTGAAGTTGAAGAACATGGGTCCATATCACACATTGTTTCCTACTTCATAAGATCTTACCATTGTAATATACACGTAAAATAAATTATGAGCTATCTTGAATTTATCTTTAGTAATTCAAGTTTGTCTCCCCAATCAGTGGGGAAGGGATACCTAAGAGCAGGGGTAGTATCCTGTATCTATGTTGTATATAACCCTTCCAAGCAATGCTGGTTATAGAGCAGACACTTAAAATACTGTTTTTCATCCTTGATCATTGTGCAACATGAGTTTTATGAGATACAAACGTAGTAGTTGTAATTTTTGTTAGCTTGCTCTTGGGAGCTCTGAGTGGTCTTCAACTAAGAAACCATGCTTGGAGCACAGAGGCCAGTTGTCCTGTAAGATCCCTTTCTTGTAGGGCAATGGTCACAGATTTTCATCTGTAAACAAGATTATCTAGGAAAAAAGCAAAATTTCCCAGCCTTCTTTATAGCTACATGTGGCTAGATGACTAGGTTTTGAACAATGGAATATGAAGGGAATAGTGTATGCAACTTCTGAGAAGTGATATTGAAGAAAAAGGGCACTCCTTTTCTCCTTCCTCCTCCGTTTGTTTCCTTGGACCAGTTCCTTAGGGGTGGATGTGTTGGTTGAATTGCCGTCTTGGACTATGCAGACAAAAGCCACCCTTGTGAGCAAAGTGGAAAGCAAGAACAGCCTGGGTTGCAGATGACCAAGGAACTGTTATAGCAGCCTTGAATTGCTTGCACCTTGACTTTTACATAAAAAAGAAATAAACTTATATTTTTTTTTTTTTTTTTTTTTTTTTTTTTTTTTTTTTTGAGACGGAGTCTCGCTCTGTCGCCCAGGCTGGAGTGCAGTGGCGCAATCTCGGCTCACTGCAAGTTCCGCCTCCCGGGTTCACGCCATTCTCCTGCCTCAGCCTCTCCGAGTAGCTGGGACTACAGGCGCCCGCCATCACGCCCGGCTAATTTTTTTCTATTTTTAGTAGAGACGGGGTTTCACCGTGGTCTCGATCTCCTGACCTCGTGATCCACCCGCCTCGGCCTCCCAAAGTGCTGGGATTACAAGCGTGAGCCACCGCGCCCGGCCATAAACTTATATTTTGTTAAAGCCATGTTTATAAAACAGGCTATTTATTTATTTATTTATTTATTTATTTAATTTTTGAGACAGGATCTCACTCTGTTGCCCAGGCTGTAGTGCAGTGGCTGGAACACAGCTCACTGGAGGCTCAACCTCCCAGGCTCAAGTGATCCTCCTTCCTCAGCCTCCTGAATAGCTGGGAATACAGGCATGCACCATCACACTCAGCTAGTTTTTTTAAATTTTTAGTTTTATAGGGATGGGGTGGTTTTGAACTCCTGGGCTCAATGGATCCTTCCACCTTGGCCTCCCAAAGTGCTGGGATTATAGCCATGAGCCACCACACTTGGCCGGCAAATTATTATTCTAACTATCCTATCCTAACCTGTGCTATGCTATGTATTCTACCCTAGGTTTAAATACAAAGCTAGCATCCATGCAGCAGACATTGTTTTATGAGTCCATTGATTATGTGATATAGTATTTGCCATAATATTTTAGGAATAAATTGGTTCTGAATGATCAAGTGAATCTCAACTACATGTAAATCCCAACACAATGACTGTCATTGTTTAAAACAAAGCTATTTCCATGTGCCAATGGGTGGATGACCATAATAAGTGACTTTTGTATGCATTCATATGGCTATGGCACATCTGGGCCCATTTTCCTTATCATTGATATCTTGTCCATGTAAACATATGAAAATCCATACGATGATTAACCTTTCTTGTGGGAATGAGTCATCAAAAGCATGAATTTTGCTTTAGTTTCGTATTAGCAAGCATCAAGAAAGGATAAGATTTTTTGCTTGTTTTTATTTTTTAATTGTTTTTGAGACAAAATGTCTTGCTTTGTCACCCACTGGGGTATAGTGGCACCATCATGGCTTACTTCAGCCTTGACATTCGGGGCTCAAGAAATGAGATTTTTAATCTTTTTTTTTTTAAAGCAATATTCACTGACTGTAGGTGTTTCAGACCAGATTTCTGGGCCTCCCCGGATTTGGTTGGCTTGAGTGCCTCCTGGGCCTCCTCTGCTTGCTTGGTATGGAACTTGGTCACCACCATTGTCGCCACCATTGTCTCATCTTTTAAAACTACCAAGGCTTCTAAAACGTACTCAATTCTCACTCAGCCTGCCCTACATCTGGTCCAACAGGAGCCACAGCAGCTCCAGCGCCCAGACCTGACCCTGCTGCACCCACATAGGCTGTAGCTTCTCCATCATTTGTGGACCCAGATGGATCACACATACTGGGGTATGGAATTTGTCTTCTCCAGCAGATGGCAATGAAGCTGGGTAGTGCATTTGAGGAGTGTATTGGCTGCACAGGGCCAGATTGAGACAATGAGAGACAGGGAACAGCTGGGAGCTCCATAGTAGCCTGCCTGGAAGATGTCCCCTAGGACTAAACAACTGACTGTGTTTTCTTTTCCTTTTTATTTATTTATTTATTTTTTGAGATGAGGTCTTGCTATGTTGTCCATGTCTCCAACTCCTGGGCTCAAGCAATGCTCCTGCCTTGGCATCCCAAAGTGCTGTGATTACAGGCATGAGCCACTGTGCATGGCCAAGTATGTTTTCTTATGAAGTTGTGGTCAACTTACCATGTTTCATCCACTTTTCTTTCTTCTATGCCTCAATTCCCCTTTTCTCTCAGTTTTTTTTTTTTTTTTTTTTTTGATATGGAGTCTCGCTGTGTTGCCCAGGCTGGAGTGCGGTGGCATGATCTCGGCTCACTGCAACCTCCGCCTCCCAGGTTCAAGCAATTCTCCTGCCTCAGCCTCCTGAGTAGCTGTGATTACAGGCATGCACCACCAAGCCCGGCTAATTTTTGTGCTTTTAGTAGAGACGCAGTTTCACCATGTTGGTCAGGCTGGTCTTGAACTCCTGACCTCATGATCCTCACTCCCTCAGCCTCCCAAAGTGCTGGGATTACAGGTGTGAGCCACCATGCCCAGTCTCCCTCACTCTTAAAACTCTGGCATTACACCTTCTAATAAAGACTTAGGTCATAACTTTTGCCTTGGGACCATCTTTTGAGGACACCAGTGTACCAAAAATGTAATGAAGATGGTAATGGTAGTATCGTCATCAGGATTTCAGTCCACCCTTTCCAGTGAGAATAGGGAATAGGAAGAGAGGCAAAGGAGTATAGTGAGGGCACTGCTAGCCCACATAAACTATTGTACAAATTTTAAAAGCTGACTTCTCTGGATCTATGCAACTCATAGGCACGGCTTATTGCATAGAATTTGGACTGGATTTGAGCTCTCAGGTATCCCCTCAGCTGCATGTCCTTATGCAATGAACATTCTATACAAACATACTCTTGAGCATAGTAGAAGTATTATGCAACTTATGAAGGAGGAAATTCAGAAAGCTCAGTTTTGTAAAGCACTTCTAATAGCGCATGTTGATGTGGTTATATCCAGTTCTAAGCAAGAGATAAATTTTACACTTATTGTTTACAGTCTCTGTTTATATGACAGCTTATCTTTTTTTAGGAAACAGCTTAAATGGGTCTTTTCCTTAGTAGGCTGGTAGAAGAGAGATGAGTTGAGCTGGGTTATAACTAGTCAATTCAATCCATGTTGAAACTGGTGTTTAAAATGTTCCAGGCATTATACTACATGGGGAGCAACAATAAGGAGTCAGCACGAGTTTGCATACATTTTTAGCATCACTGAATAACACAGAGTAAAGAGCAGAGAAAATGGATGATTGTGCTTATTCAGGACTGAGAATGCCTTTCCCTTTTTTCGTTAGCTACTCACATTTTTACCTACCATTCAAACCTGGTTCAGGTTCTACATCACTCAGGGCTTCAATCTTCTCCTAATACTCAACTCCCACCCCCTGCCCCATGGAGGCAGTTAGATTTCCTGCTTCACCATTTTCGATACATCAAAATCTCAAAGAAATGGAAGCACAACAGCTTTTCTCTTCGATTTATCTGCTGAGTACAAACCTCCCTTTCAAAACATTGGAATACTCATAGCCCTCAAGATGGCAGGTGGAACTTTGGATACTTGGTGGAATGTTGGGGCATGGGAGAGGGAAGCAGAGAAAGGAAAAGCCAGCACCTATACTTAGGTGGGGCCGAAAAGAAAATCTTGCAGACCCCCTCACCACACATTCTATAACAGACAGATCTTTTCAGGCTCCCTTAGTTCAACAAACATTTCTTTGTTGCTTACCATATGCCAGACCATGTGTTACCACAAAGGTGAATAAAAGTTTCTGCCCTTCATGAACTTACAATCTAGTGGGAAAGATGAAAACATGAACAGACAATTTCAACGTAATAAAGTGACTGCTGTGAGAAATGCCCAAAGAGTCTGCAAAGGACAGTGGTGGCTCATCCTGCCTTCAGGGTGATGGAAGCCTTCCTAGAAAAGACCCAGGAGCTGGCTCGTTTGAGTCTGTCACTCAGGGACTACTTATCACCTGACTCTCTGTAGGCCTTATCCCTTTTCTGTCTCCACCTAACCCTCCTTGATTTCCTCTGCAATGATTCACAATCCACTTTCCCTAATTTTCAAACATTTTATGTTTGCACAAGCTACACTTTCAATCTGGATGCTCTTCTCCCAGTTCCCAATTCTGGAAAACCACTATTTGTCCCTGACGACTCCAAAGTAATTTCTGTGACGCTTTCCCTGAAACTCCTAGGCAGAATTGCCTCCTTCCTCCTTCCTGTTCCTAACCTACCATTGTACTTCTAAGCCCAAACTGAGCTCTCTAGCCTACCATTGTACTCCTGTGTTTACCACCGTGTGCTTCTAAGATAATATTCGCCACATTTTTTTCTGCATATGTTTGTTTTCCCGCATTAGACTGTGAGCTTTTAGGGCAGAAGTCATTCATCTTTGTTTCCCCAGGGACTAGCATTGCAAACGGCCCTTAGCTCTGTAACTTGGTATTTGAGGGATGAATGATTATATATAATATACTATGGAAACATTGATGATGGAGTCACTCACTGTACTGTTCGCGCTGAATAAAACATTTGAAGCATCGTGTTAACATAGTAAATAGGCATAGGTAACGTGAGGGAGGCTGAAGCAGACCTCTTTGACTGTGGTATTCAGGCTTCCTTGCTGGCTTTCTTTGCTGGGGGTTTCTTTTTGAGGACAATCTATCTTTTTTTTTTTTTTTTCTGAGACAGAGTTTTGCTCTTGTTGCCCAGGCTGGAGTGCAATGGTGCGATCTTGGCTCACTGCAATCTCCACCTCCTAGGTTCAAGCGATTCTCCTCCTCGGCCTCCCCAGTAGCTGGGATTATAGGCATGTGCCACCACGCCCAGCTAATTTTTTGTATTTTTAGTGGAGACGGGGTTCTCCATGTTGGTCAGTCTCGTCTTGAACTCCCGACCTCAGGTGATCTGCCCACCTTGGCCTTCCAAAGTGCTGGGATTACAGGCGTGAGCCACCGCGCCTGGCCTGATGACAATCTATCTATAGGAGGCATCGGCAAGAGATCAGAGTCGGGGAAGGATGAGGATATTTATTCTCCTGGCTCTCTCTCTCCTGGTCCATTGGTAGGCAGCAGCTGCATGAGGCCACATCCTAAGGCCACAGCCTCTGTTGATGAACTTTCCTCCACCACAGCTCTTTCCAAGTTCCCATAACCACTCTCTGTGCCCCTCCAGGTCTCAGGTGGTTTCGTCCCTTCACTGATGCCAGCCCAGTGGTGCCATAATGTTCCTTGTTAGTTTCCCTTAATTCTTTGTTAGCAACCTTTGTAAATATCTTCTTCATTAACATGCATACAGATCTATTTTTAATTGGTAGTGGAGAATCACAGTGATAGAATCAAATCATAGTTTTGATTTGCTCACTTAACATGACATCACAAACATTTCTCAAGGTTTCCACGAAGTCTGCACAATGACCATTTCATGGCAACACAATATTCCACCTTATTATATATAGTAGTTTCCTAATATATTTTTCCTTTCCTTTCCTTACCCTTTACTTACTTTTTATTTTCACTTTCTTTCTTTGTTTACTATTACAGATAGACAAAATAAACATTCTCAAGGTGCAGACTTTTTTGTTGCCCAGGCTGGAGTGCAATGGTGCGATCTTGGCACCAAAATGCAGATTTTTACTGCATTTATCTTCTTCTTATTTTTTTTTTTTTAAATATCCTGAAGCCATTTGCCTTTCAGCTACATTTCTACCTTTTCTTCTGAATTTTTCTATAGGCAAATAGTTAAACTCATTCTACTTGAAATGTATTTACACTCACCTGTCAACAGACGTTTGTTTAAACTATACTCTCCACTTGAAATACTGTCTTGTCCCAGTTTTTCAAATGCAAACTTCCCTGGCTATCCAAATTAGATATGTTATTCTGTCTTTTGAGTTTTCTTTTTGAACTGACCTATTCAAATAATCTATTGGGTAATTAGTGATTTTTATTGTTATTTTGAAATGTAAATTAAGTCTTTTAGGTTATTTAACTTTAAACATATTATTATCTTTAACTAGACTATTAATTTCTTGACAATAGGAACCATTTTCTTATATCACTTTATGTCTCTTATAGAGAATTTCATGTAGTAATTGTTTCATAAATATGTGTTAATTTGGAAAATGTTGGAATACCATATATAAAAGATTAGCTTTCCAAAGCCTAGATAAGTTTAAGAGTGTTTACACTGAGTTCTCTGTTCATTTCTATGACTACAAGCCATGGCTTCATTATATGATGCTTGGATTTCCAATGTTGTGTGAGAGTGTTATTGTTCTTATGTGACATTACGAGGGGAAATGTCTTAAAAGTGTTTACATCTCTCTAAGTCAAAGTGGATCCTGTGCATGAGAAAGAAACACCTCCACAATGTAGATTTAAAAGGAAGAGCAGTGGTGGGAAAAATCAGCTTCCGATTACTAATAACAGAGATTCTAAGTTATTCTATAACATTTGTCCTGCTTTATTTTCATTAGAGTGCTATCATCTCCAGATATGTTTAACATTTATTTTGTTATTTGCAATAATGATAAAACCTTCCTTACTACAACTAAGATATATGCTACATCAGAGTAAGGGCTTTTTCTGTCTTGTATTCTGTGTTGTATTCTCAGTCCCAGAATAGGCATAGAGTAGGCACTGGATAAATATTTGTTGAGTAAATTAATGAATAAATGAACATCTATTCACACAGTCATGCATTGCTCAGCACCAGGGATATGTTTTGCAAAATGCATCATTAGGCAATTTTGTTATTGTGCAAGCATCATAAAGTATACACACACAAACCTAGATGAGGTAGCCCACTACACACCTTCTTTACTGCAACTAAGATATATGCTACATGAGAGTAAGGCCTACACCTGGGCTCTGTAGTATAGCCCATTGCTCCTAGGCTATAAACCTGTACAGCATCATACTGTGCTGAATACTGCAGGCAATTGTAACACAATGGTAAGTATTTATGTATCTAAACATAGAAAAAGCACAGTGAAAATGCAATATAAAAGATTTTAAATGGTACACACCTGCATAGGCCACTTACCATGAATGGAGCTTGCAGGACTGGAAGTTTCCCTGGCTGAGAAAGTGAGTGAGTGGTGAGTGAATGTGAAGGCTGAGACCATGACTATACCTACTCTAGATTTTATAAACACTGTACACATAGGCTACACTAAAATTTATTTAAAAAAATTCTTTCTTTGATAATAAATTGACCTTAGCTTACTGTAACTTTTTTACTTTACAAACTTAAATGTTTTTAACTTGTTGACTCTTGTAATAACACTTAAAACACAAACATCATAGCACTCACTGTACAAAAATATTTCTTTGTGTCCTTATTCTATAAGTGTTTTTCTATTTTAAAATTTTTAGAAGTTTTTTTTTTCTACTTTATAAACATTTTCGTTAAAAAACTAAGACACAGCACACACTTAAGCCTAGGCCAACATAAGATCAGGATCATCAATATCATTGTCTTCCACTTCCGTATCCTGTCCCACTGGAAAGTCTTCAGGGTCAGTAACACGCATGGAGCTGTCATCTCCTATGACAACAAGGCCTTCTTCTGGATTCCCTCCTGAAAGACCTGCCTGAGGCTGTCTTATAGTTGAATTTTCTTTTTTTAAGTAGAAGGATTACACTCTAAAATAACAATAAGAAGTATAGTACATAGTATTTATGTAGTAAATGCATAATCTGGTATCATAGTCATTTATTATCATTATCAAATATTACATACATACATAATTGTACATGCTGTACTTTTATACAACTAGTAGTGCAGATTTGTTTACACCAGCATCACCACAAATATGTGAGTAGTGTGTTGCACTATGACATTATGACGACTAAGACATCACTGAGTGATTGAATTTTTCAGCTCCATCATAATCTTACAGAACTATACTGTGGTCTGTCATGGACTGAAACGTCGTTATGTGATGTATGACTGTATTTTGCAATTTTCCAGATAGTGCTATAAGTGCTTTGTTTTCCTTATCTCATTTGAGCTTCAGTACATCCTACTCAATAGGTACTATACCTTTTTAGTAAGGAGACCAAGCCTTAGAGAAACTAAAGGACCTCCAAGTTCACATATCTAGTAACTGGGAAAGTAAGAATTAAATCCAAGCAGTCTGACTTTGAGCCCACAGCCTTAGCCACAGTATTAAATTTGTCAGTGCAATATTGTGAAATAACAGCAATTTGGCCAGGCACGGTGGCTCACGCCTGTAATCCCAGCACTTTGGGAGGCCTAAGTGGGCAGGTCACCTGAGGTCAGGAGTTCAAGACCAGCCTGGCCAACATGGCGAAACCACATCTCTACTAAAGCCATGAAACTTGGCTGGGTGTGGTGGTGTGCACCTATAATTCCAGCTACTCCAGAGGCTGAGACAGGAGAATTGCTTGAACCCGGGAGGTGGAGGTTGCAGTGAGCCAAGGTTGTGCCATTGCACTCCAACCTGGGTGACAAGAGCGAAACTCCGTCAAAAAAAAAAAAGAAAGAAAGAAAAAAAGAAAAAGGAAAGAAAATAAATAACAGCAATTAGCATTTGCTATGTGCTTCTAAAATGTATAAATTATTTTCACATCTGTTTTCTCTTTTAATAACATTCAGTGACCTAAGCTAATGTTATAATTATCCCTACTTTACAGATGGGAAAACTGAGAGATGAAGTTATTTGTCAAAAGTCACAATGCCATTAAGTGGCAGACTTGGGAATTAAACTCAAATTTTCTCAGTCCAACCTCCATTTTTCCCCCACCCCCAGCTCCTGGCATCTACCATGCAACAGTTTAAATATGGCCAGAGACCCACATTTATGGTTTTAGACATATGAAAAGAAATTCTATTTCAGAAGTCTCTAATAATAAACAACTGCATTTAGTAGTTACTAATAAAGAATTGTTTTAATATTCACTAATTGTATTTTAGTAGTTATTAAGTCATTAGTAATAAAAAATTACACATGGGCTCTATTTTTATAATTAATTAATTTGTTTATTTATTTTTGAGACAGGTTCTCACTCTGTCACCCAGGTTGGAGTGCAGTGACATGATCACGGATCACTGCAACCTTGACCTGCCAGTCTCAAGTCATCCTACCACCTCAGTCTCCCCAGTTTCTAGGACCACAGGCACACACCACCACATATGGCTAATTTATAAAATTTCTTTTTGTAGAAAGGGTCTCACTGTCTTGCCCAGGCTGGTCTTGAACTCCTGGCCTCAAAGGATCTGCCCACTTCAGCCTCCCAAGGTGCTGGGATTACATGTGTGAGCCACCATGCCTGGCCCAAGAGTTCAAAATTTGAGGGGACAGTCCCCAAGCATCTTTGACTTTGGAAGGATATGACATTAACAAAATTTTCACTGGTAACTTTCACAAAGACTGACAATCATTTGTTCAGGAGGCTCTATGATATGCATTTGTTTTATATGTTGAAAGATATTTACTTATCATTGGTACAATAAGTTATCTCCTCTCCTCTTAGATACTTAGTCCTACAACAGGTGATGGCAGATGTCTCCAAAGTGTTTTTTCTTTTCACAAATTAAAATATATTATAAACATGATTCTGACAATTAAGATTCATGGCATGAATGTAAAGAAAACAATCTGGGTGAAGTGGCTCACACCTGTAATCTCAGCACTTTGGGAAGCTGAGGTGTGCCGATTGCTTAAGCCCAGGAGTTCAACACCAGCCTGGGCAACATGGTGAGACCCCATCTCTACAAAGAATACAAAAATCAGCCAGAATGTAGCAGTGTTTCCCTGTAGTCCTGGCTACTCGGGAGGCTGAGGTGGGAGGATCACCTGAGACCAGGGAGATCTAGGCTGCAGTGAGCCGAGATCTCACCACTGCACTCCAGCCTGGGCAATACAGTGAGATACTGTCTCCAAAAAAAAAAAAAAAGGGAAAAGAAAGAAAAAAGAAAACAGAGGAGTAGCAGTAAAAGTTACAGAGGCTGAAAGGATCTAGAGGCTACACAGGAATGGCAGGAGAAACAATCTAGAGCAGTGGTTCCCAACGTTTTTCACACCAGGGACAGGTTTGGTAGAAGACAATTTTTCCACATATGAGGGTGGGTTGGGGGCAACGGTTTTGGGATGAAACTGTTCCACGTCAGATCATCAGGCTTTAGATTCTTATAAGGAGTACACAACCTAGATCCCTGGCATGCACAGTTCACAATAGGGTTCACGCTTCTGTGAGAATCTAATGCCACTGATCTGACAGGAGGCGGAGCTAAGGCCGTAAGGCTCACTCACCTGCCACTCACCTTCCACTCACCTCCTGTGCAGCCCTGTTCCTAACAGGCCATAGTCCATGGCCCGGGGGTTGGGGACCCGTGATCTAGAGGCTGCACTGAGGAATGGCAGGAGATAGGGTGGAGAGAAATCTGAATCAACGTGCTGGAGAATGGCTGATGGTAGCGACAACAGGAGAAGGGGTGTCAATCAAGGAGGGCACAGACTTTACTAGTATGAGTTGTGGGATAAAGGTGAGGAGGCTTTGATAAGGAGTAAGTAGATTAAAGAATATGTCAACCTTCTCTTCAGGGTAATGGATGAAGAGGTATTCTCCACTTGTGGAAGGAGAGAAGGGAAGATTGTCACTTTATATCAGGGTAAGATGGTAGAGTAACTGTTCATGATATGAAGAATAATTAGCCTTATAATAGGAGATCCAAAAAATAGCTAAAATGACTTGGAAATCTTTAGGGATCAGAAACGGAATATAATTTAATATAGAAATATTATCATTAAATAGAAAGGTATTATACTTTGACATAATAAGGAAGTATTCCTATTGTCTATTCAAAAGTCTTACTTTTCATAAAGCTTTTAAAGTTTATAAGCATGTTACTGGCCAATTTGATGTTCAAATTAATCCAAGACTTACCTTAGCACATGCTGATCTGCCCGCCTGCTTCTTCAACATGCATAGATTTCTCTCTTTTACGAGCAAGTGTGGCATTTACTTTCCATACTACTCACTTGGAACTTGCCATAATTAGCTTCTTCATGACAGTTTCTGTTTTTACACATACACACCTGTAATCTCGCCAGCTAGGTGTGTATGTATACTCGAAGTAACCTGTGTTTGAGAGTACCTGCCACAGGCTTTTTCCTAAAGCTGCAATGCTTAGTTTGGGGCTGACATATTTGCTTACTCAGCTACTAATTGCTGAGTGATTATTTAGGCTTTGTTTGGGCTATTTTCTTCTTCACAGCCAGCAAAAGTTGCAGTGAAAACCACACGGTACAATTTATGGAAATTCATGAGTTGTAATTCATTCACAATTTTACTTCTTGATGAAAGGCAATGAGTATCCCTTTAAGTGAGAAATTTGATAAAAACTGGATTTTTAAGGAAGCATCACCTCCCCCAAAAGGGTAGGCTTCCTTTCTGAGATCTCCTAGCTGCCAAGGTTGCTAAAGCAAACCTTTGCATATACAAATCTGGGTCAATGTGTTGACAGGATGTCAGATTTGTGTAGCTAAGGGAGCTTCAGCATGAATATTGAGCTCTATGCCACTCCATTGATGCCCAAATGAACCTGTAGGTGCCTATTTGTGCCTGAGGCTATTGGGGTGGAAAATAGAAGCCCTTCTTATGAAAACCTAACCAAGGTCCACAACTCAGCCTTGACCAGCAGCAATTGGTTTTCAGCAATAACTGAAAAGTAAATTCAAAGAGATCTGAATGATGGAGCACTGGTTTCTTTTCATCATACAGCCTGTAATTTCATGTTGCAGTTATTTTCCCTCATAGACTTACTTGTGCGTATATTAGAAGTCTTCCCGGTGACAGGAATCAACAAAGAGTTGAGTAACGAAGAACTAATTTAATCAACTAATTTGGAGAAACTAAGTCTTACAACCATTATTTAGTTCATCAAAACATACAAATTGCAATGAGAACAATGAAATATTTGACAATTCTTTTTTTACCAGAAAAGTACTGTTTGAAATTATATTTTAGGGCTATGAAAATTTTACTTGAGATTGAACACAGTAAACTTCAGATAACTTTTATATTATTTAAGAAATAGAAGTGTGAATTAAATAGCATTCACCATAAGCACTTGTTTTAACTTCTTAACGTTCTGTTATGTAACATTTTGTTACCTAGGATTTCACTAATTACAAAATTACAAAATTTCATTTTGTTACCTAGGATTTCTGCATATGTATACTACAAAGATAATTGATGTTATAATTGATCAGTCACAATGATTTTGGGTTATTGAGTGACCTTTTTAATTATCAAAGATTTAGTTGTACACAAACCTAGTTTTACTTGATATTTGTTTTTAATTATTATTTTATAAGAATTGGCAACCTATTAGAAAACCATTAGCTAGATTATTTGAATAATATCCATATCCTCCAATCATGCAAGGTAATATAATTTATTTTCTTTGCTCCAGTAGGCACCCAGGTCATTTGAAACCTTGGGCAGATCATTTTTTCACACTTCCCTTTTCTTATACAACAAAATTATCTCCTGTAAAATTTATAAAATGAAACCAATAATAGTAATGTCTAAAAAAGAAATGTAAGCCATGAATATTTTCTTTTACTGAACTTTAAATTTATAATTGTTCAGGTAGAAGAAAAATAAAGAATTCTAAATAAATAGAGATTATAATACAAAAAATGGAAAAAAATGAATTAATAGTCTTTAAGTAGATTAATGCATTTTTTTGAGAAAAGGGAAAAATATTATATCTACATATCAGTCTGTTGCAGTAATAAATAGTATTACAATTTCTGCTTTTCACCTTGAGCTATAATTTCTGCAAATTTGTCAGTGACTTTGTCAAAATTGATCTTTACACATTTATATTCAATAGATAATATAGTCAGACTTATCTTTTCCCTTTGTTGATTAAAGAACACTTTTGGCCAGGTACAGTGGCTCACACCTGTAATCCTAGCACTTTGGGAGGCTGAGTCAGGAGGATCACTTGAGCCAAGAAGTTTAAGACCAGCCTAGGCAACACAGCAAGTCCCTCTCTCAAAAAAATAAAAAAAATTAAAATATTAAGAATATTTTTAATTAACTTTAGTTTTGAAATGTTTCTTTTATATGAAGCAAAATATAACAATAGGAAAAGTTTTAAACATAATTTTGGCAGAAATTCATAAAAATCCCATTTTACAATAAATCTCATGTCTTTGTTCCTTCAGAATCAGTTCTAATGGCTCTTAAATATTTCTGCAGTAGAAAAAAATTAACTATAAATAAAAATTCCAAGTGAGCACTCAGGATGACAGGATTGAAGTGCCTTGAACTCTATTTCTTTGTCTTTATAATTGTTATGGTTTGAATGTTTTTCCAAAATTCATGTGTTGAGAAATTAATCCCCAAAGCCATATGTTGATGGTATTTGAAGGTGGGATCTTTGAGAGTTAATTAGGGTTAGATAAGGTTATTGAGGTTGGGACTCCTTGATAGTATGGTGGCTTTATAAGAAGAGGCAGAGAGCTGAGCTGGCCTGCTGTTGCCCTCTTGACATATGATATCCTCTGTACTTGCAGCAAACAGGACCTCACAGATGCCAGCAACTTGACATTGGACTTCCTAGTCTCCAGAACTGTAAGAAATAAAATTTTTTTTATAAGTCACCCAGTCTATGGTATGCTGTTATAGCAACAGAAAATGAACTAAGACAGAATATTGGTACCAGAAGTGGGGTTGTTATTATAACTAATATCTGAATTGTGGACGCAGCTTTGGAATTGGGTAATGAGTAGAGGCTGGAAGAATTTGGAGGAGCAGGCTAAAAATAAGCCTGTATTGCCATGAACAGAGCACTAAGGGTGATTCTGCTGATGGCTCAGAAGAATAGAAGACTAGGGAAAGTCTGGAACTTCTTAGAGATTACTTGAGTGGTCATGACCAGAATGTTGATAGATAGTAAAGGTCTCAGATGGAACTAAAGAACAAGACATTGGAAACTGAAGCAAACACTATCATAAAGTAGCAAAGAACTTGGCTGAAGTATGTCTATGCTTTATGGAAGGCAGAATTTAAGTGTGACAAATTAGAATATTTAGCAGAAAAACTATCTAAGCAACAAAGCATTCTGGTTGCTGCATAGCTACTTTTAACTGCTTATAGTAAAATAGGAGAGAATATATCTATATATATATTTATTATTTATTTTTTTTTGAGATGGAGTCTCACTCTGTTGCCCAGGCTGGAGTGCAGTGGTGCTATCTGCAACCTCTGCCTCCTGGGTTCAAGCAATTCTCTCCCTCAGCCTCCCAAGTAGCTGGGATTACAGGCATGCACCACCATGTCTGGCTAATATTTGTGTTTTTAGTAGAGATGGGGTTTTGCCATGTTGATCAGGCTGGTCTCAAACTCCTGACCTCAAGTGATCTACCCGCCTCAGACTCCCAAATTGCTGAGATTGCAGGCATGAGCCACCGTGCTCCACTGAGAAAAGAAATTATTTAAAGACAGAACTTACAATTAAAAGGAAAGCAGAGTGGAAAGATTTGGAAAATCTGCAGCCTGGCCATGTAGTAGAGAATGAGAGTATTTTCAGCAGAGAAATACTACAGCGTGACCAAGCGAACTGCTTGAGAATATGAGTATGGGTAGAATGGAACCAGAGCTATTCGTTAGGGTAATGGAAGAACCTGAAAGTATCTCAGAGATCTTTCAGGCTGCCCCTCCCATCACAGCCCTGGAGCTCTGGGAGGACAAAATGGTTTCAGGAGACAAGTCACTGCCCAGTGCCACTTACTGTCTCTGCTACCTGCATTCCAGTGCAGTGCTTCTCAGCCACCTCAGCTGTGGCTCAAACGGCTCCAAGTGTGACCGCACCAGCCACTCCTGAAGGTATAGACGTAAACCTTGATGGCATCCACCTGGTGCTAATTCTGTAGGTGCACAGAATGCAAGAGCTGTGGAGGTATGGCTTCCTCCACTTGGATTTTAAAGGATTGCATAAATAGCCTGGAGACACAGGCAGAGACTTGCCACAGGAGCGGAGACACCACAGAATGCCCCCGCTACAGCAATGCCTAGTGGAGCCGCAGGGGCAGGATCACCCCTAAAACCCCAGACTACAGCTACCAGTGTGCAATGCCAGGCTGGGAGGATTCCATGAGACTTCAACATGTGAAAACAGCTGCTTGAGCGGAGTCCAGCAAAGCCATAGGGATGGTGCTGCCAAAGATTTGAAAGTCTAAACCTGCAGTGTTTCTAGGAGGCGGCATATGGAGTCAAAGCTTTAAGGTTTTAAGTTGTTTTCCCTTTTGAGTTTCAGAATTACTTGAGACCAGTTACCCCTTATTTTCTTTGCTCTTTCTCCCTTTTGGAATGGGGATGTCTATCCTGTGTTTGTCCCACCATTATATTTTGGAAGTAGATAACTTGTTTTGATTTCACAGGCTCATAGCTGGAGGAAATTTGCATGGGATGAATTGTGCCTTGAGTCTCACCCAGATCTGATTAAAATGTGACTCTGGACTTTGGACTTTTGAAGTGGTGCTGGAATGATTTAAGATTTTGGGGATATTGGAATGGAATAAATGCATTCTGCATGCAAGAAAGGCATAAATTTCAGGGGCCAAGGGCTGAATGCTGTAGCTTGAATGTGTTTCTCAAAATTCATGTGTTGGAAACTTAATCCTCAAATTCATATATTGATGGTATTTGGAGGTACGCCCTTTGGAAGGTAATTAGTGTCAGATAAGATCATCAGGGTGGGGCCCCCATGATGGGACTGGCGGCTTTATAAGAAGAGAAAGAGGGAGCTGAGCTGGCAAGCTCTTGACCTCTTGCCATGTGATGCCTTCCACTGTATTATGATGCAGCAAAAAGGGCCCTCACCAGATGCCAGCACTTCGTTATTGGACTTCCTAGCCTATAAAACAGTAATAAATGAATTCCTTTTCTTTATAAATTACCCAGCCTATAGTATTGTTATAGCTAACAAAAAACAGACAAATACCACAATCATTGTGCTCCTACTGTTCATTTAAAATCTATTATTTATATGCAAGAATATATAGTATCACTGAGATGAAAGACAAACTGTACCCAAAGCAAACTCAATGGCTCTCAATTCTTATAAACTGACTCTCAAAATGAACATGTGTAGCTGAGTCCATGTATATTGGCGACAATGTGCCTGACAGTTTTCTGAACTTTCATGTAGAATGCAGCGTTTATAAAGCTTAGGAAATAAAAATGAGCAAACTTTTGATTTCACAGGCTCACACCTGGGGGGAATTTGCCAACTACATTATTAAATATATTAATAATGTAATTGAAGTGTACAACTATATTACTAAAACTTAACAGTAACCACAAATATTGTTTAGAACTTAGACAAACTCTTTTTGTGGAGAGTATTATTTTATTCCTTACATTGTTTAGAGTGATGAGCACCTGGGGATGATACAAAAAAGCAGATTCTTTTCTTTTTTTTTTTGAGACAGAGTCTCACTCTGTTGCCCAGGCTGGAGTGCAGTGGTGCAATCTGGGCTCACTCCAACCTCTGCCTCCTGGGTTAAGTGATTCTCGTGCCTCAGCCCCCCCCAAGTAGCTGGGACTACAGGCATGAGCCACCACACCCAGCTAATTTTTGTATTTCTAGTAGAGATGGGGTTTCGCCATGTTGGCCAGGCTGCCCTTGAACTCCTGGCCTCATGTGATCCACCAGCCTCGGCCTCCCAAAGTGCTGGGATTACAGGTGTGAGCCACCGTACTTGGCAAAAGCAGATTGTTTTTAAAGTTGTTGTAATATTGATTTTCCACTCTCTGAAGACAGTGCCTCATTGCTTGTATGGAAGGTTCTGACTGTTCCCCAGTGTGTCCACTCCCTACACCTAGAGTCCACCACTGCTTTGCTTTATAAATTTGTATTTCAATATTATACTAGGTATTTTGGAGTGTAGTTTTCCAAAACCTTTTTTTTTTTACAGTGTATTTTTTTTCTCTCATGCCTCTTCTTAGTATATCAGAAATCTTTTGTTTAGTATTTTCAACTTATTAATTGTCATTCAGGAAGCTGTATACTGTTTGATGAGAACTAGACCTATAGATAAATACTGATTTGTATTTAGCATGTATTTGTACATTTGTTTAAAAGAATAATGCCTTTTAAAAAGTAAGAATGAAAGAGATTAAACAGAAGACTCTGGAAGCATTCCCAACAATTTTTTTTCATATGCGTTTGCATTTGCCAATCGTCGAAACTAACTTATCATATCCTATCTCTTTCATGGAGGCACAAAGTAAGAATCCTTCACAAGAGAGCTCTCTTTTTCTTGTTTCTTCATCCCAGTAAATAAGTATGCATGGATTTTTTTAATACATTTATCAGGTTGTTGTTTTTTTTCTAGCTGGCACCCCGAACAGTGCCCAGGCTGCATGATACTGTGCATGAGTCTGTTTTATTTGACACTATTGTATTCTTTTCCTGTCTATAAAATTAATTCCTGTATAGCGTCTGAATGGGTTTTTAAAAAAATCAATTAGCTTTTACTTGGAAAATCTTTTCCTGTCTTATATAGAATAATTTTTTTTTCATCTGTCAAGGGGGTTATTAATAAATGCCACCAGTGGGGTTAGGACATTCTCTGGTGTTTGCTTTAGGGGAACAAGGGGATTGTCGGAAATCCTAGCCAAACTGAACCATAATTAGAGAGAAAATGTTAGCAATTAGAACTATACGTTAGGCTTTAATTTACTACCACGGAAAAGTCAAGGGTGGCATTTCTATTCCATTTTTAGGTGCAGCCAGATGGATTGCTCATTACAGGGTAATTTCCACCGACCCTCTGCACTTCTCAGGGTAACAAAGCAGCTGACAGTGCTGTGCAGCTCAGTGGCTCAGATTTTATTTTATTTTTTGTGGGGGTGGAGAGTGGGGTAGGAGGTTGAGTAGTTATCAATTTCCTACATAGTCATTGACATTACTGGGAATCTTTTTACATGCTGAATAATTTTAGGCCAAGAAAACAGTTTGGTAACACAAGTAAATCAATATAATTTACTTTTCTACCTTGCCCTACATGTGTTGGTTATACTAGCATATTTTACCAATCTTCACATTTTAAAGCTCCCCTCTTCACTGTTTCTAATTTTGGTTTTTCCTAGTAACAAAAATGAACATTTTAAGTTGTTGTTAAGAAAAGAAACTCCACATAGCTAGCGTCTCACACCAAAGTAATATAGCTGTAATCTAATTCTAATCTAATTCCAGTAAAGCTTTGAAGGCCACGAGGTGATATATTTTTGACGACGTGGGATACACTTTATAATTTTTTCTTTTTATTTCACAATCAAATGCCATTTCTTTGTTACATGTCCTATCCAATTTTTTTTTTAATAAAATGAATTTGGTGCCAACATTGTGATGTAAGTGTATTTACTTTAGGGTTGCAACATTTTAATGGGGGAAATAAATCTACTTACTTTATATTATGATGAGTCAGAATCAGTCACAGTTTCCTTTGCTTATGAAAATATAGTTGGAAGTTCCTTCATTATATTTTTTTTATTGAGATAAAATACATAGAACATAAAATTTACCATTTTAACTGTTTTTAGGTATACAATTCAGTGGTGTTAGTACAGTCACATTGCTGTGCAAACAGCATCACCATCCATCTTCAGAACTTTTTCATCTTCCCCAACTGAAATGTTGTATCCATTAAACAGTAACTCCCCATTCTCCCCCTCTCCTTAGGAAAGTACCAGGTAAAACAGGAATCACAATATGTGGCCTTTTGTGCCTGGTTTATTTCACTTGCATAGTGTCATTAGGGTTTATCTATGTTTTCAGTATTGCCTTCCCTTTTAAGGCTGAATAATATTCCTTTATGTATGTATCATAAAAGGAAAGTATCTTTATTTATTTATTTATTTTTGAGACAGAGTTTCGCTCTTGTTGCCCAGGCTGGAGTGCAATGGTGGGATCTCAGCTCACTGCAATCTCTGCCTCCTGGGTTCAAGCGATTCTCCTGTCTCAGCCTCCCGAGTAGCTGGGATTACAGGCATACGCCACCATGCCTGGCTTATTTAGTATTTTTAGTAGAGATGGGGCTTTCACAATTTTGGCCAGGCTGGTCTCGAACTCCTGACCTCAGGTGATCCACCTGCCTCTGCCTCCCAAAGTGCTGGGATTACAGGCATGAACCACTGTGCCTGGCTGAAAGGTACCTTTATTTTAAGTGCTTTACACGTATTACCTAAGGCTGTAGCTCCATACTCAAGTCTTGTTTGTAGTCTGCTATCTGCAGCTAGTATCTGTTTAACAAAGCCTCGCTGGCCTCACCACGGTTGATGTGGCTAATAAGAAGGCTTGGCATGTTTTGCCCCATGACGAGTTCGTCAGAGGCAGTTCAGACGATGAACAAAGGAAAATATCCAATATTTCCATTAAAAGGACGAGTTAGAGAGCAACCATGTAAAACTAATTTTTGAGTCATGACATGCAGAGAAAAGTAGTTAATTGTATTTTCAGGTAAATGTTAAGACAGCATTACTAAAAACATTTGCATTCATAATTCATTACAGTTATCAATGGTTGAAAAATTCAAACAACTAAGTATCTTAAATTTTCTCTTTAAGGATCAGAAAACCAGAAATATTTTCCCTGCAGTCTATATTATATCAGACTTTAGCCAAAATTTTTCATGCTTCTTTGGAAAAATCATCAACACAAAAATCCCGTACTTTTGTCAATTGAAGATATTGCAGTTCTATAACAGTGTGACAGAAGGTATTTATTCCTCAGAACATCCATATTATGTAAACAAAACATTAGTGAACGCTTGGTTTTTAAATGTTTAGATGCTAAAACTTTTATATTAGACTACTCTGCCTGAAGTTAAAGTTAGCCTTTCATAGGCTAAGTTACTAAAAAAAAGCTCTTTCCAAGAAAGGAATGAAAAAATTTTATAGAAGAAAATTTAGAGTTATGGTTTAACAACCTGTTTAATATTTTTTTCATTCATTAGAAGAGGCAAACCTATAACTGTTTTTTTAAAAATAGTTCTATATCAAAGATATCAGCTTTGTGCTCCTACCCTTTCTGACTCTAGTCTTTCTTTTTCATCACAGACTGTATTCTCTTCCCTGCTTCCTCCCCACAATTTCCTTCTTGCTTTCCACAATCATTTATTGAATGAGAGCTTAGTATGTGGCAGGTGGGACATTTGGGGATTCAGAGATTAATATGACATGTTTACTGCCTTGGAGGAGCCCCCTGTATGTACAGGTGTGTCCGGTAGGTTTTTAATTGTGTGTCCTCTCTAATCTACTGCTACTAAGTTCATGGAGTACTGAGTTGGTAAGAAAGGGTACCAAGATCTATTAGCGATTTCTACCTATGGTCTGGCCTGTAGACAGAATAGTTGACACATGTGTCGTGTCTTTGCCAACCCTTAGTCCAAGACAGCCACAGCTTTTTCCAGCTCCATTTTTTTTTTCTATCCAGTCTCTGGATAGTTGAGAACTTTAAAGGATGCATTAACTATTACTCTAGAACACTTCACCTTATATTTCCACCAAGTGCCTACCCAATCAATCCCTAAATCATGTTCACCATTACCAATTAATTTTTCTCTCTCTCTTTTTTTTTTCTAGGCTACCAAGCCATGATGGAGAAAAACATGAAACCATTGATTCAGTTAATTGCAAATTCATTCTACCAAACCTTACCTGGCTCTTGTTGCTGCTTGGTAGTCCTTTTATTAATCTCTTGGAGACTCACTGATTAGTTTCCTCCATTGATTGTCTAAAAGCTTTTTTCATATTTTTGAAACTCACTGTTTGATCTCCCCTTCCCCTTGTACTCAGAAGATGATCTTGATTTCTGCTTTACTGAGAAGTTCAAGGTTATCTGCAATCTCCTTCAACTTTTCATTCCTATTTTCTATTTTCCTTCATCTCTTGCTTCCTCTGCTCTTTTGTTTTAGGGAAAGAAACAACCCCTTTATTTCTAGGTTGAACCCAACTTCTCCAGGACTTTTGTCTGTAAATTGCACTTTTTTTTTTTTTTTTTTTTTTTTTTTTGAGACAGAGTCTTGCTCCGTCGCCCAGGCTGGAGTGCAGTGGCATGATCTCAGGTCACTGCAACCTCTACCTCCCGGGTTAAAGCAATTCTCCTGCCTCAGCTTCCTGAGTAGCTGGGATTACGGGTGTCACTCCCGGCTAAACTTTTGTATTTTTAGTAGAGACGGGGTTTCGCTATGTTGGCCAGACTGGTCTCATATTCCTAACCTCAGGTGATCCACCCATCTCTGCCTGCCTTGGCCTCCCAAAGTACTGGCATTACAGATGTGAGCCACCGTGCCCAGCTGAATTGTACCTTCTGTTCCTTAAAATCCTAAAATCCCTTGTAGGTTCTTTAATTTTGAGAAAGTAATAAATAAAGCACAGAGATTAATAAGACAAATATGCTTGTTTCCAAAACCCAGAATTGACTGTTAATATTATCATACACTGGCTTATCTTTTTTCTAATAAAAAAGTTACAGATAAAGTTGAAGTTCCCCTTGACCTACCTTTTCAGTCCTGTTGCCTACATTCCCTCCCTCAAAGCAACCCTACATAATATCTGCATGTATTCTTTGAGGTCATTAAATAATACATTTATGTGCCCATATACATAATAATATGTGTGATTGTTTAGTGGGTAATTTAAGAATTTACATATTTAATATTCACAGTCTATTTTGTGATGTTTCTGTCTTCTATCCATGCTAGTATATGTAGAGCTATTTGTAAGTTCCCCAGGGCAGGGACTTTGTCTTGCTCATTGCTGAATCCCCAGCACCTAGAATAGCATTTGGCATATAGTAAACATTCAATCTTTCTTCCTTCCTTTCTTCCTTCCTTCCTTCTTTCTTTCTTTCTCCTTCTTTCTCCTTCTTTCTTTCTTTCTTTCTTTCTTTCTTTCTTTCTTTCTTTCTTTCTTCTTTCTTTCTTTTCTTTCTTTCTTTCTTTCTTTTCTTTCTCTTTCTATCTCCCTCCCTCCTCCTTTCTTTTTCTTTCTCTTTCTTTCTTTCTTTCTTTCTTTCTTTCTTTCTTTCTTTCTTTCTTTCTTTCTTTCTTTCTTTCTTTCTTCTTTTCTTTCTTCTTCTTTTTTTGACAGGGTCTCACTCTGTCTTCCAGGCTGGAGTGCAGTGGCACCATCACTGCTCACTGCAACCTCCTCCTTCCAGGCTCGAGCAATCCTCCCATTTCAGCCTCCCAAGTGGCTGGGACTGCAGGAGTGCACCACCTCGCCTGGATAATTTTTTGTATTTTTTTTGGAGAGACAGGGTTTCAGCATGTTGCCCAGACTGGTCTCAGACTCCTTTGCTCAAGTGTTCCTCCTGCCTCGGCCTCCCAAAGTGCTGGGACTATAGATGTGAGCCACTACGCCAGCCAATATATGTATATATTTCTTAAGTGAGTTAATATCGTTCATTTTTAACTGCTGTGTAGTAATCAACTGTATGAATATTCCACATATCACATTTTATTTATTCATTCTCCTACCAGTAGACAATGTGTGCTTTCCTAATTTCCATGCTTCTCATTACAAATATTGTTGTGGAACAGCCTTGTACAAGTCTCCTGTGCCTACGCTTGAGTTGTATCAGAGTTGGAGTTGCTGCTTGTCACAAATAAACTTTAAACTAGATTTAGCCAAATTGCTCTGCAAAGTTTTCTGGTTTTAAAACATGTTCAAGAATTTCTCTCCACATTTTTTTCCCTTTGAGAGTTCTATACCCTGAAACAACAGTTTTATTCTTTCTATCAGTGTTTTAACTTTTCAAGATGATAATCTATGGCCTTAGGATCTTCATGCCTGATGCTTGAAAGAACTAACCTTTGACTTTTAAGGGATATTAGCCAGCCTCCCCTTATAAAGATAATTAATGTATAAATACATATGTGTATCTGAGAAAACTATCACTTTGATCATAAAATTATTTAAACAAAATTTGACTACTATAATGTTGCTTTTATGTAACTAATTGCAAACCATTTTGTTCTATAACTACTTAAATACATATCTTTATAAATAAACATTAAGATCTTCGAGGGCATAGTTTGTGTCTTACTCAACTTCTTATGTCCATAGCACCTAGAATGTAATGAATGGCATATGTATAGGGAAAAATTATAAAAATTTATATTTACAATTTCTTTTCACTTCATAATAAAAAGTATTTAATTTTTTTAAAAAGTAAATTTCAGAAGATCATCTTAAGTGGGTGTTCTGTACTTTAGCTGGTGGTTTTCAGTCTGCCACACATGTGACTCTCAGAGGTATGGAGGATGTTTCAAGGAGCACCAAGGCATACAGAGTTTTCAGGGAGCCAGTTTGCAGTTGATCCTCAACTTCCATGTTTACCCTTTCATACATTTATTGATTTTCTTTTTTCTTTTTCTAGCGGTATGATTCCAGTCACAGAAAGTACAAAACTACGTAAAACTAATGTATGCTGTTCCAAATCAGGATGATGATACCTTTATAAGAAGTGGTAGTGATGGGAAGGGCTTCTGAGGTGCTGGTAGTGTCTATTTCCTGGCCAAGATGTATTCAACTGTACAAAATTCATCAAGCTCTTTATTTGTTATATGAATGTGCATATTAAACTTTGATAGTGAGTTTAAAATGGTTTGCTAGAAATCAGAAATAGAAAACTTTAAGTATTAGATATCTGTGTTTTATAAGCCATGGGGGAAACTGATAATCGTATACATGACTGGTAGGAATTAAAAATGGTGCAGCCTTTATGGAGGGGATTTGGCAAACTGATCAAAATTACAAATTTGTTTACCATTTACCCCTTGACCCAGGAATCCCAATTGTGGAACTGTATCCTAAAGATACACCTGCATGTGGAATCAATGTATATTTAAGGTGATCCATTGCAGCATCATTTACAATGGCAGAACACTGAGAACAACCTATATATTCATCAGCAGCTACTCAAACTCTGGTACATCCACACAGTAAAATATGATGGAACTGTTAAAAAGAAGGAAGAAGTGCCGGGCATGGTGGCTTATGCCTGTAATCCCAGCACTTTGGGAGGCTGAAGCGGGTGGATCACGAGGTCAAGAGATCGAGACCATCCTGGCCAAGATGGTGAAACTCCGTCTCTACTAAAAATACAAAAATTAGCCAGGCATGGTGGCGGGCACCTGTAGTCCCAGGTACTTGGGAGGCTGAAGCAGGAGAATCACTTGAACCTGGGAGGCGGATGTTGCAGTGAGCCGAGATTGTACCACTGCACTCCAACAGAGCAAGACTCAGCCTCAAAAAAAAAAGAAAAAAAAAAGAAGGAAGAAGTTCTCTATGTGTTGATGTGGAAAAATCTTTTGGGTATATTGTTAAAGTAAAAAAAAAAAAATAAGCTATAGAAGTGTGTATATAAGGTGACCTTTTTATGAAAAAATGTGAAAAACAATACTTGTTTTTTTATAAAGATAATATTAAATATTTATTTTATAAAGATATAATTGTTTTATTTTTATAAAGAAATCCTTGAAGGATAGAAAAAAAAATCTAATAATAATGGTTCCTTAAAGAGGTAAGTGTAGGGTGACCAACCATTCTGTTTTGGCTGGGACCGTCCCAGTTTGTTTGTTTGTTTTGTTTTGTTTTGTTTGCTTTGAGACAGGGTCTCACTATATTTTCCAGGCTGGAGTGCAGTGAAGCAATTATAGCTCATTGCAGCCTTGAACTCCTAGACTCAAACAATCCTCTGACCCCAGCCTCCCAAGTAGTTGGGACTACAGGTATCACACCTGGCTTTTGTCCCAGTTTTAACACTGAAAGTCCTGCATCTCTGGCATCAGGACCATTGGTCACCATGGCAAAGGAGAGAGACACAGAGATGGGAGTAACATCTGTCAATGTGTACCTTTTTGTATCATTTTTATTTTTGAACCAGGTGAATGTATTACTACAGAAAACACTTTCAAGAACATTTTATTACAGAAAATAGCAAACATATCCAAATAGACAGAATAATCTAATGAACTTGCACATACCCGTCATTCACCCTCAACAATGATCAGCTAATGGCCAGTCGTGGGAGAGGGGACACCCACCTTCACTTATTATTATTATTATTAGTTTTGAGTCAGGGTCTCACTCTGTTGCCACGACTGGAGCACAGTAAAGTGTTCATAGCTCACTGCAGCCGAACTCCTGGACTCAAATGATCCTCCTGCCTCAGCCTCCAAGTAGCTGGGACTATAGGCACCCGCCACCATGCCTGGCTAATTTTAGCCACTTCTTATTTGGAAGCAAATCCAAGAATACCATTATCACAATTACACATTAACAATACTTTTTAAATATAAAACATATTTAGTCAGTATTCAATTTCAACAGTTTGTTTATGTGAATGAAGATACAAGTAAGGTCCACACATAGGGACCAGGTGTATTAGTCAGGGTTCTCCAGAGAAACAGAATCAATAAGGAGTGTGTATGTGTATGTACAGAGAATTGACTCATGTAATTATGGGAGCTGGCAAGGTAAGCTGGCAGGATGGAAACCTAGGGAAGATTTGATGTTGCAACCGAAGTCCAAGGGCAAATGGAAACAGAAATCACCCTTCTTTGGAGGACCTCAGTCTTTTCTCTTAAGGTCTTCAACTGATTGGAGGAGGCCCACCCAAACTTACTTTTACTTTACTCAAAATCTGCTGATTTAAATGTTAATTTCACTTTAATGTCAATTATACCCCAATAAAGTTGGGGAAAAAATAAAGAATAAAAATACCTTCACAGCAATATGTAGACTAGTGTTTGACCAACTATCTGGATATCATGGTCTAGCCAAATTGACACATAAAATTAACCATCACACTAGGTGATGTCTTTTTTTTTTGAGAGCGAGTCTTGTTCTGTTACCAGGCTGGAGTACAGTGGTGCGATCTCAGCTCACTGCAACCTCCGCCTCCTGGGTTCCAGCAATTGTTCTGCCTCAGCCTGCCAAGTAGCTGGGACTACAGGTGCCTGCCACCACGCCCAGCTAATTTTTGTATTTTTTTAGAGACGGGGGTTTCGCCACGTTGGCCAGGTTGGTCTTGAACTCCTGACCTCAGGTGATCTGCCCACCTCGGCCTCCCAAAGTGCTGGGATTACAGGTGTGAGACACCATGCTGGCCTTAAATCTCTTTTAATCCATGGATTTCCCCAGCCATTTTCCCCTCTCTCTTTTCTTCTTGTAATTTATCTGTTGAAGAAGCTGAGTCTTTAGCTGTATTTTTTGTTTTTGTTTTTCTAATTGTATCCTCATGATATAGTTTTGTTTTTGTTTTTCGAGATAGGGTCTCATTCATGCCCAGGCTGGAGTGCAGAGGCATAATCACAGCTCACTGTAACCTGGAACTCCTGGGCTCAAGCAATCCTTCTGCCTCAGCCTCCTAAGTAGCTGGGACTACAGTTGGGCGCCATCATGCCCAGCTAATTTTTGTATTTTTTGTAGAGACGGGGGCCTTGTTATGTTGCGTAGGCTGGCCTGGAGCTCTGAGCTCAAGCGA
This sequence comes from Symphalangus syndactylus, assembly GCF_028878055.3. Lineage (NCBI taxonomy): Eukaryota > Metazoa > Chordata > Mammalia > Primates > Hylobatidae > Symphalangus > Symphalangus syndactylus. The sequence continues at coordinate 60,334,909 of NC_072430.2, read as the reverse complement.
TCCCCCCACCTAAGCCTCCCAAAGTGTGGGGATTACAGATATACGTCACCATGCCCAGCTTGGAATATTTTCAAAAGAACACATTCTCCTAATGTAGTCTTTGGTTCAACCAGTGTTACAGCATGTGTAGGAAGGTCAAGTTTAATGCTTGTTTGTTTCACTTTATTTACCAGCTTTCAACTAATGAGTTTGTTGACCAGCATCCTCTAACAGCGACCAGTTGGTTTGTTTTAATAGCATTATGAATTCATGAGTTTAAACACCACTATACAAATGAGAATTTAAAAACATTTGATGGGTTTCAAGCCATATCTTTATTGATGCTCAGATTGTTCCATCCTTGGCAAGAAGGAGTATCTCTCAGTTGGCTCCTGGATCTTTTTCACATGCCCTTAATAATCCTGGATATTTTCCTTCCTATTTGATAAGATGACAAGATACTCCAGGCTAATCTGTACCTTTCTTTCTTTCTTTCTCTTTCTTTCTTTCTTTCTTTCTTTCTCTTTCTTTCTTTCTTTCTTTCTTTCTTTCTTTCTTTCTTTCTTTCTTTCTTTCTTTCTTCTTTCTTTCTTTCTTTCTTTCTTTCTTCTTTCTTTCTTTTCTTTTTCTTTCTTCTTTCTTTCGTCTTTCTTTCTCTTTCTTCTTTCTTTCTTTTCTTTCCTTCCTTCCTCCTTTCTTTCTTTCTCTCTCTCTCTTTCTTTCCTTCTTTTCTCTCTCTCTCTCTCCTTCCTTCCTTTCTTTCTTTTTCTTTTTTTTTTTTTTTTTTAGATGGAGTCTTGCTCTGTCACCCAGGCTGGAGTGCAATGGCGCGATCTCAGCTCACTGCAACCTCTGCCTCCCGGGTTCAAGCGATTCTTCTGCCTCAGCCTCCCAAGTAGCTGAGATTGCAACAGGCACGTGCCACCACACTCAGTTAATTTTTGTATTTTTAGTAGAGACGGAGTTTCACCATGTTGGCCAGGATAGTCTCGATCTCCTGGCCTCGTGATCCGCCAGCCTCGGCCTCCCAAAGTGCTGGGATTACAGATGTGAGCCACTGCAGCTGGCCAATCTGCACATTTTCTGCCTCAGAGTTAAAACCAGCCATTTCACTGTGAAGTTGTCCTTTCTCTTAGGGAAAAACGGAATTTCAAGTCTGCTGTGATGTTGAGCATTTTTTCATGTGCTTGTTGGCCATGTGTTTGTCTTCTTTTGAGAAGTGTCTGTTCATGTCCATTGCCCATTTTTTAATGGGGTTTTCTGGTTTTTTTTGCTTGTTGATTTGTTTAAATTCCTTACAGATTCTGGATATTAGACCTTTGTCTGACACATAGTATGCAAATATTTTCTCCCATTCTGCAGATTGTCTGTTTACTCTGTTGATAGTTTCTTTTGCTGTGTAATAGCTCTTTAGTTTAATTAGGTCCCTTTCATCAGTTTTTTTGTTTCACTTGTGTTCAGAGTCTTTGTCGTAAAACATGTGTCAGGGCGTATGTCCAGAATGGTATGCCCTAAGTTTTCTTCTAGGATTTTTATAGTTTTAGGTTTTACATTTAAGTCTTTAATCCGTCTTGAGTTTGTTCTTATTTTTATTATTTAAAAAAATTATTCCAACTTTCATGATAAGTTCAAGGGTACATGTGCAACATGTGCAGATTTGGTACACAGGTAAACAGGTACCATGTTGGTTTCCTGCACATGTCATCCCATCAGCTAGGTATTAAGCCCAGGATACATTAGCTGTTCTTCCTGATGCTTCCTTCCCCCTCACCCTGAAAGACCTCAGTGTGTATTGTTACCCCCTAGGTGTCCATGTGTTTTCATCATTCGGCTCCCACTAATAAGTGAGAATATGCAGTATTTGGTTTTCTGTTACTGGGTTAGTTTGCTGAGGATAATGGCTTCCAGCTCCATCCATGTCCCTGCAAAGGACATAATCTCATTCCTTTTTATGGCTACATAGAATTCCGTATTCCACAGTGTATATGTACCACATTTTCTTTCTTTTTCTTTTTTTTGAGACGGAGTTTCGCTCTTTTTGCCCAGGCTGGAGTGTGGAGTGCAATGGCATGATCTCAGCTCACTGCAACCTCTGCCTCCCAGTTCAAGTGATTCTCCTGCCTCAGCCTCCAAAGTAGCGGGGATTACAGGCGCGTGCCACCATGCCTGGCTAATTTTTTGTGTTTTTAGTAGAGATGGGGTTTCACCATGTTGGCTAAGATGGTCTCGATCTCTTTACCTCGTGATCTGCCCGCCTCGGTCTCCTAAAGTGCTGGGATTACAGACATGAGCCACCGCGCCCGGCCTAACCACATTTTCTTAATCCAGTCTATCATTGATGGGCATTTAGGCTGATTCCATGTCTTTGCTGTTGTGAATAGTGCTGCAATGAACATATGTGTGCATGTATCTTTATAATAGAATGACTTATATTCTTTTGGGTGTATACCCAGTAATGGGATTGCTGGGCCAAATGGTATTTGAGTTTATTTTTGTATATGGTGAAAGAAAGGGGTCAAGTTTCAATCTTCTGCATATGGCAAGCCAGTTATCTCAGCACGATTTATGAATGGGGAGTCCTTTCTCCATTGCTTGTTATTGTTGACTTTGTTAAAGATCAGAAGGTTGTGGATGTGTGGCTTTATTTCTGGGTTCTCTGCTGTGTTCCACTGGTCTATGTGTTTGTATTTGTATCAGTACTGTGATATTTTAGTTACTGTAGCCTTGTTGTATTGTTTGAAGTCAGGTAGTGTGATGCCTCTGGCTTTGTTCTTTGTGCTTAGGATTGCTTTGTCTAGTCAGACTCTTTTTTGGTTCTATATGAATTTCAGTATCGCTTTTTCTAATTCTGTGAAAAATGTTGTTGGTAGTTTGATAGGAATAGCATTGAATCTGTAAATTGGTTTGGGCAGTATGGCCATTTTAACAATATTGATGCTTCCTATCCACAAGCATGGAACATTTTTCCATTTGTTTGTGTTGGCTCTGATTTCTTTCAGAAGTGTTTTGTGATTTTCTTTGTAGAGATCTCTCACCTTCCTCACTGGCTGTATTCCTAGATGTTTTATTCTTTCTGTGGCTATTATGAGTGAGATTGCATTCTTGATTTGGCTCTCAGCTTGGACCTTTTTGGTGTATAGATATGCTACTGATTCTTGTACATTGATTTTGTATCCTGAAACTTTGCTGAAGTTGTTTATCAGATCTGGGAGCCTTTGGCCAGAGACTATGGGGTTTTCTAGGTATAGAATCCTATCATCTGCAAAGAGAGATAGTTTGACTTCCTCTCTTCCTGTTTGGATACCTTTTATTTCTCTCTCTTGCCTGATTGCTCTGGCTGTCTTCCTGACCTTTAAATGGTGGAATTCTCTAAGATTCTATGTTCAATCCTCTTCATGTCTTACTGTGAACAGTCCCTCTGGCATCCATGTTCAAAGCTTCAATAATATCTCTAGCTCAGACTTATTTTAGAGTCTAGAAAGAAGAGTCTCGCCTATCAGGCAACTCCACTTGGATATCTCAAAAGGATCTCAAGCTGAAAATGTCCCAAAATTACTCCCTACCTCTCAAAACTCACTGCGTTTTCCATTTTTCTTATTATAGTGAGCGATACTACCTTCCATCTACCCCATTGTCCAAGCAAAATCCTGAGAGTTATTTAAAGATTTTTTTCTTTTTCCTTTCTACTCACATCTAATCAATCAATAGCTACTGTTGATTCTATTTCCTAAATATACCTTACATCTTTCTCCTCTATTCTAGCCCTACTATCTCTTTACATTAGATTGGTTCAGATTTTCAGCATCCATTGGCTGGAATATTGCAGTAGCTTAATGACTATTTTTTCTGCTTTTAAGATGTTGTCTCCCAGTTTATTTTGTACATTTTCTAACCAAAGCCGATCATGTTACATGAAATTTATCAATGACTCTCTATGGCCTATGGAATAAAAACTACGTTCTTAAGCATGGCATAAAATGAATTTCTGTGATTTGCCTACAGATTCCTGATGATACCTCATCTTCTATTACTACTGTCATATTTTATTTTCCAGCAATAATAAACTACTAGTGGTTCCTTATGTAGGCAAATTGTACCATACCTCTATGTCTTGGCATGTAATTTTCTCTCTGCTTGGAGCAGCAGTCCTCTTCACTTCTCTTTGTTCTTATTCATTCTTCAAGTTCCATCTTAAAAGCTACCTTCTCTATGAAGTCTTCCCACACTTCATCATAGAACCTTAATTCCCCTCTTATATTCCCCTCATATATTGCACATGCCTACAATATAGAGATTAGCTGTTATTAAATTATTTAAATGAATGAATATATAATCTCTTCAGAGCTATCCCCCATGCCAGGGCATTTTGATAATACAAATAGCTATTTTCATGAAACTGTGAGATCCTTCAGGACAGGAACAATACTGGCCTAGTGCCAGATATACAGCATGTTGACAAATAAGCAAGCACTCAATATATGTGTATTAAATGTTGACTGTACTCTGATATTGATCCTCCCATTAGTGCAAATGGCACTATAGCTATGCAGAATTGCAAAAAAACAACAACAAAAAAAACAAAACTTGAAGAACATTAGCTGACGGTTATATGCAAATTCTTCACTACCAGAAAATAGCATGCGTGTCTGTCATCATGAGAACAACAGCTAAAACTACATAGAAAAACAACACAAGTCATTAGTCTCCCATATTTCGTAAGCAAGCGCTAAGTATTAAATTACCTTTCCAGGAACATGTTTTTTTCTTTACCATAAGTGATCATGTACATATTTTGAAAACATTGGCAGGGCGCGGTGGCTCACGCCTGTAATCCCAGCACTTTGGGAGGCTGAAGCAGCGGATCACGAGGTCAGGAGATCGAGACCATCCTGGCTAACACGGTGAAACCGCGTCTCTACTAAAAATGCAAAAAATTAGCTGGGTGCGGTGGCGGGCACCTGTAGTCCCAGCTACTCAGGAGGCTGAGGCAGGAGAATGGCATGAACCTGGGAGGTGGAGCTTACAGTGAGCCGAGATAGCACCACTGCACTCCAGCCTGGGCGAAAGAGCAAGACTCTGTCTCAAAAAAAAAAAAAAAAAAAAAAGGAAAACATTGGTCAAAACTTTTATACTATTTATCTTATAAGAACTTTGGGCATTAATCTTCTCAGAGCTATCCCCCATGCCAGGGCATTTTGATAACTACAAATAGCTATTTTAAAACTTCAAATCAAAACATTTTTATAGTAGCAGGTTCCCTAAGGAAATATGCAATGAATTTTCTTTATTTGTTTGAGGGCTACATTTGGCTTAGGCTGACCCCAAAGCATAGTGCCTTTACATTATAAGCATGAGTTACTACATCTTATTTGACTTTAATGTCGTTGTCTTGTTTGTGAGCTGTCCTTGATAACACTAATGGTTAATGGATAAAGTTATTTGGGAAAGAGATTTCATGCTTCCCTGAGAAAATGTCAGAGTTGAAAAATCAGCTAGAAGTAAAGACAATAATACCCTAAGTCTAAAAATCTGGTCATTCTATCACACTGTTAGTGCCTGCACTTACTGGTTCTTCAAGACTCTAAAAACGGAGTAAGAAAACTAAGCTGCCTTCTTAGCTCTCATGGGTGGTGTGAGGATTAGGGAGATAAGAGTTAGACTGTAGAGCTCACCAGTAAACAGATGGGAGTTTCTCTCCTTTAATAGCTAATGCAGAATGTTTGGTGAAACCAGCAAATTTGTTACCAGACAGCTCAAACTTTGTCCTCTGATGCATCTTCGAGGCCACAGAGAAGTAGTAGTAGTTCTCTGTAAAGCAGACCTAAATCATGGTCATGACTTTTACACTTGTTTTCATGATATTGGTGAAGAAAAAAATAACTTTTTTTCTTGTACTAAATGAATCTGCCTATTGAGACCCATTTGAAGAGAAAGAGTGAAAAACATGAGAAAGAAGAGAGAGAAGAAAAAAGAGCAAAGGGTATTTGATGGAGGGAAAGAAGAATGAGAGGGGGTAGAGAAAGAAGAAATGGAAAGAGGAAAAGGGCAGAGAAAGAAAGAAGAAAAAGTGTGTGTGTGTGTGCGCGTGCACACGCGCATGTGCAGGGTGGGTCTGAAAGAGGAACAGAGGAAGAGGAAAAAGAGAAAGATAATAGGAAATATCAACTAGATTCTCTAGCAGCTCTCACTAGCTTAAAATTAGTGGAAACCAATGACAGTCTTCGCCCTAGAGTTCTCTCAAGTTATTTTCCCTTGAACACGAGATAAAATGTCAACATTCTACTTGGAAATTTAGTACTTAAGACTGTATATGCCGTTACTTGGGCTCCACTTATTCATAAAGATTTCACCATTTTAGAATAAAAATAATTTTATTTAAAAGCGCTGACTCTATTAGATCATAACACTTTTCCTCTGAGCAGAACAAACACCAAAGCAAAGCTCGTTTTTATTGTCAGAGTATGATGCCATTTCCATAAGATATGGAAGAAGTCCATGCTGTGTTCTTTTCTCCTACTAACATGAGTGAGCGACCCTACCCACCTGAATAGGCAGGCTTCACAGACTGAGGCTGACCAAGACTGTAGATTCAACATTTAGTAGATGTCTTGCCGGCATCTATTTCCTGCTTCCCTCTTCCCAGCAGTCCCTAGTTTCCTTTTGGGGGTCAACATAATTTTGTGGAAGCTGACCTTGCTGCCTCCCTTTAAGGGTGGAATAGATGACCTAGGCCAAGCCAATTATCTCATCCCATCCTCCTGACTACAGCAATAGAATCAAGGGTAGATGTGTGAAGTGAGCAGACCAGTAATTATAAGGGTTTTTCCGGGAATGCTGAAACAAAGTAGCTCTCTCTGCCACACACAAAAAAGAAAGTGTATGAATCCAGGAGCTGTGAGCAGCCATCTTGGGAGTAGGAGTGGAGCCAGCTTTAGGATGAAGCTGACGCGGAGAGATGGAAGAATCCAGGTTTTTGGGATATCCTTGAGACATTGGATGAAGCCTTATCTAAAGTACCTTTATCTCTGGCTTTTTCAGTTATGTGAGCAGATAAATTTTCTTTATTGTATTGTTTACTTTCATTCTGGGTGTAACTTAAATGTTTTCCTTCCAGTAAATGGCTTGTGCTGACATTAAGATGCTTTGTGGTGGCCAGGCGTGGTGGCTCACGCCTGTAATCCCAGCACTTTGAGAGGCTGAAGCAGGTGGATCACTTGAGGTCAGGAGTTCGAGACCAGCCTGACCAACATGGTGAAACCTCGTCTCAACTAAAAATACAACAATTAGCTGGGTATGGTGGCGGGCACCTGTACTCTCAGCTTCTTGGGAGGTTGAGGCATGAGAATAGCTTGAACCTGGGAGGTGGAGGTTGCAGTGAGCCGAGATTATGCCAGTGCACTCCAGCCTGGGCTACAAAGTGAGACTCTGTATTTAAAAAAAAAAAATGCTTTGTGTTGTAATGATGATTTTTTTTTCCTGAGATGGGGTCTTACTATGTTGTCCAGGCTGATCTTGAACTGCTGGACTCAAGCTATCTTCCTCCATCAATGTCAGCCTCCAGAGTAACCAAGACTACAGGCACACACCACCATACCCATCTAATATTTTAACTTTTTTGTAGAGACACGGTCTCACTATGTTGCCCAGGCTGGTCTCAAACTTCTGGACTTACGTGGTCTTCCTGCCTCAGCCTTGTGAGTAGCTGGGACCACAGATGTGAGCCACTGCACCCAGCTGACCATTGTTTTTGACAAGATCATGGGACAAGCAGCAGCAGGATCTTATGTTGGAAAGGTACTTTCAAATATAGCAGAAAATAATATCTCCAGATGTTGATCTAGGGCTTTCAGTCCAGGGTTCTTCCAAGAATCTCTCTTGTCATAGGATGTTAGACCCTTTTCATGATTAAAGTTCTGACTATTTTAACTTGCTCCTGATTTATTCATCATCTATACTATGTGGAAGAAATTAATGTATAAAAATTCACTAACTAAAGAAATAGCCTAATGTGAATGTGAGAAAGGTTTGTTCCAGCCAGAGTAAGTTTTTCATGGTCAAAAGTCAAAGAAGAGTGTAAAATTTCTATTTTACAAATACCCTTGGAGCTTTAGTTTGTGCCAGGAACCTTGCTGGATCCTGTAGGTGCAACAGAGGCAGGTAAGACATAGTCCAAACTTCAAGAAGTTTGTAGTCCAGATGCTAAAGATTAGACAAGAACTTAGATTAGCATGAGTGGCTAATATTAGCTGCCATTACAATGGCATAAAACAAATATCATAATAAAAGTATAGTATGGTATAGAGTTTGAAAAAATGGGAAAGATCACATGATTAGGAGAGAATGGGAAAGGACAAAGACAGGATTCATGGAGCTGCTGGCATCTGAGCTGGGTCATGGAGAACAGCTGATTCACTAAATCCCTCCTTCTCATGGAGCCCTGTTCTTTTCTTTCTTAGCAGTTATTCACAATTAGTTCTTACATATTTATTGGCATGTTTATTTATTTGATGGTCTTGGCTTTAGATTCCACGAGGTGTATCCTATGATCCACTCTGATTTGTTCCCCATTATATTCCCAGCACAAAGCTCAGTATCTGATACATAGTATGTAGTCAATAAAAGTCTGTCGAATGAACAAATGAATGGTCAGATGAGTGACGGATTGCAATAGATCCCATTACTAAATGTCTGTTAGGTAACAACACTGCGGTAAGCACATAGATCATCAAATTTAATATATTCAACAACGATACCAGGCACATTTATTATCAGTTTTACAGAGGAAGAAGTGGAGCCCTAGAAAAGATAAATAACTTGTTCAATGTCATATAATAAATACATGGCTGAAGCCATACCAGGTAGGTCTGACTCCAAAGTTTGTGTAGTGACTCACTGCACAATATTGCCTCCTATTAATTTGGTACTTACCATGTACTCATCATTTGACACACATTATCTCATTTCATTCACAACCCTGTAAATGAGGTATTATTAACTCATTCAATAGATAAGAAAATGGATTCAGAGATGTTTATTCATTCACTCAATAAGTATTTAGATAATCTATCAAATGCTAGGCACTATGCTACCCTCAGAGATAAAATGCTGAGACAAAATAGACATCATCCCTGCCCATGTGGAGTTTGTGATCTAATGGGGGAGTGGATGGTAATCAAATGTGCATCAACAATCTGTGAGAAGTGCTGTGAGGGAAAATTAGAGGGTATTATGTGGGGTGTAATAACGAGGGGAATCAGCAGAGACCAAACATGGCTTTCAACCAGGCCTATTCGACTCCAAAGCCCTCAATTATTTTTAATTAAAAAAAAAATTTAGAGATTGCAGCTTGCTCTGTCACTCAGGCTGGAATGCAGCTTCAAACTCCTGGGCTCAAATGATCCTCCCACCTCAGCCTCCCGAGTAGTTGGGACTACAGGTGCACACCACCACACCCAGCTCAAAGCCCATATTAAAACAAACAAACAAACAAAACAAAAAACCCGACATATTTTAAAAACCCAGGGTGGATAAGGTTCACACAGGCAAAGAGGAAGGACAAGTATGGCCTCCAAATTGCGACTGTCTGATATGACTGGAGAGGTAGGGAGATGTGCGGAGAAGAGTACCATGAGTAGCAAAGGCTGGAAAAACTGGAGCAGTGATGTCATGTTATGGATTGTCCCTGATTCAGGAGACAAAGGGGAGCCATCCAAAAGGTTTTGAATTATTCCCAATCAGAGGTGCATTTTAAGAAGAGTAGTCTAAAAAGCAGAAACTGCTAATATTCATAGATAAAGAGAGACATATTAACTAGTTGAGTGTGGCACTTGCAGCACAAAGTTTGAATTTATTTTATGGTTATTATGTCAGCGTATTAGTTAGGATAAAGGTTTAGCTGAAAACGTAAGGACTTGACAGAAGCTTATTTCTCCTGAAAGTTTGAGCTGGGATGGCAGCTCTGTTCCAGGACACCATTAAAGGCTCTTTTCATTTTGATGTGAAAGGAAGAAGAGGAAAAGATGACTTGCCTTTTAAGGGTACAGCCAGTTGGTTTTACACACACACACTTTCCCTTGGCCAGAACTGAGTCTTGTGACTACAGTCAGCAGTTAAGGAGGCTTGGAAGTGTTGTCTATGTTTTTGTTGGCTTTGTGCCCTAGGTCAAAATTCTATGACTATAAAAAAGGAGGTGTGATTATTAGGGGATGGCTGGCCGTCTCTGCCACACTCAGTGCTCTCTTCCTCTGATAATGACCAAATTTGGTGGTTCATTTACTCTTATTAGAAAAAAAATTCCAAATTTTAAAATAATGTCGTTGGTTACTATTGGTCAAATTTTTTTAAAAAATGTTTTTTAGCCAGGTGCAGTGGCTTATACCTGTAGTCCCAGCTACCCTGAAGGTTGAAGCAAGAGGATCATTTGAGCCCAGGAGTTTGAGTCTGGCCTGGGTAACATAGTGAGACCCCATTTCTGTAAAAAAAAAAAAAAAAAAGTTTTTTACATACTACAGAAAGCTAAACAAAATTTGGCAGCTTTAGTTCTATTAATTAAGAAAAAGAGCCAAATTCATTCTAATTTCATTTTTAATTATCAGGAAAAACTATATTTAAAAGTAAATTACCAGCAAAATAAGCAACTGAGTTATACATGATCCAGTTTTATGCCCCAAGACTGCAGAAGATGCTTTTTGACACTTTGATGTTAACGTTGATATTATAATATTAATATTTTGTATTAGTATTGCATATATTTTCATTTCCCCTTGATTTCCCATGAAAAAGTGGCAACCCATTCCCAACTTGAAGATTTATCATTGTTTTTACCAAACTTAAAGAACCAGCAATTGAGAGAAAAGTGCCTCTAATTATGTATGGACTATTCGTGTTTTGGTAGGTCCTATAGTGAGAGTTGCCTTCTCTGTGAACTAAAGACAGAAAGGAGACTCATGGGAGGGTGAGGAATGGACTGACGCTCTTCCTGCATCGTGGTTGACAGTAAACCACAGTACCCACTCCACAGATTAAAGCATTTTTGCTGTCTTGAGCAGTCCTTAATTTTAGTTCATTTTCCTGTACCTATTTATTTGATAGCTCATTAATTGCCTCAGAGCAGAGAAAATGTTTCCTTTAAGAAGGTTAAACAGAGAGTTTATTGACATAAGTGAATTGGTTGAAGAAAACATTATTAAGTAAAAGGCACTTATTTAAACACCAAATTAATCATTTAAAGGCAAATTAGAGGTCATATCTTCTCCTAAATAAATAATGTTAACCAGTAATGAGATATCCATTTTAGATTATAAGCATACTTACAGGTTTGGGCTGCTGGCTGCAGTGTGCCTTAGCTTTCCAAGTTTATTCAGGGTCTATAATTACACTAATGTTTGGAAATTGCAACATTTTAAACTACAGTATATTTTATCTACAATGTCATTTTTCATTATATGATTTTTTTAAAAAAATTAAAGCCTTCTTTTCATCCCAGCAGAAGAGAAGACTAGTGCTCTGAGAGAAGATTCCCTAGCAGTGGAAACAGATTCACCTCTGGCGCTGTTTCAAGTCACTGAACTTATCTAACAAGCTGGTGCACAAGTGCCCTTGGCATTGCCCTCGTAGCTCTGGCTGGGCCACAGGTAACTTCTCAATGTTGTAGCTGGGGCTGTGTGCATGGGCCACACCCAAACCTATTTCAGGATGCTTCTATGTAAGTTCTGGAGACTGAAGAGAAACACACAACAATTTTCATTGTGGAAGTATTGGTGTCCCCAAAGTTGTCTGCTATTTTAGCTTTGGATTTTTCCCTTCCACTAGGAGGGTGTCTGAGCTGCCTACCCACATCCAGCCACACACTTTTTCCATGCAGGCACATGGGCAATGCCCAAAACTCTGCTCCACCGCTGGGCTCGCATTAGCTGGCCTCCCAACCACGATGACTGTTAAGTGTTGACAGGTACCAGAGATTCACGTTCCAGGCTCTTCCATAGCAAAACAACGCTGATGCCAGCAGCTTTGTTCAACACCGCATTGCAGTTTTGTTTTTAGCCAGACAGAAGTCAGGAAGTTTAAGGTTAGTTAATCAAATCTGACGTTAGTCCACCCCGATGATCTGATCATCAGATGGTCCAGCAGATTCTCCTTTTTCTCAAAATACTTTATTGTGCACTTGTGGAGAAGATGGAAAAAAAGAATCTCAATGGAGGATAATTTGAATTGATGGTTTTTTTTTTTTTTGAGTGTCAGTTCTCATCTGACTTTTTAAACCCCATTGAAATCAATTATTCTTGCTATTATAATAATCGTCTTGATTTTGCATGTTTTATCAATGAATACTGTTCATTTCAACTCACTGCTGCCCTTATTTGGGCAACTTATGATTTTTGAATGCATGAGTCTAAATTCAGGCTTTTCAGCCTTGAGATAACGAGAGATGTCACCCAACAAGCTAAGCCTCAATGTTCCTGCCACATACTAACCAAAATGATGATGTCCTCCCAATCGCACTACCTTTATTTTTCTCAACAGACACGAGTGACTCTGCTTATGACAAATCGTACATCAGAAAAGACAGATCTCTATGATGTGGGCGGGCAACATAATTTAAGATTCTGCAGGCTTGTGGTCAGCCCATTATTTTAAAGATAAGAAACGTAAAAGGAAAAGTTGGTTCAAGGCATCCTGATACTGCTCATTAACTGGGAGACAGAAAGGAATAAAATAGGACTTCTCTGATATTTTAGGTCCCCTCCTGGATTTCCCCACTCCACACCCCTCCCCCTGGTTAGACATTTACACTGAAAAAGAAAGGCACTTTGTGTTTAAGGTTAATCAAGTTTCAGTACAATTTTTTTTTTTTTTTTTTTTTTACAAACTAGAATCACACTAATCTTTTTTTCTTGCTCTAATGTGTGGCTGTTGAAATCCTCAGCTGTGATAAATTAAGCTACTTATTAATCTAATTATCTTACATTCATCCTAGAAACTTTCATGTGACTTGAAAAGGCTATTCAACCTTTTCCCTCCCTTCCTAGAAAGGGCTCAACCTTGCACCAATTAAGATCATTCTGAAGTAAGTCTTTAAAAAAGCTTTCTCTAATCACCCAATGGAACATGGACCAGTGGAAACCAAACTCAAGCTCTGGGAAAAAGTTTAGCATTCCTTTCTGTCTGCCAACTTTTATGGTTTCATTGCACAAGGGAGGAAGACTTCATTTTCCTATTTAGTTGTTCCTTCACTGACCTCCAAATAAAGTCCATGTAATTACAGACCAAATAAAGTTGCAGCATGTGTTTTAAAAATCAATTGCCATCCTTGGACTATAGAAATGTAACAATGCACAGATTTGCCAGAAAATACCCAGCACCAACCATACGAACTAAACCCTGCACTGTATCTGTACAATGAGTAGTTTTGACCCCTAAAGCACGTATTTACTATGCAGATTTTTAAAAGGGCTTCTTTTATGACTTAACTATTGATATTAAAATGTCTCCATCCTGATGTAAGTTCAATTTGGGATTAAAAATATGTTGCAAATGTATCATATCTTAAACATCCATTCATTGCCAAATGCCTTACTTCTTTTTTTTTTAAAATGATGGCATAAATGGAGCTATTTTACATTCAAATTAAACTAGCTATTAATTTGAATGCAAAGCAGCTCAATGTACAGGATGCAATTTCAATGACAGGTTTACTCCAAGACAGAAAGCAGGAGATAGTCAACATGGGTAAGTCCAAGCAGTTTGTCCCCTACTCTTGGTGCCTGGCAAACTTGCTCACTGTGAATAGTTTTTGAAGTGAAGATTAAAAGAGTGGAATTATAAAGTATAATTACATTTTATTGAAACTCTAGAAATCAGAAAAAATTCAGCAGGAAACTTTTAGTGAAACATGATGTGTTGTCATTATCATTAAAAGATAAAAGTTCCATACTGTTTTTATCTGTTTATTTGGAAGAAATCCAGCCTTTACAGTTATGCAGGAAACAAAAAACGGGAATGCAGGAGTAATTATTAAAACTGTGTGATTTGTTATCTCAGCTACTGTCTTTCCAAATGGTAATGCGATATCAGCAGCTGCAGACGGTTGCTGATTTCCTCTATTAGTAAACAAGTGCTTTGGAGACCTGTGTGAGGCACTTTAAGCTCGCTACTCCCCGAAGTGCTGTCAGGCTTAACTACTAATCCATGGTATTTCAGAGCACTGGAAATTCATCTTTATAAAACCTGAACAAAAAAGGGAAAAAAGCCTGGAGGGCATGAGCTCCCTCTGGTGAGACAAATGACATGTTCATTTATTAATGAAACAATAACCCTGGAAAAAGGATCAAAGCACATTCCATCCTCACTTTACAATCCCCAATTTTCTCAGGCCAAACCATTTAATTGAGCCATGACAATGGAATACTTAATCGTTACCTTAAAGTTTTGAAGAAGCGACTTCTTGAGCATCAATGTGAATTTCAGGATTATTATTCAAATATGGTGTAGCCAGATTAAAGATGGTGGAATTTGATTCATCCTTCACTGGGTGGGGGAGCCTCTAGCTGGCAGAAGAGATGTTTTCTTGAACATGCTTGCAGTGCCCATCTCAGATGCCCCTTGTCTAGTGGCTGCCTTCATAGGCTGCTTCCTTGTGATGGGTTCCTTCCTCATGATGAATTCGGGTTCTTTTTGCCATGTACCCTGGATCTGGGACATAAATGAGGAACAGGAAGGAGTCAATCCCAGAACCCAGAAGTTTAAGGAGTTCGAGACAATGCAACATGGAGTCCCTTATTAAGTCTTGACAGGCCCATGGCATCCACAATGGTAATGGGAAACACCTACACTCCCTCTGGGTTATTCACCAATTGTATTTGAGAATGAGTCCATCCACCAAAAACAAACACACATGTAATTTTTTTTTAAAAAAATTGAAAGGTCTGGGTTTAATTTCAGTATATTAACTCGATTTCATATCAGAATTCTAGTTTGACATTTTTTGTTCATACTTGTACGGTGACTTTTCTGGGGTTTACTTGACTATGTTGTTTTCCAAATTAACCAAACTTTCAGGAGAGTCTTAAGACACTGAGGTGGGGGGATTCAGAAGATGCTTGTTGATTTACTGGGCAAAGAAGATTTTATATGTAGCGTCTAGGACTGAGGTGTCTTATACACTTCAAGCATTCTAGGCCAGCTTGACTCTAGGGCCAATTTTCTATCACATGGCATCATCTGGAGTTTATAAATGGACTTTCTTTTACTGTGCATGTGCTCGTAATCATTCCTTAGGAGATTCATTAATGCAATGAAAACTAGTAGTCAGAAATGAAGGCTGTAAGCAAGAAAAATGCTCATGTTTCTGAGTTCTAGAACATCACCTATCTTGTTAAGCCTTACTGTGAAATGGAGAATGTACTTTGAGATGATTTTCATTACCTTTACCAAGGATCTTTCTTTCTGGTCTGCCTTTGAATACCAGTCTTATAAAAGTCTTTTTTTTTTTTACCCTAGCTTATTAGACTTACGGGCAAATATTGGAGTTACGAGTATGTTTATATTACATTTTAATCAAGTTCCTGGGAAAGAGGGAAGAAAGTCTTTACAAATAATTTTTTGTAATAAGACTAACATTTTGAAAAGCTTCCATTTAGCCTGGTCTCTTTGTAGTAAAGTTTTCTGCAGTATAATTGTTTGCAGTGCATACAGGGGAGTGATGGTGATTCAAAGTATTTAGTACGTACAGCTTGACCTGAGCCTTTCAGGAGAACAGAGAACCCTCTAAATCGACAATCATAGCACTGGCTGTCCTGAGAGCCAAAGGAAGTTTGAAATGCTGCACCTGAAGCAGCAGAAACAGTTATTTTTTCAACCTTCCCCTTATCTTCCATCCCTAAATACAGAGCATTTATTTTTAAAAATACACACGTAGGAAGGGTTCATGAGCTTGGTATGTAAGCGTTCAAACTGCCATGACATTGATGGCTAAACTAGGTTTCACATAAGCCAGAGCTGAGGCAGAGTAACAGACATTTACATTTGCTGACAGATATATTTCCAGTCTCCATATGCACGTTCCACTCGTATTTATGTCATTCATTCAATCAGCTGTCCATTAGTCATTTCGTGATGATTGAGGCTCTACTGCATATGCATCATAACATAACAAAATATATAGCTGGGGTTATATATATTTCAGTAAGAGACATGGAAACTGCAAATGTATGTAGGATAGGAAACAGAGCAGGGTAGGAGATAAATAACATAAAGACGGGAGCATATTTCTTCTTTGACACTATTTTAATAAGGGGCAAAGACCATTTGGTGTGTGTCTGTTGAATGTGTGATGGAAGTATTCATTCAACAGCATCTATCAAGCAACTGCCACATCTCATGTACTGTGTGGAATACTTATACCAAAAAGGAATGCTGTCTCTGCCTCTCTGGATCTTTCATTCAATAGTCTGGCTGGGTGCACATGATATGCATACATAAAACAATTAATGCAAGGTGGATGACTAGGCTCCAGATTGAAGGGTATAGATAACAACTACAAAATGAATGGTAAATTTTGAATAATTATGGGTTTCTTGATGTGGTTAAAGAGGATCGTCTGAAAGTTGAGGCTTAGTCTTCTTACCTCCCATTTTGCTGAGAAGTGTGTACTCTGGGAAGGAAGGATGACAAGAGGCACACAAACAGGTGCATACATTCACCTTTTGGCCCTTCTCATCTCCCACCCTTATGAACTTTGTTCCTTGAAGAGAGAAACAAGCTCATTATTAAGAGTTAGTGTAATGTTTGATCATCTTTACTATCTGTCATAGCAGATACATAAATTGATATTCCTGCTATAATGGTGAATAACCCTATTCTTTAAAGTTGCAAGATGGAAAATTACTGACATACTTAGTAGGAATTTAAATTAGACGAAATACATATGTATATAGGGTTACATGAAAACCTTTAATATGAACTAAGAGCTGAATAAAGCTGTGGCGTTCCTTGTCTCCTCCGCTGCCCAAGTAACGAAAAAATGAAAACAATACTAAACTATGGATATGTAAGGAGGAGTAAAGATATAATTTTTTTCCATCATGACTACTTAGAATTAATTTGGGATTACTAGGATTTCTCAAAATATTAATG
Source organism: Symphalangus syndactylus (assembly GCF_028878055.3). Classification (NCBI taxonomy): domain Eukaryota; kingdom Metazoa; phylum Chordata; class Mammalia; order Primates; family Hylobatidae; genus Symphalangus; species Symphalangus syndactylus. The sequence goes on along the minus strand of NC_072430.2, from coordinate 60,317,797 downwards.
ATAGAATCTAGAATATTTTCTCTTATGTTTCCTGGTGTGTCCGGTGTGCTAATAATGGGTAATCCTACACCATTTTTGCATCAGAATCTAAGATGGAGCTGTTTGTCTCTTCTACTTTTTACTAATAAATTAGCTATCTGAATGTCGTGCTATGAATTCCAGTTCTGTCGTTTTTCTATTTTCCCAAATTCTGTTGCTAGCATAGAGGATCTCTAATAACATACCAGTTTTACTTCAGGGCAATTATTTCTTTTCAGTATTCTGAGGTCTGTTTAAGTTCTCCCAAATGTAACACAGGGATAAGGAATAAGTATTTTCTCTCTAGGTTCTCCTTGGCCCATTTTCATTTTATCACATGCCAAAAGGAGCTTATAGTGAAGAATACTTAGAAAATATCTAAATGATTCTGAGTAAACTGTTTCAAGTAAGGCCATGGCTCTTTATTTAAGTTACACACCAGAAAAAATAAAAAAGAAAGAAGAGAAAAATAAAGATTCTTCTTGAAAAAAAAATTGTACAAAAGACGATGTTGGGTTTAGTGTCTACTACTTGTTTATTGAACTTAATAAAGAAAGGAATGGTAGCTCAGTAATTGCTAAAATAATTAGTTGTCAATATATAATAAAGTCAAATGACAAAACCTAACACAAATCATTTATTTTCTTACTCTCTGAGGTTGAGTATTACGTTTAATGTTACTAAAAATTATGTAATATGTAAAATAAAATGTCTTAAAACTTAAACGTTACATTATTTCATACAACATACATTTAATAAGAAACATTTTAATTAATAATTAAATACTTTTTTCTACTTAAGATTTATCCTTTCCTAATATCTAAAGTATTATATATAATGATTTTTAAAGTTCCTATTATATTTTTAAATCAAGCAGTAACTCATAAACAAATACTTCCCATTTACTCTTGTTCTCTTCATTCCACTAGACACAAGATTTTATTACAAACGTAAGTTAATTTCATTGAGTGTATATACATGGTGACATAATAGTTTCAATATTAAGGTAACACACCAAATACACACAAAATAATGTATATCTCCTGCTTGAGTAATTTCTGATTGCATTACAGCATGCACTTGTGTAGCTACTGTGCTTATATCAGGAGTGAACAATAGGCGATGGTGTAACTGCTGGGCACAGATATCAACGTGTTCTCAGCTTTGGGGAAACAAAATGGCTCCCATGATCTATTTGTGTGGAATGCAGAGGACAGTTTATATCACTTTAATTAGCTGAAATATCAAATGTATTGATCATTTTCAAATTTGTTGCTATATTTCTAAAATGCAGGTGGTTTACCTAACATAATAAACACTGGATGTTACTGTATTCGTTTGTTTATTTGCACATTTATGTCTATCTTAGTGATGAAAAAGTCCTAGAAGATCCTCAAAAAGACAATATATTTCAGCAGAGAGGCAAACATTACACGTTTTTATCACCAAAAGCGGATCTAGCCACAGAACTGGGTCTTGAAGCTGCTTCCCACAGCCCTCTGCAGCTAGGGATGGCCTCCAGGAGGACCAGCCTTAGGAAGGTGAAGGGTGCCTCAGGAGCACCCCTGCCCAATTCAACAACAAGAAAAAAAATAAGAGCCGATGAATAAAATGGAAAATCACTTTCCCAGACCAGAGAGAAAACACTTGGCATTCCTGAGGAACAGCTGCTTGCTGGTAGAAGTTTATGATAATAAACTAAACTGGTGAGCATTTCCTAAGAAGAAATATTTAATTATCCTGCTCACCATTATGAGCAACTTCTGCCACTCTTCAAGTTATTATACAGTAAATAACCATTTTTCTAAAGGACAGAGCTGTTTTAATTATATGACAATGAATGCATAATTATTATGTTTGTTAGGAATGAATCACAAGACAACAGACTTGATATTGCTGCTCTGGTTAGTGCATCTTAATTACTTTTTCATTTATTTTGCATATAAAAGCTATTTGCTAATTGTCTTTGCTGTAAATATGCAAAATATAATTAGTCATTCATAATTCTTTATGTGTTATCTAACTGTACATTTGTTTCTAAGGACATATATTAAAGTGTGAATATTTAATAGGCTTTTTTGTGTGAATTCCTGTTTTTTTTAGACAAAGTTTTAAGTAAATATTAGGCACATTAGAATTTTAACTCTATTCTTAGAGAAACTGGTGCTGTGAAAAAATGGAGACCAAAAAATATGGAGTTATGAAGTGAATGCCAGACTGTATGGAATTTAAACATATTTTCATGTGAAGACACTGATGGTGATGGGAAATATCCTTTACTAAGCCTTTAAATTAACCTTTTAGCTACTCACCCAAGCTACCCAGATAAACCTTTAAGCATTACCAATTTTAACTTTTTACATATTTGTGTGGATACTTACCAGAAGGAGAGAAGAAATCTATGGTTGTGCTGAAACATGCATTTTTAAGTGCTCCAAATAACTTGCTGGCAAACACTCTTGAAACTCTAAAATCTTAATTATGAGGACTATATCAAATCTATGCAATGGGAAGTATTTGAGAAGGTTATTTTTAATAGTTTGTCAGTGACTATAATGAGGGTGGCATGGGGTAAACCCATCATGAGGTTTCTTGCAGTCATATTGCCATCTTAAAAGTGAACCACACTGGCCAGTTTCTCAGTCTTAGAATGTAATTTTCTTTTTCTTTTTTTTTTTTTTATTAGCTGGAAACAGCACTCGGACTAGTTTTTTCTATGATTATTACTTCTATGTGAACTAGCATTGCTGGGAACATCTTAATGCACTCAGATTCATTACAGTGACTGACTGGTTAAATGGACCACGTGTTTTCAAAATGGTACAGATATCAGGAGCATTGACCAATGATTAAAATTTTTCTTTTCACTTGTCTCCATAAAATCCTGCTAGTCCATCCTGCTGATGCATGTCACATTCCACTTTCTTCACCTCAAACATTTGATTTACTAGCTGGTTGTACTGTTAATCCCATGTCATGACACTTCTATTCACTTCTGCTTTTCAACTGAAAGCAGCTTCCTATGAAGATAAAGCTAGGTAAAATCTATTGTAAAGAGGAGAATAACTTGAATGCAGCTATCATATCAAAATGAAAACACACTTCTGCTCTCTTCACCCACTAGACATCCTGAATACTTTTCTTAATGATGGAGTCTAATAGGATAGCTGATGAAAATACAACTGATGATAATTTTTTTTTCTTCAGAAATAATCCTGCTCTGTAATTCTGTAGTTGTTCTTATTTATGTTTGGCAAATCTTTTGAAAGGAACATATATAAAAACAGAATGATGGCAGGGTGTGAATTAGAAAAGAACTAGTAAACATGCTTTAGAAAACTGTGATATGAATAAATTATATTGATTCCTATTTATCACAAAAATATCCTGAAGCAGCTTTAAATAAAGCTTTTTAAAACAACATTTGTAGGAACGATAACTTATATGGTTTTCTTTGTGAGATTTTCTTTTGGATTCCGTAAATTTTTTCTTTTGCTTTCAGAATAGCCAAAAAAAGTGAAATATATATTTCAAGTAACATTTGGCTTGTGTGCAAAAGTTGTAGAGCTAACACGCTCTCTACTAAAATCCCAATCTTTAAAACTTGGTGTCCTATAGTGAAACAATTTAGTTCAATAAGGTAGTGAAATGAAGAATATTGTGTAAAAAGATAATAATTTCATTGTATCATCTGAAATAGTGAAATACACATCCTTGAATACCTTTAATAGGAAATGTTTCATATATTTTATGTGTGTATCCATAGCATTAAGAAGGTTTGCAAATTAAATTTCCGTTTGTATTTTCAAACACCTTCAGTTTTAATAAGAAGAAGCATAAAAAATGATTTTATTTGTAATTCTTGTAAGCTTCCACATTCTTCAGTGATCCAAATATATAGGAATGATCAGGAAATTTACTGTGTTATTTGAAATGTAACTAAATGTTCTAAAGAACAACAGGAAACAGGCCTCAGGTAAAAAAAAATCTAATTTTTCATCTTAGCAAAAAAAAATATTTTGATGATATTGTACGGCATGCGAACATTTAAAACATTGGAAAATTCTAGACTCGCCTCCGGTGGTGGTGAGGATCACTATCTGTCCTCCTTTACAAGAAGTTTGAGAGAGTAATCACTTGAGGGGCTTTTGGTCTTTTAAAAATAATCCTTATCAAGCACCTATTTCACAAAGAATCATGTCAGAATAATAAACACAGTCTTCCCGGTAGCATTATGCAGCAGAAAATTCAGAAGAATGTAAATGTGAAAAAGGACTGATAGTGAATAGATGCTAGGAAAGTAAAAGCTATAAAAGCTTTCTCTCAGCATGTTGACTAAAAAATTCATAGTCCTTTGTATTTTTCAACATCCTAGATATTTTTACATAGAATGTTCCAAAATAGATGTTAATTAAAAGCCATCTTTACAAGATCTAAGAAAGAAAACACCCCTATCTGAATTGTTCTGAATTGTATATTGTGGAAAGGAACCATCCCATTGGCCTTAGTCAATTAACTATAGGCTCTCAATGCTCATAACTTAAACGTTAAAACACTCAAGGGAAGGGATGGGAAATGGCCCATGGAAATGTTTTAATCATGTTTATAAACCTATGGAGATACTAAATAAAAATTCTTAAAGTGAAAACCCTTAAGACATTCCTGGAGGAAATACTTTTCATCTAATGCCATCTGACTGCTAAGAGGATCTGTGCGTGTGAGTGTGTGTGTGTATACACATATACATACATATGTATGTGTGTATACACACATATTATATACATACATATGTATATGTGTATATATGTGTGTATACTGCATACTCAAATATATGTGTGTATATATAACATATATACACATAATTAAGCAGATACACATATACATATATTGTGTGTATACACATACACATTTTATACATACATACACATCTATGTATTCTAACCTCCTTTATGGGGAGATATGATTCAATCTAACTCTATCAAATAATGAAATATCCCAATGGCAATCAGCATGACTTTCATGAACTCTGTCCCTTTATTTCCACATTTTCTGTTAATTAGAATTTGAAGTCAGGAGATAAGAGAGTAGTTCATTTATCTTTTTTTTTCAATGTCCAAGCTCTACTTCCTTTCCCTTCCTCTCCAAAAATGTTGCAACCTTTTACAGTCTAATCAACTTCTGTTACATGGTGCCATTATTTATCCCCTGAAAATTGGTCTCAGCTGATCATCTGAAGAGCCAAACCTAAAAAGTCCTACTTTCTAGAAATAAAAATAGTG